>NW_027514469.1:0-687500 GCF_048772815.1 Callospermophilus lateralis | reverse complement strand
ACCATTACACAATTAATCACTTCTGTTGACCATTTCATAAAAACATAAACAACGTTTAAGTATATAGAATTATATTGTTGTAGGGACGGACAAGGCAAGGCACCTAAGATAGCACCAAAGACAAGGAAACAGTCATATTTGGTTGCAAATAGATTCAGAGGGCATTGCTTCTGTTGTAATCAATTAATCCCCTGAAACCCAAGTTTAGGTAGTTTCAGAATTTTGTACCCAACATGTAAGGGAAGGGGCTCTGAAGTTCACAGTCTGCAGAAGTTCACAAAGAGCAGTTTTTGTTTCTGATTTTTCCTCAGTTCTGGGCAAGTTAAATTTTCAAGGACACCTGGGTGGGGGAGAGCGTTTTTTTCCCTTTTTTTCCCCCTGCCAGCTGTTTCCATGGAGCCCAGTTTGTAACTTATTCATCTTAGCAATGTAGCCATCTCTATGAAGCCCCAGCTAAAGGACAGAAGCCTTGATCACATATGTTGTGAAAAACTAGTAAGGGTGTGTCTAGCTCAGGAGTGCTGATTTTTTTCAGTCAGTTGCCAGGTAGACCAGGGCAACACAAAAAGAGGAAGTTTATCTACACTGAACTCTTTTATAGGGACTCTTTTGCTGAAAGTCCTAAAGTTAGCCATGGTGAAAACTTCTGGATAAGGTCAGTTAAGACTTTCCTGTGGGCCTGGTACAGAGGGGGAAGACAGGGAATGCAGGGCTGAGAGCAGCTCTTTGGATCTGAGAATGAGGAAGGAGAGATGTAAAAAAATAATGGAAAAGGGTTTTGAGATCTTCCTAGCAACAAAAACATGAGTAGTAGAATGGGTAGAACAGAGCGGGAGATGGGAGTGAGTATCCCAAAAAGCCTGTAAGGGACTTTAAATTCTTAGTAACCTGTTTTCAGTGATGGCAAAGCAACTTTAAAGGCCATTTTCATTACATCTTGGATAGGGGTCTGAGGGCTCTTCTCAGCTGGTTTGAGCTTTGGATTAGCTGGTAAGAGGACCTGGTGAGACCCAGTGTGGGCACTGACAGGAGAAGAGAGGAGTGAGTGAGTGGAGGGTTACCTCAGTACCTGCTACCTCAGCAAGGGGGCAATGGTCTGAGAAACGGTGGAGGTTTGGGTTTTTAATATAGTAATTGGAGGGGAGAAATCAAGTTGATGAGGTGGGAGTGACAACAGAGAGTCTAGAGCAGAAGGCTGAGGGTGAGCATGTATTGGAGAAGCATAGTTCACGATGTGAGCAAAGGAGAGAAAAGGCCTCCACATAGAGGAATCCTCTTTCACCCTTTTGAGCACTTGCAGAAGTTAAAAAGGTCACACAGAATTTGAGGATCTAGAGACCCCTCTGGGGGCCATCGGTTTTGGTTGTCTAATTGGTAATATGGCCAATGCTGTGTAGAGAATTTCATGAGTAGTTTGGGTTCCATGTGGCAGTCCCTGTATGCTCACATCCCTATGACTTACAGAAGATGTCGGCGTTCCCCGCACACAGCCTTGACTGTTTGTGGCTTTGATAGTACACTGGGCAAACATAGTAATCTAGGCTAGCCAACCAGCATCTGGCTCGCGTGTCCCTACATCAATAATGTTTGTTTCCATTATCTATGGTATGGAAGGAATTTAATGAAATTTTAGTGGGATCCTCTTCATTAGGGATATCCCAATCGGGAAGACCTATACGCAGCTGACAAATGTCTGGCTGGAGAGATGGCCACCAGGTCCCTAAGCGGGCTGTATGCAAGATAGACCATACTTCCGTTCCAGTAGGATTTGTGATCAGCCATCGCTGCTGAACAGGCTTATGAGGGTTAGGACTACTGGTGGTCAAGGGGAGAGTCTATAGCCTTATCCACACAGCGAATCCACAATTTGAAAGGGTTTCCAGTCTTTTCCAGTTTCCAGCCAGAGTCTGGACAGGGCACAGGCTTGAGATGAGAGGTAGGGATCCAGGAAGTGATTTTGACTACCTTTATCCTGTAGGTGTTATAAGTAGCACCTGGTATGGTCCTTTTCAGCGGAGTTCCAGGGATGACACCAGATGTCGTCTTACATAGACGAAGTCTCTACTTGATATCGCTGTAGAGTCCCCTCATCCCCAGGCTGGCAGGCAGTGGCCATCTGTTTTCACAGGTATCCCTGAGTTCTTTCAAGAGCTTTAAGTCTGTTAAGCAAGGGGGTGTGGAAGGAATCGTTAGGTCTTAGAGTTGGGGTAGGTCCCTTACTGGAGAAGGGACACCATAGAGAATTTCACAGGGTGTGAGGTTACACAAAGAAATAGATTGAGTATTTCTTGCATGAAACAGTACATAAAGCAGGAGCATAGTCCAATCTTTTATGCCGGTCTCTAAGTTTAATTTCGTTATGGTCTCTTTAATGGTTCTATTCATTCTTTCTACCTGTCCTGAACTCGGGGGTCTGTAAACACAATGTAACTTCCAATTAATCCCCAGGGTCCTTGCTAACCTCTGAGTTACCTGGGCCACGAACGCCGGTCCATTATCAGACCCTATTACTTTAGGCAGGCCGTACCTTGGAAAAATATCTTCCAGGATCTTCTTGACCACCATTTGCGCTGTTTCATTTTTTTTTCTTTTCTTTTTTTTTGGGGGGGGGGAGGCTTCAATCCATCCTGAAAATGTATCTACAAAGACTAGGAGATATTTAAGTCCATTCCTTGCTGGCTTAATTTCAGTAAAGTCCACTTCCCAGAATTGTCCTGGTCTGGTTCCTCGTAGGTGCTTTCCTGCAGGAAGCTTGGAAGGGTAAGAATTAACCAATTGATGGACCCAACAGGCTTTTGTTATCCATTCAGTTGTTTCCTTTCACTGTGAGTTGGTTAATGGAAAACTCTGTTCTTGATCCTTCAGAAATGAATGCAGTTTCTTTGAACCAAGGTGAGTGATTTGATGTACATTTTCTACTGACATAGTTAGAGCCGTGATTATAGGAGTTTTTACTGAAGGATTTAGAAATTCCACTTGGGGGCCTTCAGGGTAAAAAGTTATTTTGGCCCAGAGCTTTGTGAGCAGATCTCTGCCAATCAATGGGGCCGTGCATTCTGGGATTACTAGGAATGAGTGATGGATTTTTCCTTTCCCCTGGTCCTTGGTCCTCTTAGTTGTCCAAGCCCGATATTTACTGCCATTAGCCCCTTGAATTAGAGACCTTTTATTTGATAGAGGTTCCAATGGGGCCTTAAAGGCAGAATATCTTGCCCCTGTATCCACTTCAAAGTATACTGGGGTCCCCTCCACTTCAAAAGTTACCCTGAGCTCGGGGAGAGGATCTGAGCCCCGACTTTCTTAGTAATCCTACAGAGTCAGAATGTCCAGCTGGCCTGGCTGTCTCTTTCTAGGGCACTCTTTAGCCCAGTGTCCTTTTTTTTAGAGTAGGCACATTGAATTGAGGCCAGGGGTGGCCTCTTGTGTGGGCCCCGGTGTCCCTTCCTGTCTCCATGTTTCTTAATTTCTGGTCTATTTTTTGTTGTGACCAGGATCTTAGTCAATGCCTTAGTCTGTCTTTTGTTTCTTTTATCCTCCCTTTGCTCCCTAGTCTTCCTCAGTTTCTCTCTTATAGTATACCTTCTTGGCTTCTCTGACTAAACCTCTCAAAGTCATATCTTGTAATCCATCTAAGCATTGTAACTGTCTTTTAATATCCAGAACAGCTTGCCCAATAAAGGCCACCATGACAGATGCCTTTTGATTCTCTCCCTGAGGATCGAAAAGATTAAATTTCCTATATGCCTCCATAATTCTCTGTAGGAACATGGAGGGACATTCATCAGTCCCTTGAATAATCTCTCTTACCTTGGCCAAAATAGTTGGTCGCCTAGCGGCCACTAAGATACCCACTATTAGAGCCCGGCAATAAGAGGAAGGATGCTCATTACCTTCACAGGTTTTGGGGTCCCAGTTGGGTCGGTGCAAGGGAAAGGCGGCTTTGCATATGTTGGGAAGTTTTGTCGGTCACCCATCTGGTCCGAGAATATTTTTTTCTAGAATCCAGGAAGATTCTCTTTTGTTCCTCTGTCATGAAGAGAGTCCCTAGGAGTTGTTGGCAGTCATCCCAAGTATGCTGGTGTGAAAACATCAATGACTCAACCACACCTGAGACCCAGGTGGGGTCCTCGGTAAAAGGGGGCTTGTTATTTTTCCAGTTATTTAGGTCTGAAGAGGAGAAAGGTAAATACTGGTAGGCTTGCATTTTTCCCCCATGGTTGTCATCAATCATTGTTCCTTAGAAATGGAGAGGGAGCATCACGTGAGTTCCAGGGATTTCAATCATTCAACGCCGGCAAATTCCTTTAGCCGGGCCAGCAACCTCCAGGAAAGGAGGGGCTGTGTTTTCCGCAGGGGAGTTATCTGGAGTGCGCTGGGCTCGCTTAGCTTCCTCCAATGGCGGAGAGGCTGAGACAGCAGCAGGGGAATTACTTAGAGGGTGTTGGGGGTTGGGGGACGAGGGCAGGGAATAAGTAGTAGGACGAGAGTCCAGTAGAGTAAAATCTTGTGACTCAGGGAGAACAGAGGTTGAAGGAGGAGGAGAAGCAGAAGGTTTGAGAGAGCATGACAGAAAGAGTAGGAGCGGGGGCAGGGGCAAGGAAAAGCTTCACACATGGAGGAGGAGAATTGCAGAGGTCCTGCAAAGTTAAAATATATGTCTCTTGATCCTGATGTCTATGTGGCACTGGCTGAAAGTCAATATCTCTCACTTTTTAAATTAGTGGGAAGTAGAAAGATCCTTCTAGGGGCCATCTGAATCCAAAGGTGGGCCATTCTGAGGCACAGAGAGTCTGCCAGGTCCAGCGTTTAACTGAAAAAGAAAGATTCTGAGCCCTTAAGCGGACTTTGGTGCAATGATCAAGGGTCAGCAAAAGAGGCATTGAAGTGCTCTATCCCATAATGAAAGATAAACAATCAGTAAAAGCAACGACACACGACACAGACAAGACAATACAATAAAGACAGGCAATGGACGTCCAACACTGAGACCAGGACTGAGTAGCCGGCAAAACCCGATGGGCTGGCAATACCGAATCTGAAACAAAATATCACTGAGTCGAGGAGACTATTGTTCCTCGATTTCCCGAGTCCTCTGGGGAGTCCCCCAGTGACGTGGCCTGTGGCTCTATGACATGTCTCTCAGCCACCGTCGGAGAGAGCTCACACTCTTCATCAACAGCCATTTGCCAAGCCCTAACCTGAAACCTGAAACTAGAAAGAGGCACCTTACATACCCCGAGAGGAGCCCGTTGGGGTCTCTCATCTGCCGATGCTGAATCTCAGTGGAACCTCCATATGTAAAGGTCGGGCGAGCGTCCGAGGAAGAAACTACCAAGAGACTGTCTCATGCAAAAGCAAAGGGTTTATTATGGGTCCAGCATGCTGGGGCTCAGAGTTCACTTGAATAGAGCAGAGAGCCCTGAGAACAGCTTAAGCAGAGCTTATATACTTTCCTTGGAGAGGGCAGGGCAGGATGTTTATTGATGGGTGCGGGCGAGTGAGCTGTTTGTGGGCAACTGGGTGAGGAATTACTTTCTGCAGTTTGGCAGCTGAGGACAGCACATTCTGGGAACAAGACTAGCAAACATTTCTCAAGATTTCAACAGTGTTTTATTAAGCATACAGAAAACAGGAAGTGATAAGTACCTATTTTATTAACCTTTCACTACGGACTACACTTTGCCAGATTTCCTAATGTCTCTATTGATATCTGCTTTCCTACATATTTTCCCCAGTTCATCATTGTGACTGACTCTTCACATGTGGTGACATTTACATTCACTCTATACCCAAAACCCTATAGCTAAAGAACTTTTGGTCCAAATCTCATGCTCACTCTCCTTTCTAAACCTACCGACTATCTTCCTAATCCTACTGATTATCCCTTTTTGACTGGAAGTTCTCTTTGACAATCAATCATCCAAAATACACGGACCTTTGCCATTGTATATTGATGTATCTGAGACATCTGTGCAGAAAATAAATCAAAGCTCAGTATCACAATCAAGGTCCCAATGCTCTTCTGGGCTTCAAATCTTACCTAGATTTCTGTTTTCATACTTAATTTTAACCTATATATTCTTGTAAATATCGCAGGTTTTCAATACCATTATTCATCCAGCAGAATGATTCCTAATGCAAATTGAACCTGTTATTAACCCTAACCATACACTGTTCCCTCAATCTAACTTTACGGAAGAGTAGGGACAGAGTAGGTCTTACAATACAGGAATGTAGGGGAACTTCCTATTGCTAAGAAACTCAAAGGTACATGCAAAAATGATCCCTGGAGAAGTTGTAGGCAGCTATGAAGGAACTGAGTGAGCAAAAGTCATCTTCTCTTGCAAACAACCTGGTCAGGATGAAGGGATATGTCTGAATCATCTCTCTCTTCTTAATGTAGAGAAGAAGGACCAAACCAGGCTGTGTGGAGAGCTGTTCCCGGTTGCCTATGGTTAATATACCATTCTAACTTGTGAAACTGTCACAGAAAGTAGGGGCAGCCTTCATTTCAGGGGACCCTTGTAAGCAACTGTTAGGACAAAGTGGTTGCCAAGGGTGTGAGCTCATTCAGTTCCTGAAGGAAGTGACCTCAGACCTCACCTCACATCCTTGGTGATAGAACTCTTTGAACTTGGGATCAAGGAAGCCAGGCACCCAAATCCCATTCCAGTCCCAGTAGCAGTGGTCTCACTTCTTTGGATTTACCAAGGACAGAATCAGTCTTTGTTGGTACCTACTGATATGAGGATGGCCAAAAGCCAGGAAAGCTCTGAAGAGTGGCCTTTCCTGAGAAAGCAGGTAGTGGATCACCGCCGCCTCCTGACAACTTTACAGAGTTGGCCAAGGAAACCAGATCTGAAACAGGGCAGGCAATTTCAGGGGAACATAGTATGGCCCAATAGTCAGAGGACACTCCGGATAGTCAGAGACCTACTTGGGGGAAGAAGGTGCTTTGTGGGTGTGGGTGTGTGTTTGTGCTTTTGTCTCATGTTCTCAGAATAGGTAGGAATGGCGGTTTGTTTGGTTTGGAGTGAACTCTTTCTAATAAGTGATTTGATAAGGCAAGTGTTTCTATGTCTGTGTATCCCATTGGGTCCGTGGTTGTAAACATTAGAAAAGAGAATGCATGAATGGATGTGTCCTGTCTGGTAGAAAGCTTCCCAGCATTCATCCAGCTGAATATATGAATGCACTGTGACTTCCCTTATCGATGGGCAACACCTGCTATTTTCCTAAGGTCTGGTTTTATTTTTGAATTGTGGCCACTCTCCAGAATAGGCTCATGGTTTTGTGTCCAAGCGAAGTACCACCTTCAAGCTCTGTGACATGGCCATGTACTGGATAGCTGAAGGGAATGGCGAGCAACTAAGAAAACTCAGATATCAGTGTGACCAGTAAAGTCTCAGTGGAAAAACCGTGCTTTGGGCCTTTTGCTTACCTTTTGTTCTATTTCCCTGTATTTCAGGAATTTCTTTGCCTCAGGCCACCCCTTTGTGAAGCTGGAAGAAAACATTTTTCAAATGGAAATGAATGTGCCTCACCTGTGGCTCTTTGCCTAATTGCTTTAGAAAGGGGTGTGTCTGAATCAGCCTCTTGGCCCTGTGTGAGGCTTTGGCTTAGATTCTTAACACCATATCGATATGAAGAAAGATCCCATGTGTGAATCCAAAACCGAAATGCCCAAAAGAGGAGTCATTGAGCATAAAGTCTCTTGCCTTCCACTGTAAGGTTCCTGACCTCCATCAAGTGAGAATAGGGATCCTTTGGGTCAAATGATTTCTTCAAAGCCCTGCACATGCTAGCCCAGAGGTGCTTGTGTTTTCTCATGACTCAAATTCACATAAAGATTCTAAACCCCACTGTCAGTAGGCCTCAAATTGGAGAAGCAGAGCAGTATTACGGCAGGCCTATTTGATCACTCCTGGGTCACAGGAAGGGTGTCCAGGCCACCCTGATATTAGGAAAATAAGGGGCAAGGAAGCCTATTTTGGACACTGTCTTGGGCTGTGTCCTTCATGGAAACTTCCAGGCAGAGGTTAAGATGAGTGTCTATATGCAATAAGATGAGGGTCATGTGGGAATGTTTTGGTTTAATTTTGGTCATTTGTGTTGGGGTTGGAAGAGATGAGTAGGTCAACCAGGACTTGAAATCTGATCTGATTCCCCTTAGAGACTGAGTTATGGAACTGAACTCAGAGAAGTATTGGCATGAATTGTGTTGAGTTTTTAGGAGGCCACACATGAGACTCGCCCTTGGAAACTGAGACCTAGGCCGAGGGTGGCTTTCCACAGAGCACTGGGAATCTCACCCAGGATATCACAAGATTTTATTCTGAAAGACTTGGCAGCCATAGTCTAAACACACATAGACCTCACACTGTAGACCTCAATGGGCCTGGCTTCATGGGACCTTTTGGCGATTCTTTGGGAAGACTTGCCTGTGAGTGTCCTCCAGAGATTTCATTGAAATGAGCTTCCTCACAATTTAATGGTTCCTAAATGAATTGAAACCTACAGTGCCTCCAACTTCCACCTTGAAAAATGGCTAGAAAAATACCATGAAATTTTTGAAATTCCTATGACCAGGTGGCACTGGAGAACCTTTGTATGCCCTGTTGCTGATGATGAGTGTACCAGAAAGTGCCCTAATTGACTGAGTTTCATTAAATTGGTGTAGAACAGAGATGCCAGTAAGTTGAATACTCCTCAATTGTAGGCGCAAGCTGTGGTGTGCATGTTTGTGATAAAACATCCGTGGTGGGGCCATGTGGATCTGCCATTGCTTCCAAATGGCATGTGACTGACGTGGTGCAGCCAGGAAATTCTTATATGTAAATGCATATTGGTATATGGAGAATTTTTAGGGCAATGTTCAGAATCAGGTTGCTATGGACAAGGGGACAATCTATGTGGGCTAGAAGCCTGGTTGGTGCATTCTCCTGCAGACCATGACCCACTACACATGACAGTACTCCCTCCAGCACTGTGTCCCAGTTCAACTCCTTGTATTTCATGAAGAAAATACCAAACTCCCAGTGCAGCAGCAAGAAACACCACGAAAAGTGGAGAATGACCAAATGCCCTCACAGTCCACACGGGGAGACTCTTAGACCCCAGTGGTCACAGTTTACCTACATAGAGATAATTCAGTACTGTAGCCTAGTGTTCATTGGAAAATAAGAAATCTCGTCCTCCAGGTCTCATAGATGTAGACCCAGCTCTGATGGTCTCACTAGAAAGAAAGCTAAAGCTCCTGACAACAACATATATTTTGAGTTCCCAACCTCAGAGGCAGTTTCTCAAGAAGTATTTAGGCCAGCAGAGCTCCAAGTTTGTGGAGTGTTTACCTTGTCCCTTACATTTGGAAACTCCTCTACCACATCCAAGGTTGTGAACTCCTTTGCATTTTCCATTCCAGATATATATTCACAGATTTTCTAACTCTTCTCCTCTAATTGTGTCTTATTTGGGGCGAAGGTAATGTGAAGCCATTGTTCTGGATGAGAGTGGGTAATTTATTGTGTAGCCCATATTTGCATACACATTGGATTCATTTTCCTTTTTTCCATTCAAAATACTGAATCCCTGACACTAACCCATACCCTACTAGACTCTGACTACTAATCCTACTATGATGGAGAATAATAACACAAACAGAATAGAAATACAAGCCGTTCAGAGGAGGCATGGTGTATAGTTGGACTTGCCTTTTGCATGATAAAGCGTAGGTGTTATATGTCTAGTCCATTTTTCATTGAAATAGTTCTCTATGTGTTTTTTTCCTTTAATTTTTATTGTTGGTTGTTCAAAATTTACCTATTTCTTGACATATCATATTTCACACTTTGATTCAAGTGGGTTATGAACTCCCATTTTTACTCCATATACAGGTTTCAGCATCACATCTGTTACACATCCACTGTTTTACGTATTGCAATACTAGTGTCTGTTGTAGTCTGCTGTCTTTCCTATCCTCTACAATCCCCCATCCCCTCTTCTCCCATCTTCTCTCTCTACCCCATCTACTGTAATTCATTTCTCCCCCTTGGTTTTTCCCCCCTTTTCCCTCACTTCCTCTTGTATGTAATTTTGTATAACCATGAGGGTCTCCTTCCATTTCCATGCAATTTCCCTTCTCTTTCCTTTTCTCTTCTACCTGTCACCCCTGTTTAATCTTAATCTTCTTCTCATGCTCTTCCTCCCAAATCTGTTCTTAGTTACTCTCCTTATATCAAAGAAAACAATTGGCATTTGTTTTTTTAGGGATTGGCTAGCTTCACTTAGCATAATCTGTTCTAATGCCATCTATTTCCCTGCAAATTCTATGATTTTGACATTTTTTAATGCAGAGTATTACTCCATTGTGTATAAATGCCACATTTTTTTTCCATTCATCTATTGAAGGGCATCTAGGTTGGTTCCACACTCTTGCTATTTTGAATTGTGCTGTTATGAACATCAATGTAGCAGTGTCCCTGCAGCATGCACATTTTAGGTCTTAGGGAATAGACCGAGAAGGGGAATAGCTGGGTCAAATGGTGGTTCCATTCCTAGCTTCCAAGAAATCTCCATACTTCTTTCCAAATTGGCTGCACCAATTTGCAGTCCCACCAGCAATGTACAGGTGTACCCTTTTCCCCACATCCTCGCCAGCACTTGTTGTTTGACTTCATAATGGCTGCCAATCATACTGGAGTGAGATGGTATCTTAGGGAGGGTTTGTTTTCCATTTTTCTGACTGCAAGAGATGGTGAGCATTTTCTCATGTACTTATTGATTGATTGTATGTCCTCATCTGAGAAGTGTCTGTTCAGGTCCTTGGACCATTTGTTGATTGGGTTATTCGTCTTCTTATTGTTTAATTTTTTGAGTTCTTTGTATACTCTGGATATTAGGGCTCTATCTGAAGTGTGAGGAGTAAAGATTTGTTCCCAGGATGTAGACTACTTATTTACCTCTCTTATTGTTTCTTTTGATGAGAAAAAACTTTTTAGTTTGAGTAAGTCCCATTTGTTGATTCTAGGTATTAACTCGTGTGCTAATGGTGTCCTATTGAGGAATTTGGAGCCCAACCCCACAGTATGTAGATCATAGCCAACTTTTTCTTGTATCAGATGCCGTGTCTCTGATTTGATATCAAGCTCCTTGATCCATTTTGAGTTAACTTTTGTGCATGGCGAGAGAAATGGATTCAGTTTCATTTTGTTGCATATGAATTTCCAGTTTTCCCAGAATCATTTGTTGAAGATGCTATCCTTCCTCCATTGCATGCTTTTAGACCCGATTGGCATTGCATTTAACATATAGAGAACTTTTGGTTATATTGCCATTTTGATGATGTTAGTTCTGCCTATCCATGAACATAGTATATTTTTCCAACTTCTAAGATCTTCTTCTATTTCTCTCTTTAGGGTTCTGTAGTTTTCATTTTATAAGTCTTTCACCTTTTTTGTTAGGTTGATTCCCAACTATTTTTTTTTGTGTGTGTGGATATTTTGAATGGAGTTGTTGTCCTCATTTCTATTTCAGAGGATTTGTTGCTGATATACAGGAATGCCTTTGATTTATGCATATTGATTTTATATCCTGCCACTTTGGTGAATTCATTTATTACCTCTAATACTTTCTTTGTATACCATGCTGGGTCTGCTAAGTATAGAATCATGTCATCTGCAAATAGTGATAATTTACGTTCTTCTTTTCCTATTTTTATGCCTTTGATTTCTTTAATCTCTCTAATTGCTCTGGCCAGTGTTTTGAGAACTATGTTGAACAGAAGTAGTGAGAGAGGGCATCCCTATCTTCTTCCAGATTTTAGAGGGAATACCTTCAATTTTTCTCCATTCAGAATGATGCCAGCCTGAGACTTAGCATAGATTGCTTTTACATTATTGAGGTATGTTCCTGTTATCCCTAGTTTTTCCAGAGTTTTGAACATAAAGGGATGCTGAACATTGTCAAATGCTTTTTCTGCATCTATCGAGATGATCAAATGGTTCTTATTTTTAAGTCTATTTATGTGATGAATAACATTTATTGATTTCTGTATAATGAAGCAGCCTTGCATCCCAGGGATGAATCCTACTTGATCATGGTGCACAATTTTTTTAATATGTTTTTGTATCCGATTCGCCACAATTTTATTGAGGATTTTTGCATTTTTCCTGAAATCGCTTGAAAAGTATTGGTATTAGTTCCTCTTTAAAGGTTTTGTAAAACTCTGCTGTATACCCATCCGGTCCTGGGCTTTTCTTAGTTGGTAGTCTTTTGATGGTTTATTCTATTTCCTCAATTGTTATGGGTCTGTTTAGGTTGCCTATATCCTCCTGACTAAATCTGGGCAGATTATATGACTGAGAAATTTATCGATGCCTTCACTATCTTCTATTTTATTGAAAAATAAGAATTCAAAATAATTTCGGATTATCTTCTGTATTTCTGAACTATCTGTTGTGATACTGAGTTCTCCCTCTTCTTTTCTTTGTTAGCTTGGCTAAGGGTCTGTCGTTTTGATTTATTTTTTCAAAGAACCATCTTTAATTTTGTCAATTTTTTCAATTGTTTCTTTTGTTTCGATTTCATTAATTTCAGCTCTAATTTTAATTATTTCTTGCCTTCTACTTATTTTGCTGTTGTTTTGCTCTTCTTTTTCTAGGATTCTGAGATGAAGTATGAGATCATTTATTTGTCGTTTTTTTTTTTTTCCTTTTTTTAAGGAATGAAATCTAAGCAATGAATTTTGTTCTTAGAACTGCTTTCAATGTGTCCCATAGATTCTGATTTGTTATGTCTGTGTTTTCATTTATCTCTAAGAATTTTTTAATTTCCTCCTTGGTGTCTTCTATAACCCATTGATCATTCAGTAACTTATTTTTCATTCTCCAAGTGATACATGATTTTTCCTTCTTTCTTTTATCGTTGATTTTCAGTTTCATTTCATTATGATCAGATAAGATGCCTGGTATTATATCTACTCCTTTATATTGTCTAAGAGTTGCTCTGAGACATAATATATGATTTATTTTTTGAGAAGTATCCATGTGCTGCTGAGAAAAAAGTGTAGCTGCTTGATGTTGGGTGGTATATTCTATATATATCATAAGTCTGGTTTATTAATTGTGTTATTGAGTTCTATAGTTTCATTATTCAACTTTTGTTTGGAAGATCAGTCCAGTAGTGAGAGAGGTGTGTTTGAGTCTCCCATGAGTATTGTATGGTGGTCTATTAGACTCTTGAACTTGAGAAGAATTTGTTTAATGAACATAGCTGCACCAATGTTTGGGGCATATATATTTATGATTGTTATGTCTTGTTGGTGTATGGTTTCCTTGAGAAGTATGTAGTGTTGCTCTTTATCCCTTTTGATTAACTTTAGCTTGAAATCTATTTTATTTGATATGAGTATGGACACTTCTGCTTCTTTCCGAAGTCCATATGGGTGATATGATTTTTCCCAACTTTTCACCTTCAGTCTATGTATATCTTTTCCTAACAAATGTGTCTCCAGTAGGCAGCATACTGTTGGGTCTTGTTTTGTGATCCATTCTACTAGCCTGTGTCTCTTAATTGGTGAGTTTAAGCCATTAACATTTAGGGTTATTATTGAGATATGGGTTGTTCTTCCAGCCGTATTTGTATATTTATGTTACTAAACATGGTTTTTTTCCTCCTTGATTATTTTCCCCCCTTTACTGTCCTACCTCCCACTGTTGGTTTTCATTGTTATTTTCCATTTCCTCTTCCTGTAGTGTTTTGCCAAGGATGTTTTGAAGAAATCGTTTTCTAGCTGCAAATTCTTTTAAATTTTGTTATCGTGGAAAGTTTTAATTTCATCTTCTATCCTGAAGCTTAATTTCGCTAGATACACAATTCTTGGATGGAACCCATTTACTTTCAGTGTTTGAAAAATGTTATTGCAGGATCTTTTAGCTTTCAGAGTCTGTGTTGAAAGATCAGCTGTTATCCTGATTGGTTTACCACTAAATATAATCTGCTTCCTTTATCTTGTAGCTTTTAAAATTCTCTCCTTTTTCTGTATGTTGGGCATCTTCGTTATAATATGTCTAGGTGTGGATCTCTTATAATTTTGCACATTTGGCATCCTGTAAGCTTCTAGGATTTGCGATTCTGTCTCATTCTACAAGTCTGGGAAGTTTTCTCTTATATTTCATTGAATATATTGCTCATTCCTTTTGTTTGGACCTCTATACCTTCCTGTATCCCAATGACTCTTAAGTTTGGTCTTTTTATGTTATCCCATATTTCTTGGATGTTCTGCTCATGGTTTCTTAAAAGTCTTCCTGAGCTGTCTGTGTTCTTTTCAAGTTGAAATAATTTGTCTTCATTGTCTGATGTTCTATCTTCTAAGTGTTCTACTCTGCTGTTAGTATTCTCAATTGAGTTTTTAAGTTGGTTTATTGATTCCTGCATTCCTAGGATATCTGTTTGTTTGATTTTATAATCTTTATCTCCCTGCATAGTTGATATTATGCTTCTTGGATTTTTTTATGTAATTCATTATCAAGGTGATCTTTCATTGTCTGATTTTGCTCTCTAATGTCTTCCTTGAGACTCCAGATCATCTGAAGCATGAATATCCTGAGTTCTTTATCTGACATTCCATCTGCTGCACATATTACCTCTTCTAAAGTTGACTTTACCTGCATTGCTTATGGTCCTTTCTTTCCTTGTCTTTTCATTCTTTTCATGTTTCTTTCTGCTTGGTGAAACTGTTGTGTTATTGAATTTTTCCCCTATATATTTTTATTGCTTGTATAGTTTCAAAGTCTCTCTCGCAGGCACGGGTGGTGGCTCTGCCCCTCCTACAATTGGGACAATGTGCCTACCACACCAGCTGGCTGCTGGGCCTGTTCTGTCAGTCGGTAGCTGGTCCGCCTACCTTGAAGGTGCGAGCAGCAACTCTGCCCCTCTGCAGGCACTGGGCCTGTTCTGCCAGTGGGTCGCAAGTCGGGCTACTTTGCAGGCGTGGGCGGCAGCTTTGACCATCTGCGGGCCACTGGGTCTGTTTTGTCTGTCCCTTGCAGGTCTGTCTACCTTGCAGGCGCGTGTGGCTGCTCTGCCCCTCCCCCAACCGGGACGATGTGTCTACCATGCTGGCGGGCCATAGGCCTGGGCTTTCGGTGGTCGCAGGTCCACCTACCTTGCAGGGGCGGAGGGCGTCTCTGCCCCTCCGCAGATTGCTGGGCCTGTCCTGCTGTGGGTCACAGGTCTGCCTACCTTGCAGGCCCGGCGGCATTGCCCCTCCCCCAACCAGGGCTATGTGTCTTCCACGGTGGCGGGCCACTGGTCCTGTTCAGCCGGTGGGTCGCAGGTCCGCCTACCTTGAAGGAGCGATTGGCAGATCTGCCCCTCCCTCTCTCAATGTGTTTTTAAAGTTGACAAATATGTGAATTCCTGTCTCCCTTTCTCTGTAGCATATTCAGCACATATATTTTTATATGCACATATAGAATCCTACCTGGTATCACACGTACATTTTTGTGAGGCTTCTGACTTGGCAGATACAAAGTATGAGAAGAGATCACTCCTCCTAAACGCAGTTGGAACTGAAAATTTAAACTATTGGTTAGCTTCCTAGTTGAACAATATTACACATAAATCCACGCTCAGTAAAATGAAGATTTTTGGATCTGTGGATGATATATATTTCATGAAGAATTTCAATTGGCATATGTATTGCTACTTTTTAATGTCTGTTGTGTGTGTGTGTGTGTGTGTGTGTGTATATATATATACACACTCTCCATATATTTCAAAATATGAAATAGATGTGTCTTATGTACAGTCCCAAAATTCATTCATGTTCATGTATGTGGAGTTATAATCAAATTTTCACTAGATTATTCTCAGAAATATTCATCTACCTGAAATACATATTTGTTTCTTAGGTCTGAAAACTAACTTCAGTGAATGGTGCATTCAAATCCTAATATTTCTAAATTAACTGACTCAGTTTAACATCAATGCAAGAAGATTCTTATGGGACATGATGTTTATTTTGACGTTCATTTTTACTCAACACTGGCACATTACTACTCCTTCAGTTAATGCACATCATAGGATATATATTTCATCTACAAGTTCGCAAATTTATAGGCATTTGTTTCACTTTCAGTCACTTCCTGCTTCAGAACACATGTATTTCTCCAGGTTTCTTGATTGGTCTTTTTATGAGACTTTTTTCCAAACAAATTATTTTCAATTTCCATAATCAATTTGAAGCAAAACTCACACACTCTTCATGATAAACCATAATCCTCATATTACCATTAGATGTAAAACGGGTTGGAATGAATGGTTGTATATCAATATAAGATTTCCTGTATATTTTTACATTTCAATTAAATCCATTATTTAAAGTTGGAACCAGTTATATTATTTATTCACAGTATGGTCTATACATGCATATTCTCCATATTCAAAGACAAAGAGTACACCTGTTTGTACCCCGAATACTAATTTATACTTCTTCAAAATATTGCTCCCAGAAATGGTGGAAGAAATACTCAGATCACCTTATCTACATATACATTGTATCACAGTAATATTCTGGACACAAAAAGCAAAAGTCACACTTATGATTGTACCAAAGCCTAAATGGAAACTGAACATGGATTACTAAAAACATCCAGGTCCAGGTTGCCTAATAGTCTCAAATATCAATCCTATTGGTGACTACGTATTTGTTTCTTCCTAAGATTATATATTCAACCTAAATGCAGTTAATAATGTCTAATCCTATCACTCACTTTATACTTTGCCTGATTTCCTAATGTCTCTATTGATGTCTGCTTTCCTAAATATTTTCCCCAGTTCACCATGTGAGTGACTCTTCACATGTGATGATATTTACTTTCACTCTCTAACCGAAACCCTATTGTTAAAGAATTTTTGGTCCAAATCCTGTACTCACTCTTCTTCTGAAAGCTACTGACTATCTTCCTAATCTTACTGAGTTTCCCTGTTTGAGTGGAAGTTCTCTTTTCCATTCAATCATCCAAGGTACAAGGTCCTATGCCATTGATTATCGATTTATCTGAGACATATATGCGGAACATAATTCAAAGCTAAGTATCACAATCAACAGCTCAATGTTCTTCTGAGCTTCAAATCTTACCTAGATTTCTGTTTTCATACTTATATTTTATCTCTATGTTTTAATAAATGTCACAGGTTCCCAATACCATTATTCATCTAGCAGAATGATTCATAACCCAAATCAAACATGTTATTAAACCCTAAACATACACTGTTCCCACAATCTCACTTAACAAAAGACCAGGGACAGTGTTGGTCTTACAATACAGGAATGTAGGGGATCTTCCATATGCTGAAAACCTAAAAGGTCCATGCAGATGTGATTCCTGGAGAAGATATAAACAGCTATGAAGGACCTTAAAGAGCAAAACTCATCTTCCATTGCAAACAACCTGGTCAGGATGAAGGGTTGTATCTTAATGAGCCTCTCTGTTCTCAATGTAGAGAAAATGGACCATACCAGGCCTGTGTGAAGAGCTGTTCCTGGGTGCCTATGGTTGATTCACCATTCTAACTTGTGAAAGTGTCACAGGAAGTAGGGGCAGCCTCTATCTCATGAGACCCTTGGAAGCAACTGTTAGGACAAAGTGATTGCCAAGGCAGTGTCCTCATTCACTACCTGAAGTAAGTGATCTCACCTCTCTTCCTTGGTAATGGAACTCTCTGAACTTGTGATGCAGAAGCCAGGCAACCAGAGCCAGTCCCAGTCCCAGTCCAAGTCGCAGTGAGGTCACTTGTTTGGATTTACCAAGGACAGAGTCAGTGTTTCCTGGAACCTACTGATGTGAGCATGGCCAAATGCCAGGAGAGCTTTGTAGAGGGGCCTTTCTTGAGAAAAAGGTACTTGCCCACTTCTGGCTCCTGACAACGTCACAGATTTGGCCAAGGAGACCATATCAGAGACAGGACAGTCCATTTGGGGGAACATAGTATGGCCTACCAGTCAAACGACACTCAGGACAGTCACAGAATTACTTGGGGGAAGGAGGTGTCTTTGTGGGTGTGGGAGTGAGTTTGTGGTTTTTCTCATGTTCTGAGAATAAGTAGGAAAGGCAGTTTGTTGGGTTTGGAGTGGACTGTGTCTAGTAATTCCTTTGACAATGCGAGTTTCTATGTCTGTGTAACTCTCTGTGTCCGTGGTTGTACTCATTAGAAAAGAGAATTCATCTATGGATGTGTCCTGTCTAGTAGAAAGAATTCCAGCATTTATCATGCCTAATTTATGAATGGACTGTGACTTCCCTTATCAATGGGCAACACGTACTATCTTCCTAAGTTCCTGTTTTCTTTCTGAATCTGGCCACTCTCCAGAGTAGGCTCATGGTTTTTTGTCCAAGTTATGTACCACCTCCAACCTCTGTGACATGGCCATGTATTCTATAGCTGAAAGGAAAGGGAGCATCTCAGAAAACTCAGATATCAGTGTGACAAGGAAAGTCTCAGTGGAGAAAACCTGCTTTGGGCCTTTTGCATCCCTATTCCTCTGTTGCCCTGAATGTCAGGAAGGTCTTTGCCTCAGGCCACCCCTTTGTGAATCCTGAAGAAAACAGTTTTCAAATGGAAATGAATGGGCATCACCTGTGGCTGTTTGCTAAAATGCTTTGAGAGATATGTGTGTGAATCAGCCTCTTGGCCGTGTGTGAGGCTGTGTCTTAGATATTCAGTGCCTAATGGATCTTAAGAAAGATCCCATGTGTGCATCCAAAACCAAAATGTCTAAAAAATCAGTCATTTTAGATGAAGTTTATTGCCTTTCTCTGTTAGGTTCCTGACCTCCATCAAGTGAATTTGGGGATCCTTTGAATTAATCGAGTTTTTCAAAGCCCTGCAGAGGCTAGCCCATAGGTGCTTGGGTTTTCTAATGAATCCAAATCACATAAAGAATCTATACCTGACAGTCAGTAGGCCTCAAATTGGAGAAGCAGAGCAGTATTAGTGGCAGGCCTATTAAATCACTCCTTGTTTACAGGAAGGGTGTCCAGGTCACAGTGACTTTAGGCAAATGAGGGCAATGGAGATTATTTCAGACTCTGTCTTGTGCTTTACCCCTCATGGAAACCTCCAGCCAGAGGTAATGATGAGTGTCTATATGGAAGAAGATGAGGGCAATGTGGGAGTGTTTTGGATTTAATTGTGGTCATTTATTTGGCTGTTGGAAGAGAAGACTGGGTCCACCTGGGCTCTAACTCGGGTTTGATTCATCTTAGAGACTGAGTTCTGGAACTGACCTCAGAGAAGTATTGACATGAATTGTGTTGGGATTTTAGGAGGCCACGCATTAGAGTTGCCCTTGGAAACTGAGATCTAGGCCCAGGGTGGCTTTCCACAAAGCACTGAGAATGTCAGCCAGCATATAACCTGATTTTATTCTGAAAGACTTGGCAGGCATATTTGAGAGTCAAAACACCCATGAACCTAACATTGTAGACCTCAATGGGCCTGGCCTCATGTGACCTTTAGGCCACTCTTTGGGAAGCCTTGCCTTTGAGAGTTCTCCAGATCTTTCATTGAAATGAGCTTCCACAACATTTAATGGTTCATGAATGAATTGAAACCCACTGTGGCTCCAAATTCATCTTTGAAAAATGGCTAGATAAATACCATGAAATTTTTAAAATTCCCATGACCAGGTGGCACTGGAGAACAGTTAGATCTCCTGATGCTCATCATAAGTGTACCAGACTGGGCCTTGATTTACTGGGTTTCATGAAAATGGCATAGAACAGAGATGCCAGTAAGTTGGAACCTTCTGAGTAGTGCGCCTTGACCAGGTTTGGGCAGGTGTGTGACAAAACATCTGTGGTGGGGCCATATGGATCTGCCATTGGCTTCCAAATAGCATGTGATTGACTTGCACCAGCCAGCAGACCCATTTATGTAAAGGCACTTTGTTATATAGAGAGGTTTCAGGGCAATGTTCAGAATTAGGTTGCAATGGAAAAGGGGGCATTGTAGCAAGCAATGAGTGATAGAAGCCTGGATGGTGCATTCTCCTGCAGACTCTAACCCACCACAAGTGACAGAACTCCCTGCAGCACTGTGTCCCAGTTGAACTCCTTGTTTTTTGTGAAGCAAATATCAAACTCACTGTGCAGCAGCAAGAAACACCACGAAAAGTGGAGGATGACCAAATGGCTTCACAGCGACACGGGGAGACACTAAGCCCCCAGTGGCCACAGTTAACCTACAAAGAGAGAATTCAGCACTGCTGCCTCACGTTCATTGGAAAATAAGAAAACATGTCGTCCAGGTCACATAGATGCAGACCCATCTTTGATGGTCTCACTAAAAATAAAGCTAAAACTTCTGACAACACCTTATATTTCAAGTGCCCAATCTCACATGCAGTTTCTCAAACAGTCTTTAGGCCAGAAGAGCTCCATGTTGGTGTTGTGTTTACCATATCCCTTGATTTTGGAAACTCCTCTACCATCTCGAAGTTTGTGAACTCCTGAGCATTTTCCATTCCAGACATGTATTCACAAATTTTCTAACTCTTCTCCTCTAATTGTGTCTTACTTGGAGCGAAGGTAATGTCAAGGCATTGTTCTGGATCAGAGTGGGAAGTTTTGGGTTGCACATATTTGCACACACATTGGATACAATTTCCAATTTTCCATTCAAAATACAGAATCCCTGACACTATCCCATACCCTACTAGACTCTGACTACTAATCCTAATATGATGGAGAAAAATAACACAAACAGAATATAAATACAAGCAGTTCAAAGGAGGCATGATGTATATTTGGACTTGCCTTTTGCATGATAAAGTTTATGTGTTATTAATCTAGTCAATTTTTAATTAAATAGTTCTCCATGTGTTTTTAAAGTTCAAAATATGTGTATTACTGTCTCCCTTTCTCTGTAGCCTATTCAACATATGTATTTTTATATGCACATACCGAAAGCTACCTGGTATCACACCTACATTTTTGTGAGGTGGCTTCCTCACCAAATACAAATTGTGAGAAGAGATCACTCCTCCTAAACGCTTTTGGAACTGAATATTCAACCTATGGGTGAACTTCCTAGTTGAACAAAATTATAAGTCTATTCTTTGGTTGGCAGCTAAAATCCCTGACAAAATATGTTGATTAATTGTATTTTGGGATTCAAGTATGGTGGAAGTTTGTTGGACAACTTGATTAATGGTGATTAATGGTGGCAGCAGTTTGTACTTGATTGGCCATAGCCACTCCAGCCGTAACCGCTGCAGCAGCAGATACCGCCACGGCTGTCACTATAGCCGCTGTGATTCCAAAATCTCTGCGGACTCTAAGTAGCTCAACAATAGGGAATTTATCAGGATCCGCAGTGACCGGGATTGGGACAAATGTTGGAATTTTCATAATCACTGCTACAGTCCAGGAACCATTCCAACACTCAGATAAGAGACAGGTAGTATGAGAACAATCCAGCATCCCCGACAAGGTGGCCTCAGCCAAAAGGAATAAGAAGGGGGATTGGACACAGACCATTGCAGGAGGCAATGTGGCATTATACAACAGAGAGTTGAATGAAACAGATGTAAGTCTATTACCTTGTTCACTTTCCCTAACATTACCAGAAATATTAGCCAGGCAACTTTTGGCTCCTAGCAACTGAGCCAGTGCAGAAATATTGGCTGAAGCCCCCTTTTCATTGGAAATCAGCCATTGAAACCAGGACCAACCTACTCCTGTAGAGGAGCTGGCACTATTGTTAAAGTTATAAACATACCTATTAAGAGAGGGGGAAAGGGAGAAACCTTTAGCAACTTGATGTTTCTCCCAAGAATGATCCTGACAAGGCGTAAATGTTGGGGGGAAACCAAGATTAGGGGAACAGTAAGGAGAGGCCTTGAAATGAGTGGCATTATAAATACTACTAGAAAAAGGAGGCACTGGGATTAGTACCTCGGAGATAATAGCCAAGGTAGTTATGTTAAGAGCAGAGCTGCTGTTTGCAGGGGTCTCTGAGCCTGATTGCTTCCCCGAAGCTACCTTGCTCAATACAGCACTGATAATGCTTCCTGAGACCTGATTGGACCGCAATGGGTCCTCCCAGTTAGTCAAATTTTTGGTCTTAAGGCTAATGCAATTAGCGTTTCTAAGGCTGAAACAAAAACTCCTGTGAGATTAACTTGAGATTGATTAAAAATTCTCTCCATGTCCCCTCTAGGAGAGGCACAGGGAGCAGACATCTCACATGAGGTTGAAAAATGAGTGGGGAGGACACTAGAATTACCATGAATCGGCATCGGCATTGGCCAGGCCTGTGCCACTGCCCACCACCGCATTGGTGTCGCCTTTGCCATCGGCACCAGCACCAGAGCCAGAGCACTTAGCAGAATGAAGATCTTCATCACAGGATTGTTGTGGTATCTCTTGTTGCTGGTCAGTTGATGTCGAGACTCTTCTTGTCAAGCGTTCAGGGACCCACAACGGTTCCGTACGATCCTGGGGAAAAATACATACAGATCCTCGTGCCCATGTCAGCACGGGGTCAGGGCCGTTCCATTGGCCCGTAAGAACATCCTTCCACTTAACATAGCCAATCACAGAGGGCTGAGGGGACACATGTCTATCGGCCGCAGAGCGACCATGAATATCCAAATTCAAAAAATTAATGGTAAATAGAGCTAAGGACAGGCGTTCTTTAGGAGTGTGTTCAGCTCCTATTCCCCCTTTTTGTTTTTGTAAAGTTTCCTTTAAGGTGCGATGAGCACGCTCAACAATGCCTTGTCATTGAGGATTATAAGGCAAACCATGAGTAAGTTGCACTCCCATAGTAGAACAAAAAGCTGTAAATTGTCTGCCAGTATAAGCAGTTCCATTATAAGTCTTAAGGGATGCAGGTGCACCCCATGCTGCCCATGCCTCTAAACAGTGAGTAATGACATTACGTGCCTTTTCTCCCGATAAAGCAGAAGCATGGATAATTCCAGAGCACGTATCAACGGAAACATGCACATACTTAAGGTTACCAAAGTCAGGTATATGTGTCACATCCATTTGCCAAAAAATCAATGGCTTTAATCCCCGTGGGTTTACTCCATAATTAGGGGGATGAAGAAATGTGACACAATGGGGACATTGCAATACTATCTGCCGAGCATCCGCCGTTGAAATGGAAAAACGCCTGCGCAGCATTAATGCATTAACATGGAAGTTTTGGTGAAACAACTTAGCCCTCTCTAAGGAGGAAGCCAAGCATATCAATTGACCTCTAGTGGCTAAGTCCGCACAGGCATTACCTTGGGATAACGGACCAGGAAGAGAGGTGTGAGCCCTGATATGCAATGGATAAAAAGAAGCAGTGCGGTTAGAGATAAGCTGTTGAAGCTGAGTAAAGTAAACAGACACATTGTGGGCATCACTAATAGTTCCCACGGCCTCCAGGACTTTTAGTGCTTGTACCACATAGCTGGAGTCCGAAATAAGATTAAAAGGAAAAGAACACTGTTAAAAAACTTCAATAACAATTTGTAGTTCTACCCATTGTGGATTTCCAGGAGCAAATTGATGCTGGATAGGGGGAGAGTCATTAATTATGTAGGCTCCCATTCCAGACTTGGAACCATCAGTAAAAGTGTTAACAGCCCCCGTGTTTGGGCATGGAAAGCTCTCCTCGAAACACCCCCACCATACGGCGGCGGGTCCGAAGGATCATTTTTTTTTTCTTCTGAGCTCCTGTTTATTTTTGTTCCCTTCTCCCATAGTTAGACTTCCTAGCTGCCGAGACAGTCTCCCGAGCTCCTCCTCCTCATCGTCCTCCTCTTCTGACCCACTTTTGCATGGGAGTGTGCGCAGTGTATTGAGATCTGGATACAAGCGTTTCCTCCCCTGTTTCTCGCTCTGCACATTCCCTTCCTCCTGAAATATTTCACTCCGTGCCAGAGACAATCGCCTCCTCCCCTGTTTCTCGCTCCGCACACTGCCATCCTCCTGAAATACGTCACTGCCTGCCGGAGATAATTGTTTCCTCCCCTGTTTCTCGCTCCGCACACTCCCACCCTCCTGAAATACCTCACTGCCTGCCATTTCTGATCTTTCTTCATGCAATTGCTCTAAAACTTCTTGTCCTTTAGTAAGTGCTTCCTGACATCTGCCATCTGCGAGGCAACTACGGATCATCTTCCAAAGGGGTATCACCCCACCATCTAATATGCCCTGCTCAGAAGCAAAGTCAAGATCTGTGCCTAACTTATCCCAGCTAGGTAGAGTGAGGCTACCCGAGAACGCGAACCACGGTCCAACAATATCTGTCTTCTGTAAAAATCTCTGTAAAGTACTACGTTTCACTTCTAGGCCCTTGGAACATAACAGGTTATCTAGGGCCAGGAGAAGCGGACTTGAAGATATGGCACCCATGACACAACAAAAGACATACAAAAAACAAAAGTGAAAGTAAGAGCGAAAGTACACAGTGCAGCTGCAATAAGATGTAATGCTCTCTCTGGCTTTACAGAGGAGCTGCTGCTTTGATAGCGGGTCCCAATTACCTAGGACTAATCTCTGCTTTGATAGCGGGTCCCAATTACCTAGGACTAATCTGCGCTTTGATAGCGGGTCCCAATTACCTAGGACTAATCTCCGCTTTGATAGCGGGTCCCAATTATCTGGGACTGATCTCCGCTTTGATAGCGGGTCCCACTTATCTAGGACTGATCTCCGCTTTGACCGCGGGTCCTACTTACCTGGGACTAACTGGTTCACCACCCCTGACTTCTGAAAGTTCTGGTTCCCGGGTTTTCAGCACCACTTGTCGCGACCCCTTGCCCGCAAGGAAGACACAACTCAGGAATCTTCTTTCAGCAGTTTATTCAGGCCTTGATTAAAGTATCTTTTTGTGACCCCCCTCTCTACTGGCGAGCGCCCAAGCACAGCCTAATAAAGTCTCCCACGTACCAATCTTAAGCCGCTGCGTGGATCTTTCTTATAGGGTGGCAAGGGATAGCGTGCCAACTCTCCACAAAAGAATTTGTTTATCACAGGCCACAGTGGAAGCCGGCGCCATCTTCTAATGGCGGTCACAATCTACAACAATGGCTTACCACAATAGGACATATATTTCATCAACAATTTCGCAATTTTATAGGCATTTGTTTCACTTTCAATCGCTTCCTGCTTCAGAACACATGTATTCCTCCAGGTTTCTTGACTGGTCTTTTCATGAGACTTCTTTCCAAACAAATTATTTTCGATTTCCATAATCAATTTGAAGCAAAACTCACACACTTTTCATGATAAACCAAAATCCTCATATTTCCATTAAATGTATAATGGGTTGGAATGAATGATTGTATATTAATATAAGATTTCTTATATATTTTCACATTTATTTCAATCTATTATTTCAAGTTGAAACCAGTTTTATTATTTATTCACAGTATGGTCTATTCATGCATTTCCTCTGTATTCATAGACACAGGGTGCACCTTTTTGTAGCCCCAATACAAATTTGTACGTCTTCAAAATATTGCTTCCAGAAATAGTGGAAGAAATACTCATGTCACCTGATCTACATATACATTTCATCACAGTAATATTCTGGACACAAAATTCAAAGGTCACACTTATGATTCTACCAAATCCTAAATAGAAAGTGAACATGGATTACTAAAATCATCCATGTCCAGGGTGCCTTATGCTCTCAAATGTCAATCCTATTGGTGACTGCATATTTGTTTCTTTCTAAGATTATATGCTCAACCTCAACCCTGTTGAAAATATCTAATCCTATCACTCACTTTATACTTTGCCTGATTTCCTAATGTCTCTATTGATATCTGCATTCCTACATATTTTCCCCACTTCATCATTGTTGGAGACCCTCCACATGTGCTGTTATTTAAATTCACTCTCTAACCGAAACCCTATTGCTAAATAACTTTTGGTCCAAATCCTATACTCATTGTTCTTCTGATACTTACCGACTATCTTCCTGATCCTACTGACTATCTCTGTTTGAGGGGATGTTCTCTTCTACAATCAATCATCCAAGGTACAAGTTCCTATGCCATTGTATATCAATTTATCTGACATATCTGTGCAGAACGTAATTCAAGCTAAGTAATCCAATCAAGGACCCAATGACTTTCTGGACTTCAAATCTTACCTGGATTTCTGTTTTCATACTTATATTTCACCTATATATTCTTGAAAGTATTGCAGTTACCCAATACCATTATACATCCCGTAGAATGATTCCTAACCCAAATCGAACTGGTTATTAAGCATAACCATACACTGTTCCCTCAATCTAACATTACAGAAGAGCTGGAACAGAGTTGGTCTTACAATGCAGGGATGGAGGGGATCTTCCACCTACTTAGAACCTCAATGGTCCATGCAGAAATTATCCCTGGAAAACATGTAGGCAGGTATGAAGAATCTGAGAGAGCAAAGGTCATCTTCCATGGCAAACAGCCTGGTCAGGATGAAGGGTTGTGTCTGAATCAGCCTCTCTCTTCTTAATATAGAGAAGATGGACCAAACCAAGCCTGTGTGGAGAGGTGTTCCTGGGTGGCTATGTTTGATATACCATTCTAACTTGTGAAAATGTCACAGTAATTGGGGCAGCATCCATCTCATGGGACCCTTGCAAGCAACTGTTAGAGCAAAGTGGTTGCCAAGGCAGTGACCTCATTCAGTTCCTGAAAAAAGTGACCTCCCCTCACTTCCTTTGTAATGGAACTCTCTGAACTTTGGAACCAGGAAGCTAGGCCCCCAGAGCCAGTCCCAGTCACAGTTGGCACACTTGATTGTATTTACCAAGGACAGAGTCAGTCTTTATTGGTACCAACTGATGTGAGGATGGCCAAATGCCAGGAAAGCAATGAAGATGGCTGTTTCCTGAGAAAGCAGGTAGTTGTTCTGGCAAAGACACCAGATCTGAGAAAGTACAGGCCATTTCGGGGGAACATAGTATGGCCCACCAGTCAGAGGAAACTCCAGATAATCAAAGACCTACTTCTGGGAAGGAGGTGCTTTGTGGGTGTGGGTGTGAGTTTGTGGTTTTGTCACATGTTCTGAGAATAGGTAGGAATAGTGGATTGTTTGTTTTTGAGAGGATTGTTTCTAGAAGGTCGTTTGACACGGCGAGGGTTTCTAAAAGTGTATCCCACAGTGTCCGTGGTTGTTGACATTTGAAAAGAGAATGCATCAATGGAAGTGTCCTGTCTAGTAGAAAGCTTCCCAGCATTCATCCTGTGCAATTGATGAATGGACTGCAGCTTGCCTTATGAATGGACAACACCTACTATCTTCCTAAGCTCCAGTTTTCTTCCTGAATTCTGGCCACTCTCCAGAATAGTCTCATGATTTGGTGTCCAAGATATGTACCGCCTCCAAGATTTGTTACATGGCCATGTACTGGATAGCTGAAGGCAATGGGAGCATCTCAGAAAACTCAGATATCAGTGTGACCAGTAAGTCTCAGTGGAGAAACCCTGCTTTGGGCCTTTTGCTAACCTATTGTTCTGTTGCCCTGAATGTCAGGAATTTCTTTGCCTCAGGCAACCCCTTTGTAAATCCTGAAGAAAACAGTTTTCAAATAAAAATGAATGGGCATCACCTGTGGCTGTTTGCTTAATTGCTTAAAAAGGGATGTGTCTGAATCAGCCCCTTGGCCCTATGTGAGACTGGGGCTTAGATTCTCGGCACCTGATGGATCTACAGAAAGATCCCATCTGTGAATCCAAAACCAAAATGGCCAAAAGAGCAGTCAATGTGGATGAAGTCTCTTGCCTTCCTCTGTAAGTCCTGACCTCTATCAAGTGATAATAGATATCATTTGGGTCAAATGAGTTCTTCAAAGCCCTGCAGAGGCTAATGCATAGGTGCTTGGATTTTCTCATGACTCCAATTCACACAAAGGAATTTATACTCAACAATCAGTAAGAGTCAAAATGGAGAAGCAGAGCAGTATTAAGGGCAGGGCTATTTGATCACTCCTTGTTCACAGGAAGGGTGTCCAGGCCAACCTGACTTTAGGCAATTGAGGGATAAGTGAGCTTATTTTGGACACTGTCTTGGGCTGCACCCCTCATGGAAACCTGCAGCAAGAGGTTATGATGAGTTTCTCTATGGCAGAAGATGAGGGTCATGTGGGAGTGTTTTGGTTTCAATTGTGGTCATTTGTGTGGCAGTGGAATAGGCCACTAATGAGATTCGCCCTTGTAAACTGAGATCTAGCCAACTCCTTGGGAAAAATTGCCTGTGAGAGTTCTCCAGAGCTTTTATTGAAATGAGCTTCCTCACCATTTAATGGTTCCTGAATGAATTGAAACCCACAGTGCTTCCAACTTCATCATTGAAAAGTGGCTACATAAATACCATGAAATTTTTGCCATTCCAATGACCAGGTGGCACTGGAGAACCTTTCATGTCCTTTTGCTCATCATGAGTGTACCAGACAGTGCCTTGATTGTCTGGGTTTCATGAAAATGATGTAGAATAGAAATGCCAGTAACTTGTAGCCTACTGAATAGTGGGCCTAGAGCGGTGGTGTGCAGATGTGTGATAAAACATCTCTTGTGGGGCCATGTGGATCTGCCATTGCTTCGAAAGGGCTTGAGACTGACATGGTGCATCCAGCAGAAACTTATATGTCTGAAACCTCTCCATGTAAAGGCATCTTTTTATATGCAGATTTTCAGGGCAATGTTCAGAATCAGGTTGCTATGGTCAAGGGGGCAATCTATGTGGGATAGAATCCTGGTTGGTGAATTCTCCTGCAGACTCTGACCCACCACACATGACAGAACTCCCTTCAGCACTGGGTCTCAGTTGAACTCGTTTTATTTAGTGAAACAAATACCAAACTCCCAGTGCAGCGGCAAGAAACACCATGAAAAGTGGAGGATGATCAAATGGCTTCACAGTCCACACAGGAGACACTTAGCCTTAAGTGGCCACAGTTTACCTACAAAGAGTGAATTCAGCACTGCCGCCTTATGTCTTTTGGAAAATAAGAAACCATGTCCTCCAGGTTACATAGATGCAGACGCAGCTTTGATGCTTTCACTAGAAATGAAGCTAAAGCTCCTGACAAAAACATATATTTCAAGGATCTTCTAGCTTTCAGAGTCTGTGTTGAAATATCAGCTGTTATCCTGATTGGTTTACCCCTAAATGTAATCTGCTTCCTTTCTCTTGTAGCTTTTAAAATTCTCTCTTTATTCTGTATGTTGGGTATCTTCATTATAATGTGTCTAGGTGTGGATCTCTTATGATTTCGCACATTCGGCGTCCTGTTGGCTTCTAGGACTTGGGAGTCTGTCTCATTCTTCAAGTCTGGGAAGTTTTCTCATATTATTTCATTGATTACATTGCTCATTCTTTTGGTTTGGACCTCTATACCTTCCTGTATCCCAATGACTCAAAAGTTTGGTCTCTTTATGTTATCCCATATTTCTCGGATGTTCTGTTCATGGTTTCTTAACAGTCTTGCTGAGCTGTCTATGTTCTTTTCAAGTTGAAATACTTTGACTTCATTGTCTGATGTTCTATCTTCTAAGTGTTCTACTCTGATGGTAGTATTCTCAATTGAGTTTTTAAGTTGGTTTATTGCTTCCTGCATTTCTAGGATTTCTGTTTGTTATTTTTTACAACTTCTATCTCCCTGTATAATTGATCTTTTGCTTCTTGGATTTGTTTGTGTAATTCATTGTCGAAGTGATCTTTCATTGTCTGATTTTGCTGTCTAATGTCTTCCTGGAGACACCAGATCATCTGAAGCATGTATATCCTGAGTTCTTTATCTGACATTCCATCTGCTGCAGCTATTAACTCTTCTAAATTTGTGTTGACCTGCATTGCTTGTGGTCCTTTTTTCTTTGTCTTTTCATACGGCTCGCATTTCTTTCTGCTTGGTGAAACTGTTGCGATTTTGAAATTTTCCCCCTATATATTTATATTGCTCTTGTATATTTGAAAAATCTTCCTTGCAGGGGCAGAGGGTGGCTGTGCTGCTCCTCTAATTGGGGTGATCTATCTACCACGCTGATGGGCCGCTGGGCCTGTTCTCCTGATCGGTCGCAGGTCTGCCTACCATGCAGGCGTGGGAGGCGGCTCTGCTCTGCCCCTCCTCCAATTGGTGTTACGTGTCTACCACACCCGTGGACCCCTGGTGTGTTCTGCCGATCGGTCGCAGGTCTGCCTACCTTGGAGGCGCGGGCGGCGGCTCTGCTCTGCCCCTACTCCAATTGGGGTGACGTGACTACCACGCCAGCGGGTGGGTGGGCCTGTTCTGTGGTCGGTCACAGGTCTGCCTACCTTGAGGGCATGGGCGATGGATCTGCTCTGCCCCTACTCCAAATGGGTGAAGTGTCTGCCATGCTGGCAGGCCACTGGTCCTCTTCTGCTGGTCAGGTGCAAATTTGTCTACCTTGAGGGCGCGGGTGGTGGCTCTGCTCTGCCGCTACTCCAATTGGGGTGTCGTCACTACCAATCCAGTAGGTTGCTGGGCCTGTTCCGGGCACGTGCAAAGATTCTGCTCTGCCCCTACTCCTATTGGAATGACGTGACTACCATGCCGGTGGGCCACTTGGATTGTACTAGGCCCGGGAGAAGGCTCTGCTCTGCAACTACTCCAATTGAGGTGACGTTAGTATCACGCCTGCTGGTCACTGGGCCTCTTCTGGGCACCTGCGGCGGCTCTGCTCTTCCTCTATTCCAACTGGGGTGAAGTGATTATCATGCAGGTGTGTCACTGGGCCTGTTCTGAGCATGGGCAACGGCTCTGCTCTGCCCCTCTGGCTTGATGAAAAAGTGAGAGAGACTCGGGTGTTTGTGACTCACTTTCTTTACCAGGAGACTAACTGTTTCTGTCACCGCTGGTATCAATGAAGTTATCTCCTCCGCTGCTTTCTGATGACATCAGATCTCTGCCATGTTGGTATCCCATGCAAAAGGCAGCATTTCGTTCCCTTTGCTGGGTGACCAATGCAATGGGTGAGTCCTGACTTGCCCTCACAAGCCCCGTCTCAATCCTGTTGCCACTGCCTATGAAGGCTCGGTTGATATTTACCTCCACATTATTCAGCAAGACCCGGACCGGGAAGCAGTTTCCACGGGTTCTTTAGCCCTGAGCAAGATCAGTTCGGGGAGGCCAAATTTGGCCGCTCTGGGCTCAGTGTATGTTCTAATAGGAGCAGGCTCCAAGACGCAGTTTTTGCGGGTTCTTTAGCACTGAGCCTGAGTAATTTGTCTGCGAGACAAAGGTGGATGGCATCCTGAAATTACCTGTTCTATGGCTGAATGAGCTGCGATCAGTCGAAAACAGGGATGGTGACGTCAGCTCTTCAAGATGGTGGACGCTGGCTTCCTCTGTGGTCTGACCGGTATGGAGAACGGAATTGGACCGCATCCATCCCCGTCTCAATCCCAGAATTCAGCACTGAGCACAGTAATTGCATAGCTGGCAGGAGCCCATAGAATCCGCACCACTGTATATTTGCGATGCTATCTCGTCGTTTCCCAGTGCGTGCCACAGGCTCTAGCTACAGGGCAATATGCTGAATAAGCAGCATGACCCTCCGTGCGGACAAATCACTCACGTTTGAGCCCCCGTAGCTGATCCTCGTGAGATGGATATATGTCCACTAGGTTGTGGAGCACCCCAAATTTGCTGGAAATTCCTAACAAGATAGGTTTTAGCCGTTCTAACTCGTCATTCTCCCGCACAGTGACGCGTTACATGGGGGTAATGCACTCCATTCGCCGCCATCATGTGATCCCCCAAAGTTAGTTTTCAGTACTAGGAAAAAAAATATGTATATCAGGTGGAGGAATATTTCTGAGAATAATCTTGTGAAAAGTTGATTATAAATCCACATACATGAATATGAATGAATTTAGGGAGGGTATAAAAAAATATACTAAATATTTTTAAAAATCTGGAGAGTGAATATATATATATATATATATATATATATATATATATATATATATATATATATATATATACACACAGACACACACACACACACAGACATTAAAAAGTAGCATTATGTATGTGAATTGAAATTCACCATTAAATATATATCATCCACAGATCCAAAAATATTAATTTTAATGTACATGGATTTATGTTGTTCAACTAAGAAGCTCACCCATATGTTGAATTTTCAGTTCCAACAGCATTAAGTAGGAGTGATCTCTTCTCACAATTTGTATCTGCCAAGCCAGCCACCTCACCAAATGTACGACTGATACCAGGTAGAATTCTATATGTGCTTATAAAAATACATGTGATGAATAGGCTACAGAGAAAGGGAGACAGTTATTCACATATTTGTTAACTTTTAAAACACATGAAGAACTGTTTCAATTAAAATTCGCTAGATTTATAACACCTACCATTTATCTTATGAAAGGCAAGTCCAATTATACACCATGCCTCCTGTGAACCTCTTGTATTTGTATTCTGTTTGGATTATTATTCTCCATCAAATTAGGATAAGAAGTCAAAGTCTAGTAGGGTATGTGTTAGTGTCAGGGATTCAGTATTTCGAATGGAAAATTGGAAAATGTATCCAATGTGTATGCAAATATGTGCTACACAAATATCTTCCCACTCTCATTCAGAACAATGCCTTGACATTACCTTCGCCCTACATAAGACACAATTAGAGGAGAAGATTTAGAAAATCTGTGAATACATATGTGGAATGGAAAATGCTCAGAAGTTCACAAATTTGGAAGTGGTAGAGGAGTTTCCAAAAGGGACAGGGTAATCACTCCAAAAACATGAAGTTCTGCCAGCTTAACATCTGAAGAAACTGCCTCTGTGGTTGGGCAATGAAATATATGCTGTTGTCAGAAGCATTAGCTTCATATGTAGTGAGACCATCAAATCTGGTTCTGCATCTATGTGACCTGGAGGACATGGTTTCTTATTTTCCAATGAACATGAGGCAGCAGTGCTGAATTTTCTATTTGTAGGTACACTGTGGCCACTGGTGTCTCCCCGTGTGGACTGTAAATTCATTTGGTCATCCTCCACTTTCGTGGTGTTTCTTGCTGCTGCACTGGGAGTTTGGTATTGCTTCATTAAATACAAGGGTTCAACTGGGACACAGTGCTGAAGTGAGTTCTGTCAAGTGTGGTGGGTCGGGTTCTGCAGGAGAATGCACCAACCAGGCTTCTATCCCACATAGCTTGCCCCATTGACCATAGCAACCTGATTCTGAACATTGCCCTGAAACCTCTCCATATAACAATATGCTTTTACATATAAGGTTCTACTGACTGCAAAATGTCAGTCACAATCCATTTGGAAGCCAATTGCAGATCCACATGCCCCCACCACAGATGTTTTATCACACACCTGCCAACCACTGCTCTAGTACAACTACTCAGCATGATCCAACTTACTGGAATCTCTGTTCTACACCATTTTCATAAAACCCAGTCAATCAGGGCACTGTCTTGTATACTTATGATCAGCAACAGGACATCCAAATGTTCTCCAGTGCTACCCGGTCATGGGAATTTCAAAAATTTCATGTTATTGATCTAGCCAATTTTCAAGGATGAAGTTGGAGGCACTGTGGATTTCAATTCACTCAGAAACCATTAAATGGTGAGGAAGCTCATTTCAATGAAAACTCTGGAGAATTCTTACAGGCAAGGCTTCCAAAATTGCCCAAAAGTCAGATTAAGCCAGGCCCATTGAGGTCTACAATGTATGGTCCATGTGTGTTTTGACTCTCAAATATGGCTGCCAAGTCTTTAAGAATAATATCATGTGATATCCTGGCTGAGATTCCCTGTCCTCTGTGGAAAGTCAACTTGGGCTTAGATGTCACTTTCCAAAGGCAACTCTCATGCATGGCCATTTAAAATTCCAACACAATTCCTGGCAATAATTCTCTGAGATCAGTAAAGAACTCAGTCTCTAAGGGGCATCACACCAGAGTGCAAGCCTAGTTTGACCCAGTGATCTCTTCCAACCGCCAGACACATGTCCACAATTAAAACCAAAACACTCTCACATGGCCCTCATCTTCTTCCATATAGACACTCATCATATCCTCTCGCTGGAGGTTTCCATTAGTGACGCAGCCCACGACAGTGTCCAAAATAAGCTCCCTGCCCCTCATTTGCCAAAATTCAGGGTAGCCTGGACTCTCTTCCAGTGAACCAGGAGTGATCAAATAGGCCTGCCTTTAATATTGCTTGGCTTCTCCAACTTGAGGCCTTCTAGCTTTGGGGTTTAGATTCTTTAAGTGAATTGGAGTCATGAAAATCAAGCCCCTATGGCCTAGCCTCTGCAGGGCTTTGAAGAACACATTTGACCCAAAGGATCCCTATTCTCACTTGATGGATATCAGGAACCTACCAGAGGAAGGCAAGAGAGTTCATCAAAAATATATGATCTTTTTGCCATCTTGGTTTTGGATGCACACATGGGATCTATCTTTAGATCCATCAGGTGCTGAGAATCTAAGCCACAGCCTCACACAGGGCCAACAGGCTGATTCAGACATATCCCAATCCTAAGCAATTAAGTAAAGAGCCACAGGTGATGCCCATTCATTTCCATTTGAAAACTCTTTTTTTCAGGCTTCACAAAGTGGTGGCTTGAGGAAAAAAAACTTCCTGACATTCAACAGAACAATAGGTAAGCAAAAGGACCAAAGCAGGGTTTCTCCACTGATACTTTCCTGGTCAACAGATATCTGAGATTTCTGAGATGCTAGCCATTTCCTTCAGCTATCCATTACATAGCCATGTCACAGATCTTGGAGGTGGTACAAATCTTGGACACAAAACCATGATACTATTCTGGAGAGTGGCCAGAATTGAGAGAGAAAACAGGAAATTAGGAAGCTTGTAGGTGTTGCCCTTCCATAAGGCAAGCCAGAGTCCACTCATGAATTGGGCAGGATTAATGCTGGCAAGCTTTATACTAGACAGGACACATCCATTGATGCATTGTCTTTTCTAATGTGTACAACAATGGACTCAGTGGGATACACACACATAGAAACACTCGCCTTGTCAAAGGACTTAATAGAAATATTCCACTCCATACCAAATAAACCGCCTTTCCTACCTATTCTCAGAACATGAGACAAAACCACAAACTCACACCCACACCCACAAAGGCACCTCCTTCCCCCTAGTAGGTCTGTGACTCCCCGGAGTGTCCTCTGACTGGTGGGCCATACTATGTTCCCCGGAAATGACCTCTTCTGTCTCAGATCATGTCTCCTTGGCCAACTCTGTGAAGTTCTCAAGAGTCAGCGGTGAGACACTACCTGCTTTCTCAGGAAAAGCCCCTCTTCACAGGTTTCCTGGCATTTGGCCATCCTCACATCTGTAGGTACCAAGAAAGACTGACTCTGTCCTTGGTAATTCCAAACATGTGAGACCACTGGGACTAGACCAGGGACTGTCTCTGGGTGCCTGGCTTCCTGGATCCCAAGTTCAGAGAGTTCCCTCACCAAGGAAGTGAGGTGAGGTCACTTCCTTCAGGATCTGAATGATGTCACTGCCTTGGCAACCACTTTGTCCTAACAGTTGCTTCCAAAAGTACCATGAGGTGGAGGCTGCCCCGATTTTCATGGGACACTTTCTCTAGTTAGAATGCTGTATCAACCATAAGCACCCGGGAACAGCTTCCACACAGGACTGGTTTGGTCCATGTTCTATACATTAAGAAAAGAGAGACTGATTCAGACACAACCTTTCATCCTTACCAGAATGATTGCCATGGAAGATGACTTTTGCTTTCTGAGGTACTTCATAGCTGCCTTCATCTTCACCAGGGATCATTTCTGCATGAACATTTGAGTTTCTCAGCAGGTGAAGATCCCCTGGATTCCTGTAGTTTAATACCCACACAGTTCCTGCTCTCCTGCAAAGTTAGTGTATGGTTAGGGTTAATAATATTTTCGATTTGGGTTAGGAATCATTCTGCAGGATGAATAATGAGATTGGGAACCTGCGATATTTATAAGAATATATAGGTGAAATATATGTATGAAAATGGGAATCTAAGAAAGATTTGAAGCCCAGAAGGGCATTGGGCCCTTGGTTTGGATACTTAGTGTTGAATTATGTTCTGTACAATTGTCTCAGTTAAATTGAAATACAATGGCATAGGACCTAGTACCTTGGATGATTGAATGTAGAAGAGAACATCCAGTCAAAAAGGGATAGTCGGTAGGATTAGGAAGATAGTCAGTAGGTTTAGGAAGAAGCGTGAGTATATGATTTGGAATAAAAAGCTTCTTTAGCAATAGGGTTTCGTTTAGAGAGTGAATGAAAATGTAAGCACATGTGAAGAGTCAGCCAAAATGATGAACTGGGGAAAATATGTAGGAAAGCAGGTGTCAATAGAGACATTACGAAATCAGGCAATGTATTAAGTGAGTGATAGGATTAGACATTTTCAACAGGCTTGAGTTTGAATATATAATCATAGGAAAAAACAAATATGTCGTCACAAATGGGAATGACATTTGAGAGCATTAGGCAACCTGGACATGGATGCTATTAGTTATCAACATTCACTTTCCTTTTAGGCTTTGGTACAATCATAAGTGTGACATTTTATTTTTTTTTTGTTCAGAATATTACTGTGATAAAATGTATATGTAGATTAGGTGACATGAGTATTTCTTTCACCATTTCTGGGAGCAATAATTTGAAGATGTATACATTAGTATTAGGGGCACAAAGAGGTGTAACCTGTTTCTATGAATATAGAGATAATGCATGAATAGACCATACTATGAATAAATAACATAACTGATTCCACTTTAAATAATGGATTGAATTGATATGTGAAAATATATAAGAAATCTTATATTGATATACAATCATTCATTCCAACCAGTTATATATCTAATGGTAATATTAGGATTATGGTTTATGATGAATGGTGTTTGAGTTTTGCTTTATAAGTGATGATGTTAAACAAAAATAATGTGTTTGGAAACAAGTCTCATTAAAAGACTAGTCAAGAAACATGGAGGAATGCATTTGTTCTGAATCAGGAAGTGATTGATCGAGAAACAAATTCCTATTAATTTTCTAATTTGTGACTGAAATATATATCCTATGATGTGCATAAACTGAAGACATAGTAACGTACAAGTGTTGAATAAAAATGAAAGTCAAAATACACATCATGTCCCCTAGGAATCTACTTGCATTCATTTTAAACTGGCTAAGTAACTGTAGAAATATTAGGGTTTGTATGCACCATTCACTGAATTTAGTTTTCAGTACTAGGAAACAATATGTATTGCAGGTGGATGATTATTTCTGAGAATAATCTTGTGGAAAGTTGATTATGAATCCACAGATATGAATATGAATGAATTTACGGAGTGTATAATAAGACACATATATTTCATATTTTATATTTTGAAAAATCTGGAGAGTGTATATATATATATATATATATATATATATATATATATATATATATACACACACACACACACACACACACACATGCACAGATATTAAAAAGTAGCAATACAGGAGATCCATTATGAAGGCAGGCATGGAGAAATCAAGTCTCTGATCTCTTCAGCTGCACGGGCATAGGGAGTCGTAAACTGTCTAAATGCTGTTTGCTCAGAATCACTAGGCAATGTTGACCTGTTGTGAATCTGGGGCGAACAGTCTGGGCCCCTCAGAACACACACAGAGCCCGGATTGGCTGCATTCAACCTTAGATTCGTCTGGTTTTTGTGACTCAGCACTAACATTCCCGCTGAAATAACTGGTCGGTCTTTCTGAATTGACAGAGTTAAAAGACAACTGAGCCTTCATAGGCAGTGGCCATAGGATTGAAATGGGGCTTGGGAGATATAGTCAGGACCTACCTGTTGCATTGGTCACCCAGTAAAGGGAACGAATGGTCACCATTTTAATGGGATACGACCATGGCAGAGAACTGACATTACAGGCTGAGGAGATAACTTCATTGAAACCAACGCGACAAGTGTGTAATCCCATTGCCATCTCTCTCAAAACCATGGGGAAACCTCAAGGGCCCTTCCCAGCTCTGCCGTAATGGCCCCTCCCAGGTCACCCAGGAGCGCGAGAGCCAGACCTAGGGAATCAGGATTGGCTCGGGACTCGCGGCGTGGAATTCCCGGCTACCACTCCCACCAGTGCTGACAATTGAGGTCTCTTACACCACCTACCGGGGGCATGGCTCCCGGAGGACAAGAAAATTCGCTGGGGGTTCTCAGGCCAAAGCTCTACAAACTTAGGGTCTGAGGGAGGCAAACAGGGAGAGTGTGCCCAGGCGTTCATTAAAACAGGGCTACCAGGAGCAGAGGCCTGGCGTGTAACCAGTATTGTGGTGAGCGTCAAAGGTGAGCGGGGCCTGGCTTGAGGAAGCACAAGAGAAGGCCCTAGGCACTCAGGATTGGAGACCCGCCCAGACTGGGAGGAAGAGCTGCTGCACAGTGATTGGTTCCCGCTAATTGAGAGGAGAATCTTGGCCCAGTGCACACAGCTCCACCGACTGGAAGAGAAGTAAATTGAACTCTAGGACTGCATGTATTAATATTATTATTTTATTTGTATGCTTTTCTTTTTCTTTGATTTTCATTTTTGTTGTTGTTCTTTAACTTTTTTAATGTTTTTATTTTTTTTAATTTTTTATTTAATTATTATTATTATTATTTTAAATTTTAATTTTCATTTTTAAATTATCATTATTACTTAAAATTTTCTTTATTTTCTATTTTTTCTTTTGTCTTTTCATTTTTTTTCAATTTTGTTATACCCCCTTCCTTGAATTCTACCTGCCTACTCTCATTCTCCTTAGTGACTTCTTCCCTTCCCTTCTAATATCTTTCCTTCCAAGCATCAAATAAATTTATAAGAGTAAGCAGTAACTCAGTAGTCAAACAGAACAAGAAGTAACATGAGAAGCATAAAAAAGCAAGGAAGAAAAAAAGTGCAAACAATGAAGGACAGCCTAAATATTCAAGAGCATCTAGAGTCATCAGAAAAATGGTCATATAAAGAACTCAAGGAATACCTTAGACAGATGGAATGAAACCTTAAAGAGGATACGAGACAACAAAAACAGTGAAAGAACGCATTGAAAATGAATTACATAAACAGATAAAATAAGAAATTAAGCATCTTTATCAGGAGATAGAGATTATTAGAAAAATCAAACAATAATTCTAGAAATGAAGGAAATGATAAACCAAATTAAAAACTCAATTGAGAGTGTCACTAACAGAGTGGAGCAAGTAGAAGACAGAATGTCAGATAATGAAGACAAAATATATGATCTTGAAAAAAACTCTAGCCAAGAAAGAAATGCTGTAAAAAATTATGAGAAAACATCCAAGAGATATGGGATAACATAAAAAAACAAACTTATGAGTCATCCGGAAAGAGGAAGGTACAGAGATTCAAACCAAGGGAATGAGTAACCTGCTGAATGAAATAATTAGAGAAAACTTTCCAGAAATAAAAATGGAAACAGATAAACAAATTGTAGATGCTTACAGGACACTGAGCACACAAAATCACAGTAGACCCATGCCAAGACACATTGTTATGAAGATATCCAATATACAAAACAAAGAGAAAATATTAAAAGCTACCAGAGAAAGGAGGCAGATTACAATCAGGGGTAAACCAAAAAGGTTAACAATGGATTTTTTTATCACAGATGCTGGAAGTGAGAAGATCCTGGAACAACGTACTTCAAACACTGAAAGACAATGGATGCCAACCAAGAATTATGTATCCAACAAAATTAAGCTTAATGTAAGTCAACGAAATAAAAATATTTCATGATAAACAAAAGCTAAAAGAATTTGCAGCCAGAAAACCAGCATTGGAAAGCATCTGGAGCAAAACACTACACAAGGAAGAAATGAAAATCAACAACGAAAACCATCAGTGGGAAGTGCCTCAGTAATGACAGAGGGCGGGGAAAAGCTAATCATGGAGAAACAATCTAATTTAAAAAAAAAGATATAGGCAAACATGGGTGGCAGTACAAACCATATATCAATAGTAACTCTAAACGTTAATGGCTTAAACTCTCCAATAAAGTGACATAGGCTTGTAACTTGAATTAAAAAAAAACAAATCCAACAATATGTTGCCTCCAGGGGACACATCTGAATGGAAAAGACATACACAAGCTGATGGTGAAAGATTGGGAAAATTTATACCATGCACACAGACCTCGTAAGCAAGCAGGGGTGGCCATCCTCCTGTCGAATAAAATCGACCTCAAGACTAATTTAATCAAAAGGGATAAGGAAGGACATTATATACTGTTAACAGAAACCATTCACCGACAAGACATAACTATTATCAACATTCACGCAGCAAATAATGGTGCTGCGACGTTTATAAAACAAATTCTCCTCAAGTTCAAGAATCAAATAGACCACAATACAATAATTATGGGTGACTTCAACTCACCTCTCTCACCATTGGACAGATCCTCCAAACAAAAGTTGAATAAAAAAACTATAGAACTCAATATCACAATCAATACCCTAGACTTAACTGACATATATACAGTATATCAACCATCATCAAGTGGATATACTTTTTTCTCAGCAGCACATGGATCCTTCTCAAAAATAGACCATATGTTATGCCATAGGGCAACCCTCAGTAAATATAAAGGGGAGGAGATAATACCATGAATTTTTTGTGATCATAATGGAATGAAACTGGAAACCAATGATAAAAGAAAAAAGAAAAAATCATACATCACCTGCAAAATGAAAACTATGTTACTGAATGATCAATGGGCAACCCTCAGTAAATATAAAGGGGAGGAGATAATACCATGAATTTTTTGTGATCATAATGGAATGAAACTGGAAACCAATGATAAAAGAAAAAAGAAAAAATCATACATCACCTGCAAAATGAACAATATGTTACTGAATGATCAATGGGTTACAGAAGACATAAAGGAGGAAATAAAAAAATTCTTCGAGATAAATGAAAATACAGACACAACATATCAGATTCTATGGGACACAATGAAAGAAGTTTTAAGAGGTAAATTTATCGCCTGGAGGTCATTCCTCAAAAAAAGAAAAAAAAAACAACAAATAAATGAGCTCACACTTTATCTCAAAGCCCTAGAAAAGGAAGAGCAAAACAACAGCAAATGTAGCAGAAGGCAAGAAATAATTAAAATCAGAGCGAAATTGAAACAAAAGAAACTATTGAAAAAATTAACAAAACTAAAAGTTGGTTCTTCGAAAAGATAAATAAGATCGACAGACCCTTAGCCATGCTAACGAAGAGAAGAAGAGAGAGAACTCAAATTACTAACATACGGGATGAAAAAGGCAATATCACAACAGATGCAACATAAATACAGAAGAAAATTAGAAATTATTTTGAAAACCTGTATTCCAATAAAATAGAAAATAGTGAAGACATCGATAAATTTCTTAAGTCATATGATTTGCCCAGACTGAGTCATAAGGGAACACACAATTTAAACAGACCAATATCAATGGATGAAGTAGAAGAAGCAATCAAAAGACTACAAACCAAGAAAAGCCCAGGACCGGATGGGTATACAGCAGAGTTTTACAAAACTTTTAAAGAAGAATTAATACCAATACTTTTCAAGTTATTCAGGAAATAGAAAAACTGGGAGCTCTGCCAAATTCATTCTATGAGGCCAACATCACCCTGATTCTGAAACCAGACAAAGACACCTCAAAGAAAGAAAACTACAGACCAATATCTCTGATGAAACTAGATGCAAGAATCCTCATTAAAATTCTGGTGAATTGGATAGAAAGGCACATCAATAAAATTGTGCACCATGATCAACTAGGATTCATTCCTGGGATGCAAGGCTGGTTCAATATACGGAAATCAATAAATGTTATTCACAACATCATTGGACTTAAAGATAAGAACCATATGATCATCTCGATAGACGCAGAAAAACCATTCAACAAAGTAGAGCATTCCTTTATGTTCAAAACATTTTAAAAACTAGGGATAACAGGAACTTACCTCGACATTGTAAAAGCTATCTATGTTAAGCCTCAGGCTAGCATCATTCTGAATGGAGAAAAGTTGAAGGCATTCCCTTTAAAATCTGGAACAAGACAGGGATGTCCTCTATCACCACTTCTATTCAATATATTTCTCGAAAAAACTGGCCAGAGCAATTAGAGAGATGAAAGACATTAAAGGCATAAAAATAGGAAAAGAAGAACTTAAATTATCACTATTTGCAGATGACATGATTCTATACATAGAAGACCCAAAAGGGTCTACAGAAAAAACTACTAGAACTAATAAATGAATGCAGCAATGTGGCAGGATACAAAATCAACATGCATAAATCAAAGGCATTTCTGTATATTAGCGACAAAACTTCTGAAACAAAAATGAGTCCAAACACTGCATTCCCAATTTCCTCAAAATAATTAAATACTTGGGAATCAACCTAACCAAAGAAGTGAAAGATTTATATAATGCAAACTACAGAACCCTAAAAAGAGAAATAGAATAAGATCTTAGAAGATGGAAAAATATACCCCGTTCATGGATAGCCAGAACTAACATCATCAATATGGCGATATTACCAAAAGTTCTCTATAGGTTTAATGCAATGCCAATCAAAATCCCAAAGGAATTTTTTGTAGAAATAGATAAAGCAATCATAAAATTCAAATGGATAAATAAAAGACCCAGAATAGCAAAAGCAATTCTAAGCAGGAAGTGTGAATCAGGCAGTATAGCAATACCAGATTTCAAACTATATTACAGAGCAATCATAATAAAAACAGCATGGTACTTGTATGAAAACAGGTGGGTGGACCAATGGTACAGAATGGAGGACACAGAGACTAATCCAAAAAGCTACAACTATCTTATATTTGATAAAGGAGCTAATGGCCTGCAATGGAGGAAGGATAGCATCTTCATCAAATGGTGTTTGGTAAACTGAAAATCCATATGCAACAAAATCAAACTGAATCCCCTCCTCTCGCCATGCACAAAAGTTAACTCAAAGTGGATCAAGGAGCTAGATTCAAATCAGAGTCTCTGCGTCTGATAGAAGAAAAAGTTGGCTCCGATCTACATATTGTGTGGTCAGGCTCCGAATTCCTTAATAGGACACCCATAAAACAAGAGTTAATAACAAGAATCAAGAAATGGGACTTACTTAAACTGAATTTTTTTTTTCTCAGAAAGAGAAACAATAAGAGAGGTAAATATGGAGCCTACATCATGGGAACAAATTTTTAGTCCTCACCCTTCACATGGAGCCCTAATATCTAGAGTATACAAAGTATACAAAGAACTCAGAAAATTAGACAATAATATAACCAATAACCCAATGGGCCAAGGACCTGAACAGAAACTTCTCGTAGGAGGACATAGAATCAATTAACAAGTACATAAAAAAATGCTCTCCATTTCTAGCAGTAAGAGAAATGCAAATAAAAACCACCCTAAAATACCATCTCAATCCAGTGAGATTGGCAGCCATAATGAAGTCAAACAACAACAAGTGCTGGCGAGGATGTGGGGAAAAGGGTACTCTTGTACATTGCTGGTGGGACTGAAACTGGTGCAGCCAATTTGGAAAGCAGTATGGAGACTCCTGTGAAAGCTTGGAATGGAAGCACCATTTGACCCAGCTATTGCCCTTCTTGGACTATTCCCTGAAGACCTTAAAAGAGCGTACTACAGGGATACTGCCACATCAATTTTCATAGCAGCACAATTCACAATTGCTACACTGTGGAACCAACCCAGATGCCCTTCAATAGATGAATGAATAAAAAAAAATGTGACTTTTATATACTATGGAGGATTACGCAGCACTAAAATATGCCAAAATAATGGAATTTGCAGGGAAATGCATGGCACTAGAGCAGATTATGCTTAGTGAATCTAGCCAATCCCTAAAAAACAAATACCAAATGTCTTCTTTGATATAATGAGAGCAACTAAGAACAGAGCAGGGAGGAAGAGCATGAAGAAAAGATTAACATTAAGCAGAAACATGAGGTGGGAGGGAAAGGGAGAGAAGAGGGAAATTGCATGGTAATGGAGAGAGACACTTATTGTTACACAAAATTACATATAAGAGGTTGTTGGAAAATAAACAAGGAGAGAAATGAATTACAGTAGGTATGGTAGAGAGAAAAGATGGGAAGAGAAGGGAGGGGGTATAGTAGAGTATAGGAAAGGTAGCAGAATACAACAGTAACTAATAGGGCATTATGTAAAAATATGGATGTGTAACTGATGTGATTCTGCAATCTGTATTTGGAGTAAAAATGGGAGTTCATACCCCACTTGAATCTAATGTATGAAATATGATATGTCAAGAGCTTTGTAATGTTTTGAGCAACCAATAAAAAAAAGTAGCGATATATATGCCAATAGAAATTCATCATGAAATATATATAATCCACAGATTGAAAAATATTAATTTTACTGAACATGAAATTATGTATAATGTTATTCAACTAGGATGCTCACCCATAGGTTGAATTCTCAGTTCCAACAGCGTTTAGGGGGAGTGATCTCTTCTCTCAATTTGCATCTGCCAATTCAGCCACCTCACATGTGTATACGAGTGATATCAGGTAGGATTCTATATGTGCATATAAAAATACATGTGCTGAATAGGCTACAGAGAAAGGGAGACAGGGATTCATATATTTGTTAATTTTAAAAACACATGTAGAACTATTTCAACAAAAAATTGACTAGATTTATAACTCCTACAAAATATAATGCAAAAGGCAATTCCAACTATACACCATGCCTCCTCTGAACTGCTTGTGTTTCTTTTCTTTTTGGGTTATTTTTCACCATCATATTAGAATCATTATTCAGAGTCTAGTAGGGTATGGGTTAGTGTCAGGGATTCAGTATTTCAAATGGAAAATTGAAAAATGAATCCAATGTGTATGTAAATATGTGCTACACGAAAATCTTCTCACTCATATCCAGAACAATGCCTTGACATTACCTTCACCCAAGTAAGACACAATTATAGTAGAAAAGTGTGAAAATCTATGAATACATATATGGTATGGAATATCCTCGGGAGTTCACAACCTTGGAGGTGGTAGAGGCGTTTCCAAAAGTAAGGGACATGGTAAACACTCCACAAACAAAGAGCTCTGCTGGCCTAAGACTTCTTGGAATACTGCCTCTGAGGTTGGGCACTTGAAATATATGTTGTTGTCATGAGCTTTGGCTTCCTTTGTAGTGAGACCATAAAAGCTGGGTCTGCTTCTATGTGACCTGGAAGACATGATTTCTTATTTTCCAATGAACATGAGGCAGCAGTGCTCAATTTTCTCTTTGTAGGTAAACTATGTCCACTGGAGGCTAAGTGTCTCCCGGTGGGGACTGTGAAGACATTTGATCATCCTCCACTTTTCGTGGTGTGTCTTGCTGCTACACTGGGAATTTGGTACTTGCTTCACACAATATAAGAAGTTCATCTGGGATACAGTGCTGGAGCGTGTTCTGTCATGTGGGGTGGGTTAGCGTCTGCAGGAGAATGTACCAACCAGTCTTCTATCCCACATAGCTTGTCCCAGTAACCATAGCAACCTGATTATGAACATTGCCCTGAAACCTCTCCACATAACAAGATGCCTTTACCTACAAGGGAATGGGGGCTGCGCCATATCAGTCACAAGCCATTTGTAAGCCGATAGCCGATCCACATGGCCCCACCTTGATGTTTCATCACATACCTGCCCACCACTACTCTAGGCCCACTACTCACCAGGCTCCAAATTCCTGGCATCTCGTATTCTACACCATTTTCATGAAACCCAGTCAAACAAGGCACTGTCTGGTATACACATGATCAGCAACAGGACATCCAAAGTTTCTGCAGTGCCACCTGGTCATGGGAATTTCAAAACTTTTATGATATTTATCTAGCAATTTTTCAAGGATGAAGTTACAGGCACTGTGGGTTTCAATTCATTCAGGAACCGTTAAGTGTTGAGAAAGCTCATTTCAATGAATGCTCTGGAGAACTTTAAAGTCAAGGCTTCTCAAAGAGTTGCCAATAGGTCACATGAAGCCAGGCCAATTGACGTCTACAATGTGAGGTCCATGTGTGTTTTGAATCTCAACTATGGCTACCAAGTCTTTCAGAATAAAATCATGTGATATCCTGGCTGAGATTCCCAGGCCTCTGTGGAAAGCCACCCTGGGCCAAGATCTCAGTTTCCAAGAGTGAGTCTCATGCGTGGCCTCCTAAAATCCCAACACAATTCATGGCAATACTTCTCTGAGGTCAGTTCCAGAACTCAGTCTCTAAGGGTAAATCATACCAGATTTCAAGCCCAGGTGGACCCAGTCATCCCTTCCAACTGCCACAAAAATGACCAAAATTAAAATGAAATCACTCCCACAGGGCCATAATCATTTTCCTTGTAGACACTCATCATAACCTCTAGCTGGAGGTTTCAATGAGCACAAGGTAGTGTCCAAAATAAGCTCACTTGCCCCTCATTTGCCTAAAAGCATGGTGGCCTGAACACTATTCCTGTGAACCAGGAGTGATCAAATATTCCTGCTGTTAAAGTGTTCCGCTTCTCCAATTTGAGGCCTACTGGCTGAAGCCGATAAATTCTTGATGTGATTTGGAGTCATGAGAAAACCCAAGCACATGTGGGCTAGCCTCTGCAGGGATTTCAAAGACTCATTTGACCCTAAGGATCCCTATTCTCACTTGATGGAGGTCAGGAACCTAAAACAAGAAGGCAAAAATATTCATCCACAATGACTTCTCTTTTGGTCATTTTGGTTTTGGAACCACATGGAATCTTTCTTTAGATCCATCAGGTGCTGAGAATCTAAGCCACAACCTCATTCAAGGACAAGAGGCTGATTCAGACACATTCCATTCCAAAGCAATTAAGCAAAGAGCCACAGGTGATGTCCATTCATTTCCATATGAAAACAGTCTTCTTAATGCTACACAACTGGGTGGCCTGAGGCAAAGACTTTCCTGATATTCAGGATAATAGAAACAGAAGTAAGCAAATGGCCCAAAGAAGGGTTTCTCCACTGAGACATTACTGGTCACACTGATATCTGAGTTTTCTGAGATGCTCCCATTCCCTTAAGCTATCCAGTACATGGCCATGTCACAGAGCCCTGTGGTGTTACATATCTGGGACTCAAAACCATGAGCCAATTCTGGAGAGTGGCTGGAAAACACGAAGAAAACAGGAACTTAAGAAGATAGTAGATGTTGCCCATCCATAAGGCAAGCTGCAGTCCATTCATCAATTGGGCAGTAAGAATGTGGGGAAGCTTTCAACTAGAGACAACGCTTCCATTGATGCATTATCTTTTCTAATGTCTACAACAATGGATACACTGGGATACACAGAGATAGAAACACTCACCATGTCAAAGGACTTACTAGAAATAGTCCACTCCAAACCAAATAAACCACCTTTCCTAGCTATTCTCAGAACATCAGAAAAAACCACAAACTCACACCTACAACAGCAAAGGCGATTCTTTCACCCAAGTAGGTCTGTGATTATCCGAAGTGTCTTCTGACTGGTGGGCCATATTATGTTCCCCCAAAAATGGCCTGTCCTGTTTCAGATCTGGTCTCCTTGGCCAATTCTGCGAAGTTGTCAGGAGCCAGTGGTTCGCCACTACCTACTTTCTCAGGAAAGGCCCCTCTTCCGAGCTCTGCTGGAATTTGGCCATCCTCACATCAGTAGGTACCAAGAAAGACTGACTATGTCTTTGGGAAAAACAAATAAGTTAGCCCACTGGGACTCGGAGTGAGACTGACTCTGGGTGCCTGGCTTCCGGGATCCCAAGTTCAGAGAATTCCATCACCAAGGAAGTGAAGTGAGGTCACTTCTTTCAGGAACTGAATATGGTCACTGCCTTGGTAACCACTTTGTCCTAACAGTTGCTTCCAAGGTTCCTATGAGATGGAGGCTGCCCCAACATCCTGTGACACATTCAGAAGTTAGAATGGTATATCAACCATAGGCACCCAGGAACAGCTCTCCACACAGGCCTGCATAGGTCCATCTTCTCTACTTTAAGAAGGCAGAGGCTGATTCAGACACATCAATTCTTCCTGACCAGGTTGTTTGCCATGGAAGATGACTATTGCTCTCTCAGGTCCTACATAGCTGCCTACATATTCTCCAAGGATCATTTCTCCATGGATCTTTTAGGTTCTCAGCAGGTGGAAGATAATCTACATTCCTATATTGTAAGACCCACTCTGTCCCTGCTCTTCTGTAAGTTGTATTGAAGGAAGAGTGTATGGTTAGGGTTAATAATAGGTTCGATTTGGATTACGAATCATTCTGCAGGATGAATAATGGCATTGGCAACCTGTGGTATTTACAAGAGTATATATGTGAAATATAACTATGAAAGCAGAAATCTAGGTAAGATTTGAAGCCCAGAAGGGCATTGGGGACTTGAGTGGGATACTTAGCTTTGAGTTATGTGCTGCACAGATGTCTCAAATAAATCAATATACACTGGCATCGGACCTTGTACTTTGGATGATTGAATGTTGAAGAGAACATCCAGTCAAAAAGCGATAATCGGTAGGATTAGGAAGGTAGTCGGTAGGTTTAGAAAGAAGAGTGAGTATAGGATTTGGACCAAAAGTTCTTTAGCAATAGGGTTTCGGGTAGAGAGTGTATGTAAATGTCAGTACATGTGAAGAGTCAGTCACAATGATGAACTGGGGAAAACATGTAGGAAAGCAGATATCAATAGAGACATTAGGAAATCAAGCAAAGTATAAAGTGTGTGACAGGGTTAGAAATTTTCAACAGGTTTGAGGTTGAATATATAATATTAGGAAGAAACAAATATGTAGTCACCAGTATGATTGATATTTGAGAGCATTAGGCAACCTGGACATGGATGTTTTTTGTAATCCATGATCACTTTCTATTTAGGCTTTGGTACAATTGTAAGTGTGACCTTTGCTTTTGGTGTCCAGAATATTTCTGTGATAAAATGTGTATATAGATCAGGTGACATGAGTATTTCTTCCACCATTTCTTGGAGCAATATTTTGAAGACTTATAAATTAGTATGGTCGTACAAAGAGGTGTACCCTATTTCTATGAATATACACATAATGCATGAATAGACCATACTGTGAATAAATAATATAACTGGATCCACTTTAAATAATGGATTGAATAGATATCTGAAAATATATAAGAAATGTTATATTGATATACAATCATTCATTCCAACCAGTTATATATCTAATGATCATCTTAGGGTTATGGTTTATCATGAAGGGTTTGTGAGTTTTGTTTCAAAATTGATTATGGAAATCAAAAATAATATATTTGGAAAAAAGTCTCATGAATAGACCAGTAAAGAAACATAGAGGAATACATGTGTTCTGGAGCAGGAAGTGATTGAAAGTGAAACAAATGCCTATAAATTTGCCAACTAGTGAATCAAATATATATTCTATGATGTACATAAACTGAAGAAATAGTAATGTACCAGTGTGGAATAAAAATTAACGTCAAAATACACAACATGTTCCATAGTAACCTACATGCATTGATGTTAAACTGGGTTAGTTAATGTAGACATATTAGGATTTGTATGCACCTTTCACTGAAGTTAGTTTTCAGTACTAGGAATCAAATATGTATTTCGGGTGGATGAATATTTCTAAGAATAATCTTGTGAAAAGTTGATTATTAATCCACATACATGAACATGAATGAATTTAGGGATTGTATATAAGACACATATATTTCATATTTTTAAAAATCTGGGGAGTGTAAATATATATATACATATATATATATACATACACACACACACACACACACACACACACACACACACAAACATAGACATTAATAAGTAGCAATATATATACCAATCGAAATTCATCATGAAATATATATCATAAAGATGCAAAAACATTCATTTTACTGAACATGGGTTTATGTATTATGTTGTTCTACTGGGAAGCTCACCCATAGGTTGAATTTTCAGTTCCAACAGGGTTTAGGAGGAGTGATCACTTCTCACACTTTGTATCTGCTATGTCATGTAATTCACAAGAATGTATGTGTGATACCATGCAGGATTCTATTTGTGCATATAAAAATACATGTGCTGAATAGGCTCCAGAGAATGGGAGACAGTAGTTCACATATTTGTTACCTTTGAAAACACATCGAGAACTATTTCAATTAAAAATTGACTAGATTTATAACACCTACCCTTTATCATGCAAAAGGCAAGTCGAACTCTGAACTGCATGTACTTATATACTGTTTGGGTTATTTTTCTCCATCATATTAGAATTAGTAGTCAGAGTCTAGTAGAATATGTGTTAGTGTCAGGGATTCAGAATTTCGAATGGAAAATAGGAAAATTAATCCAATGTGTATGCAAATATGTGCTACAACAAATCTTCCCACTCTCATCCAGAACCATGCCTTGACATTACCTTCGCCCCAAGTAAGACACAATTAGAGAAGAAGAGTTACAAAATCTGTGATTACATTTCTGGAATGGAAAATGCTCAAGAGTGCACAAACTTGGAGGTGGTATAGGAGTTTCCAAAAATAAGGACAAAGTACACACTCCACAAACATGGAGCTCTGCTTGCCTAAAACTTTTTGAGAAACTGCCACTGAGGTTGGGCACTGAAATATAGGTTGTTGTCACGAGTTAAGCTTCCTTTGTAGTGAGAACCTCAAAGCTGGGTCTGCATCTATGTGACCAGGAGGACAAAGTTTCTTATTTTACAATGAACACGAGGCAGCAGTGCTGAATTCTCTCTTTGTAGGTAAACTGTGGCCACTGGGCGCTTAGTGTCTCCCCGTGTGGACTGTGAAGCCATATGGTCATCCTCCATTTCGTGGTGTTTCTTCCTGCTGCACTGGGAGTTTGGTATTTGCTTCACGAAATACAAGGAGTTCAACAGGGACAAAGTGCAAGAGGGAGTTCTGTCACGTGTGGTGGTTCAGGGTCTGCAGGATGATACAAGAACCAGGCTTCTATCCCACATAGCTTGACCCCTTGACCATAGCAACCTGATTCTGAACAATGTCCTGAAATCTCTCCATATAACAAGTTGCCTTTACACGGAAGGTTCTGCTGGCTGCGCCATATCAGTCACAAGCCATTTGGAAGCCAATGGCAGATCCAAATGGCCCCACACAGATGTTTTATCACATACCTGCCCAACACTGCTCTAGGCCCACTACTCAACAGAGTCCAACTTACTGACATCTCTGTTCTACACCATTTACATGAAACCCAGTAAAACAAGACACTGTCTGGAACATTCATGATCAGCAACATGTCATCCAAAGGTTCTCCAGTGCCACCTGGTGATGGGAATTTGAAAAATTTCATGGTATTTATCTAGCAATTTTTCAAGGATGAAGTTGGAGGCACTGTGAGTTTCAATTCATTCAGGAACCATTAGATGGTTAGGAAGCTCATTTCAATGAAAGCTCTGGAGAACACTCACAGGTAAGGCTTCCCAAAGAGTGGTGAAAAGATCACATGATGTTTAGCTCATTTAGCTCTACAATGTGAGGTCCATATGAGTTTTGACTCTCAATGATGGGTGCCAAGTCTTTCAGAATAAAATCATGTGGTATCCTGGCTGAGAGGCCCAGTGCTCTGTGGAAAGCCACCCTGGGTCTAGAACTCAGTTTCCAAGGGCGACACTCATGCCTGGCTTTCTGAAACCTCAACACTATTCATGACAATACTTCTCTGAGTTCAGTTGCAGAACTCAGTCTCTAAGGGAATCACACCAGAGTTCAAGCACATGTGGACCAAGTCATCTCTTCTAACCGCCACCCAAATGACCACAATTTAAATTAAAAGACTCCAACACACATAATAACCTCTGGCTAGAGTTTTCCATGAGGGGGACAGCTCAAGTCCATGTCCCAAATAAGCTTTCTTGCACCTAAATTGCCTAATTCAGGGTGGCATGGACACCCTTCTTGTGAACCAGGAGAGATCAAATAGGCCTCCCATTAATACTGCTCCACTTCTTCAATTTGAGGTCAACTGACTGTGGGGTTTGGATTCTTTATGTGAATTGGAGTCTTGAGAAAACCCAAGCAACCATGGGCTAGCCTCTGCAGAGCTCTGAAGATCTCATTTTACCCAAAGGATCCCTATTCTGACTTGATGGAGTTCAGGAAAGTTACAGAGGAAGGCGAGAGACTTCATCCACAAGGACTGCTCTTTGGCCATTTTGGTTTTGGATGTACACATGGGATCTTTCTTTATATCCATCAGAAGGTGAGAAACTAAGCCACAGCCTCACACAGGGCAAATAGGCTGATTCAGACACATCCTCTCCAAAACAATTAAGCAAGGAACCACAGGTAATACCCATTCATTTCCATTTGAAAACTGTTTTCTTCAGGCTTCACAAAGTGGTGGCCTGCGGAAAAGACCTTCCTGACATTCAGGGCAACAGAAGAAAAGGTAAGCAAAAGGCCCCAAGCATGGTTTCTCCACTGAGACTTTACTGATCACACTGATATCTGAGTTTTCTGAGATGCTCGCCATTCCCTTTAGCTATCTAGTACATGGTCATTTCACAGAGCTTCGTGGTTGTACATATCTTAAACACAAAACCATGAGCCTATTCTGGAGAGTGGCCAGAATTCAGGAAGAAAACAGGATCTTAGGAAGATAGTAGGTGTTGCCCATCAATAAGGCAAGCTGCAGTCCATTAATTAATTGGGAAGGATGAATGCTGGGAAGCTTTCTACCTGACAGGACATATTCATTGATGCATTCTCTCTTCTAATGTCTACAACCACGGGCGCAGTGGGATACACTGACATAGAAACACTCGCGTTGTCAAACGACTTACTAGAAACCGTTCACTCCAAACAAAACAAACCTTCTTTCATACCTATTCTCAGAACATGAGACAAAAACCACAAACTCACACCCACATCACAAAGGCACCTCCTTCCCCCATGAAGGTCTGTGACTATCCGGAGAGTCCTCTGACTGGTGGGCCATACTATGTTCCCAGAAATGGCCTGTTCTGTCTCAAATCTGGTCTTCTTGGCCAACTCTGTGAAGTTTTCAGGATCAAGTGGTGAGTCAATGCCTGCTTTCTCAGGAAAGGCCCCTCTCCATAGCTTTTCTTGCATTTGGCCATCCTCACATCAGTAGGTCCCAAGAAAGACTGAGTCTGTCCTTGGTAAATCAAAATAAGTTTGACAACTGGGACTGGGACCGGGACTGGCTCTGGGTGCCAGGCTTCCTGGATTCCAAGTTCAGAGAGTTCTATCACCATAGAAGTTAGGTGAGGTCACTTCCTTTAGGAACTGAATTTGGTCACTGCCTTGGCAACAACTTTGTCCTAACAGTTGCTTCTAAGGTTCCCATGAGAAGGAGGCTGCCCCTACTTTCTGTGACACTTTCACAAGTTAGAATGGTATGTCAACCATTGGCACGCAGGAGAAGCTCTCAACACATCCCTGCTTTGGTCCATCTTCTCTACATTAAGAAGAGAGTGGCTGATTCAGACACATCCCTTCATCATGAGCAGGTTGTTTGCCATGGAAGACTTTTGCTCTCTCAGGTCCTTCATAGTTGACTACATCTTCTCCAGGGATCATTTCTTCATGGACCTTTGAGGTTCTCAGCAGGTGGAAGATCCTCTATATTGCTGTATTTTAAGACCAACTCTGTCCCCGCTCTTCTGTAAAATTAGATTGAGAGAACAGTGTATGGTTAGGGTTAATAACAGGTTCAATTTGGGTGAGAAAAGAAACTACATGGTTGAGCAAACAGGGTCCTACAGTTAACAATAATATGAGAATTATTAATGGACCAGCCTGGGTGGATAAAAGCGTAGTTAACCAGGTGGACTATGTGAACCAAGACTCAAACCTCCCTTTGGGGGCCTCTGTCTTTCTTTGACCCTCTTCAAGTCGTTTTCTTAATTTACTCATAGATTCTTTTACAACTCCAGTATTGTCGGCATAAAAACATCATTCTTTCCTCAATGCAAGCAAAAAGGCACCCTTCTCTCATGAAGAGGAGGGCCAACACTCGCCTGCTCTGTAAACAACTTCAGAGAGAGAGAGGTTAAAATTCCTGTAAAGCTGTGATGCGGTTTTTAATGTCTTTAAGCTTTGGTCTATTTCTGCTTCTAATTGTGTCTTTGGTGTGTCTCATGGACTAGGGCATTTGTTCCTGTGCCCACCCCTTTAGCAACTATTATTCCTAATAGGATGGCTAAAGTGAGGGATACAGGTTCCTGGTGGAACCGGGTTGTATGCCCCCCTATTTGATCTTTAAATGAACCTGCATCCTGATAGAGCACTCTCGAAAACATCTGCATCGTTACATAATTAATCGCATCTATTGACCATTTTATGAAAACATAAATAATGTTAAAGTGTATAGAATTATACTGTTGTAGGGATGGACAAGGAAAGGCACCTAAGATAGCACCAAAGACAGGAAAGCAGTTTTATTTGGTCGCATCCGTATTTAGAGGGCATTGCTTCTGTTGTAATCAATTAATCCACTGAACCCCAAGTTTTGGTAGTTTTAGTATTTGTACCCAACATGTAAGGGAAGGGGCTCAGAAGTTCACAGTCTGCAGAAATTTACACAAATCAGTTTTTGTTTCTGTTTTTTTTCCTCTGTTCTGTGCACGTTAACTTTTCAAGGACACCTTGGAATGGGAGAGCTTTTTTGTCTCTTTTTTTTCCTCCTTGCCAGCTGTCACCATGGAGCCCAGTTGGTAACTTTTTTATCTTAGAAATGTAGCCATCTCTGTGAAGCCCCAGCTCAAGGCCAGAGTCCTTGTTCACATATTTTGTGAAAAACTGGTAAGGCGATGTCTAGCTTAGGGGTGGTGATTTTTCCAGCCAGTGGCCAAGTAGAACAGGGCAACACGAAGAGTGGAAGTTTATCTCCATTGAACTTTTTCAGAGGGACTCTTTTGCTGAAAGACCTAAAGTAAGCCTTGGTGAAGACTTCTGGAGAAGGTCATTTAAGACATTTCTGTGGACCTGGTACAGAGGGGGATGACAGGGAAGGCGATGCTGAGAGCAGCTCTGTGGATCTGAGAATGAGGAAGGAGAGATGCCAAAGAATAATGGGAAAGGGGTTTGGGATTTTCATAGAACAAAAACTTGAGCAGTAGAACAGGTAGAGCAGAGGGGAAGACGGGAGTGAGTATTCCAAAAAGCCTGTGAGGGACTTTAAATTCTTAGAACCTGTTTTCAGTGATGACAAATCAACTTTAAAGGTCATTTTCATTACAACTTGGATAGGGGTCTGAGGGCTCTTCTCAGCTGGTTTGAGCTATGGCTAAGCTTGCTAGAGGACTTGGTGGGACCTAGTGCAGACACTGACAGGAAAAGAGAGGAGAGAGTGGGTGGAGGGGTACCTCGGTACCTGCTTTCTCAGCAAGGGGGCAATGTTCTGAGATCCATCGGAGGTTTGGGTTTTTGATCTAGTAATTGGAGGGGAGAAATCAGGTTGCTGAGGTGGGAGTGAAAGCAGAGAGTCTAGAGCAGAAGGCTGAGTGTGAGGAACTATTGGGGAAGCATAGTACAGGATGTGAGCGCAGGAGGAAAAAGGATTCCACATAGGGGAATTTCCCCCTTTTGAGCACTTGCCAAAGTTAAAAATGTAATGCAGAATTTGAAGATCTAGAGAACCCTCTGGGGGCCATAGTTTTTGGTTGTCTAATTGGTAATATGGCCAATGCTGTGTACTGAATTTGATGAGGAGTTTGGGTTCCACCAGGCAGCCCCTGTATGCTCACATCCCCATGACTTAAACAAGAAGTCGGCTTTTCCCCCACACAGCCATGGCTGTTTGTCGCTTTGATAGTCTGCCGGGCATACATAGTAATATAGGCTAGCCAACCTGCATCTGGCTCGCGTGTCCCTGCATCCATAATGTTTGTTTCAATTATCTATGGTATGGAAGGGATTTAATGAAATTTTAGTGAGATCCTCTTCATCAGGTATATCTCAAAAGGAAAGACCTCTACCGAGCTGAAAAATGTCTGGGTGGAGAGATAGCCACCAGATCCCTAAGGGGGCCGTTAAGGTCTCTTTAATGGTTCTATTTATTTTTTCTACCTGTCCTGAGTTCTGGGATATATAATCATAATGTAACTTCCAATTAATCCACAGGGTCCTGGTTAACACCTGACTTACCTGGGCCATGAACACCAGTCCATTATCAGTCCATTAGGCAGATCGTATCTTGGAAAAATATCTTTCAGGATCTTCTTGAAAACCATTTGCGCCGTTTTTTTTTTTTGTGTGTGTGTGTGTGTGTGTGTGTGTGTGTAAGGCTTCAATCCATCCTGAAAATGTATCTACAAAGACTAGGAGATATTTAAGTCCATACCTTGCTGGCTTAATTTCACTAATGTCCACTTCCCAGAATTGTCCTGGTCTGGTTCCTCGTAGGTGCTTTCCTCTAGGAAACTTGGAAGGGTAAGCATTACCCAATTGACGGATCCGACAGGCTTTTGTTACCCGTTCAGTTATTTCCTTTCGCTGTGAGTTGGTTAGTGGAGAACTCTGTTCTTAATCCTACAGTAATGCCTGCAGTTTTTTTGAACCAAGGTGAGTGAGTTGATGTGCATTTTTAACGTAGTGTAGGGCTTGCTGTAATTGCAGGCTGAGCTCAGTGAAGTTGAGGTGTTCAGTGTCAGTGTCCTTAGATGTTATCAAAAACTTCCTGGTACTCAGGGTTCCATTGGAATTGGGCATCTTCCTTTAACAGCGGTATAAAGGAGCAGCTAAGGACGCAAACCCAGGTATCCATAACCTGCAAAAGCCAGCAGTCCCAAGAAATTCTCTGAGTTGTCTGCTGTAAGATGGGGGTGGTATCTACACAATGGTTTGTTTTCTGGGCTCAGTGAGCCATCGTTTACTGCCCCTAAGTGAATAGCCCAGGAAGATTACTTCATGCTAGCAAATTTGGGCCTTTTTGGCCGAAACTCTATACCCGAGTTGAGCAAGCTCATATAATAGTGCTTGGGTCCCAGACTCACAGTTTTCCTTGGTGTTGGCTGCCAGTAGCAGGTCATCCACGTATTGAAGCTGGGTAATTTCAGGGTGCGTAGTTCTGAAGTTGTTGAGATCTCTGTGGAGGGCTTCATCAAAGAGAGTGGGGGAGTTTTTGAACCCCTGTGGGAGTCTAGTCCAAGTTAGTTGACCAGACGTTTTGGTTTCTGGGTCTACCCACCCGAAAGCAAACAGCAACTGACTATCTTTATGCAGAGGCAAGCAAAAGAAAGCATCTTTTAAGTTCAGAACAGTATATAATTTCCGCTCAGGGTTCAGAGTGCTAAGCAGATTGTACGGATTAGGTACCGTGGGGTGAATGTCCTGCACTCTTTTGTTGATCTCTCTTAGCTCTTTAATGGGGCGATAGTCCCCGGTTCCTGGCTTGCTTTTTTTTTTTTTCTAGTAGCAGGAGAGTGTTCCAGGCCGATTGACAGGGCCTTAGGACTCCTAAGGCCAGATATTTCTGAATATGGGGCCTTATCCCACCTTTAGTTTTTTTGCTTAGAGGATATTATTTGACATTGATTGGGGAGACTGAGGTTTTTAACTCCACTGTTATTGGAGGTTGTTTCACGGCCAGACCTAACACCGCAGTTTTTGCCCAGGCATCTGGGTAATCTGTTATCCATTTTTGGGGTAGCTTGCCTGTTTGATCAGTCTTGGGGGGTGTGAAGAGTGGACGTTCATCTTCTACTAATATAGTTAAAGCGGTGACTATAGGAGTTTTACTGAAGGATTTACAAATTTCATTTGGGGGCCTTCAGGGTTAAAAGTTATTTTGGCCCAGAGCTTGGTGAGCAGATCTCTGCCCATCAATGGGTGCGGGCATTCTGGTCTTACTAGGAAGGAGTGATGGATTTTTTCTTTCCCCAGGTCCATGGTCCTCTTAGTTGTCTAAGCCCGATATTTACTGTCATCAGCCCTTTGAACTAGAGACCTTTTATTTGATAGAGGGCCCAATGGGGCCTTAAGGGCTGAGTATACTGCTCCTGTATTCACTTCAAAGTTTACTGGAGTCCCCTCCACTTCAAAAGTTACCCTGAGCTAGGGGAAGGGATCTGAGCCCCGACTTTCTTAGTCATCCTCCAGAGTCAGAATGGCCAGCTGGCGTGGCTGTCTCTTTATAGGGAACTCTATGGCGCAGTATCCTTTTTCTTTAGAGTAGGCACACTGATCTGAGGCCAGGGGTGGCCTCTGGCATGGGCCCTTCCTGTCACCCTGTGTCTTAATTTCTGGCCTCTTTCTTGTTGTGATCAGGACCTTAGTCAATGCCTTAGTCTGTCTTTTGCTTCTCTCATCCTCCGTTTGCGCCCTTTCTTTTTCCCTGTTTCTCTCTTATAGTATACTTTCTTGGCTTCTTTGACTAAATCTCTCTTTTAATTTTTTTTTTAATATCCATGGCAGCTTGCTCAATTAAGGCGATCATGACAGATGCCTTTTAATCCGCTGCCTGAAGATCGAAAGAAGTATATCTCTTATATGCCTCCATGATTCTCTCTAGAAACATAAAGGGAGATTCATCAGGCCTTTGAATAATTTCTCTTACCATGGCCAAATTAGTTGGTCACCCAGCGGTCCCTTGGGGACCCGCTGTTAGAGCCTGGCAATAATTGAACAGATGCTCCCTATCTTCCAAAGTGTTGGGGTCCCTGTTGAATAGGTTTAAGGAGAAGCCAGCTTTCATTATGTTGGGAAGTTGTGTTGGTCGCCCATCAGGTCTGAAAATATTTTTTCTACATTCCAGGAGATTTTTCTCTCATTGCTCTGTCATGAAGAGAGTCGCTAGGTGGTGTTGGCAGTCACCCCAAGTAGGCAGGTGTGAAAACGTCGGTGAGTTCTCTGAGTTCTTTTAGCTGGGCCAGCTTCCTCCAGGGAAGGAGGGGCTGTCTGTGCTGCGGGACAGTCATCTTGATGGCACTGGGCCAGCCTAGCTTCCTCGAATGGTGGAGAGGCTGAGTCAGCAGAAGGGGAATCACTTAGAGGGTGTTGGGGGTTGGGAGACGAGGGCAGATGATAAGGAGGAGGAGGAGAGTCCAGTAGAATCTTGAGACTCAAGGAGAACAGAGGGTGGAGGAGGAGGAGCAGAGAGTTTGAGAGATAGAATTGTGGGGGAAGGAGTAGGAGCAGGTGCAGGGACAAGGAAAGGCTTGACCCATGGAGGAGGAGATTTGTAGAGGTACTGACAAGTTAAGATATATGGCTGTTGATCTGGATGTCTATGTGGCCCCTGCTGAAAGACAATATCTCGGACTTTTCAAATAAGTGCAAAGTACAAAGATCCTTCTAGGAGCCATCCGACTGCAATGGTGGGTCATTCTGTGACACAGAATCTGCCAGGTCTGGCGTTTTACTGAAAAAGAAAGATTCTGAGCCCTTAAGCAGAATTTGGTCCAGTGATCAAGGGTCAGGGACAGAGGCATTGAAATGATCTGTCCCATAATAAAATATACACAGACAGTGAAAGCAACGACACACAACACAGACAAGACAAGACAATAAAGACAGGCAATGGACGTCCAATACTGAGACCAGGACTGACTAGTTGGCAAAACTTGAAGGGCTGGCAATACCGAATCAGAAACAAAATATCACTGAGTTGAGGAGACTATTGTTCCTCGATTTCCCGAGTCTATCTCCCAGGGACATGGTCTGTGGCTCTGTGGCATGTGTGTCAGCCACCATGGGAGAGAGCTCACGCTCTTTACCAATAGCCATTTTGCCATACCCTAACCTGAAGCCTGAAACCAGAAAGATGGGTCTTATTTACCCCCAGAGGAGCCCGTTGGGGGTATTTTGTCTGCAGCTGCCAGATCTCGCTAGGGCCACCAGATGTAAAGGTTGGGCGAGCATCTGTGGCAGAGACCACCAAGAGACAGTCTCATGCAACAGCAAAGGGTTTATTGGGAGTCCGGCATGAAGGGCTCAGAGATCACTTGAACAGAGCAGAGAGCCCTGAGAACAGCTTAAGAAATGCTTATATATTTTCCTTGGAGAGGGCAGGGAGAGAAATTTATTGATGGGTAATGGCAAGTGGGCAGTTTGCGTGCAACTGGTTGACGGAGTACATTCTGCAGTTTGGCAGTTGGGGACAGCACATTCTGGGAACAAGAATAGTAAACAGTTCTCAAGATTACAACGGTGTTTTGTTAAGCATACAGAAAAACAGGAAGTGACAAGTATCTATTTTATTAACCTTTCAATATAAGTATGAAAACAGAAATCTAGGTAAGATTTGAAGTCCAGAAGTTCATTTGGCCCTTGATTGGTATACTTAGCATTGAATTACGTTCTGTAGAGATGTCGCAGAAATATGGATATACAATGTCATAGGACCTTGTACCTTCTCGGAGGTCAGTTCCAAAACACAGTCTCTAAGCAGAATCACACCAAAGTGCAAGCCAAGTTGGACCCAGTTATCTCTTCCAACTTCCACACAAATGACCGCAGTTAAAACCAAAACACTCTCACATGACACTCATCTTCTTCCATATAGACACTCATCATAACTTCTGGCAGGAGGATTCCATGAGAGGCGCAGCACAAGACAGTGTCCCAAATAAGCTCCCTTTCCCCTCATTTACCAAAAGTCAGGGTGGCCTGGACACCCTTCCTGTGATCCAGGAGTGATCAAATATGCCTGCCGTTAACACAGCTCTGTTCTCCAATTTGAGGCCTACTGACTGTCGGTTTAGATTCTTTATTTGAATTGGATTCATAAGAAAACCCAAGAACCAATGGGCTAGCATCTGCAGGGCTTTGAATAACTCATTTGACCCATTGGATCCCTATTCTCACTTGAGGTAGGTAAAGAACGTTACGGAGGAATGCGAGAGACTTCATCCACAATGACTGATTTTTGGTCATTTTGATTTGGATCCACACATGGGATCTTTCTTATGATCCATCAGGTGCTAAGAATCTAAGCTCTAGGCTCACACAGGGCCAAGGGGCTGATTCAGACACATCCCTTTCCAAAGCAATTAAGCAAACAGCCACAGGTGATGCCCACTCATTTCCGTTTGAAAACTGTTTTCTTCTGGAATCTCGAAGGCGTGGCCTGAGGCAAAGACCTTCCTGACATTCAGGGCAACAGAACAATAGGTAATCAAAAGGCCAATTGCAGGGTTTCTCCACTGAGACTATCCTGGTCACACTGGTATCTGAGTTTTCTGAGATTCTTGCCAATTCCTTCAGCTATCCAGTACATGTCCATGTCACAGTGCTTGGAGGTGCTACATATCGTGGACACAAAAGCATGAGTCTATTCTGGAGAGTGGCCAGAATTCAGGAAGAAAACAGGAACTTAGGAAGATAGCCGGTGTTGCCCATTGATAAGGCAAGCCCTAGAGCATTCATTAGTTGGGCAGGATGAATGCTGGGAAGCTTTCTAATAGACAGGAAACATCCATTGATGCATTCTCTTTTCTAACGTCTACAACCACGGACACAGTGGGTTACACAGACATAGAAACACTCGCCTTGTCCAACAACTTACTAGAAACAGTTCACTCCAAACCAAACAAACCGACTTTCCTACCTATTCTCTGAACATGAGACAAAACCACAAGCACACATCCACATCCACAAAGGCACCTCCTTCCCCCAAGTAGGTCTCTCACTCTCCAGAGTGTCCTCTGACTGCTGGGCCATACTGTGTTCCCCCGATATGGCCTGTCCTGTCTCAGATCTGGTCTCCTTGTCCAACTCTGTGAAGTGGTCAGGAGCCAGCTGTGAGCCACTACCTGCTTTTTCAAAAAAGGCCCCTCTTCAGAGTTTTCCTGGCATTTGGCCATCCTCACATCAGTAGGTACCAAGAAAGACTGACTCTGTCCTTGCTAAATCGAAGCAAGTGAGACCACTGGGACTGGGACGGGGATTGGCTCTCTGTGCCTGGCTTCCTGGATCCCAAGTTCAGAGAGTTCCATTACCAAGGAAGTGAGGTGAGGTGGCATCCTTCAGGAACTGAATGAGGTCACTGCCTTGGCAACCACTTTGTCCAAACAGTTGCTTCCAAGCGTACCAAGAGAAGGAGGCTGACCCTACTTTCTGTGGCACTTTCACAAATTAGAATGGTATATAAACCATAGGCACCAAGGAACAGCTCTCCACTCAGGCCTGGTTTGGTCCATCTTCTCTATATTAGGAAGAGAGCCTTTAGTCCCGGGAGCATTGCAGTGAACCTCCGCACTAAAACTATTAGCAAGCACCTGATGGAGGAGGCCTCCATAGGTAAGTGGCGCCTTTATAACATCTGATATCCGGTTAAGGGAGATCTCTTCTGATGACAGAGATGTGGCCTGGGGAGACTCACATATACTCCTGTCCAGGACAGTAACAAGAATCATTCTGTCCTCTGTTCTGTTCTGTAGGAAATTCCTCTGGAAGTGTAGAGAGGTGCCCACGGGCACGCACGCGCTCGTACCCTGGAGCTTTAGCAAGATCTTGCACTGTACCACTGTTTTTCTGTTTAGGCGCCGGGTTTCTGTTTTTCTTTGTGTGTGTGTGTGTGTATGTGTGTGTTTTGTTCTGCATTCTATTTTTTTTGTTTGTTTGTTTGCTTTTGTTCATTTTGTTGTGTGATTTCAGTGGTAAAAACTTAAGGATATTGGACGTGAAAATGGGTAATAAAGAGAGTAAGCCTGACACCCGTTTGAACTGTGTTTTAAGGAACTGCGATGAACTTTACCCCCCTTTGTTAAGCAGGATGATAGAAGCCCCTAGCTGGCTGCCTGGAGCACACCCATTGCAGAGGGCAATGCCTGCTGGGGACCTAAGAACTGAGTATCTCCCAGGTTAACAAGTGAAACTCCTTTAAAACCCCTTGTCCCTCCAGATCAAGAGAGTCACAACATTTGGCAGAGTCCCCTGTGTTGCTCCTTTGTTAGCAAAGCAATTAACCTCCCCTTTTCTTTTTCTCAGAACCCATTCCTCATTATTTAATTGGTATAAATTGGCTTCTAGGTCAGGAACCGAACTTTAAGTTACAAATTTGGTATCCCCCCTCGGCCCCAGAACTTTGTGAGAGCTGTCTACTGAAATGTTAGGAGATGGAGCTTGCTTGGGGTGGAACTGAACCAGAGGAGCTAATCCTCTAAGTAAAAGGAGGGACTGAGGGACCCCCAGCAGCTGCCAAAGCCCTGTTGATTCAGGGAATACCCTCCTTCCTTCCGTGCACTGTAAGAATTACGCCTCCTCTGTCTTGTTAAAAAAGAGAAAAAGAAAAAGGGGACACTAAATTCATTAAAGTCACCATATAGACACTTTATTTTACATTTCAGGTTGCCCCTCTGTTAAAACATCTGGTCCCCCCCATGGTGCCACTGGTGTAGTAGATTTTTATGGTGCCACTGGTGTAGTAGATTTTTCTCTTATCTGCTCTGGTTTAAAGGATTCTGTCTGGCAACCATAGTCTCTACCTCCTTTCTGTCTGTCTTGTGTCTTTGTTTCTGGTCCTTTAAGACATGTGCAATAATGTGTTGATATTATAAAATTTTTCTTGGGAATGATCTTAGCTGAATGTGTGTCTAAATGATGATGTTTTATCATAACAAACTGGTATCTGAATGGGTTTTTGAAGCATTGCACAATCTTGCAGTTAAAAGTCGGGTTTAGGTAATTGTTTAGTTTAAGATTTCAGGTAATTCATGCCAGAGAACTTAAATACTTAGGATGGAAAACTGAAGAACTCTACTTCCAATTGGCAAGTAACTTCCCAATCATTCAGTCTTTTTTTTTTTTTAACCAATTTTGATTTCGGTAGCCAGGGAAAATGTCACTGTGTGTACCAGTGCATTAATTTGGACAAGGATAGTAAACCATAGTATGGTATCTGTTGACAAAATAAGATGTAAAGACATAAAATTTTGTGAATTGTATCTTAAACTTGTATCATAATTTTCAACACCCGAACCTGAAAATTATGGTTAAAATGCCTTAGGCCTGAGGTGTCTGCTCAGAATAGCAGTTTTTTCCTGCTCCTTCCAGACCTCAGCCATGACTTATGTTGAAATGCAAATGAAAGAAGCCTGCAAGCTTAGTAGGAGACTGATTTGATGCCTAACGGAAAGAAAAAGTAAATTGTATGGTATTTACTAAATACTGGCCAGTCGTTTTTTCTAGGACTCTTATTTTTTTCCTTAGATTCTGTATTTTCTTTTTGAGCTCATGATTCTGAGCATGCAGACCTAGGTTAATGTTTTTCTGATCAGTTCTATCTTTGACCAACTGTGGACTTTTTGAAACATTGCAATAAAGATTTAATCTGCGAAAAACTACAAGGCCTTTACTATTATTATGTGTGTACAATTTTGTTATGTGTTGTCTGTCTATATATACATATGTTCGTATATCATATATATGATACACAAATTAACATATATAAGGAGCGCTCATAAAAAAAGCGCTCATAAAAACAAATTTTAAAAAGTGGATCCAAAGATCTTTAGTTCACGTGGTTTAAATGTTTCAATTTAAATTGGATAAACAGATAAAAATAAATGTTTTTAAATTTAAGCTTACAAATTTTTCTAGGTGTTCAAATATCTAATAAAATATTAATATCTATAAAACGTCTAATGTGCTTTGGTTCTAGGACATTTTCTTCAACATAAAAATGGTTTACACTGTTCAATACATTTCTCTAATATTTTGATAAATAAGTAAAGTAAATTTGATATGGGATTACTCATTCGTGAGTACTTTTGTTAGATATCTGATTCATTTACTAAGGTCTGTATGAGTTTTTACTAAACTCTATATAAGATTTTAAAAATCAGTCATGTGTTAATGAGACAAAAATTTTTTGAAACATAAGTTTACCCATAACATTTTGTTTATTAAGTTTTATTTTTTCTAGAGCAAGGAACCATAAAAATTAAACAACTTATTAAATCAGAACTGTTATTTTAGAGCACTGTACTGCCATTTCTTTAAAAGGTAAACTTGGTTAATGTAGAAACAGCAATGTAATTGTGATGCTATTAATGTTTTCATATCTTACAGGTATGCAAGTCTGTAAGGTAGAAACTTTAAAAGAGCATTATATCAAGCTGGTGTTCTGAAGTTGTATGGTAAAAAAAATATATTGGAGATTTATTTACCTGTTATCAATAAGATATGTAAAGTTTCATGTTACTTTTTACATTGTGGAACAATTTAAATGTATTTTTAAGTTAATGAGAGCCTAATCTATGTAAAAGTTGAAAACGTTCAGGCTTTCTTTAATTCATGTTTTAAATGTGATATCATATGGTGTTAGCTAATGTTCATGAGACCGCAATTTATGTAAACTTTGTCAAATGATATTTAAAAATAAAGATCAGCTTTAGAACTAAAATACTTAAGATTTATAAAAAGCCCTGCCTTACCTGAGATAAGGCTGTGTGTCCCATCTTACTATATGTGAGAATGACTACGAAACCAGTAGGTCAGATAATATTTCTTTAAAGTTATGTTAAAAACCTAAAAAATGTCAAGATTCCTAGGATCTAAAACAGGGGATATAAAGTAATACTCAGCCAAAAAATTTAGGGTAGCTATTACACGAACTAAGTATTTTTACTTTTGTTAATTTTAGTTTGAAATTTTCTTATAAGTGATCTAAAGATTTCCTGTTAGTTGCTTTAAGAACACAACATGGGTTTATTCAAGATAATAAGTCATCACCTACAATACAGACAGAATAATACAGATCCCAATTAATTAAAAGATAATTATAAAGTTATAGACATTAAAGTCCAGTACTCTTAATATAAGGCTGTTAAAATTTATTTGCTGGATGTTTAAGATTAGGATTTAAAATTAAAGTTAAATGAAAAGGGCAAAGAAAACCAATATTTTGGCTCTTACCCTCTGAGTCAATCTGAATCCAGGGAACAGGGGACTTCTCTAAAGAGCTTTTCAACTCTGAGCCACATAACCTCCTGATCAGGGAGATTAATGAGACCACTGGAGAACAGAAAGCCAATCAGTGCATTTGTTACGAGAGTCATCAGAGAAAGGAGATATCCCTGATGCTTCTGAGGGAAGCCAAATGGTCAAGAAAGACCTGGACCCACCTAGCACAAATGGCACTAGCAGAATTGAAAATCTGCTCTCGTTTTTCCAGAATTGACTCCCATAAAGCTCAGCTGACTGTTAACAATAGATAGAAACAAAAGTCCGTTTGACTGCTTCATCTTAAACACTTTGGAAAGACAGTTAAGACCAAAATACAGCCATTCCTGGGCATTTTAAATAATAATAATATAATAAAAATAATAATAATAATAATAATAATAATAATAATAATAATAATAATATTTTAAGGTATGCACTTTATTTTAGCCTCCCAAAATAAGTAAGACTGGAGGCTACAAAGAAGGATTCTCAGACAGGAATGTCTGATACTTATAAAAAGAGACTATCAAGAAGAGCTGCCACAGGCAGAAATTTCTAATTTAAGGCCTGCAGATATTCCTAACCTACACAGGTAGGCTTGGTGTTTGCTAGTACGATTATCCAGCCCTGAGTAACAGAATTAAAGGTTTCTCTATTAGACATAGAGGTCATACAAAAAAAAGGATTTTACAAGATCAGATGACATTAAATTGTTAAACTGTATCTTACGGGGAGGGACAACTGTAACACTAAAAGTTAAATATTAATTTGATAGTCCTGATAACTGGGGATATTAAAGACTGGTGAGGGAACTTCCATACAGTGACATGTTCCAGCTGCTGCAACATTTATTCAGTACTCATGATTTTTGTTTCTCTCATAGAAGAACCCATCCCCAGATGACTTTACAACCTGTTCTTCCCCAACCAGACTTCAATCCGAACTGACTTCTAAAAGGCAACTCATGTCCCCCAACTGACTTATAAAAGGCAACTCATGTCCCTCACGCCCACTCACTTCACCCTGTCTCAGGTCAGACGAAGAAATAATGATTGACGCCACTCTTCTTACAACAATGAAGAGAGAGATAAATAGACTATCAATATAAGTAATTAATTAAGTCAGGTAAAATCAGGGAGATCGGTTTTGGGTGAGTTCTAAAAATTTGGAGAATCTTACCTGAGGGATTATAATTTCCTCAGTGCTCTTCCCCTAATCTATTAAAGATTTGAAAGGGACACAGAGAAAAGGGGGAAATGATAGACCCAACCTGATCTTTTATTAAAATTGGGAGCCATCTTGCCACAAAGCCATGAAAAGATAATTTTGGCTTTACCATAAATTACTGCAAGTTCTGAACCTGCTTGAAATGCCTGCCCGTGCCTTGAACTCACGCATGCCCAGCTCTCTGACCAGATAGCAGCCCTCTCTGAAACTTTAGTGACACATCATAAATATTTGCCTTCTCTGGCCAGACAACATCCCTCTCTGAGGCTCTAATGGTCCTCTGAATTCTGATGTAGGGACAGCAAAAAAAATCTAAACTACCATTAGTGTGATGCTTGTCAGAGTTCTGTTATCTGTAACACCCCTTTTGTGTAACTTTCTGGGCTATAAAGCTGGGCTGTAGGAAAGCTGGGGTTGCTGTCTTGTTCCGGCTGTTTTGGGAGGGGAGGCAGCATGAAAGGTGGAAATAATAAGATTAATTTAATTTGATTTTAATTAGAGTCAGTGGTGTTTTCTTGTGTCCTGGTCTAACAGTTAACACTCCAAAAACATGGAGCTCTGCCGGCCTAAAGACTTCTTGAGGAACTTCCTCTGAGGTTGGGCACTTGAAACATCTGTTGTTGTAAGGAGCTTTAGCTTCCTTTCTAGTGAGACCATCAAAGCTGGGTTTGAATCTATGTGACCTGGAGGACATGGTTTCTTGTATTCTAATGAACATGAGGCAGCAGTGCTGAATTTTCTCTTTTTAGGTAAACTGTGGCCACTGGGTGCTAAGTGTCTTCCCGTGTGGACTGTGAAGCCATTTGTTCATCCTCCACTTTTTGTGGTGTTTCTTGCTGCTGCACTGGAGGTTGGTATTTGCTGCATGAAATACAATGAGTTCAACTGGGACCCAGTTTTGGAAGGAGTTCAGTCACTTGTGGTGTGTCAGGGTCTGCAGGAGAATGCAACAACCAGGTTATATCTCACAGAGCTTGCCCCCTTGTCCATAGAAATCTGACTCTGAACTTTGCCCTGGAACCTCTCCATGTAAGAAGATGCCTTTACATAGAAGGGTCTGCTGGATGCACAATGTCAGTCACAAGCCATTTGGAAGGCAATGGCAAATCCTCATGGCCACACCACAGATATATTATAACACACCTGCCCACCACTGCAATAGGCCCACTACTCAGCAGGCTCCAACTTACTGGCATCTTTGTTCTACACCATTTTCATGAAACCCGGTCAATCTTGGCATTCTCTCGTACACTCATGATCAGCAACAAGACATCCAAAGGTTCTCCAGTGCCACCTGATTATTGGAATTTCAAAAATTTCATTGTATTTATCTAGCTTTTTTTCAATGGAAGAAGTTGGATACACTGTGGGTTTCAGTTCATTCAGGAACCATTAAATGGTGAGGAAGCTCATTTCAATGAAAGCTCTGGAGAACTCTCACAGGCAAGTCTTCCCATAGAGTCTTCAAAAGGTCACATGAAGCCAGGCCCATTGAGGTCTTCAATGTGACGTCCATGGGTGTTCTGACTCTCAACTATGGCTGCCAAATCTTTCAGAATAAAATCATATGATATCCTAGCTGAGATTCCAAGGCTCTGTGGAAAGCCACTCTGTCCTTGATCTCAGTTTCCAAGGGCGAATCCCATGCGTGGCCTCCTAAAATCTGAACACAGTTCATGGCAATATTTCTCTGAGATCAGTTCCAGAACTCAGACTCTAAGGGGAATCACACCAGAGTTCAAGCCCAGGTAGACCCAGTCATCACTTCCAACCACCACACAAATGACCACAATTAAAACCAAAGCACTCCCACAAGGCCCTCATCTTCTTCCATATAGACACTCATCATAACCTGTGGCTTGAGGTTTCCATGAGGGGATCAGTCCAAGAAGGATCCTTAGATCCAAACCTCCCCCGGGACCTTTTTAACTACTGCCAGCGTCTGAAAAAGTGGAGGAAGATTCCCTGCATTGAAGGTTTTAGCCTTCCCACACAGCACCTTGTCTCTGCTCCTCCTGCCCTCCCCCTCAGGTCCTCCTTGCTTGCAATCCCCTCTCTTCCCCTACTTCTACTTCTGACTTCACAGATTCTTCCCCATTCGACCCAGCAGATGAACCCCCACATTATCCCCAGCCCCATCTGCCCCTTCTCTTCTGCTATACCCTCCTCATCCTCTGCCTGATTCCATGGATCCTCAGCCTTCCATTTTATCCCCCTCCCCTCCGTCCTCTTCTGCCTGCTCTACCTCCTCCTCTTCCAAAGAGACACTCCCTTCCCCTTCCTCTCCTTCCTGTCCGCCGCCTGCCTCTTTCAGTCCTCCTGTTACCAGGTCTAAAGGACTCCTTCCCACCCCTAACACAATCGCACCCCTTCGTGAGGTAGCTGGTCCCGAGGGTGTCATCAGAGTCCACGTTCTCTTCTCCAGGTCAGACATTACTCAGCTAGAGAGGAAGTTAGGCTCAATCACCACTAAACCCACCACTTACATACGGGAGTTTCAATGGGTCCTGCAAGCATATAGCCTCACTCTTCATGACATATACATGCTCTTGGCCAATACACATCTCCCCGAGGAAAGGCAATGGGTCTGGGAGCTAGCCCAAGCCCATGCTGATGAAAATCATAGGACCAATCCTAACCACCCCACGGGCCCTCATGCTGTCCCAGAGCAGGATCCCCTATGGGATTACAACACCCCTGAAGGCTTACAGACTCATGACCTTTTTACATCCTGCCTCTTGGCGGGCCTGAAAAAGGCCACCCGCAAGGCTGTTAACTTTAAAAAGGTGCAGGAGGTCATTCAAAGGAAGGAGGAAACACCTTCAGAATTCCTGGATAGACTAACCAAGGCCCTTCAACAGTGCACATAACTCGACCCAGAAACCCCTGATGGCCGTCATGTCTTAATGACATATGTTCTGGCCCAAAAATACTCTGACATTAAAGCCAAGCTTAAAAAGCTTGAACAGGGCCCTGCTACTCCTCAGACCAAAATCCTCGCTGTCGCTTTAAAGGTTTTTCATGGTAGAGAGGATGAAAGTGATTGCCGTAGGCCGAGAGCTGAAAATGCCAAATTCCAAATGTTGGCCCAGGTCATTCAGAGAAGGCCATCACCAAGCCGTCCCAATGTGACACCCCCTGGAGCTTTCTTCAAATGTGGTAAGGATTGTCCTTCCCCGAGAACACCGTAAAACCCCTGCCCAACATGCCATCAAAGGAGACACTGGGGGGCAGACTGCCCAACAACCCGGAAGGGAGGTTGTTCAGCCACCCAGCAACCCCAGCCTCTCCTGGGCTTGGCAGAGGAGGATTGATGGAGCCCTGGGCCTTCCCTCCAGACTATTACCATCAAGAATCAAGAGCCTAGGGTCACCTTCCTGGTGGATGGACGCTTCATTACCTTCCTCTTGGATATTGGTGCCACTTTTTCAGTCTTGAGGGAGTATTGGGGTCCTACCACACCCTCAAAAACTCCTATTGTCGTGGTAGGAGGTAAACGTATTTTCCCTCAAAATCCCTTTTGTCCTTCACTCACTCCTTTCTCGTTATGAGCCATTGCCCCATTCCCCTTCTGGAAAGGGACATACTCTCACTATTAAAAGTCACCATTCACATATCACCCCACACCTCTCCTACCTCTCATTTCCTCATGATGTTCCTAGGGACAGATACACCTCCTTCATGCACTCTCCCACGACTATCTAAACCAGTTAACCCTGAGTTTTGGGACACAACTACACCCTTTATGGCTAAATGCAGTCCTATTCATATTGTCTTACGGGACCCTTCAAGATATATTAGTCAACCATGATATCCACTCACAACCACAGCCTTCCTCGGATTAGAAGCCATCATCCAGGATTTATTATGAAAGGGGTATCTTAGGCCTACACACTCTCCTTTCAACACCCCCATTCTGGCAGTAAAGAAACCTAACGTGTCCTACAGGCTGGTTCTAGACCTTCCCCTTGTAAACTCCTCTGTGGTCCCCATCCACCCGCTAGTGTCCAACCCTTACACCCTTTTCTCTCAGATCCCTGCCACTATTACCCACTTCTTGGTCCTAAATTTAAAACATGCGTTCTTTTCTATTCCCTTGTTCTCAGAATCTCAGTATATCTTTGCTTTTACTTGCACTGACTCTCACACCCGCCATTCTCATCAGCTTACCTGGACTGTCCTCCCACAGGGATTCAGGGATAGCCCCCATCTCTTTGGCCAAGTTCTTGCCCAGGACCTCACATCCTTTCACCCGACCTGTCCTGACTCTACTCTCCTTCAATATGTCGATAACCTTCTTCTATGTAGTCCCTCTGGGAACACTCTCAATCCCACACTGCTCAGCTTCTTAATTTCCTAGCAGACAAGGGAAATAGGGAGTCTCCCCACAAGGCCCAGGTTTCCCAGTCTTCTGTCACCTATCTTGGTTTTTGCCTTACACCCAGAAAAAAGGAAATAACACTGGATAGGAGGCAACTCCTCTCTTATCTTCCAGTGCCCCATACAAAAGCCAAAATACTATCATTCCTAGGACTAGCAGGTTATTTTAGGGCCTGGATCCCAAATTATTCTCTTCTTTACAAATCCTGTCTGACCTAGCAAAGGGACCCCCTAGTGAATCTCTTGCCTCCTCCCCAAACTACAACTTGCGCAGGCTTCAGCAACTTGTCTTAAAGGCACCTGCCCTTCACCTTCCTGATCTTTCAAGACCATTTCATGTATATGTCCATGAAAATGGGAGGCAAGAACTTGGGGTCTTAGGTCAAAACTATGGGCCTACATTTGCACCTGTGGCATATTTGTCCAAGCAACTTGACCCTACCATTCGTGAGTGGGCCCCTTGCTTAAGAGCTCTGGCTGCTGGACAAATTTTACACAAAGAAGCCTCTAAGCTTACTTTTGGGGCCCCTTTAACTATCCACTCCCCACATCACTTGAAGGATCTTTTAGTTTATAAGGGCTTTCAAACCCTTCCTCCATCCAGATTTCTGTCGCTCCTCACTTCCTTTCTGGAAAACCCTAATATTACTTTCCTTCCCTGCTCTGCACAGAACCCTGCCTCACTGCTCCCAATGACTCCCACGTCTAACACACCAACTCATAATTGGTTGGAAACCTTAGATGATTTCCTCCCTTGTCATTCTTCCATTTCTGAGTGACTACTAGCCAAGCCTGACCTTATCTGGTTTACTGATGGCAGTTCCTTTAGGCAGAACGGCACTCATTACTTTGGATACGCTGTAGTATCAGCCACTGAGATTATAGAGGCCAAAGCTCTGCCTTCAGGAACTACCAACCAGCAGTCTGAACTTATAGTAGCCACTCGTGCCAGCCTTCTAGCACAAGGCAAATCCCTCACCCTTTATACTGATTCAAAATATGTCTTCCATATCTTATCCCATCCTGCAATATAAAAGGAGCGAGGCCTACTTACCACCAAAGGTAATGTGATCACTTATTCGGCTCTTATAACAAATCTGATAGAGGCCTCCCACTTACCCACCCAGGTGGGAGTTGTCCATTGTAGGTTTAATCAGAAGGACTTCTCTCTTATCACTGAGGGCAATGCCAAAGCTGAACAGGTGGCACAAATGGCTGCTATCACTTCCAATGATGGACCCCCTGGGGGACATATAATGGCCACTTTAGACAGCTCATCTGAAGCTCCTACTTCTTCCAGTAAGAACAAGGATCTCTTCAAGTTCCTTCATAATCTATTCCTTTCCAATTCTCAGTCTTTGACCCTCTTTTTACAGAGCTTCTTTTCGCTCACCCTCTCTGACAAAGCCATGCTACAGAATATAGCCTCTAATTGTCAGATCTGTCAGTGGACCAACACTTATACTCCTTTAAGGCCCAAACCTTTCCCTTCCCACCAAGCCCGGGGACACGTTCCCACTGCTGACTGGCAGGTAGACTTCACCAACATGCTCACAGTATGGCGCACTAAATACCTCCTTGTCTTTGTGGACACTTTCTCTAGTTGGATTGAGGCATTTCCCACTTCCAATAAAACGACTTCCACTGTAGCTTTAATCTTACTGACAGACATCATCCCCAGGTTTGGTATGCCCACTTCTCTACAATATGACAATGGCCCTGAGTTTATTTCTAGGATCACACAAAAGGTCTCTCAAGCCCTCTCCTTCAAGTGGCATTCCCACTGTCCATATTACCCCCAAGCTTCAGGGAAAGTGGAAAGGGTAAATCGTACTCTAAAGGAAGTCCTTACCAAATTGACAATGGAATTAAACTTAGACTGGGTCAAACTCCTTCCCTTGGATTTGCTTCGAATCAGAGCTCTCCCTAAAAACCATCTTTACTGTCTCCCTTTGAGATAATGTATGGAAGACCTCTTATACCCCCTGGTTTGGTCATTTCACAAGGATCTCTCACCCGAGATTTGTCTTTGCCTCTTTTATATCATCTCTGCTCGGAAATCTGGAAATATCAGGACTGGCTTCATCCGGACCCAGTGTCCTCTCCAAACACTCCTCCCATAACACCTGGGAGTCTAGTCTATTATAATACCCCAGAGGAGAAAGGGACTCTTGCCCCAAAATGGAAATGCCCCTATCCTGTCATTCTCTGTACCCCCACTTCCGCCAAACTCTCCTTACCAGACAACCGTCTCACTCCCTGGATTCACATTTCTAGGTTGAAGCCATATCACCAGGAGGTCCCACCTGCTGACGACAGGACCACCCAGAGGAACTCCAAGAATCACCTCCTGAACCTCCCCTTAACTCCTGCTCTCCACACTCATCTCACCCATTTAAGTTGCAGCTCACACGGTGTTCCATGCAGCCCAATTCCTCTTAAAAATGTCACAATGAGCTCTCCCAACACCCTAATCTTCTGTAACTGCTTGTTTTTTTGTACTCTGCTTATTTTCTGTACTCTATCGGGACTGGTCTTTACCCACCTCTCCTACCATGTATTTATTCACTCTTCAGGAACGGTACTCAGAACATGGCATGCAGAAGGTCCGTGCAGTGGATGCAACTACTTGCTTCATCCACAATTGCACCTCTATTTCCCTAAAATTGTCACCTTCAAGGACCTTCGTCCCTGGTAGCTGGAACTGGCCTTTCATTTGCTTCCTTTTTGATCAAACAAATGACTATTGTCATTGGTGGCCTGAGATATATAATGGGTGCCCCTATTGGTCATGCAGGTTCCATGATGAACATGGTAGCTATTCTTACCACTCACTTGGTTACCCAAAAGGGTGGACATCTAGTTACCTAAAGTGGCATAAAGGCTCTTCATCTGATAACAATGGATGGTATACTTTAGATATACCTGACCCCAAGGCCAAACGTTGGGGCTATGTTGAGTTTGCTGTCTATGCTCGGACAACCTCAGCCAGACCCACAATGTGGATGACTGTTGGCAGCACCCTGATTATGCCACCTAAGGCAACCATCCAGGTAGTCGAACACATTAAGGAGTCAGAATCAAAACTTCGAGATCTTATCCATAGCTCATCCAAAAAGGATTCAGACCCTTCAACCCCCTCAGGTCCCCCTGACACATGGCTCAATTTGTTACACCAAACTCTTCAATTATTAAAATCCACCCCTCTTTCTGTGCCTCCTTCTCAGTGCTTTCTCTGTGCTTCAATTAGTTGTCCACTTCTAGCAGCGGTCCCATTAGCGGCAGGAAATATTTCAGCAAAAACCTACAATTTCTCTAAGAAAGGACAACCCCTACATGTGACACGTATCCCACTGTGGGAAAGTTATTCCACCAATGCTTTATTTGCTTTCTTCTGTTTCCACCTGCCAATAATGAATCCTTTACCAATTTGTTCCTTGAGCTTAAGCACCCAATCGAGCCCTGCGTTTATGCAACCTGGAAATTTCCTCTGGTGTAATGGGTCTTTAAGTACCTCAATGATCAATGTCTCTGGCACCTGTTTCTTGGTTACTGTAGTTCCTCAGCTGTCTTTGTATACTCCCACCGAATTCCGACAGTTGGCCCTACCTTCCCGAACCCGTAGGGCAGTCTTTCTGCCGGTTCTTGTAGGCCTCACTTTAACAACCTCAGTGGCGGGTCTCGGACTCTCTGGTGTAGCTATAGGTCATGTTCTATGGGCATCCAATGACCTGCAACAAAAACTGCAGGAAGCACTCGATACCACTGCTGAGTCTCTGGGCTCCTTGCAGCGCCAGGTTACTTCATTGGCACACGTGGCTTTACAGAACCAAAGGGCAATTGATCTTCTCACTGCAGAAAAAGGGGGTACATGCCTATTCCTCAGAGAGGAATGTTGCTATTATGTTAATGAATCTGGGCTGATAGAAAAAAATGTTGTTAAATTGCAGGAATTATCGACCAAATTGCTCAAACCTAGCTCCTCCAATCCCATAACAGGGTTCTTCCAATCCTATCTTGCCATGTACTTACTACCTATCTTGGGGCCCCTTATTGGGATGCTCCCTTTTTGTGCTCTCTTGCCATGCATAATGAAGTTCCTTCAAACCCAACTGCAAAAAATTTTTAATCAAAATTTCAACCAGCTTTTGCTTAGGCACTACCAGCCTCTGATGACCGATGAACCCCTAACATCTCCAAGAGAACAGTTCACTCAGTGATGAAGCTCACTACCAGGCACGATGGAATGCAACGTACATCAGACAGCGGGAGGCAACGAGCTTGGAGAACCTCCTAATCTGCCATCCTGGATTCATGAGTCTTTATGACATTCTAAGCTTCCTCATGGCCCTTGGCCTCTTCTATGTCAGTCCCCCAACATGGAACTTCTGCCAAAAATTGACCTTTGCTTTAATTTTTATCTTCATTCTGTTTTTATTCGCTCTGATCTTCTTCAGGTGCTGGTGACTCCATGTCCAGGCAACGCTTCCAGTATTTCCTTGAGTCTCTGTTACAGGACCAGTGGCTGATACCAACAATCTCCTCCATCCAGGACTGGTTTCATGCCATCGACAACTTGTGGCATCAGGGAACTTTCATAGACTTTACCCCTACTGAAGTAGCTATCTATACCACTGGGTTTAATTTCTGGCTGCCATGATATCCCAAGACCTGCCCCCCGAGCATTCGTCCACTTCCCTTTCTAGGCCCCACAGCACCCCTACACAGCAGGAATCAGCCAGAAATGACAAACAACACCCCAATTTCTAAAAAAACAAAAAGGGAGGAATGTTAGGAAAAGTATAAATGGCAGCCATACCCCAGAGAAAAACCCCAACATGGCGCCTAAGGACTTCTTCTTCCTACCTTCTTCTTTTCTGCAGTGGCGTGAAAAGTCCCCGCGCTTGTTAACAATGCAGCCAGCGCCAATTTCAAATCTCGCTGGTGGGGAACCTTAGCCCCAATGAGAACTAATTCCTGGGCTCGGGAGCTGATATCTGAAAAAACTTATTCTCAGAACATGAGACCAAACCACAAACCCACAACCACACCCACAAAGGCACCTCCTTCCCCCAAGTAGGTCTGTGACTATTCGGAGTGTTCTCTGATTGCTGGGCCATACTATGTTGCTCCGAAATGGCCTGTCTTCTCTCAGATCTGGTCTCCTTGGCCAACTCTGTGAAGTTGACAGGAACCAGCGGTGAGCCACTACCTTCTTTCTCAGGAAAGGCCCCTCTTCAGAGCTCTTCTGGCATTTGGACATCTTCAAATCAGTAGGTACCAAGAAAGACTGACCCTGTCCTTGGTAAATCCAAACAAGTGAGACAACTGGGACTGGGACTGGGACTGGCTCGGGGTGCCTGGCTTCCTGGATCCCAAGTTCAGAGAGTTCCAACACCAAGGAAGTGAGGTGAGGTCACTTCCTTCAGGAACTGAATGAGGTCACTGCCTTGGCAACCACTTTGTTTTAACAGTTGCTTCTTATGGTCCCTTTAGATGGAGGCTGCCCCTACTTCCTGTGACCCTTTCATAAGTTAGAATGAGATATAATCCATAGGCTCTCAGGAACAGCTCTCCATAAGGCCTGGTTTGGTCCGTCTTCTCTACATTAAGAAGACAGAGGCTGATTCAGACACCAAACTTCATCCTACCAGGTTGTTTTCCATGGAAGATGACTTTTGCTCTCTCAGGTCCTTCATAGCTGCCTACATCTTCTCCAGGGATCATTTCTGCACATACCTTTGAGGTTCTCATCAGGTGGAAGATCCCATACATTCCTGAATTGTAAGACCAACACTGTCACTGCTTTTCTGTAAAGTTAGATTGAGGGAAGAGTGTATGGTTAGTGTTAATAACATTTTCAATTTTGGTTAGGAACCATTCTGCTCGATGAACAATGGTATTGGGAACCTGCGATATTTATAAGAATATAGAGGTGAAATATATGAACGAAAAGAGAAATCTAAGTAAGAATTGAAGCCCAGAAGGTCATTGGGTCCTTGATTGGGATACTTAGCATTGAATTACGTTCTGCACAGATGTCTCAGATAAATCGATATACAATGGCATAGGACCTTGTACCTTGGATGATTGAATGTAGAAGAGAACATCCAGTCAAAAAGGGATAGTCGGTAGGATTAGGAAGACAGTAGGTAGGTTTAGGAAGAAGAGTGAATATAGGATTTGGACCAAAGTTTTTTAGCAATAGGGTTTCGGTTAGAGAGTGAATGTTAGTGATAGCACATGTGAAGATTCAGTCACAATGATGAACTGGGGAAAATATGTAGGAAAGCAGATATCAATAGACACATTACAAAATCATTCAAAGTGTAAACTGAGTGACAGCTTTAGACATATTCAACAGGGTTGAGTTTGAATATATAATCTTTGAAAGAAACAAATATGTAGTCACCAATAGGATTTTCATTTGAGATCATTAGGCAACCTGGACATGGATATTTTTAGTAATCCATGTTCACTTTCCATTTAGGTATGGTACAATCATAAGTGTGAACTTTGCTTTTTGCTGTTCAGAATATTACTGTGATAAAATGTATATGTAGATCAGGTTACATGTATTTGTTCCACCATTTCTGGGAGCAATATTTTGAAGACGTATAAATTAGTATTGGGGGTACAAAGAGGTGTACCCTGTGTCTATGAATATAGAGATAATACATGAATAGACCATACTGTGAATAAATAATATAACTGATTCCACTTTAAATAATGGATTGAATTGATATCTGTAACTAAGTAAGAAATCTTATATTGATATACAATCATTCTTTCCAACCACTTATACATTTAATGGTAATATTAGGGTTATGGTTTATCATGACGGGTGTTTTGCTTCAAATATGATAATGGAAATCGAAAATAATGTGTTTGTAAAGAAGTCTCATGAAAAGAGCAGTCAAGAAACATGGAAGAATACATGGGTACTGAAGCAGGAAGTGATCTGAAGTTAAACAAATGAGTATAAATTTGCTAAATTGTGGATGAAATATGTATCCTATGATGTGCATAAACTGAAGAAATAGTAATGTTCCAGTGTTGAATAAAAATGAACGTCAAAATGCACATCATGTCCCATAGGAATCTACTTGCATTGATGTTAAACTCGGGTCAGTTACTGTAGAAATATTATGATTTGGCTTTTTTTTTTTAGTGTTATAATACAATTTATTTTAGTACTAGCATGCCACAGAATGTAGAGGAAGGAACAATGGATTTTTAGTTATAGCACTAATGATCTAACATTTAATGACTATTTTGGGGAGTCTAGAAATTACATAAGGCTATGTAACATATTGTTTTTTATTTAACATTCAACAAAGCTTGTAATTTTGGTAATATTTCTACTTTTTTATTTTTTGTTTTTCAGTTGTTGATGGACCTTCATTTTGTTTATTTTTATGTGGTGCTGAGAATAGAACCCAGTGCCTCACACATGCTAGACAATCATGTTACCACTGAGCCATAAACCCAGCCCCTCCACTTTTTTCTTAACATCGAATATGCCTCTCCCTCTTCTTTACTCACTTTCTTCCTCATTTTCCCCCTTCTCTCTCTTCCTTTTTCATTTTCCATCCATATCAATTTTTCTCTCATGTCATTACAAACAGTATCTTGCTATGAAATTTAAATTTAAGACTGCTTTTTATAGTCATTCTTTTTTCTTGAGAAAACGTTAAAATTATAATCACCTGATAGATATATCACTATACATTTATTATATATATGTTTCTATATTCATGCATATGCATTACATATATTATATATGTATATATACATTTATATTTAAAAGTACTTTGATTAGCCTGTTAGATATAATATAGACCATATCTTTCTTAATTCTCAAGTCTTCCAGAATTAACATCATACAGTGAAAATCAATTAAACATATTTAAGTAAACAGGTTTCTTTCTTATTTATCTATACTGATAATTTAAGGTTTTATATCACATTAAGCGATAATATGGCATAATATATCTTATGAATTAGAGAAAAATTTTTTAAAAAACCTATTATTTAAGGACCATATGCACTGACATTTTAAATGGCTTTCTCGTGATTTCAATTTCTATCAATTGTGTATTAATTGCCAAATATTTATTTTAGTACTTTTCATATTCATAATTGATATAAAGTCAATTGTTTAATTCTTCTTGTAAGTAGTTACTTATTACAGCAGGGACATTATTAATAATTCTAAATCTTTATAAGAAAAATTGTGCAAAGATATTTTCATGCAAAATTAAGAATAATTGCATGCTCTGAATGTTTGATTGTTAATACATATAACAAAAAGCTTTTGATGAGTCTCTTCCCCAGTAACACATAAAATGCAAAGATATAGTTGGGTATGTATGTCCAAATAAAGATAAGGAGAAATACACATTATTAGCTAGAAACAATTAAATAATAGAAGAAAAGAAAAATCCAACACATTGTACGAACTTGTCAGATGAGGTAGTATTCTGGAAGAATAGCCTAAGGCTAGACCTGGTCCATGACAAAATATTAACTAAAAAAATGAAATATGAAAAATATAGGAAATGCTATGAATTTTTCATGAAGGTAGGTGAATTATCCTTTAATCTCAATTTATGTGCATTTTCAAAAGCCAAATTTCCGGTAAAATAAATTTGTGATAGTTACAACTACACAAAACAAAGTTTCTGCTAAGAAAAATGAATGCATCTCAACACTTTTTTAGCTGATTTCTTCCCACTGAATTTTAAACCTTTATTTATTTATTTATTTTTATTGGTTGTTCAAAACATTACAAAGTTCATGATATATCATCTTTGATACATTTTTCTCATTTGGATTATGAACTCCCATTTTTTTCCCCAAATAAGAATTGCAGAAATACATTGGTTACACATTCACATTTTTACATAATGGCATATTAGTGACTGTTGTATTCTTATACCTTTCCTATCCCCTACTATCCCCCCTCCCCTCCCCTCCCATCTTCCCTCTCTACCTCATGTGCTGTTGTTTAATTCTCTCCATTATTTCCCTCCCATTTCCCCTCACAACCTATTATGTGTAATTTTGTGTATCATTGAGGGTTTCCTACCATTTCCATATGCTTTCTGTTCTCTCTCCCTTTCTCTCCCCTCACTCATTTTGTATAATGTTAATCTTTTCCTCATGCTCTTCCTCCCTTTCTGTTCTTAGTTGCTCTCTTTATATCAAAGAAGACATTTGGCATTTGTTTTTTAAGGATTGGCTAGCTTCGCTTAGCATATTCTGCTCTAATGCCATACATTTCCCTGCAAATTCAATGATTTTGTATTTTTTTAGTGCTGCGTAATACTCCATTGTGTGTAGATTCCACATTTTTTTATCCATTCATCTATTGAAGGGCATCTAAGTTGGTTCCACAGTCTAGCTATTGTGAATTGTGCCCCTATGATCATTGATGTGGCAGTATCCCAATAGTACGCTGTTTTAAGATGCTCAGAGAATAGTCCAAGAAGGGTGATATCTTTGTCAAATGGTGGATTCATTCCCAGCTTTCCCAGGAATCTCCATACTGTTTTCCAAATTGGCTGCACCAATTTACAGTCCCACCAGCAGTGTACAAGTGTCCCCTTTTCCCCACATCCTCGACAACACTTACTGTTGTTTGACTTCCTAATGGCTGCCGATCTTACTGGAGTGAGATGGTATCCTAGGGTGGTTTTGATTTGCATTTCTCTGACTGCTAGAGATTGTGAGCATTTTTTCATGTACTTGTTGATTGATTGTATGTCCTCCTCTGTGAAGTGTCTGTTCAGGTCCTTGGCTCATTTGTTGATTGGGTTATTTGTTATCTTATTTTTTAATTTTTTGAGTTCTTTGTATATTTTGGATATTAGGACTTTATCTGAAGTGTGAGGGGTAAAAATTTGTTCCCAGGATGTAGGTTCTCTATTTACCTCTTATTGTTTTTCTTGCTGAGAAAAAAAAAACTTTTTAGTTTAAGTAAGTCCCATTAATTTATTCTTGTTATTAACTCTTGGGCTATGGGTGTCCTATTAAGGAATTTGGAGCCCGACCCCACAGTATGTAGCCAACTTTTTCTTCTATCAGATGCAGTGTCTCTGATTTGATATCTAGCTCCTTGATCCACTTTGAGTTAACTTCCTTGCTTGGCGAGAGAAAGGGATTCAGTGTCATTTTGTTGCATATCGATTTTCAATTTTTCTAGCACCATTTGTTGAAGATGCTATCCTTCGTATATTGCAGGTTTTTAGCCCCTTTTATCAAATATAAGAAAGTTGTAATTTTGTGGATTGGTTTCTGTGTCCTCTATTCTGTTCCATTGGTCCACCTGCCTATTTTGGTACCAGTACCATGCTGTTTTTGTTACTATTGCTTTGTAGTACAGTTTGAACTCTGGTATTGCTATACCTCCAGATTCAAACTTCCTGCTTAGAATTGCTGTTGCTATTCTGGGTCTTTTGTTTTTCCATATGAATTTCATGATTGCTTTATCATTTCTACAAGAAATGTCGTTGGGATTTTGATTGGCATCAATTTAAACCTGTAGAGAATTTGGGTAATATCGCCATTTTGATGATGTTATTTCTGCCTATCTATGAATTGGGTATATTTTTCCATATTCTAAGATCTCTTCCATCTCTTTAGGGTTCTGTAGTTTTCATTTATAAATCTTTCACCTCTTTGGTTAGGTTGTTTCCCAACTATTTAATTGTTTTTCCAATTATCTTATTTTCTTTGAGGATATTTTGAATGGAGTTGTTTTCCTCATTTCCATTTCAGAAGTTTTGCTGCTGATATACAGCAATGCCTTTGATTTATGCGAGTTGATTGTATATCCTGCCACTTTGCTGAATTCATTTATTAACTCTAGCAGTTCCTCTGTAGACCCTTTTGGGTCTGTTAAATATATTATCATGTCATCTGCAAATAGCGATAATTTAAGTTCTACTTTTCCTAGTTTTATGCCTTTAATTTCTTTTGTCTGTCTAATTGCTATGCCTAGTATTTCAAGAACTAAATTAAATAGAGGTGGTGATAGAGGGCATCCCTCTTGTTCCAGATTTTAGAGGGAATGCCTTCAGCTTTTCTCAATTTAGGATGATGCCAGCCTGAGGTTTATCATATATAGCTTTTGCAATCTTGAGGTAAGTTCCTGTTATCCCTAGTTTTTCTAGTGTTTTCAACATAAAGGGATGTTGAACTTTGTCAAATGTTTTTTCTGAATCTATCGAGATGATCATATGGTTGTTGTCTTTAAGTCTATTGATGTGGTGAATAGCATTTATTGATTTCTGTATAATGAACCAGCCTTGAATCCCAGGGATGAATCCTACATGATCATGGTGCATAATTTTTTTGATATGCTTTTGTATTCGATTCACCAAGATTTTATTGAGAATTTTTGCATCCAAGTTTATTAGAGATATTGGTCTGTAGTTTTCTTTCTTTGAAGTGTCTTTGTCTGGTTTTGGGATCAGGGTGATATTGGCCTCATAGAATGAATTTGGAACAGTTTCTTCTTTTTCTATTTTTTGAAATAGCTTGAAAAGTATTGGTATTAATTCCTTTTTGAAGGTTATGTAGATCTCTGCTGTATACCCATCCGGTCCATGGCTTTTTTTTGTTGGTAGTATTTTGATGGCTTCTTCAATTTCTTCCTTTGCTATTGTTCTGTTTAAATTGTGTCTGTCTTCCTGACTCAATCTGGGCAGATCGCATGACTTAAGAAGTTTATTGATATCTTCACTATCATCTATTTTATTGGAACATAGGTTTTCCATATACTTTCTAATTATCTTCTTATTTCTGTAGTGTCTGTTGTGATATTGCCTTTTTTATCCCGTATGTTAGTAATTTGAGTTCTCTCTTTTCTTCTCTTCCTTAGCATGGCTAAGGGTCTATAAATCTTATTTATTTTTTCAAAGAACCAACTTTATTTTTATCAATATTTTCAATGTTTTTTTTGTTTCAATTTCCTTGATTTCTGCTCTAATTTTAATTATTTCTTGTCTTCTACTACATTTGCTGTTGTTTTGCTCTTCCATTTCTAGGTTTTTGAGGTGTAGTGTGAGTTCATTTATTTGCTGTTTTTTTTTTTTTTTTTTTTTTTTTTTTGAGGAAAGAACTCCAAGAAATGAATTTCCCTCTTAAAACTGCTTTCATTGTGTCCCATAGATTCCAGTGTGTTGTGTCTGTATTGTCATTTGTCTCTACGAATTTTTTTTATCTCCTCCTTTATGTCTTCTGTAAACCATTTATCATTCAGTAGCATGTCGTTCATTTTCCATGTGATGTAGGATTTTTCCTTCCTTCTTTTATCATTGATTTCCAGATTCATTCCATTATGATCAGATATGGTGCATGGTATTATCTCCACGACTTTATATTTACTAATAATTGCCCTATGGCATAATATATGGTCTACCTTTGAGTAGGATCCATGTGCTACTGAGAAGAACGTGTATCCACTTTTTGATGGTTGATATATTCTATATATGTCGGTGAAGTCTAGGTTACTGATTTTGCTGTTGAATTCTATAGTTTCTTTATTCAGTTTTTGTCTAGAGGATCTGTCTAATGGCTAGAGCGGTGTGTTGAAGTCACCCGTAATTATTGTGTTGTAGTTTATTTGACTCTTGAACTTGAGGCGAGTTTGTTTTATGAGTGTTGCAGCTCAATTGTTTGGTGCATACAAATTGATAATGGTTATGCATTGTTGGTGCAAGGTTCCTTTTAACAGTATATAGTGTCCTTCTTTATCCCTTTTGATTAACGTAGGTTTGAAGTTGATTTTATTCGATATGAGTATGGCCACTCCTGCTTGCTTCCGAGGGTCATGTGAGTGGTATGATTTTTCCAAAACTTTTAATTTCAGCCTCTGTATGTCTTTACCTATCATATGAGTCTCCTGAAGGCAGCATATTGTTGGATTTTTTTTCTTTTTGGATCAAGGTTACTAGCTTATGTCTCTTGATTGGTGAGTTTAGGCCATTAACATTTAAGGTTACAATTGAAATATGATTTGTACTTCCAGTCATGTTTATTTATTTATTTATTTATTTATTTTGGTTAGTTTTTACTTTTTGGTTATTTTCCTCTCCCTTTACTGAGATACCTCCCGCTGCTAGTTTCAGGCATTACTTTTCAAATCCTCTTCTTGTAGTATTTTGCTCAAAATGCTTTGCACTGCTGGTGTTCTGGCTGTGAATTCTTTTAGCTTTTGTTTATCATGAAAGACTTAAATTTCATTGTCAAATCTGAAGCTTAATTTTGCTGGATACAGTATTCTTGGTTGGAATCCATTATTTTTGAGCGTTTGAAATACTTTTTTCGAGGATCTTCTTGCTTTCAAAGTTTGTGATAAAAAATCAGTCGTTAACTTTATTGGTTTACCACTGAATGTAATCTGCCTACTTTCTCTCATAGCTTTTAATATTCTCTCTTTGTTCTGTATGTCCTTGTTCTGGCGATCTTCATAATTATTTGTCTTGGAGTTGGTCTATTATGGTTTTGAATGCTTGGGGTCCTGTAGGCTTCCAGGATTTGGCAATTCATTCCATCTTTCATCTCTGGGAAATTTTCCAGAAATATTTCATTTAATATGTTGTCCATTCCTTTGGTTTGAATCTCTATGCCTTCTTCTATCCAGATGACACTCAAATTTGTTTTTTTTATGACATCCCATATCTCTTGAATAGATTGCTCATGGGATTTAAGCATCTTTTCTGTGTTTACTCTATTCTTTTCAAGTTGATAAACTTTGTCTTCATTATCTGATGTTCTAACTTCTAATTGATCTAGTCTATTTGTAATATTCTTCGTTTGAGTTTTTAATTTGGTTCATAGTTTTCTGCATTTCTAGGATTACTGTTTGATATTTCTTTTTAAGATCTCTATCTCCTGGTAAAGCTCGTTCTTTGCCATTTGAATTTGTTTGTTTATTTGATTTTCAAAATATACTTTTATTGCTTGGACTTGCTGCCTCATGTCTTCTCTAATATTCCTTTCCATCTGAGTTAGGTACGCCTTGAGTTTTTTCCCTATCCCTATTTCTGATGCTTCTCGGTCTTCCTGTAGAATTTTTTTCCCTTGTTTTTTCATGATGTTCACATTACTTTTCAGCTCTATTGATTGCTGTGTTTCTGCTCTGGAGGACATTGTTTCTTATTTTCCACTGAACATGAGCAGCAGTGCTGAATTTGCTATTTGTAGCTAAACTGTGGCCACTGGGTCTAAGTGTCTCCCCGTGTGGACTGTGAAGCCATTTTGTGATCCTAAAATTTTCATGGTGTTTCTTGCGGCTTCACTGGGAGTTTGGTATTTGCTTCACAAAATACAAAGAGGTCAACTGGGACACAGTGCTGGAGGGAGTTCTGTCACGTGTGGTGGGTCAGTTTCTCTAGGACAATGCACGAACCATGCTTCTATCCCACATAGCTTGCCCCATTGACCATAGCAACTTGATTCTGAAACTTGCCCTGAGACTTCTCAATATTACAAGATGCCTTTACATAGAAGGGACTGCTTGCTGCACCATTTCAGTCACAAGACACTTGGAAGCTAATGGCAGATCCACATGGCCCCACCCACCACAAATGTTTTATCACACACCTGCCCACTACTGCTCTAGGCCCAGTACTCAGCAGCCTCCAATTTATTGGCATCTCTGTTCTACACCATTTTCATGAAACCCAGTCAATCAAGGCACTGTCTGGTATACTCATGATCAGCAACAGGACATCCAAAGGTTCTCCAGTGCCACCTGGTCATGGGAATTTCAAAAATTTCTTGGTATTTATCTAGCCATTTTTGAAAGATGAAGCTGGATGCACTGTGCGTTTCAAATCAATCCAGAACCAATAAATTTTGAGGAAGCTCATGTCAATAAAAGACAATGGAGAATTCTCACAGGCAAGGCTTCCCAAAGAGTGGCTAAATGGTCACGTGAATCCAGGCCCATTGATGTCTACAATGTAAGGTCCATGTGTGTTTTGACTCTCAACTATGACTGCCAAGTCTTTCAGAATAAAATCATGTGATATCTTGGCTGTGATTCCCAGTGCTTTGTGGAAATACAACCCTGGCATACATCTCAGTTTCCAAGGGCGACTCTCATGCGTAGTCTCTTAACATCCCAACACAATTCATGGCAATACTTCTCTGAGGTCAGTTCCAGAACTCAGTCTCTTAGGGGAATCACACCAGAGATCATGTCAAGGTGGACCCAGTCATCTCTTGCAACCACCACACAAATGACCACAATTAAAACCAACACACTCCCACATGGTCCTCATGATATTTCATATAAACACTCTTCATAACCTCTGGTTGGATGTTTCGATGAGGGGCACAGACCAAGACAGTCTCCAAAATAATCTCCCTTGCCCCTAATTTGCCTAAAATCAGGGTGGCTTGGACACCCTTCATGTGAACCTGGTGTGATCACATAGGCCTGCTGTTAATACTTCTCTGCTTCTCCAATTTGAGGACTACTGTGGGGTTTAGATTCTTTGTCTGAATTGGAGACATGAGCAAAACCCAAGCACCTATGGGCTAGCCTCTGCAGGGCTTTGAAGAAATTATTTGACCCAAAGCATTCCTATTCTAACTTGATGTAGGTCTGGAACCTCACAAAGGAAGGGGAGAGACTTCATGCAGAATGACTGCTCTTTTGGCTATTTTGGTTTTGGATGCACACATGGAATCTTTCTTTAGATCCATCAGGTGCTGAGAATCTAAGCCTAAGCCTCACACAGGGCCAAAAGGCTGATTCAGACACATCCTTTCCAAAGGAATTAAGCAAAAAGCTTCAGGTGATGCCCATTCATTTCCATGTGAAAACAGTTTTTTTCAGGCAACAAAAAAAGGTGGCCTGAGGCAAAGACCTTTCAGACATTGAGGGCAGCAGAACAATTGATAATTAAAAGGCCCAAAGGTTTTCTCCACTGAGACTATCCTGATCACACTGGTATCAGAGTTTTCTGAGATGCTCGCCATTCCCTTCAGCTATCCAGTACATGACGATGTCACAGGGCTTGGGAGTGGTACATATATTGGACACAAAACCATGAGCCTATTCTGGAGAGTGGCCAGAATTCAGGAAGAAAGCAGAAACTTTGAAAGATAGCAAGTGTTGCCCATCGATAAGGCAAGCTGAAATCCATTCATAAATTGGGCAGGATGAATGCTGGGAAGCTTTCAACTAGACAGGACATATCAATTGATGCATTCTCTTTTCTAATGTCTACAACCATGGACACCATGGGATACACAGACATAGAAACACTCGCCTTGTCAAACGACTTACTCGAAACAGTCTACACCAAACCAAACATACCGACTTTCCTACCTATTCTGAGAACATGAGACAAATCCACAAACTCACACCCACACCCACAAAGGCACCTCCTTCCCGAAAGTAGGTCTGTGACTATCCAGAGTTTCTCTGATTGTGGGCCATATTTTCTTCCCCCAAAATGGCCCGTCCTGTCTCAGATCTGGTCTCTTTGGTCAACATTGTGAAGTACTGAGGAGCCAGCGGTGATCCAATACCTGCTTTCTCAGTAAAGGCGACTTTTCAGAGCTTTCTGGCATTTGGCCATCCTCACATCAGTATGTACCAAGAAAGACTAAATCTGTCCTTGGTAAATCCAAGAAATTGAGACCCCTGGGAGTGGGACTGGGAGTGGATTTGGGTGACTGGCTTCCTGGATCCCAAGTTCAGAGAGTTCTGTCACTAAGGATGTTAGGTGAGGTCACTTCCTTCAGGAATTGAATAAGGTCACTGCCTTGGCAACCACGTTGTCCTAACAGTTGTTTCAAAGGGTCCCATGAAATTGAGGCTGCCCCTACTTCCTGTGACACTTTCACAACTTAGAATGGTATATCAACCATAGGCACCCGGGAACTGCTCTCAACACAGGCCTGGTTTTGTCCTTCTTCTCTAAATTAAGAAGACAGAGGCTGATTCAGACACATTCCTTCATCCTGACCAGGTTTTTTACAATGGAAGATGACTTTTGCTCTCTCAGTTCCTACATAGCTGCCTACAACTTCTGCAGGGATCATTTTTGCATGGACCTTTGAGTTTCTCAGTAGTTGGAATGAATCCTACATTTTTGTATTGTAAGACCATCTCTGTCCCTGCTCTTCTGTAAAGTTAGATTGAGGCAACAGTGAATGGTTAGGGTTAATAACAGGTTTGATTTGGGTTAGGAATCATTCAGCTGGATGAAAAATGGTATTGATAACCTGCGATAATTACAAGAATATATAGGTAAAATATAAGTATGAAAACAGAAATCTAGGTAAGATTTAAAACCCAGAAGTGTATTAGGACCTTGATTGTGATACTTAGCTTTGATATATTTTCTGCACAGATGTCTCAGGTACATCGATATACAATTGCATTGGACCTTGTGCCTTGGATGATTGATTGTCAAAGATAACATCCAGTCAAAAAGTGATAGTGGTAAGATTAAGAAGATAGTCGGTAGTTTAGAAAGGATAGTGAGTATAGAATTTGCACCAAAAGTTCTTTAGCTATAGCTTTTCAGGTATAGAGTAAATGTAAATGTCAGCACATGTGAAGAGTCAGTCACAAAGATGAACTGGGAAAAGTATGTAGGAAAATAGATATCAATAGAGACATTAGGAAATCTGGCAAAGTATAGTCGTTAGTGAAAAGTTAGTAAAATAGGTAGTTGTCTCTTCATGTTTTTCTGTATACTTAACTTCCCTCCCTGCCCTCCCCAAGGAAAGTATATAAGCCCTGTTTAAGCTGTTCTCAGGACTCTCTGCTATATTTAAGTGAGCTCTGAACCCCAGCATGCTGGACCCCCAATAAACCCTTTGCTTTTGCATGAGACAGTCTCTTGGAGGTCTCTTCGCCTGACACTCATCCGACCTTTACATATGGAGGTTCCACCGAGTTCTGGGAGCAGCGGACGAGAGACCCCAACAGGCTCCTCTCGGGATTCGTAAGGCGCCTCTTTCAGGTGTCAGGTTTCAGGTTAGGTCTTGGCAAAATGGCTGTCAATAAAGAGCGTGAGCTCTCTCTCACGGTGGCTGACAGATGTGTCACAGAGCCACAGGCAACCACCCTGAGGGACACCCCAGAGGACTCTGAAAATCGAGGAACAATAGTCTCCTTAACTCAGTGATATTTTGTTTCAGATTCGGTATTGCCAGCCCATCAGGTATTGCCGGCTACTCAGTCCTCGTCTCAGTGTTGGACGTCCATTGCCTGTCTTTATTGTTTGTCTTGTCTGTGTCATGTGTCGTTGCTTTTACTCTTTGTGCATTTTTCATTATGGGAAAGAGCACTTCAATGCCTCTGTCCCTGACCCTTGATCACTGGACCAAATTCCGCTCTTTTGGCTATTTTGGTTTTGGATGCACACAAGGGCTTAAGGGCTTAAGGGCTCAGAATCTTTCTTTTTCAGTAAACCGCTGGACCTGGCAGACTCTCTGTGCCTCAGAATGGCCCACCTTTGGATTCGGATGGCCCTTAGAAGAATTTTTCTACTTCTCAGTAATTTAAAAAGTCAGAGATATTGTCTTTCAGGAAGGGCCACATAGCCATCCAGATCAAAAGCCATATATCTTAACCCGGCATTACCTCTGCAAATCTCCTCCATGGGTGAAGCCTTTCTTTGCCCCTGCCCCCGCTCCTAATCTTTCCCCCACGATCTCTCAAACCCTCTGCTCCTCCTCCTCCTCCACCCTCTTTTCTGCCTAAGTCACAAGATTTAACACTACTGGACTCTCATCCCTCTCCTTATCCCTTGCCCTGGTCTCCCAACCCCCAACACCCTCTAAGTGATTCCCCTGCTGCTGACTCAGCCTCTCCGCCATTGGAGGAAGCTAAGCCAGCCCAGCACCCTCCAGAAAACTCCCCCGTGGCACACACAGCCCCTCCTCCCCTGGAGGAACCTGGCCCGGCTAAAGGAACTCACCGGCAATGAATGATTGAAAACCCTGGAACTCCCGTGATGCTCCCCCTCCGTCCCTATGTGCCAATGATTGATGATGGTCATGGGGAAAAAATGCAAGCCTACCAGTATTGGCCTTTCTCCTCTTCAGACCTATATAACTGGAAAAATAACAATCCCCCTTTTACCGAGGACCCCACTCATCTCTCAGGTGTGGTTGATTCATAGATGTTTTCACACCAGCCTACTTGGAATAACTGCCAACAACACCTAGGGACTCTCTTCATGACAGAGGAACAAAAGAGAATCCTCCTGGAAGCTAGAAAATAATATCCTCAGACCAGGTGGGTGACTGACACATCTTCCCAACATATTCAACCCGGCTTTCCCTAGAATCGACGAAACAGGGACCCCAATACCTTTGAAGGTAGGGAGCATCTGTTCACTTATCTCCGGGCTCTAATAGCGGGTATCTTAGTGGCTGCTAGGCGACCAACTAATTTGGCCAAGGTAATAGAGTTTATTCAAGGGCCTGACGTATCTCCCTCTATGTTTCTAGGGAGAATTATGGAGGCATATAGGAGATATACTCCTTTTGATACTCAGGCAGAGGCTCAAAAGGCATCTGTCATGATGGCCTTTATTGGGCAAGCTGCCCTGGATATTTAAAGAAATTTAAAACACTTAGATGGATTACAAGATATGACTTTGAGAGATTTAGTCAGCGAATCCAAAAAGGTATACTATACGAGAGAAACTGAAGGAGATAAGGAAGCAAAGGGAGGATAAAAGAAACAAAAGACAGACTAAGGAATTGACTAAGGTCCTGGTCACAACAACAAATAGGCCAGAAATAAGAAACATGGAGAAAGGAAGGGATACCTGGGCCCAAACTAGAGGCCACCCCTGGCCTCAGATCAATGTGCCTACTGTAAAGAAAAAGGACACTGGGCCAAAGAGAGCCTTAGAAAGAGACAGCCACGCCAGCCAGCCATTCTGACTCTGGAGGATGACTAAGAAAGTTGTGGATCAGATCCCCTCCCCGAGCTCAGGTTAACTTTTGAAGTGGAGGGCACCCCAGTAAACATTGAAGTGGATACAGGGGCAATATACTCAGCCATTAAGGCCCCATTTTGCCCTCTATCAAATAAAAGGTCTCTAATTCAAGGGGCTAATTGCAGTAAATATCGGGCTTGGACAACTAAGAGGACCTGGGACCAGGGGAAAGGAAAAATCCATCATTTCTTCCTAGTAATTCCAGAATGCCCGGCCCCATTGATGGGCAGAGTTCTGCTCAGCAATCTCCAGGCCAAAATAACTTTTAACCCTGAAGGCCCCCAAGTGGAATTTCTAAATCCTTCAGTAAAAACTCCTATATTCACAGCTCTAACTATGTCAGTAGATAATGTACACCAAATCACTCACCTTAGTTCAAAGAAACTACATTCATTCATGAAGGATCAAGAACAGAGTTTTCCACTAACCGACTCACAGTTAAAGGAAATAACTGAATGGTTAACAAAAGCCTGTCAGGTCCATTAATTAGTTAATTCTTATCCTTCCAAGCTTCCTGCAGGAAAGCACCTATGAGGAACCAGACAAGGACAATTCTGGGAAGTGTACTTTACTGAAATAAAGCCAGCAAGTTATGGACTTAAATATCTCCTAGTCTTTGTAGATACATTTTCAGATGGATTGAAGCCTTTCCCACCAAAAAAAAAAAAAGAAAGAAAAGGAAAAAAAGGAAAAAAAAGAAACAGTGCAAATTGTGGTGAAGAAGATCCTGGGAGATATTTTTCCAAGATACGGCCTGCCTAAAGTAATAGGGTGTTATAATGGACCCGCGTTCATAACCCACATAAGTCAGGGGTTAGCCAGGACCTTGGGGATTTATTGAAAGTTACATTGTGCTTATAGACCCCCGAGTTCAGGACAGGCAGAATGAATGAATAGAACCATTAAAGAGACCATAACAAAATTAAGCTTAGTGACCGGCATAAAATATTGGACTACGCTACTGCCTTATGAACTGTTTCATGCAAGAAATACTCCCTCTGTTTCTTTGTGTAACCTCACCCCCTATGAAATTTTCTATGGTGCCCCTCCTCCAGTAAGGGACCTAACTCCAACTCTAAGACCTAACGATCCCTTTCACACCCCCTCGCTTGACAGACTTAAAGCTCTTTAAAGAACTCAGGATAACTGTGAAAACAGATGGCCACTGCCTAACAACCTGGGGATGAGAGGACTCCAAATCAACATCAAGTAAGATACTTCTTCTATGTAAGACGACATCAGGTGTCATCCCTGGAACCCCGCTTGAAAGGACCATACCAGGTGCTACTTATAACACCTACAGCGGTAAAGGTAGACAGAATTATTTCCTGGATCCATACCTCTTATCTCAAGCCTGCGGCCTGTTGAGACTCTGGCTGGAAACTGGAAAAGACTGGTAACCCTTTCAAATTGTGTATTCCTCATATTATTGCTAACTATAAACTCTGTTTGCTCAACCATGTAATTTCTTTTCTCCAATCTCAAATTGGACAAGTTAAACTTATGTTAATACCCCACTAGCAGACATAAAATGTGACACCCCCCAATGATCACTTTTATGACTAAAAGTATCCAGAAGAAGAAGTGGGGAATGAAAGGTTAATAAAATAGGCACTTGTCACTTCCTGTTTTTCTGTACGCTTAACAAAACACTGTTGAAATCTTGAGAAATGTTTGCTAATCTTGTTCCCAGAATGTGCTGTCCCCAACGCCAAACTACAGAATGCACTCCCTCACCCGGTTGCGCGCAAACTGCCCACTCGCCCTGATCCATTAATAAAATTCACTCCCTGCCCTCTTCAAGGAAAGTATATAAGCTCTGCTTAAGCTGTTCTCAGCGCTCTCTGCTCTATTCAAGTGAGGTATGAGCACCAGCACGCTGGACCCCCAATAAACCCTTTGCTGTTGCATGAGATAGATTCTGCGTGGTCTCTTCCTCCGACGCTCACCTGACATTTACTTGGATGATTGAATGTAGAAAACAACATCCATTCAAAACGGTATAATCAGTAAGATTAGGAATATAGTTGGTAGGTTTAGGAAGAAGAGTGAATATTGGATTTGGAAAAAAAGTCCTTTAGCAATAGGGTTTCATATAGAGAGTGAATGTAAATGTCAGCACATGTGAAGAGTCAGTCACAATGATGAACTGGAGAAAACATGTAGGAAAGCAGATATCAATAGAGACATTATGAAATCAGGCAAAGCATAAAGTTAGTGATAGGATTACACATTCAACAGGGTTGACTTTAATTATATAATCTTAGGAAAAAAGAAATATGTAGTCATCAATAGGATTGACATTTGAGAGCATTAGGCAAGTGGACATGGATGATTTTAGTAATGCAGGTTCACTTTCCATTTAGGTTTTGGTACAATCATAAGTGTGACCTTTGCATTTTGTGTTCAGAATATTACTGTGATATAATGTACATGTAGATCAGGTGACATGAGTATTTCTCGTAACCATTTCTGGGAGCAATATTTTGAAGACGTATAAATTAGTATTGAGGGTACAAAAAGTTGTACCCTGTGTCTATGAATATAGAGGTTTCCTGGCCTAAAGACATTTTGAGAAACTGCCTCTGAGGCTGGGCACTTGAAATATATGTTGTTGTCAGTAGCTTTAGCTTCCTTTGTAGTGAGACCATCAAAGCTAGATATGCATCTATGTGACCTGAAGGACATGTGTTCTTATTTTCCAATGAACATGGTGCAGCAGTGATGAATTCTCTTTTTGTAGGTAAACAATGGCCATTGGGGCTAAGCCTCTCCCCGTGTGGACTGTGAAGCCCTTTGGTCATACTCCACTTTTAATGGTCTTTCTTGCTGCTACAATGGAGTTTGGTATTGGCTTCACAAAATACAAGGAGTTCAAATGGGTCGTAGTGCTGCACGGCATTCTGTCACATGTGGTTGGGCAGTGTCTGCTGGAGAACGCACCAACCAGGCTTCTATCCCACATAGCTTGCGCCCTTGTCCATAGCAACCTGATTCTGAACATTGCCCAGAAACGTCTCCATATACCAAGATGCCTTTTTATATAATTGTCTGCTGGCCGCACCATGTCAGTCACAGGACATTTGGAAGCCAATGGCAGATCTCCATGGCCACAGCACAGATGTATTATCACACACTTGCTAACCACTACTCTAGGCTCACTACTCAGAAGGCTCCAAATTACTGGCATCTCTGTTCTACAGCATTTTCATGAAACCCAGTCAATCAAGGCACTGTCTGGTATACTCTTTATCAGCAATAGGACATGGAAATGTTTTCCAGTGCCACCTGGTCAAGGGAATGTCCAAAATTTCATGGTATTTATCTCGCCATTTTTCAAGGATGAATTTGGAGCCACTGTGAGTTTCCCATTCATCCAGGAACCATAAAATTTTGAGGAAGCTCATTTGAATGAAACCTCTGGAGAACTCTCACAGGCAAGGCTTCCCAAAGAGGGGGCAAAAGGTCACATGAAGCCAGGCCCATTGAGGTCTACAATGTGAGATCCATGTGTGTTTTGTCTCTTAATTATGGCTGCCAACTCTTTAAAAATAAAATCATGTAATATCCTGGATGAGATTCCCATGGCGATGTGGGAAGCCATCCTGGGCCTAGAACTCAGTTTCCTAGGGCGACTCTCATACGTGGCCTCCTAAAATCCCAACATGACTTCATGGCAATACTTCTCTGACTTCGGTTCCAGAACTCAGTCTTATGGGGAATCACACCAGTGTTCAAGCCCAGGTGGACCCAGTCATCTCTTCCAACCACCAACAAATGACCACAATTAAAACCAAAAACCTCTAAAATGGCCTTCAGCTTCTTCCATATAGACACTCAACATAAATTATATAACTGGTTCCAACTTTAAATAATGGATTGAATTGTTATCTGAAAATGTACAGGAAATCTTATATTGATATACAATCATTCATTCCAACCAGTTATACATCTAATGGTAATTTTAGGGTTATGGTTTATCATGAAGAGTGTGGGAGTTTTGCTTCAAATTTTTATGGAAATCGAAAATAATGTGTTTGGAAAGAAGTCTCATGAGAAGAACAGTCAAGAAACCTGGAGGAATACATGTGTTCTGAAGCAGGAAATGATTGAAAGTGAAACAAATGCCTATTAATTTGTGAAGCTGTGGATGAAATATATATCCTATGGTGTACATAAACTGAAGAAATAGTAATGTACCAGTGTTAAATAAAATGAACTTCAAAATACACATCATGTCCCATAGGAATCTATTTGCATTGATGTTAAACTGGGTCAGCTACTGTAGAAATATTAGGATTTTAAGCACCATTCACTGAAGTTACTTTTCAGTACTAGAAAACAAATATGTATTTCAGGTGGATGTATATTTCTGAGAATAATCTTGTGAAAAGTTGATTATGAATCCACATACATGAACATGAATGAATTTAGGTAGTGTATATAGGACACATATATTTTATATTTTGAAAAATTTGGAGAGTATATATATATATATATATATATATATATATATATATATATATATATATACACACACACAAAACACAAACACAGACAAAAAAACGTAGCAATATATATGCCAATCGAAATTCTTCATGAAATATATATCATCCACTGATGCAAAAATATTTATTTTACTTAACATGGATTTATGTATAATGTTTTTCTACTAGGAGGCTCCCCCATACGTTGAATTTTCAGTTCCAACAGCGTTTAGGAGAAGTGATCTCTTCTCACAATTTGAATCTGCTAAGTCAGCCACCTCACAAGAATATACGTGTGATACCATGTAGGATTCTATATGTGCTTATAAAATACATGTGGTGAATAGGCTACAGAGAAAGGGAGCCAGGTATTCACATATTTTTTAACTTTAAAAACACATGGAGAATTATTTCAATTAAAAATTAGCTAGATTTATAACACCTACCCTATATCATGCAAAAGGCAACTCCAACTATACACCATGCCTCCTCTGAACTGCTTGTATTTCTATTCTATTTGGGTTATTTTCCTCCATCATATTAGTATTAGTAGTCATAGTCTAGTAGGATATGGGTTAGTGCCAGGGGTCCCGGCCGGCAGGACACATCAACGTGGGCATCGAACATATTTGGGGAGGAATGAAGGGACAAGAGACAGGAGAGATGACAGCCAGACAGGAGTTCTGATCAAGCTGCAAACTTTTATTGTTCTCACAGGGTGTTTATATGCTGCCGATGGGAAAACTCTCTTATCGGCAGTTGCTGGATGTCTTCACAGGGTTAGATAACCTCAGGATATTTCAGGAAGACAGATGGCGACAGGATGTCTCAGGGAGATAGATGGTTGTGGGATATCTCCCAGGCAGGATGTCTCCCAGGGGGCTGTTTCTTGTAAGTGTCAGGCTATTCTTTGAAGGAGAACTTCCTTCTAGGCCCTGACATCTCCCCCTTTCTTATATAAAATATTTGACATACCTTACCGGCCATGTTTTTAGGGGGGGTTAGAAGCTCTGTTTGTCTAGGAGGCCTTAGAATATATCCTGATCCGAGCAAGCATCTTTACTAGCAGATTTCGTGGTGGCCTTGGCATGTTTTTGGAGGAGATGGCCTTGAAGGGGAAGCATGCCAACCGCCATGCACCAGAGCGTGTCACTCAGAGGTCTTGTGTTTGGGGATCCGTGGATCCATCCTTTTGCAGTCCTTCCTGCACCCTCCGATATTATGGCCTAACGTCCTCACTCCATGGGTGCGTCTTCCCCCAAGCCGAAGGGCCCATGGAGACGAACCCTTATGGCAAGGGCAGAAGATGGTTTGTCAGAGCTTTTACTTATAGTTTTATGTAAGAAAGAGAGATCTGTGGGGATGTAAACTTAAGAAATAAGCCTGTGAGAAGGGTAGAACATCCTTTTAAAAGTTGACAGCGTGGTCTTCCATCTCCAGATGATGATAGTGGATCTGTATGGGCTTAGAGGCCATAATATTAATGTGTTCTTTAATAAATTGTACCACACTGTTTATAATGCAGGGTCCTATGGTCACCATTAAACGTAAACCCAACAAAGGGCCTAATAGGGGAAGAAGGTAGGGTAGAAATCCATTAAGCTTAGCCCAGAGGGGATTTTCAAATAGTTCTCTTCATCTCTTTTCTAGATCTTCTTGAAGCTGCTTAAATTTAGTGCATACTATGACTGATTTATTGGCATAAAAGCAGCATCGTTCCCCTAAGGCCAATCAAATATCTCCCTGGTTAGCAGTCAGCAAATCTAAGCGTCGTCTGTTTTGAAGGAACACTTTTGCCAGGAAGTCTATTTGGTCCTACAAATCTTTAATGGTTTCTGATAGAGTTTGTACATCATTTTAAGTTGTTGAGACATGCGATGGTAAGGGTGTATAGCCGTGCCAAAGCCAGTGTACCTGTGCCCACAGCAGCTGTTATTCCAAGACTGGCAATAAGTGGTAAGGCCTGTATCACCCGCCTCTGTCTTTTGACTAAGGTGTCTAGGCTAGAGGTTCGTCTCCTGGGACAATAGTTATATCAGGGATTAATAAGGCAAGAACACAGTCACTGATCCAATTCGCTGGAAGCCTGGGGAAGGCCACATTTCCTCAACACATAACAACTGTGCCATTGGGGGGACAAAGAGATGGGATGGGTGAGGAATAATTTTGTGCTGTTGAGCAATTTCCAAATGAAGTAATTCCAAAATCCATATCATAGGTATTATTCTGCATCGCACCTAAAAGACATAATGTAAAAGTGCCTATAGGCTATTTTTTAAAGGGAAATCCGGGTTGTCATGTATTATCATTGTCCATAGTAAAATTAATAGGAACTGCCATAGGAATGCTTGCCCCTGTTGTCATGCAGAGCCAGCAATTACCAGCAAGGGTGGGGTTGGAATTACTAAGGAAGGAGAAGGTAGTTTGCAAAATATCTAATGTATTGGTATCTAAACCTGGGAACTGGGATTTCGGCTACATTAAGGGATGATATGTGAGCTCAGGGATTTGGGGTTTCAAAAGTTTGATTATCTGAGGATGCTTGACAGAATAAGTGGGTCCTCTACCATCAGAGACCCCTGTAGGGGCCTTAATGGGCCAGTCGGAAGGTTTTCCGACAGTGCCTTGACACCCAGCTTACTGTAGCTTGGTGTATTTGCCTTCTCCTCCCCGGTCAAAGAGAACGGGGGTATAATGAATAGTGGTCCCCCCTGCTTCATGAGTTTTAATTAGGGAGGCTTCAAAAAATCATTTTCCCTGCTTGTTAACACAAATTGAGGCCGACACATAACAAGAGACATGCATCGCCTGGGTATGCGTACGGGTTGCAGAACAATTTTGGAGAGCTTTACTTGTACTAGGGGGAATAATCTTTGGCTTGTTAACACATACCCATTTAGGCTGATGAACTCCTCTGAGTTTATGGTCAAACTGGGCACGGAGGTAAGCCACCTTAGTCACGCAGTCAGCAGTCTGGGTCCAACTAGTGGAAGCCTGAGTCCAAGATCCTCCCTTGCATTCACGGGGGCGGGGGGGCAAAAAGGTACTCCATGATGTTGGAAGGTGGAGGGCCAAGGCCTCCGTGCACAAACCTGTTCAGCATAAGTTCCTTAAGCAGGATCCTCACACAGATTGTTGGATGGATCCGAAAAAGAGGAAAAATTGTACTCATGGGGAGGGCCTCCGTCCCCGGTTTGAGGTAAGTCATTAACCTGTTTAACCAGGTGTTCTGGTAACCATCTTGGGGCTGCTAGCTCTTGGTCCAAAACACAAGCTGAGCCTCGTTCCCAGATGAGGACAGGATCTGGGCGTTTCCATTTATTTGTAAGGGGATTTCGCCACATAACAGGTGGGTGATCAGAATTGGAAAAGGGATGCCAGTGTCTGTCTGCAGCCGAAAGGCCTTCACTGTCTAGGGTAAGAAAAAAAAAGGGCAAATAATGCATGGTTAAGGCAATGCCTGTGAGTGGTAAATACAAGGGCGGAAGCCTTAAGGCTGGATAGCCAAGTCTTTAAGGTAAGGTGGAACGTTCCACAATGCCTCGGCCCTGAGGTTTGTATTGAAATCCAGTAGTATGACAAAATTGCAAGGTAGCACAAAACTGTTTAAAATTGGCACTGGTATATGGAGGACAATTATCTGTTTTAATATGTATTGGTTTACCCATTATGGAAAAGGCTGAAACAAGATGAGAAAGGACATCTTTGGTAGCCTCTCCAGAATGTGGTGATGCAAAAATAAAGCTGCTGAAGGTATCGATAGAAACATGTATATATTTGGTTTATCCAAATTCAGGAAAATGAGTAACATCCATTTGCCAAACCTGATTTGGCAGTAATCCTCAGGGGTCAAATCCCAAGTGTTGAATCGGGAGAGAGAGAGCGCAAGCAGGGCATTCTTTTACTATTTCTCGTGCCTGTTGCCTGGTAATTTTACAAAGTAATCAAAGGCTCTGGGAATTTAGTTGGTGAAGATTGTTTAGCTCCATGGCCTTTTGAATGGAGCCACCAAAAATTGGAAAGATGGTAGGAGTTGCTGCATCAGCTTAAGCATTACCTGTGTTAGAGGACCGGAAAGATCAGAGTGTGCCCTGATGTGTCCTAAGAAAAATGGGTGTTGTTTGGCCTGAATTAGCTGCTGAAGCTGGTGAAACAGAAAGGCCGCATTGGAAGAAGCTTTAATGGCGGGTGAAATCTCCAGCAGGGGCACAGAATGAGCAATGTAGGCACTGTCTGTATGAATATTAACAGGATTATCACAAAATGTTATAAAAACTTGTGTTATGGCAAACAATTCCACAAACTGTGCTTAATGATAGACAGTATCAAAGGTGGTAGGCTGGTTATTTACAACAAAGACCGCACAGCCATTACTGGAACCCTCTGTAAAGACAGTAAGGGCTTGAGGACTGGGAGCCTTTTGAGTAATTTTGGGAAAAATGAATGGATGTATCTGGACAAAATGTAAAAGGGTGTCATTGGGGACATGGTTATCAATTGTTCCCAAATGGCCTGATTGGGCAATACCCCATTCATCCCCTCTCTGTAGTAAAAACTGGGTTTGGTGATTAGTATATGGAATTAAAATATTATCAGGGTCTTTGCCAAAATGTTGTCGAGAAAGCAAACGACCTTTAATAATAATAGAAGCTACCTGAGCAAGATAAACGGTAATAAACTTGGAGGATGTGGTGGATAAATGGACCCAAAGCAAGGGGAAGCCTTTATTTTTAAAATATGGATATCCTGTCAAAATTTTTCTGAGGGTATATGAGGAGCGTGTAAAAGAACCAGAACCAGAGGAAGGTTATAAGAAATTTGTGTAACAAACTGTTTGGCAATGGCTTCTGTGACTTGGTTTAATGCCTGTCATGCCTCGGGAGTAAGCTTTTGAGGGGAAGAGGGGTAGGAATCACCTCTCAAAATATCATTAAGGGGCAAAAGTACACAAGTGGGTAATTTTAAATATGTTCTTAGCCATTGAATATCTCCCAGTAATTTTTGAGAATCATAAAGGGTGTGAAGATGGTCCACACGTAGTTGTATTTTAGGAATTTGGATCTGATTATCTTGAAGTTTAAGGCCCAAATAGGTATAAGGGTCCTGTGTTTAAACCTTATCAGGAGCTATCTGTAGTCTCAAGGTAGTGAGTGTTTTCTAAAGGTCCAAGTAACAATTATTAAGGTCATGGTAATTAGGTGCAGCAATTAAAGAATCATCCATATTATGTAAAACATAAAATTGTGGTCATCACTCTCTCACAGGGTCTACTGCTTGAACAGCTTATTTTTAGCAAAGACTAGAGCTGTTGGCCATACCTTGGGGAAGAACCTTCCATTGAAATCTCTGCATAGGGCCGTGGAAATTAATGCAAGGGAGACTAAAGGCAAAATAGGGTCTATACTCGGGATGTAAAGGAATGGTAAAAAAGCAAACTTTTAAGTCAATAACCATTTTACAATAGTTTTTGGGAATAGCCACTGGTGTGGAAATTCCAGGCAGTAGTGCTCCCACCAGGCACATAACTTTATTAATGGCACACAAATATTGTAAAAGACGCCACTTGCCTGATTTTTTCTTGATAACAATAGGAGTATTCCATGGTGAGGTTGAGGGCTCTACATGGCCGGCTGCCAGCTGTTCCTGCACTAACATGGAGGCAGCCTCCAATTTTTCTGGGAGGTAAGGGGCCACTGATCCACCCACACAAGAGTCTGAGTCTCCAAAATAATTTTATCTGCATGGGGCACAGGAGGGTCAGGAACCGACACTAAAAATCAGAATACCCAAGTCCATATGTATTTGTTTTTTTTATGGGTTTTATAGTCCCCACCAGTCCTTGTCTCAGTCTCACAAGGCCTGTACCAGGGACAAAATTCATACAAAGCATTTGATGAGTCACCATGGAATTGGGACTGGCAAGAATAACTTCCATTTGACTCAAAATATCTCGGCCCCATAGGTTAACAGGGAGGTCAGGAACAATGAAAAGAGTGTCAGTCACCTTATTACCCTCTTTATCAGTCCAGCTAAAAGCCCTAGAACTGACATGGAAATTTTTTGACTCTTAACCCTTTTAGATCATTCAAGGATGGGGTGATGAGCCAACCTGATGGCCAGTATTTGTAAGAAATAATTGTGGCATCAACTCCAGTATCTTTAATTCCTTGGAATTCCTTTCCTTCAATAAGTAAGGTAAGGGTGGGTCTATTGTGAGAAATGGGCTGAACCCAATATACATCAGAGGAGCCGAGGGAGGCTGTCCCCCGTTGTAGGTTTGGGCAGTGGAAGTGCCTCCTGAATCCAAGGGAAGGAATGTTAATTGTGCAAGTCTTGTTCCTGCTGGGATGGCCGGAACTCCATTAATAGCTGTTGCCAGTATTTTTATTTCTCCAGTGAAATCATTATCATTAATGCCAGGGAAGACCAGAACACCATTTAACGTAGCAGAGGCTCTTCCAAGAATAAGGGCACTCGTATGAGATGAAGGGGGACCCATAATTCTAGGGGGTATTATCTGGTGCCCTTGCATTGAGTCTAATATTGTATCGGTGGTAGCACAGAGGTCCAATCCTGCGCTGCCTGGGGTGGCTAGTTGGAGGGAGGCAATTGTGGGGAAGAATTTTGTGGTAGGTTTGGAGTTTGGGAGGGAACAAACCTTATTGCCCCTGGTTTTGTCCTGGGGGAGGTCGTGGCCAGGGGCTGGCCCCGCAGGGAGTTTCCTGAGAAGCAGGAAGAAATAGACTGTCTGAGGCCATTTGTCTTAGATCTACACTTACTGGCCCAGTGATGACATTTACCACATCTAGAACAAAGGGTAGCTGGGGGCGATTTAGCCCCAGTTTGAGGAGACGATATTCCTAGGCTTTGTTTGCCTTTCGGACACTTGCGTGCAAAATGGCCAGGTTGTTTACAAGTAAAGCAAGTACATGAGCCAGGATTGTGAAAGGCCTTGGTAAAGGGGGCACGTAGGGCGAGACCCATGGCATGGGCTGCAGCCACCCCTGCACAGAGTCTAATAAAGTCAGAAAGTTTCCCTTTTTCCTTATGTGGTCAAAGAACAACCTGACATGCCGGGTTGGCGTTTTCAAAGGCAAGATGTTTTACAAAAGTTCTTTCGCTTTCGCTTGGTCCAAGCACGCAATCTGCAGCTAGGTTAAGCCGGGGAACAAAGTTTCTATAAGGGTCGTTGGGTCCTTGTCAAATTTTTGCCAAAGAAGTGGTAGCCGAGCCCGTTTGAGGGAGGCATCTCCAAGCATGTAAGCCAGCCATCTGAATCTGCGCCAAAAGTCCAGCAGGGAAACGTGCCTATTTAGTTTTAGTGTCAAATGGCTCATAGCCCACTAGCTTAACATAAGTTCAGGATTTAGAGGAGGCCTTAGTTAATTTTTTTTGAGCAGTTTCCTGACAGTGCTCCTTGAAATCTGCATTCCATAACAGGAAATCTCTGGCACTGAGGGTAGCTCGGTCTAAAAATTTCCAATCATTGGGAGTAAGCCATTGTGCGCTGTGGCTTTCTAATAAAGTCAACGTGTAGGGCACAGTGGGGCCATTGTAAGCACAAGTCTTTTTATGTTTTTCAAGAAAACGCAGGCTTAATTTTTTGTAGACACTCTGGGTTCCTTCCTGCCTAGGGGTGAACTCTTCATCCCCTGAGTCCTGATCTCCTTGATCCATTTCCCCCGCTTCCTCCTCTTGATCCTCCTCTAAGTCTTTGACCTCAGCCTTTGCAGGCATATCTATCTGACTGCGGGTGACTGGGAAGGCGAGAACAGGCTGATGGAGTGGCTTAGCCTTTGTATTAGACCACCGTGGGCCAGCTTTCATTGACTCCATGCCTAAGGCTAATGAACAGAGCTCAGAGTCAAGGGATCTTAATTCTTTTAAAAGTTTGATCTGTTCCCGTCTATGTTGGAGAGACTCTCACAAGGGAGCCAGGCTAGGCAAGGGAAGTGGGGAAAAAAATATCTGGGTGGCATTTTGCTCCTGAAGGGCTGGAGCACAAAAGGCAGGAGGGATATAGGAGGCAGGTAGATGTGTAAGTCCTATAGGCTGTGGCAGGGTCCTGAGAGGTGGCGCATCTTCTGAATGGTAGCTTGCTGCTTCCTTCTCCAAGGTAGCCTCCGTCCCAGGGGTCAATGTGTCTCTGGGATTTAAAACTCGATAAAGGTGTCTGGTAACCATTAGAGCCTTATTCATTAGGGTGGTATTTTGAGGGGGACCAGGAAGGTTCCCAGGGTCCTGGGGAGACTGAGAAGGGTCAATGTCTATACTAACTGATGGGCATGCCTTGGGGAGACAAGAGGTGTTTTGCATAGTCTCTTCCCCAATCCTGACAAGTTGTAAGGTACCATTGTCAAAGGGTGAACTTTTAAGAATTTCATTAATTAAGTTCCAGTAAGAAAATGTGGGAACTGGCACTTTTTCTGGGACAAAGGTTTAATAATAATGTTTTAAACAGTCTCTTACTCTAAGCCATATTTTACCATCAATGGTCACTTCAAGGTGAAACCATGGACACAATTCTCCTATGTATTAGAAAAAAAAATTTAAGTCCTTTTTCTTAACACACACCCCCATGTCTTGAAGGACTCCTTGAGGCCTGACAAAAACAAATCATGTGGCGAAACTGCTTGTCCCATGGTGGGTCACTCACCGTGCGTCATCCCCACTCTCCTCCTGGATCTGTCTCTTGGTGGTGTCTGCTGAGGCAATCGCAAACTCCACTTGATGAAGTCTTCCAGGAGGACGGGGTTCCCAATGAGTCAAAGGCTCGAGCCCCAGTCAGTGGGTGCCAGTAGTCCCTGCTGGAAAGACACATCAACAGGGGCAGCGAACCTAGATGCGGAGGAATGAAGGGACAAGAGACACGAGAGATGACAGCATGACAGGAGTTCTGATCAAGCTGCAAACTTTTATTTTTCACACAGGGGCATTTATATGCTGGAGATGGGAAAGCTCTCTTATCCGAAGTTTCTGGATGTCTTCACAAGGTGAGATAAACTCAGGATGTTTCAGGAAGACAGATGGCAACAGGATGTCTCAGGGACACAGTTGGCTACAGGATGTCTCCCAGACAGGATGTCTCCATGGGGGCTGTTTCTTGTAAGTGTCAGGCTATTCTTTAAGGTGAATTCCTTCTACCCCTGACAGTCAGGGATTCAGTATTTCGAATGGAAAATTGGAAAAAGAATCCAATGTGTATTCAAAACAATGCCTTGACATTACCTTCATCCCAAGTAAGACACAATTAGAGGAGAAGAGTTAGAAAATCTGTGAATACACATCTGGAATAGAAAATGCTCAGGAGTTCACGACCTTGGAGGTGGTATAGGAGTTTCCAAAAGTAAGGGACAGGGTAAAAACTCCACAAACATGGAGCTCTGCTGGCCTAAAGATTTCTTGAGAAACTTCATCTGAGGTTGTTTTTAGGAGCTTCAGCTTCCTTTGTAATGAGACGATCAAAGCTGGGTCAGAATCTATGTGACCTAGAGGACATTGTTTCTTATTTTCCAATGAACATGAGGCAGCAGTGCTGAATTCTCTCTTTGTAGGTAAACTGTGGCCACTGGTGGCTAAGTGTCTCCCAGTGTGGAATGTGAAGCCATTGGTCATCCTCCAATTTTTGTGGTGTTTCTTGCAGCTGCACTGGGAGTTTGATATTTGCTTCACGAAATACAAGAAGTTCAACTGGGACACAGTGATGGAGGGAGTTCTGTCACGTGTGGTGGGTAAGGGTCTGCAGGAGAATGCACCAACAAGGCTTCTATCCCACATAGCTTGCCCCCTTGACCATAGCAATCTGATTGTAAACATTGCCCTGAATCCTCTCCATATAACAAGATGCCTTTACATACAAGGGTCTGTGGCTTGTAGCATGTCAGTCACAAACCATTTGGAAGCGAAGGGCAGATGCAGATGACCCGACCACAGATGTTTTAACACACACCTGCACACCACTGCCCTAGGCCGACTACTCAGCAGGTTCCAAATTACTGGCATCTCTGTCCTACACCATTTTCATGAAATCCAGTCAATCAAGGCACTGTCTGGAACACTGATGGTCATCAATAGGACATCCAAAGGTTCTCCATGGCCACCTGGTCATGGGAATGTCAAAAATTTAAAGGTGTTTATCTAGCCATTTTTCAAGGGTGTCCTTGGAGGCACTGTGGGTTTCAATTCATTCAGGAATGATTAAATGGAGAGGAAGCTCATTTCAATGAAAGCTCTGGAGAACTATCACACGCAAGGCTTCCCAAAGACAGGCCAAAAGGTCCCATGAAGCCAGACCTACTGAGGTCTAAAATTTGAGGTCCATGTGTGTTTTGACTTGCAACTATGGCTGCCAAGTCTTTAAGAATAAAATCATGTGATATCCTTCCCGAGATTCCCAGTGCTCTGTGGAAAGCCAACCTGGGCCCAGATCTCACTTTCCAAGGGCGACTCTCATGTGTGGCCTCCTAAAATCCCAACACAATACAAGGCAATACTTCTTTGAGGTAAGTTCCAGAACTCAGTCTCTAAGGAGAATCACACCAGTGTTCAAGCCCAGGTGGACCAAGTCATCTATTCCAAGCGCCACACAAATGACCGCAATTAAAGTCAAGACACTCCCACATGGCCCTCATTTTCTTCCATATAGACAATCATCGTAACCTTTGGCTGGAGGTTTCCATGAGGGGCACAGCCCAAGACAGTGTCCAAAATAAGCTCCCTTGCATCCATTTGCCTAAAGTCAGTGTGGCCGGGACATCCTTCCTGTGAACCAGGAGTGTTCAAAGAGGCCAGCCGTTAATATTGCTCTTATTCTCGATTTTGAGGCCTACTGACTGTGGGGTTTAGATTCTTTATGTTAATTGGAGTCATGAGAAAACCCAAGAACCTATGGTCTAGTGTCTGCAGGGCTTTGAAGAACTCATTTGACGCAAAGGATCTGTATTCTCAATGATGGAAGTCAGAAACCTTACAGAGGAAGGTGAGAGACTTCATCCAAAATTACTGCTCTTTTGGCTTTTTGATTTGGATGCACACATGGGATTTTTCTTTAGATCCATCAGGTGCTGAGAATCTAAGCCACAGCCTCACACAGGGCCAAGAGGCTGATTCAGACACATCCCTTTCCAAAGCAATTAAGAAAGAGCCACAGGTAATGTCCATACATTTCCATTTGAAAACTGTTTTCTTCAGGCTTCAAAAAGGCGTAGCCTGAGGCAAAGACCTTCCTGACATTCAGGGCAACAGAAGGATATGTAAGCAAAAGGCCCAAAGCGGGGTTTCTCCACTGAGACTTTCCTGGTCACACTGATATCTGAGTTTTCTGAGATGCTCATCATTTCCTTCAGCTCTCTAGTGCATGGCCGTATCACAGAGCGTGGAGGTGGTACATATATTGGACACAATACCATGAGCGTATTCTGGAGATTGCCCATAATTCAGGTAGAGAACAGGAACTTAAGAAGATATTAGGTGTTGCCCATCCATTAGGCAAGCTGCAGACCATTCATAAATTGGGCAGAATGAATGCTGGGAAGATTTCTACTAGAAAGGACACATGTATTTATGCATTCTCTTTTCTATTGTCTACAACCATGGACACAGTGGGATACACAGACATAGAAAGACTAGCCTTGTCAAACGACTTACTAGAATCGGTTCCCACCAAACCAAAAAAACCGACTTTCTTACCTATTCTCAAAACATGAGACAAAACCACAAACAAATACCCACACCCACACCCACACAGACCCCCAAGTACGTCTGTGACAATATGGAGTGTCGTTTGATAGTGGGCCATAATAAATTCCCTCATAATGGGCTGTCCTGTCTCAGATCTAGTCTCTGTGGCAAACTTTGTGAAGCTGTAAGGAGCCAGTGGTGAGCCACTATCTGCTTTCTCAGGAAAGGCCCCTCTTCAGACCTTCCTGGCATTTGGCCATCCTCACATAAGTAGGTACCAAGAAAGACTGACTCTGTCTTTGGTAAATCCGAAAAATTTTGACCACTGGGACTGGAACTGGGACTGGCTCTGGATGCCTGGCTACCTGGATCCCAAGTTCAGAGAATGCCATCACCAAGGAAGTGAGGTGAGGTCACTTCCTTCAGGAACTGAATGAGGTCCCTACCTTGGCAACCACTTTGTCCTAACAGTTGCTTCCAAGGGTCCCATGAGATGGAGGCTGCACCTACTTACTCTGACATTTTCACAAGTTAGAATGGTATACAACCATAGGCACCCAGGAACAGCTCTCCACACAGGCCTGGTTTGCTGCATCTTCTTTACATTAAGAAGAGAGAGGCTGATTCCGACACAACCCTTCATCCTGACCAGGTTGTTTGCCATGCAAGATGACTTTTGCTCTCTGAGGTCCTTAATAGCTGCCTACATCTTCTCCAGGGATCATTTCTTTAATCACCTTTGAGATTCTCAGCAGGTGAAAGATCCCTTAATTTCTGTCTTGTAAGACCAACTCTGTCCCTGCTCTTCTGTAAAGTTAGATTGAGGGAAGAGTGTATGGTTAGGGTTAATAACATGTTCAATCTGTGTTAGGAACTATTCTGCCGGATGAATAATGTTATTGGGAACCTACAATATTTATAAGAATATGTAGGTGAAATATATGTATGAAAACAGAAATCAAAGATTTGAAGCCCTGAAGGGCATTGGGCCCTTCATTGGGATACTTAGTGTTGACTTACTTTCTGCACAGATGTCTCAGATAAATCCATATACAATGGCATAGGACCTTGTACATTGGATGATTGAATGTGGAAGAGAACATCGAGTCAAAATGGGATAGTAGGTAAGATTAGGAAGATAGTTGGTAGGTTTTGGAAGGAGAGTGAGTATAGGATTTGGAAAAAAAAACTTCTTTAGCAATAGGGTTTCTGTTAGAGGGTGAAGGTAAATGTCAGCACATATGAAGATTCAGTCACAACGATGAACTTTGGAAAATATGTAGGAAATCAGATAATAACAGAGACATTACAAAATCAGGGAAAGTATAAAGTGAGTGATAGGATTAGACATTTTGAACAGGGTTGAGTTTGACTATATAATCTTAGGAAGAAACAAATATGTAGTCACCAATAGGATTGACATTTGAGAGTATTAGGCAATGTGGACATGGATGTTTTTAGTAATCCCTGTTCACTTTCCTTTTAGGCTTTGGTACAATCATAAGTGTGACCTTTGCATTTTGTGTCCAGAATATTACTGTGATAAAATGTATATGTAGATCGTGTGACATGAGTATTTCTTCCAGCATTTCTGGGAGCAATATTTTGAAGTCCTATAAATTAGTATTGGTGGTACAAAGAGGTATACACTGTGTCTATGAATATAGAGATAGTTCATGAATAGACCACATTGTGAATAAATAATATAACTGGTCCCACTTTAAATAATAGATTGAATTCATATCTGAAAATATATAAGAAATCTTATATCGATATACCATCATTCATTCCAACCAGCAGTAGATCTAATGGTAATATTAGGGTTATGGTTTATCACGAAGTGTCTTTGAGTTTTGCTTCAAAAGTGATCATGGAAATCGAAAATAATGTGTTTGGAGAGAAGTCTCATGAAAAGACCCATCAAAAACATGGAGGAACACACGTGTTCTGTAGAATAAAGTGATTGAAAGTGAACAAAGTGCCTATAAATTTGCAAAGTTTTGGATGAAATATATTTGCTATGATGAGCATAAACTGAAGAAATAGTAATGTACCAGTGTTGAATAAAATAAATGTCAAAATGCACAACATGTCCCATAGGAATCTACTTGCATTGATGTTAAACTCTTTCAGTTACTGTGGAAATATTAGGATTTGTATGCACCATTCACTGAAGATAGTTTTCAGTACTAGGAAACAAATATGTATTTCAGGTGAATGAATAATTTTGAGAATACTCTTGTGAAATTTTGATTATAAATATACATACTTGAATATGAATGAGTCTAGGGAGTGTATAACAAGATATATATTTCATATTTTGAAAAATCTGGAGAGTGTGTGTATATATATATATATATATATATATATATATATATATATATATATATATATATATATATATACATACACAAACACACAGACATTAAAAATAGCATAATATATTCCAATTGAAATTCACCATGAAATATATGTCATCTACAGATCCAAATATATTTATTTTATTGAATATAGATTTATGTATAATTTTGTTCAACAAGTAAGCTCACTCATAGATTGAATTTTCAGTTCCAACAGCGTTTAGGAGGAGTGATCTCTTACAATTTGTATCTGCCAAGTCAGTCACCTCACAAGAATGTACGTGTGGTATCAGGTAAGATTCTATAATTGCATGTAAAAATATATGTGCTGAATAGGCTACAGAGAAAGGGATGCCTTGACATTACAATCACCGAGACTAAGGCACAATTAGAGGAGAAGAGTTAGAAAATCTGTGAATAAATATCTGGAATGGAATGTGCTCAGGAGTTCACAACCTTGAAGACGGTAGAGGAGATTTCAAAAGTAAGGGACAGGGAAAACAGTCCACAAACATGGAGCTCTGGTTCCCTAAATCCTTCTTGAGAAACTGACTCTGAGTTTGGGCACTTGAAATATATGTTGTTGTCGGGAGATTTAGCTTCCATTGTAGTGAGACAATCAAAGCTGTGTCTGCATCTATGTTACCTGGAGGACATGGTTTCTTATTTTCCACTGAATATGTGGCAGCAGTGCTGAATTCTCTTTTGTAGGTAAACTGTGGCAACTGGGGGATAAGTGTATCCACATGTGGACTGTGAGGCCATTTGGTCATCCTCCACTTTTCGTGGTGTTTCTTGCTGCTGCACTGGGATTTTGGTATTTGCTTCATGATATACAAAGAATTCAACAGTTACCCGGTGCGTGAGTGAGTTCAGTCACTTTTGGTAGGTCAGGGTCTGCAGGAGAATGCACCAACCAGGCTTATATCCCACATGACTTTCCCCCTTGACCATAGCAACCTGATTCTAAACATTGCCCTGAATCCTGTCCATATGACAAGATGCCTTTACATACAAGGGTCTGCTGGCTGCACCATGTCAGTCACAAGCCATTTGGAAGCCAATGGAAGATCCACATGGCCCCACCACAGTTGTTTTATTACACACCTGCCCACCACTGCTGTAGGCCCACTCCTCAGCAGGCTCCAACTTCCTGGTATCTCTGTTCTGAACCATTTTCATGAAAACCAGTCAATCAAAGCACTGTCTTGTAATCTCATGATCAGCCACAGGATATCCAAAGATTCTCCAGTGCCACCTGGTCATGGGAAGTTTCAAAATTTCTTGGTATTTATCTAGCCATTTTTCAAGGTTGAAGTTGGAGGCACTGTGTGTTTCATTTCATTCTGGAACTATTACATGGTTAGGAAGCTCATTTCAATGAAATCTCTGGAGAAGTCTCACAGGCAAGGCTTCCCAAACAGTGGCCAAATGATCACATGAATCCAGGCCCATTAGGATCTACATTGTGACATCCATGTGTGTTTTGACTCTCATATATGGCTGCCAAGTCTTTCAGAATAAAATCATGTGGTAACCTGGCTGAGATTCCCAGTGCTCTGTGAACAGCCACCCTGGGCCTAGATCTCATTTTCCAAGGGTGACTCTCATGTGAATCCTCCTAAAATCCCAACACCATTCATGGCAATACTTCTCTGAGGTGAGGTCCACAACTCAGTCTCTAAGGGGAATCACAACAGAGTTCAAGCAAAGGTGTACCCAGTCATCCCTTCCAACACCCACACATGACCACAATTAAAACCAAAACACTCCCACATGGCCCTCATCTTCTTCCATATGGACACTCATCATTACCTCTGGCTTGAGGTTTCCATGAGGGGCACAGCCCAAGACAGTGTCCAAAATAACCTCCATTGCCCCTAATTTGCCTAAAGTCAGGGTGGCCTGGACATTCGTCCGGGGAACCAGGAGTGAGCAAATAGGCCTGCTGTTAATATTGCTTTGCTCCATCATTTTGAGGCCTACTGACTGTCAGGTATAGATTCTTTATGTGATTTGGATTCTGGAGAAAACCCAAGCACCTATGGGATAGCCTCTAAAGGGCTTTGAAGAACTCATTTGATCCAAAGGTTCCTATTCTCACTTGAAGGAGGTAAGGAACCTTACAGGGGAAGGCGAGAGACTTCTTCCATAATGACTGCTCTTTTGGCCAATTTAGTTTTGGATGCAAACATGGGATTTTCTTTACATCCATCATGTGCTGAGAATCTAAGCCAAAGCCTAACACAGGACCTAGAGCCTGATTCAGACATATCCCTTTTCAGTGCAATTAAGCAAAGAGTCACAGGTGATCCCCATTGATTTCCATTTGAAAACTGTTTTCTTTAGGCTTCCCAAAGGGGTGGCCAGAGGCAAAAAGCTTCCTGACATTGAGGGCAACAGAACAATAGGTACCAAAGCAGTATTTCTCCACTGAGACTTTCCTGATCACACTGATATCTAAGTTTTCTGAGATGCTTGCCATTCCCTTCAGCTATCCAGTACATGTCCATGTCACAGAGCTTGGTGGTGGTACACATCTTGGACACAAAACCATGAGCCTATTCTGGAAAGTGGCCAGAAATCAGAAAGAAAACAGGAACTTAGGAAGATATCAGGGGTTGCCCATCGATAATGCAAGCCACAGTCCATTCATAAATGGGAAGTATGAATCCGGGGAAGCTTTCTACTAGACAGGACACATCCATTGAAGCATTCTCTTTTCTAATGTCTACAACCACGGACACAGTGGGATACACAGACCCAGAAACACTTGCCTTTTCAAACGACTTACTAGAATCAATTAACTCCAAACCAAACAAACTGCCTTTCTTACCTATTCTCAGAACATGAGACAAAACCACAAACCCACATCCACACCCACAAATGCACCTCCTTCCCCCAAGTAGGTCTGTGACTATCCGGAGTGTCCTATGACAGGTGGGCCATACTATGTTTCCATGAAATGGCCTGTTCTGTCTCAGATCTGTTCTCCTTGTCCAACTCTGTGATGTTGACAGCAGCCAGCGGTGAGCCACAACCTGGTTTCTCAGGAAAGGGCCCTCTTCAGAGCTTTACTCGCATTTGGCCATCCTCACATCAGTAGGTACCAAGAAAGACTGACTCTGTCCTTGGTAAATCCAAACAAGTGAGATCACTGGGACTGGGACTGGGACTGGCTCTGGGTGCCTGGCTTCCTGGACCACATGTTCAGAGATTTCGAACACCAAGGAAATGACGTGAGGTCACTTCCTTCAGGAACTGAATGAGGTCACTGCCTTGGCAAACACATTGTCCTAATAGTTGCTTCCAAAGGCCCCATTAGATGGAGGCTGCCCCTAGTTCCTGTGACACTTTCACAAGTTAGAATGGTATATCATCCATAGGCACTCCAGAACAGCTCTCCACACTGGCCTGTTTTGGTCCATCTTCTCTACACTAAGAGGAGAGAGGCAGATTCAGACATATCCCTTCATCCTGACCAGGTCGTTGGCCATGGAAGGTGACTCTTACTCTCTCAGGTCTTTCATAGCTGCCTACATCTTCTACAGGCATCATTTCTGCATGGACGTTTGAGGTTCTCAGCAGGTGGAAGATCCCCTAAATTCCTGTATTGTAAGACCAACTCTTTCCCTGCTCTTCTGTAAAGTTAGATTGAGGGAACAGTGTATGGTTAGGGTTAATAACATGTTCGATTTGGGTTAGGAATTGTTCTGCTGTATGAATAATGTTATTGGGAACCTGCGATATTTATAAGACTATAGAGGTGAAATATAAGTATGAAAACAGAAATCTAGGAACGATTGGAAGCCCAGAAGGTCATTGGGCACTTGATTGGTATACATAGCTTTGAATTACATTCTGCACAGATGTTTCAGTTAAATAGATAATCATGGTAATAGGACCTTGTGCATTGGATCATTGAATATAGAAGAGAACATCCACTCAAACTGGGATAGTTGGTAGGATAAGGAAGATAGTTGGTAGGTTTCAAAAGAAGACTGAGTAAAGCATTTGGACCAAAAGTTCTTTAGCAATAGGGATTCAGTGAGAGAGTGAATGTCAATGTCAGCACATGTGAAGAGTCATTCACAATGATGAACTGGAGAAAAGGTGTAGGAAAGCATTTATCAATAGAGACATTAGGAAATCAGGCAAAGTTCAAAGTGTGTGATAGGAAAATACATTTTTAACAGGGTTGAGGTTGAATATATAATGTTAGGAAGAAACAAATATGTAGTCACCAATAGCAATGATATTTGAGAGTGTTAGGGAACAAGGACATGGATGATGTTAGTAATACATGGTCACATTCAATTTAGGCTTTGGTACAATCATAAGTGCGACCCTTGTATTTTGTGTCTGGAATATTACTGAGATAAATATATATGTATATCAGGTGAGTAGAAAATTCATGATGAAATATATATCATCTACAGATCCAAAAATATTCATTTTACTTAACATGGATATATAGGTGAAATATAAGTATAAAAACAGAAATCTAAGTAAGATTTGAAGCTCAGAAGTGCATTGGGAAATTGATTGGGATACATAGCATTGAATTACGTTCTGCATACATATCTCAGATAAATCGATAAACAATGGCATATGACATTGTACCTTAGATGATTGAATGTAGAAGAGAACATCTAATCAAAAAGGGATAGTCGATAGAATCAGGAAGATAGTCAGTATGCTTTGGAAGAAGAGTGAGTATAGGATTTGGACCAAAGTTCATTAGCAATAGGGTTTCGGTTAGAGAGTGAATGTCAATGTCAGCAAATTTGAAGGGTCAGTCACAATGTTGAACTGGGGAAAATATGTAGGAAAGCAGATATCAATAGAGACATTAGGAAATCAGGCAAAGTATAAAGTGAGTAAAAAAAAATAGACATTTTCAACAGTTTTGAGATTGAATATATAATCTTAGGAAGAAACAAATATGTAGTCACCAATAGGATTGACATTTGAGAGCATTAGGCAACCTGGACATGGATGTTTTTAGTAATCCATGTTCAGTTCCCTTTTATTCTTTGGTACAATCATACGTGTGACTTTTGCATTTTGTGTCCTGAATATTACTATGATAACATGCATATGTAGAATCAGTTGACATGAGTATTTCTTCCACCATTTCTGGGAGCAATATTTTGAAGACGTATAAATTAGTATTGGGTGTACAAAGAGGTGTACCCTGTGTCTATCAATATAGAGGTAATGCATGAATAGACCATACTGTGACCAAATAATATAACTGGTTCCACTTTAAATAATGGATTGAATGTATACCTTTAACTAAGTAAGAAATCTTATATTGATATACAATCATTCTTTCCCACCACTTATACATGTAATGGTAATATTAGGGTTATGGTTTATCATGACGGGTGTGTGAGTTTTGCTTCAAAAGTGATAATGGAAATCGAAAATAATGTGTTTGGAAAAAAGTCTCATGAAAAGAGCAGTCAAGAAACATGGAGGAATACATGTGTTCTGTAGCAGGAAGTGATTGAAAGTAAAAAAATGCGTATAAATTATCTAAATTGTGGATGAAATATGCATCCTATTATGTGCATAAACTGGAGAAATAGTAATATACCAGTGTTGAATAAAAATGAACGTCAAAATACACATTATATCCCATAGGAATATTCTTGCATTGATGTTAAACTGGGTCAGTTACTGTAGAAATATTAGAATTTTTTTTGGTGTTATAATACAATTTATTTTAGCACTAGCATGCCACAGAAGGTAGAGGGAAGAGCAATGGATTTTCAGTTATAGCATTAATTATCTAACATTAAATGACTACTTTGGGGAGTGTAGAAATTACATAAGGCTATATAACATTTTTTTTATTTAACATTCATAAAACCTTGGAATTATGGTAATATTTCTAGTTTTTTATTTTTTATTTTTTCAGTTTGTGATAGACCTTCATTTTATTTATTTGTATCTGGTGCTGAGAATATAACCCAGTGCCTCACAAATGGTAGACAAGCATGATACCACTGAGCCACAAACCCAGCCCCTCCACTTTTATCTTTTCATCAAACACTCCTCTCCCTCTTCTTTTCTCACTTTCTTCCTCATTTTCTTCCTTCTTTCTCTTCCTTTTTCATTATCCCTCCATATGTATTTTTCTCTCATGTCATTACAAACAGTAGTATGCTATGAAATTTACATTTAAGACAGTTTTTTATAGTCATTCTTTTTTCTTGAGAAAATTTAAAAATTATAATCACCTCATAGATATATTACAATACATTAATTATACATATTATCTATATTCATGCATATGTATTACATATGTTATATATATATATGTATGTATATATATATATATATATATATATATATATATATATATATATATATATTTAAAAGTACTTTGATTAGCCTGTTTGAAATAATATAGACAAAATCTTTCTTAATTCTCAAGTCTTCCAGAATTAACATCTTACAGTGAAAATCAAATAAACATATTTAAGTAAAAGGGTATCATTCTTATTTATCAATACTGTGTCCATTATATTACTGTGATAAAATGTATATGTACATCAGGTGACATGAGTATTTCTTCCACCATTTTGGGGAGCAAAATTTTGAAAACTTATAAATTAGTACTGAGGATACAAATTGTTGTAACCTGTGTTGATGAATCTAGAGATGATGCATGAATAGACAATATTGTGAATAAATTATATAACTATTTCCAACTTTAAATAATGGATTGAATTGATATCTGAAAATATATAGCAAATCTTATATTGATATACATACATTCATTCCAACCAGTTATATATCTAATGGTAATATTAGGGTTACGGTTTATCATGAAGAGTGTGAGTTTTGCTTCAAAAATGATTATGGAATCGAAAATAATGTGTTTAGAAAGAAGTCTAGTGAATAGACCATAAAGAAACATGGAGTAATATATGTGTTCTCAAGGAGAAAGTGATTGAAATTGAGCCAAATGTCTATAAATTTGTGTACTTGTGGATGTAAGATATATCCTATGATTTCCATAAACTGAAGAAATAGTAATGTGCCAGTGTTGAATAAAAATGAACTTCAAAATACACATCATGTCCCATAGGAATCTACTTGCATTGATGTTAAACTGGGTCAGTTACTGTAGAAATATTAGGATTTGTAAGCACCATTCATTGAAGTTAGTTTTCAGTACTAGGAAAGAAATATGTATTTCAGGTGGTTGAATATTTCTGAGAATAATCTTGTGAAAAGTTGATAATAAATCCACATACAGGAACATGAATGAATTTAGGGAGTGTTTAATAATACACATATGTTTCATGTTTTGAGAAAAAAAAAATATATATATATATCTCATGGAGAAATATTACAAAGAAAATTTGACAAGATTTATAACACATACCCTTGATTAAGCAGAAGGCAAATCAAAGTATACACCATGCCTCCTATGGAAGGCCTGTATTTCTTTTCGGTTAGGTTTCTTTTTATCCATCATATTAGGATTAGTTTTCAGATTCTAGTCGGGTATGTGTTAGTGTCAGGGATCAGTATTTAAAATGGAAAATAGGAAAATGAATCTAATGTGTATGCAAGTATGTGCTACACAAAAATCTTGCCACTCTCATCCAGAACAATTCCTTGACATTAACTTCACTCCAAGTGAGACCCAATTAGTGGTGAGGAGTTCGAAAACCTGTGATTACATATGTGGAACTGAAAATGCTCAGGAGTTCACAACATTCGATGTGTTAGAACAGTTTCCAAAAGTAAGGGAGAGGTTAAAAACTGCACAAACATGGAGCTCTGCTGGCCTAAAGACTTCTTGAGAAACTTCCTCTGAGGTTGGGCACATGAAATATATGTAGTTGTCAGAAGATTTAGCTTCTTTTGTAGTGACACCATCAAATCTGGATCTGCATCTATGTGACCTGGAGAAAATGGTTCCTTATTTTCTAATGAACATGAGGAAGGAGTTCTGAATTCTCCCTTTGTAGGTAAACTGTGGTCACTGGTAGTTAAGTGTCTCCCCTTGTGGTCTGTGAAACCATTTGGTCATCATCCTCCATTTTCGTGGTGTTTCTTACTGTGGCACTGGGAGTTTGGTATTGGCTTAATGAAATACAAGTAGTTCAACAAGGACACAGTGCTGGAGGGAGTTCTGTCACGTGTGGTTGGTCAGGGTCTCCAGGAGAATGTTCAAAACAGGGGTCTATCCCTCATAGCTTTCCCCCTTGACTATAGCAACCGGATTCTGAACATTGCCCTCAAACCTCTCAATATAACAAGATGCCTCTACATATAAGGATCTGTGGCCTGCACCATGTCAGTCACAAGTCTTTTGAAGCCAATGGCAGATCTACGTGGTAAAACCACAGGTATTTATTCACAAACCTATAGTCCACTGCTCTACACCCACTACTCAGGAGGCTCCAACTCACTAGCATCTCTGTTCTACAACATTTTCATGAAACCCAGTCAATCAAGGCACTGTCTGGTACACTCATGATCAGCAATAGAACATCCAAAGGTTCTCCAGGGCCACCTGGTCATGAAAATTTCAAAAAAATTCATGGTATTTATCTAGCCATTTTCAAGGATGAAGTTGGAGGCACTGTGGGTATCAATTCATTCAGGAACCATTACATGGTGAGGAAGCTGATTTCAATGAAAGCTCTGCAGAACTCTTTAAGGCAAGGCTTCCCAAAGAGTGGCCAAAAGGTCACATGAAGCCAGGCCCATTGAGGTCTTGAATGTGAGGTTCATGTGTGTTTTGACTCTCAACTATGGCTGCCAATTCATTCACAAAAAAATAATGTGATATCCTGGCTGAGATTCTCAGTGCTCTGTGGAAAGCCATCTTGGGCCTATATCTCAGTTTCCAAGGGCGATGCTCATGCGTGGCCTCCTGTTATCCCAACACAATTCATGGCAATACTTTTCTGAGGTCAGTTCCAGAACTCAGTCTCTAAGAGGAATCACAGCAGAGTTCAAGCCCATGTGGACCCAGTCATCTCTTTCAACCGCCACACAAATGACCACAATTAAAACCACAAGACTCCTACATGGCACTCATCTTCCATAAAGACACTCATCATAACATCTGGCTGGAGGTTGCCATGAGGGGCACAGCCAAAAACAGTGTCCAAAATAAGCTCCCTTGCCCCTCATTTGCCTAAAGTCAGGGTGGCTTTGACACCCTTGTTGTGAACCAGAAGTAATCTGTAAGTGTAAAAGAAATTGAAATTAATGTGTAAAATTTAAAGCTTAAAAGACTGGGTGTTGCAAAGTTTCTAAGCTGCAAGGTCTGAGTTAAAATGTAAAGGACCAGGTATTGTTACGTTCCTATGCTATACACAAAACCTGAAATTCCTGTAGCTTGTAGGACAATTCCCGGACTGCCCAGTAAATTTTCCCCTGACTGCCTGATTGTTTAATAACCTAGTACCCTTTGTGGCCTGGCACATAGGCATCACAGGGCCTAAACCAATCAGTTTCAATGTGTACCCCACTTTAGAACTGACCTATCACTCCTGCCATACCTGTTCCCACCAAAGAATGAGCTAATCATCTTTGGAATTGTTGTTTGATTTTCCCGTGGTGTATGATGATTTTTTAAAAGAGACTGTGATGTATGTAAAGTCCCGCCCTCCCCAAAAAGTGTACTTAAGCACTGCTCAACTCCTGCTTGTGGCTCTGGGCTGCTCTCCCTTCTTGAGTGAGCACGGAGTCCCAGCATGATGGATTGGAACTCAATAAATGCTTTTTGCTGTTGCATGATCCGCGGTCTCTTGGTGGTCTCTTCCTCCGACATTCGCTGAACCCTTAATTTTGGTGAGTTGGCCGGGAATCGTGCAGCACCGAACAAGGAGATCCCAACGGACCCCTCTGAGGGTAAGAAAGGCGCCTCTTTCCATTTTTCCTTGTGATCGCTCAGAGCTTTTTGTTCAGGTTTGGTTTTTCGGTTTTCGGTTTGGGTTGGCAGAGTGGCTGCCAGCAGAGCGTGTAAGTTCCCCCTGGCAGTGGTGGACAAACGTGTCCTAAAGCCACCGGCCACGTTCTTGCAAGGGACACCTTGAAGGACTCGGGGAGGGACAGATGTGATCTCATTAGGTGAGGAGATACGGAAGTGCCCTCATTAGGTGAGGAGGGACAGATGAGCCCTCATTAAGTGACTCTGTTGCAAACCCATCAGGTCTTGCTGCCTACTTTTTTCTCTCAGGTTGAATTCACTGTCTGTCTTTGTGGTGTAACTCATCAGGTTATGCCAATTACTGGGTTCTAATCTTTACTTCTGAACTCGTGTTAAACGTTAACTGTGTGCCCGTGTTTGTGTTACGTTTGTTTTGTCCTTGTCTCTGTTTGAGTAACTCTCATTATGGGACAAAGCCATTCCATGCCTCTGTCCCTGAAGCCTTTCCTGGTCGCTGCCTCCAATCTGACCCCTTTGCCCACAATCCTATAACTCAAACCTTCTGCTCCTCCCCCTCTTCCCTCCATTCTCCCTGAGTCACAAGATTGTTGATCTTGGGGTTGTGAACAAACGGGAGCTGCATGATGGTCTTTGTGTGTCTTTTTGTCTGTGTTTCTGTTAAATGTGATGGCATTGTTTGGACCGATGCAGAGTCCCGAGTTCCAACCTGCCTTAGATGTGTGGAAATAACTTTAGCTAAAATTTAACCTAAAGCTTCTTCTGTGAGGGACCAAAAGTCAATAGAACCGCCAGCTTTTCTGTTCTCACCTTTTACACCTCTCTTAGCTGTGTTTTAAAGAACTTTGATAAACTTTTCTTCTCTTTGTTAAGCGAGATTAGGGAAGCAGTGATTTCTTTTCTTCCCATAGTTGGCTTGAGCACGCCCACTGCAGAAGAAAATGCCTGGGGTCTAAGAACATTGATATCTCGCTTAAACTTTTCTCAAAACCCTATCCTCATTATTAAATTGTTATTAATTGGCTTTGGGGATGGGAACCAAACCTTCAGTCATAAATTTTGACACACCAGTGGGGACTTTCAATGAACCACACTCTGCCCTCTTGGGGAAGCCTAGCACTCAAAACAATTGCAAGCAGAGGATGAATTTTTTGGAAGCTGACTACTGAAAAGGTGGGAGATATAGAATATGCCTGGTGCCTGGGGTCAAACCACCAGAAGGACTAATCCTGTAAGTAAATGGTGAGGCTAAGGGACTCCCAGCAGGTGCCAGAGCCATTTTGCTGTGGGGAACTCCCTTATTCCTTACCTGCACTTTAAGGATTGCTCCACCTCTGTTTACTTAACAAAAGGGACCATGAATGCAGTAATATGTTGATATTTTAGATTGTTTCTTGGGGATGATCTTGGCTGAAATTGTATTTAAAAGATGATATTTTTAATTGTAACAATCTGGTATCTGAATGGGTTTCTAAAGCATTGCACTATCTTACAGATAAAAGTTGGGTTTAAACAAGAGTTTAGTTTGATTTAAGATAGCTGATGCTAGAAAACTTAAATACTTCGGATAAAAAAATAATTAAAGAGTTTTAATTTTGAAATAGGTAGCCTGAGAAAATTTCACTATTTATACCAGTGCATTAACTTGGGCAAAGATAATAAATTATGATATGATATCTGTTCCCTTCAATGTGTAAGATTTTTTTAAAAACGTGCTAAATTAAAACGTTGGTCTGGCTTAGTGAAATGACATTAATTAGCAACAGTCTTGGAAATTTTTAAAGCTTAATTTGGGATACAAATGGTAGTCTGTGGTTGTTTTTAAAATTTTTTTCAAGAAATTTAATGTAGCTTACTACTACTTTAGAAACTTCAGAACAAAGAAAGTGGCTTAATGATCCTAGAGAAACTTCTTATGATGGTGGCTTTAATATTATCAAAAAATGATCATATTTTCAGTTTTTTTGTGGTGAGGCTAAGGGACTCAAGATTTTCTAGTGTAGAAAAACATAAAGATATAAAATTTTGAGAATTACATCTTAAACTTGCATCATAATTTTCAACATTCAAACCTGGAAATTATGACTTATAGCTAAAATGCCTTAGGCATGAGGTTTCTGCTCAGAACTCCAGCCTTTACAGTTTTCAAGTCCTCAGCCAGAACTTAAGTTGATATGCAAATAAAAGAAGCCTGCAGCACTCAGCAGGAGACAGATAAAAAGGAGTAAAAGTGTCTTTTTACCTGAACTCAAACTAGATCCAAACAAAAAGTACATTATATGGTATTTACTAATTACTGGCCAGTCATCTTTTTTGGCACTCTTGCTTTTTCTTAGATTCTGTATTTTTTATTTTTTGAGCTCATGATCTTGATCCTGCAGATGGGTTAATGTTATCTGATCAGTTCTATTCTTGATCAACTGTGGAGTTTTTAAACATTGCAATGGATATTTCACCTGAAAAAGCTACAAGGCCTTCACTATTGTGTTATGTGTTACACTTGTGTTACGTGTTGTATGTTGGTATGTCTGTATGTGTGTATGTCCATATATCATGCAGTGATATGACAATTGACAGATGAGGAGCGCTCATAAAATATTTAAAAATTGATATAAATATCTTGGATTCACGTGATTCAAATGGTTCAATTCAAATTGGGTAAACAGATAAAAATAAAGATGTCTTTAGAATTAGGCCTATAAGTTTTCTAGGTGTACAAACAGGCCCTAATAAAATGTTGGTGTCTACAAAATAATCTGCTTAAATTCAGAAATTTATAAGTATTGTTTCAAAATGTGAACAGAAAGAGCTTCACAGATGGAAAAGAGAAACTAAAAGTTTCTAGATATAGATTTAATAGAGGGAAAATGTGTTTCTCGATAAGAGAGTCTATATGATTAAGTAATTAAAATGGTTTAAGTAAATAATAAAAAGGTTTGTGTAAGTTGGTTATATGTGTAAGTTTTGAGCAAGTAATCTTCAAAAATTAAACAGCTGGTTAAACAATACTGTTTTTATAAAATTATGCCAGGTTATTTCTTTAAAAAGCTAAACTTGGTTAATACAAAAACATCAATGTAATTGTGGTGTTAATGTGTTCATATCTTCCAGGTATACAAGTGTGTAAGGTAGAAGCTTCAAAAGAGCATTGTATCATGCAGGTGTTCTAAGGTTGTATGGTAATTCTAGGCTTAAAATAAAAACATGTTGGAGATTTATGTGTATCATTTGTGTTGTATAATTGGACTTGTTATCAAAAAGATATGTACAGTTACATGTTACTTTTTACACTTAGATACAATTTAAAAGTATTTTTAAGTTAAGTAGAGCCTAATCTCTGTGAAGGTTTTATTGTAAAACACAAAGGCAATGCCCATTCATTTCCATGTGAAAACTGTTTTCTTCAGGCTTCAGGAAGGAGTAGCCTGAGGAAAAGACATTCCTGATATTCAGGGCAACATAACAATAGGTAATCAAAAGGCCCAAAGCAGGGTTTCTCCACTGAGACTTTACTGGTCACACTGATATCAGAGTTTTCTGAGATGCTTGCCATTCCCTTCAGCTATCCAGTACATGGCCATGTCACAGAGCTTGGAAGTGGTACATATCTTGTACACAAAACCATGAGCCTATTTTGGAGAGTGGCCAGAATTCAGGAAGGATACAGGAACGTAAGAAAATAGTAGGTGTTGCCCAATGATAAGGCAAGCCACAGTCCATTTATAAAATGGGCAGGATGAATGCTTGGAAGTTTTCTCTTTGACAGAACACACCCATTGAGGAATTCTCTTTTCTAATGTCTACAACCATGGACACAGTGGGATACACAGACATAGAAACACTCGCCTTGTCAAAGGACTAACTAGAAACAGTTCACTCCAAACCAAACAAACCCCCTTTCCTAACTATTCTCAGAACATGAGAAAAAACCACAATCCCACTCAAACACCCACAAAGTCACCTCCTTCCCCCAAGTAGGTCTGAAACTATCCAGAGTGTCCTCTGACTGGAGGGCCATACTATGTTCCCCAGAAATGGCCAGTCCTGTCTCAGATCTGGTCTCCTGGGTCAACTCTGTGAAGTGGTCAGGAGACAGCAGTGAGCCTCTACCTTCTTTCTCTGGAAGGGCCCGTCTTCAGAACTTTCCTGTCATTTGGCCATCCTCACATCACTAGGTACCACAAAAGATTGACTCTGTTTTTGGTAAATCCAAACAAGTGAGACCACTGTGACTGGAGCTTGGACTGGGTCTGGATTCCTGGCTTCCTGGTACCCAAATTCGGAGAGTTCCATCAACAAGGATGTGAGGTGAGGTCACTTCCTTCAGGAACTGAATGTGGTCACTGCCTTTGCAACCACTTTGTCCTAAAATTTGCTTCCTAGGGTCTCATAATATGGAGGATGCCCCTACTTCCTGTGACACTTTCACAAGTTCGAATGATATAGAAACCATAGGCACCTGGGAACAGCTCTCCACACAGGCCTAGTTTGGTCAATCTTCCCTACATTAAGAAAAGAGAGGATGATTCAGACACATGCTTTCAACCTGACCCAGTTGTTTGCCATGGAAGATGACTTTTGCTCTCTCAGGCCTTTCATAGCTGCCTGCATCTTCTCCAGGGATCATATCTGCATGGAAATTTGAGGTTGTAAACAGGTGGAAGATCCCCTACACCCCTGTATTGTAAGACCAACTCTGTCCCTGCTCTTCTGTAAAGTTGGATTGAGGGAACAGTGTATAGTTAGGATTAATAACATGTTCGATTTGTGTTAGGAATCATTCTGCTGGATGAATAATGGTATTGGGAACCTGCAATATATATAAGAACATACAGGTAAAATATAATTATGAAAACTGAAATCTAGGTAAGATTTGAAGACCAGAAAGGCATTGGGCCCGTGATTGGGATACTTAGCTTTGAAGTATGTTCTGCACAGATGTCTCAGATAAATCAATATACAATGGTATAGGACCTTGTACCTTGGATGATTGATTGTTGAAGAGATCATCCAGTCAAAAAGGGATAGTCGTAGCATTAGGTAAATAGTCGGTAGGTTTAGAAAAAAGAGTGAGTATAGTATTTGGACAAAAAGTTTTTTAGCAATAGGGTTTCGGATAAAGAGTGAATGTAAATGTCAGCACATGTGAAGAATCAGTCACTATGATGAACTGGGGAAAATATGTAGGAAAAGAGATATCAATAGAGACATTAGGAAATTAGACAAAATATAAAGTGAGTGATAGGATTAGACATTTTCAACATGGTTGAGGTTGAATATATAATCTTGGGAAGAAACAAATATGTACTCACCAATAGGATTGACATTTGAGAGAATTAGGCATCCAAGACATGGATGTTTTTAGTAATCCATGTTCACTTTCCATTTAGGCTTTGGGACAATCCTAAGTGTGACCTTTGCATTTTGTATCCAGAATATTACTGTGATAAAATGTATATGTAGATCAGTTGACATGAGTATTTCTTCCACCATTTCTGGGAGCAAAATTTTGAAGATATACAAATTATTATTGGGGGTACACAGAGGTGTACCCTGTGTCTATCAACATAGAGATAATGCATGAATAGACCATACTGTGATTAAATAATATAACTGGTTCCACTTTAAATAATGGATTAAATTGATATTTGAAAGTATGCAAGAAATCTTATATCGATATACAATCATTCATTCCCACCAGTTTTACATCTAATGGTAATATTAGGGTTATGGTTTATCATGACGGGTGTGTGAGTTTTGCTTCAAAAATGATAATGGAAATCAAAAATAATGTCTTTGGAAGAAGTCTCATGAAAGGAGCAGTCAAGAAACGTGGAGGAATACATGTGTTCTGAAGCAGGAAGTGATTGAAAGTAAAACAAATGCGTATAAATTTGCTAAATTGTGAATGAAATATACATATTATGATGTACATAAACTGGAGAAATAGTAATGTACCAGTGTTGAATAAAAATGAACGTCAAAATACAATTATATCCCATGGGAATCTTCTTGCATTTATGTTAAACTGGGTCAGTTACTGTAGAAATATTAGAATTTTTTTGGTGTTATAATACAATTTATTTAAGCACTAGCATGCCACAGAATGTCGAGGAAAGAGCAATGGATTTTTAGTTATCGCACTAGTAATCTATCATTAAATGACTATTTTTGGGAGTCTAGAAATTACATAAGGCTATGCAACAATTTTTTTTATTTAGAATTCATAAAAACTTGGAATTTTGGTAATATTTCTACTTTTATTTTAATTTTTTCAGTTGTTGATCGACCTCATTTTATTTATTTATATGTTGTGATGAGAATATAACCCAGTGCCTCACACATGCTAGCCAAGCATGTTACCACTGAGCCAGACACCCAGACCCTCCACTTTTATCTTATAATCAAACACTCCTCTCCCTCTTCTTTACTCACTTTCTTCCTCATTTTCCCCCTTCTCTCTCTTCCTTTTTCATTTTCCCTCCATAGGAGTTTTTCTCTCATGTCATTACAAACAGTAATATGCTATGAAATTTACATTTAAGAATGTTTTTTATAGTCATTCTTTTTTCTTGAGAAAATTTAATAATTATAATAACCTATAGATATATTACAATACATTTATTATACATATGTATCTATATTCATGCATATGTATTACATATGTTATATATATACATATATATTTAAAAGTACTTTGATTAGCCAGTTAGAAATAATATAGACCAAGTCTTTCTTAATTTTCAAGTCTTCCAGAATTAACATCTTACAGGGAAAATCAAATAAACATATTTAAGTAAACAGGTATCATTCTTATTTATCAATACTTATCATTTAAGTTTTTATATTACATTAAGCTGTAATATGGCATATTAACTCTTATGAATTAGAGAAATTTCATTTGAACAACCTATTATTTAAGGACCATATGCACTGACATTTTAAATGGCTTTCTCATGATTTTAATTTCTATCAATTGCATATTTATTGCCAAATACTTATATTATTAATTTTCATATTCATGATTGATATAAAGTCAATTGTTTAATTCTTCTTGTAAGTAGTTACTTATTACAGTAGGGACATTATTAATAATTCTACATCTTTATAAGAAAAATGGTACAAAGATATTTTCATGCAAAATTAAGAATAATTGCATGCTCTAAATGTTTGATTGTTGATACATATAATAAAGAGCTTTTGATGAGTCTCTTCCCCAGTAAAACATAAAATGCAAAGATGTAGTTGGGTATGTATTTCCAAATAATGATAAGGAAAAATACACATTATCAGCTAGAAACTATCAAATAAAAGATGAAAAGAACAATCCAACACATTGTACGAACTTGTCAAAAGAGGTAGCCTAAGACTAGACCTGGTCCATGACAAAATATTCTCGAAAAAAATGAAATATGAAAAATATAGGAAATGATATGAATTTTTCATGAAGGTAGGTGGATTATCCTTTAATCTCAATATATGTTCATTTTTAAAAGCCAGTTTTCTGGTAAAATAAATTTGTGATATTTAAAACTACACAAAACAAACTTTCTGCTTATCAAAATGAATGCATCTCAACTCTTTTTTAGCTGATTTCTTCCCACTCAATTTTAAAACTTTGTTTATTTATTTTTATTGGTTTTTCAAAACATTACAAAGCTCATGATATATCATCTTTCATACATTTGACTCAAATGGGTTATGAACTCCCAATTTTCCCCAAATACGAATTGCAGAATCACATCAGTTACACATTCACATTTTTACATAATGTCATATTAGTGACTGTTGTCCTCTGCTACCTTTATTATCCCCTACTATCCCCCCTCCCCTCCCATCCTATCTTCCCTCTCTTCCTCATCTGCTATTCTTCACTTCTCTCTCTTGTTCCCGCCTTTCCCCTCACAACGTCTTATATGTAATTTTATGTAACAATGAGGGTCTACTACCATTTCCATATGCTTTCCCTTCTCTCTCCCTTTCTCTCTCCCACTCATCTTTGTTTAATATTAATCTTTTCCTCATGCTCTTCCTCACTGTTCTATTCTTAGTTACTCTCTTTTTATCAAAGAAGACATTTGCCATTTTTTTTAAGGATTGGCTAGCTTCTCTTAGCATAATCTGCTTTAATGCCATCCATTTCCCTGCAAATTCTATGATTTTGTCATTTTTTAGTGCTGCATCCATCGTGTATAGATGCCACATTTTTTTTATCCATTCATCTATTGAATTGCATCTAGGTTGGTTCCACAGTCTAGCTATTGTGAATTGTGCCACTATGATCATTGATGTGGCAGTATCCCTTTAGTACACTCTTTTAAGATCCTCAGGGAATAGTCCGAGAAGGGCGATAGATGGTTCAAATGGTGGATCCATTCCTAGTTTTCCCAGGAATTCCCATACTGCTTTCCATGTTGGCCTCACCAATTTGCAGTCCCACCAGCAGTGTACAAGTGTCCCATTTTCCCCACATCCTCGTAAACACTTGTTGTTTGACTTCATAATGGCTGCCAATCATACTGGAGTGAGATGGTATCTTAGGGTGGGTTTGATTTGCATTTCTCTGACTGCTAGATGTGGTGAGCATTTTTTCATGTACTTGTTGATTGATTGTATGTCCTCCTCGGTGAAGTGTCATTTCAGGTCCTTGCCCCATTTGTTGATTAGGTTATTTGTTATCTTATTGATAGTTTTTTTTTAATTCTTTGTATATTCAGGATATTAGGGCTTTATCTGAAGTGTGAGGGGTAAAAATTTGTTCCCAGGATGTAGGCTCTCTATTTACCTCTCTTATTGTTTCTCTGGCAGAGAAAAAAAAACTTTTTAGTTTAAGTAAGTCTCATTTTTTTATTCTTGTTAATAACTCTTGGGCTATGCGCGTCCTATTAAGAAATTTGGAGCCCGACACCACAGTATGTAGATCGTAGCCAACTTTTTCTTCTATGAAATGCAGTGTCTCTGATTTTATATCTAGATCCTTGATCCATTTTGAGTTAAATTTTGTGCATGGCGAGAGAAGGGAATTCAGTTTCATTTTGTTGCATATGGATTTCCAATTTTCCCAGCACCATTTGTTGAAGATGCTACCCTTCCTCCATTGCATGCTTTTAGCCCCTTTATCAAATATAAGAAAGTTGTAATTTTGTGGATTGGTTTCTGTGTCCTCTCTTCTGTACCACTGGTCCACCTGCTTTTTTCGGTACCAGTACCATGCTGTTTTTGTTACTATTGCTTTGTAGTACAGTTTGAACTCTGGTATCGCTATACCTCCAGATTCACACTTCCTGCTTAGAGTTGCTTTTGCTATTCTGGGTCTTTTGTTTTTCCATATGAATTTCATGATTGATTTATCTATTTCTACAAGAAATGCCGTTGGGATTTTGATTGGCATTGCATTAAACCTGTAGAGAACTTTGTGTAATATTGCCATTTTTATGTTGTTAGATCTGCCTATTCATGAACAGGGCACATGTTTCCATCTTCTGAGATCTTCTTCTATCTCTCTCTTTAGAGTTCTGTAATTTTCATTATATAAATCTTTCACCTCTTTTGTTAGGTTGATTCCCAAGTATCTTATTTTATTTGAGGATATTGTGAATAGAGTGGTTTTCCTCATTTCCATTTCAGAAGTTTTGTTGCTGTTATACAGGAATGCCTTTGATTTATGCGTGTTAATTATATATCCTGCCACATTTCTGAATTCATTTATTAACTCTAGCCATTTCTTTGTAGACCTTTTTGTGTCTGTTAAATATATTATCATGTCATCTGCAAATAGTGATACTTTAAATTCTTCTTTTCCTATTTTTATGCCTTTAATTTCTTTGGTCTGTTTAATTGCTCTGGCTAGTATTTCAAAACTAAATTGAATAGAAGTGGTGATAAAGGGCATCCCTGTCTTGTTCCAGATTTTAGAAGGAATGCCTTCAGTTTTTCTCCATTTAGGATGATGCTAGCCTGAGGTTTAGCATATATAGCTTTTACAATTTTGAGGTAAGTTCCTGTTATCCCTAGTATTTATAGTGTTTTGAACATAAAGGGATGCAGAACTTTGTCAAGTGCTTTTTTCTGCATCTATCGATATGATCATATGGTTCTTGCCTTTAATTCTATTGATGTGGTGAATGGCATTTATTGATTTTCGTATATTGAACCATCCTTGCATCATGGGGATTAATCCTTCTTGATGATGGTGCACAATTATTTTGATATGCTTTTGTATTTGATTCGTCAGGATTTTATTGAGAATTTTTGCATCCAAGTTCATTAGAGATATTGGTCTGTAGTATTCTTTCTTTGAAGTGTCTTTGTCTGGTTTCGGGATCATGGTGATGTTGGCCTCATAGAATGAATTTGGAAGAGCTCCTTCTTTTTCTATTTCTTGAAAACGCTTGAAAAAATATTGGTTTTAATTCTTCTTTGAAGGTTTTGTAGAAATCCGCTGTATACCCATCCGGTCCAGGGCTTTTTTTTGGTTGGTAGTCTTTTGATTGCCTCTTCTATTTCTTCCTTTGTTATTGGCCTGTTTAAATTGTTTGTGTCTTCCTGACTCAATCTGGGCAGATCGTATGACTTAAGAAATTTATCAATATCTTCACAATATTCTATTTTGTTGGAATATAGTGTTTCAAAATACTTTCTAATTATCTTCTGTATTTCCGTAGTGTCTGTTGTGATATTGCCTTTTTCATCCCATATGTTAGTAATTTGAATTCTCTTTCTTCTTCTTTTCCTTAGCATGGCTAAGGGCCTGTCGATCTTATTTATTTTTTCAAAGAACCAACTTTTAGTTTTATCAATTTTTTCAACTTTATTTGTTTCAATTTCATTGATTTCTGCTCTAAATTTAATTATTTCTTGTCTTCTACTACATTTGCTGTTGTTTTGCTCTTCCTTTTCTAGGTTTTTGAGGTGTAGTTTAAGTTCATTTATTTGTTGTATTTTTCTTTTTTTGAGGAAAGAACTCCAAGAAATGAATTTCCCTCTTAAAACTGCTGTCATTGTGTCCCATAGATTCCGGTATGTTGTGTCTGTATTGCCATTTGTCTCTAAGAATTTTTTTATCTCCTTCTTTATGTCTTCTGTAACCCATTGATCATTCAGTAGCATGTTGTTCATTTTCCATGTGATGTAGGATTTTTCCTTCTTTCTTTTCTCATTGATTTCCAGTTTCATTCCATTATGATCATATATGGTGCACGGTATAATCTCCATGCCTTTATATTTACTAAGAATTGCCCTATGGCATAATATATGGTGTATCTCTGAGTAGTATCCATGTGCTGCTGAGAAGAACATGTATCCACTTGATGATGGTTGATATATTCTATATATGTCGGTTAAGTCTAGGTTATTGATTGTGCTGTTGAGTTCTATAGTTTCTTTATTCAGTTTTTGTCTAGAGGATCTCTCTAATGCCGAGAGTGGTATGTTGAAGTCACCCATAATTATTGTGTTGTAGTCTATTTGACTCTTGAACTTGAGGGAGTTTGTTTTATGAACGTTGCACCTCCATTGCTTGGTGCATACAAATTGATAATTGTTTTTTTCTTGTTGGTGGATGATTCCTTTTAACAGAATATAGTGTCATTCTTTATCCCTTTTGATTAACTTAGGTTTGAAGTTGATTTTATTCCATATGAATATGGCAAATCCTTCTTGCTTCCGAGGGCCGTGTGAGTGTTATGATTTTTCCCAACCTTTTACCTTCAGCCTGTGTATGTCTTTTCCTATCATATGAGTCTTCTGAACGCAGAATATTGTTGGATTTGTTTTTTTGATCCAGGTCACTAACACATGTCTCTTGATTGGTGAAATTAGGCCATTAACATTTAAGGTTACAATTGAAATATGATTTGTACTTCCAGTCATGTTTATTTATTTATTATATTTTAGTTTGGATAGTTTTTACTTTTTTGGTTACTTTACTCCCGCTTTACTGAGATACTTCCCACTGTTAGTTTTGGGCACTATTTTTTAACTCTTCTTCTTGTAGTATTTTGCACAAAATGCTTTGCAGTGCTGGTTTTCTGGCTGAGAATTGTTTTAGCTTTTGTTTATCGTGAAAGACTTTAATTTCATTGTCAAATCTGAAGCTTAACTTTGCTTTATATGGTATTCTTGGTTGGAATTCTTTTTTTTTTTCAGCATTTGAATTACATTGTTCCAGGATCTTCTCACTTTCAACGAATGTGATGAAAAATCAGTTGTTAACCTAATTGGTTTACCCCTGAATGTAATCTGCCTCCTTTCTCTTGTAGCTTTTAATATTCTCTCCTTGTTCTGTATGTTGGCTATCTTCATAATTATATGTCTTGGAGTTGGTCTATTTTGGTTTTGAATGTTTGGGGTCCTGTAGGCTTCCAGGAATTGGCAATCCAATCCATCATTCATCTCTGGGAAGTTTTATAGAATTATTACATTTAATATGTTGTCCATTCCTTTGGTTTGAATCTCTATGCCTTCTTCTATCCTGATGACTCTTAAATTTGTTTTTTGTTTTTTTATGACATCCCATATCTTTTGAATAAATTCCTGGTGGGATTTAAGCATCTTTTCTGTGTTTACTCAATTCTTTTCAAGTTGATAAACTTTGTCTTCATTATCTGATGTTCTGACTTCTACTTGATCTAGTCTATTTGTAATATTCTCGTTTGAGTTTTTAATTTGGTTTATATTTTCCTGCATTTCTAGGATTACTGTTTAATATCTTTTTTAAGATCTCTATCTCCTGGTAATGCTCATTCTTTGCCATTTGAATTTGTTTGTTTAATTCATTTTCAAAATATACTTTTATTGCTTGGACTTGCTGCCTCATGTCTTCTCTAATATTCCTTTCCATCTGAGTTCGGTATGCCTTGAGTTCTTTCCCTATCCCTGTTTCTGATGTTTCAAGTTCCTTCTGTAGAATTAAGTTGTCCTGCATTTTTTGTACTCCTTTTTTGCCCTTGTTTTTTCATGATGTTCACGTTACTTTCCAGCTCTATTTGATTGCTGTGTTTCTGCTTTATTCTTTAGATTTGTTTTGGTGTTGTATATCTCTGTTGTCTCTCCTTTGTGTTGGTAAACTATGCCTGCTAAAGTGGATTCCGTTTGGAAGTAATTCCGAAGGCCGAGCTCCAGTGATGTCACCTCTCTGCTTTGGCGGGCCCCAGGCTCCTTGCCGAGGTGTCCGGATTGGGGGGTGGGACTTGACTGTCTCTGGTTTGTTTCAGCTCTGGGTCACTGGCAGGCGGGTGGTCTCCAGCCGCCCAATTGCGCGGTTGGTCGCCAGTGGGCAGGCGGTCTCCAGCCGCCCAGTCACGCGGGCAGCAGGTGGGCTGTCGCCGTTGGGTTGGCAATCTCTAGCCACGCAGTCTCACGCTCGGTTGCCGGCGGGCGGGCATTCCTCAGCCCCCCAGTCACTCAGGCAGTGGGTGGAATGTCACGTGCAGGCCTGCGGTCTCCAGCCGCCCAGTCACAAGGGCCTGCCTTCTAGTCCTTTGGTTTCTCCTGCTTGTCCTGGTTTCTTTTTCTAGACCAGATTTCCCCTGAGTGATGCCTCTCGGCAGTTCAAACTGTACTCTGTGCCTGCCGTTTTTTGGGTGTGGAGGGTGTCTTTTGGGAACCCAGACACTCTATTGTTTTGATTTTTTCCGTTTTCCCCTCCCCCAGCACTGGCTATACACGTTTCGTTATGGCCACTGATGGTAGGGGGAGTCGAAAGTCAGGTGTCTCTAGTTTTTCTTGCGTCTTTATGCAGGCTTGCTCTGATTAACCCTCCCCCGGAAAGCCTAGGAGACATTTTATGCGAAATCCCCGCTGTATGAGAGATGAACTGAGTAACACACATCTGTTTTATTGTTGCAGTCTATTGGAGAGGGGCGGTGGTTACTTCAGATCTCAAAGATGGTGGCCGCTGTTTTCCTTGGTGGAGTTTCTTTTGTGGGGGATAGAACTATACCACTTTCTTCCCTGTCTGAATTCCCAAACTCAGCCCGGGGATCAGTGGGAGCTCAGCCGGCAGGATTCCACAGAATCCGCAGCAACATTTCTCCCTGCTTCAGGTCACTTCTCGGTGGTGCCCCGCCATCTGAAACAGCAGGCCTGGCTGCATGATTCAATCAGCCCGGATCTCTGATTGCATAGTTGGCTATTGGGAACCCCGGCACTCTATTGTTTTGATTTTTTTTTTCCGCTTGCCCCTCTCTCAGCGCTGGCTAGACAGGTTTTTTTCACCACTGATGGGAGGGGGAGTTGAAAGTCAGGTGCCTCTAGTTTTCCCCTGTCTTTATGCAGGCTCGCTCTGATAATCTCTCCCCCAGAAAGCCTAGGAGAGATTTGATGCAAATTCCCCGAAGTATGGGAAATGAGCTGAGTAACAGCACCTGTTTTATTGTTGCAATCTGTAGGGGAGTGGCTGTCGTTACTTCAGCTCACCAAGATGGTGACCGTTGGTTTCCTTCGTGGAGTTTCTATTGTGGGGGTTAGAACTGTACCACTTCCTTCCCCATCTGAAACCCTGAACTCAGCCCAGGGCTCAGTGGGGACTCTACTGGCAGAATTCCACAGAATCTGCATCAACGTTTCTCCGTGATTATTGATCGCATCCCGGTGGTGCCTGCTGTCTGTAGCCACTGGACGGGTCGCACAGATCAGTCAGACAGGATCTCCGGTCGCAGAGTTGGCTCATGTTTGGGACTCATTTACCGGACCTCAGTGCTAGAAATCCTTCTTCTAGGTTTCAGTGCACCCCCATTTTGCTGTAAGTTCCTAACAAGATAGTTTTTTGTCGTTCTTAGTCGTTAGTCACCTGCGCAGTGGCGCGGTACAATGGGTATGATGCTCTCTATTCACGGCCCTCTTGCAATGTCAAAATATTATGATTTGTATGCACCATTCACTGAAGTTAGTTTTCAGTATTAGGAAACAAATATGTATTTCAGGTGGATGAATATTTCTGAGAATAATCTTGTAAAAAGTTCATTATAAATCCTCATACATGAGTATAAATGATTTTAGGAAGTGTATAATAAGACACATATATTTCATATTTTGAAAAATCTGGAGAGTATATATATATATATATATATATATATATATATACACACACACACACACACACACACACACACAAACACACACACAGAGACATTAAAAAGTAGCAATATATATGCCAATCGAAGTTCATCATTAAATATATAACATCCACTTATCCAAAAATATACATTTTACTGAAAATGGATTTATGCATAATGTTGGTCAACTAGGAAGCTCACCCTTAGGTTAAATTTTCGGTTCCAACAGAGGTTAGGAGGAGTGATCTCTTCTCACAATTTTTATCTGCCATGTCAGCCACCTCAGAAGAATGTACATGTGATACCAGGTAGGATTCTATTTGTGCACATAAAAATACATGTGCTTAATAGGCTACAGAAAAGGGAGAGAGGAATTCACATATTTGTTAATTTTAAAAACACATGGAGAACTATGTCAATAAACATTAAATATATATTTTAACTCCTACACAATATAATCCAAAAGGGATGTCCAACTACATATCATGCCTTCTCTGAATTGCTGTTATTTGTATTCTGTTTGGGTTACTATTCTCCATCATATAAGGATTAGTAGTCAGAGTCTAGTAGGGTATGGGTTAGTGTCAGAGATTCAGTATTTCGAATGGAAAATAGGAAAGTAAACCCAATGTGTTTGCAAATATGTGCTACACAAAAATCTTCCCACTCACATTAAGAACAATCCCTTGATATTACCCTCGCTGGAAGAAATACACAATTAGAGGATAAGAGTTAGAAAATCTGTGAATACATACCCGGAATGGAATATGCTCAGGAGTTCACAACCTTGGAGATGGTAGATGACTTTCCAAAAATAAAAGACAAGGTAAACACTCCACAAACATGGAGCTCTGCAGGCCTAAAGACTTCTTGAGATACTGCCTCTGAGTTGGGACACTTGAAATGTATGTTGTTGTCGGTAGCTTTAGCATCCTATGCAGTGAGAGCATCAAAACTGGGTCAACATCTATGTGACCTGGAGGACATGGTATCTTATTTTCCAATGAAAATGAGGCAGCAGTGCTGAATTCTCACTTTGTAGGTAAACTGTGGCAACTGGGGGATAAGTGTCTCTTCGTGTGGACTGTGAAGCCATTTGGTCATACTCTACTTTTCGTGGTGATTCTTGCTGCTGCACTGGGAGTTTGGTGTTTGCTTCATGAAATACAAGGAGTTCAACTGGGACACAGTGCTGGAGGGAGTTCTGTCACGTGTGGTGGGACAGAGTCTGCAGGAGAATGCACCAACCAGGCTTATGTCCAACATAGCTTGCCCCCTTGACCATATCAACCTGATTCTGAACATTGCCCAGAAACCTATCCATATAACAAGATGCCTTTTCATATAAGGGTCTGCTGGCTGCATCATGTCAGTCACAAGCCATTTGAAAGCCAACGGCCGATCCACATGAAACCACCAGAGATGTTTTATCTCACACCTACCCACCTTTGCTTTAGGCCCACTACTCAGCAGGTTCCAACTTACTGGCATCTCTGTTCTACACAATTTTTTTGTGAAACCCAGTCAATCAAGGCACTTTCTGGTACACTCATGATCAGCAACAGGATCTCCAATGGTTTTCCAGTGCCACCTGGTCATGGGAATTTCAAAAATTTCATGGTATTTATCGAGCCCATTTTTCAAGGATGAAGTTGTAGGCACTGAGGGTTTCATTTAATTCAGTAACCATTAAATGGTGAGGAAGCCCATTTCAATGAACGCTCTGGATAACTCTCACAGGCAAGGCTTCCCAAAGTGTTGCCAAATGGTCACATGAAGCCAGGCCCATTGAGGTCTACAATGTAAAATCCTTGCCTGTTTTGCCTCTCAACTATGGCTGCTAATTCTTTCATAAAAAAAATTATGTGATAACCTGGCTGAGATTCCCTGTGCTCTGTAGAAAGCCTTCCTGGGCACAGATCTCAGATTCCAAGGGTGACTCTCATGCATGGCCTTCTAAAATCCCAACAAAACTCATGGCAATACTTCTCTGAGATCAGTTCCAGAACTCAGTCTCTAAGGGGAATCACACCAGAGTTCAAGACCAGGTGGAGCCAGTCATATTTTTCAACAACCACACTAATAACCACAATTAAAACCAGAACACTTCCACATGGCCATCATCTTCTTCCATATAGACACTCATTTTAACCTCTGGATGGAGGTTTCCATGAGGGTCACAGCCCAAGACAGTGTCCAAAATAAGCTTCCTTGCCCCTCATTTGCTTAAAGTTGGGGTGGCCTGAACACCTTTCTGTGAACCATGACTGATCAAATAGGCCTGCCGTTAATACTGCTCTGCTTCTGCAATTTGAGGACTACTGACTGTGGGGTTTAGAATCTTCATGTGAATTGGAATCATTGGAATCACCTATGGGCTAGCCTCTGAAGGGCTTCGAAGAACTCATTTGACCCAAAGGCACCCTATTCTCACTTGATAGAGGTCAGGAACCTTACAGAGGTAGGGAGAGACTTCATCCACAAGGACTGCTCTTTTGGCCATTTTGGTTTTGGATGAACACGTGGGATGTATAAGGTGCTGAGTATCTAACCACAGCCTCACACAGGGCCAAGAGGCTGTTTCAGAAACATCCATTTCCAATGAAATTAAGCAAAGAGCCACAGGTGATGCCCATTCATTTCCATTTGAAAACTGTTTTCTTCAGGCTTCACAAATGAGTGTCCTGAGGTAAAAACCTTCCTGAAATTCAGGGCAGCAGAACAATAGGTAAGCAAAAGCCCGAAAGAAGGGTTTCTCCACTGAGACTTTCCTGGTCCCACTGATATCTGAGTTTTCTTAGATGCTCGCCATTCCCTGCAGCTATCCAGTACATCACCATATCACAGAGCTTGGAGGTGGTACATATCTTGGACACAAAACCATGAGGCTATTCTGGAGAGTTTCCAGAATTCAGGAAGAAAACAGAAACTTAGTAAGAGAGCAGATGTTGCCCTTCAATAAGACAAGCTGCAGTCCATTTGTAAATTGGACAGGATGAATGTTTGGAAGCTTTCTACTAGACAGGACACATCCATTGATGCATTCTCTTTTCTAATGTCTACAACCACGGACAGAGTGGGATGCACAGACATAGAAGCACTCGCCTTGTCAAACGACTTACTGGAAACAGTCCACACCAATCCAAACAAAGAGCCTTTCCTTCCTATTCTCAGAACATGAGACAAAACCACAAACCCACACACACACACTCAAAGGCACCTCCTTTGCTCAAGTAAGTCTGTGACTATCCAGAGTGTCCTCGGAATGGTGGGCCATTGTATGTTCCCCCAAAATGGCCTGTCCTGTATCAGATCTAGTCTCCTTGGCCAACACTTTGAAGTTGTTAGGAGCCATGGGTGAGCCACTACCTGATTTCCCTGGAGAAGCTCCTCTTCAGAGCTTTCCTGTCATTTGGCCATCGTCACATCAGTAGGTACTAAGAAAGACTGACTCTGTTCTTGATAAATCAAAACAAGTGAGACCACTGGGACTGGGACTGTGACTGGCTCTTGGTGCCTGTCTTCCAGGATCAAAAGTCCAGAGAGTTCCATCACCAAGGCAGTGAGGTGAGGTCATTTCCTTCAGGAACTGAATGAGGTCACTGACTTTGCAACCACTTTGTCCTAAAAGTTACTTCTAAAAGTCCCATGAGATGGAGGCTGTCCCTACTTCCTGTCACACTTTCACAGTTAGAATGGTATACCAACCATAGGTACCTGGGAACAGCTCTCCACACAGGCCTGGTTTGGTCCATCTTCTCTACATTAAGAAGGTAGAGGCTGATTGAGACACATCCCTTCATCCTGACCAGATAGTTTGCCATGGAAGATGTCTTTTGCTCTCTCAGGTCCTTCATAGCTTCCTTCATCATCTCAGGGGATCATTTCTGCATATACCTTTGATGTTCTCAGCAGGTGGAAGATCCCCTACATTCCTGTATTGTAAGACCAACTCTGTCCCTCCTCTTCTGTAAAGTTAGATTGAGGGAAAAGTGTATGTTTAGGGTTAATAACATGTTTGATTTGCGTTAGGAATCTTTCTGCCGGATGAATAATGGTATTGGGAGCCTGTGATATTTACAAAAATATATAGGTAAAATATAAGTATAAAAACAGAAATCTAGGTAAGATTGGAAGCCAGAAGGGAACTGGGCCCTTGAGTGGGATACTTAGGTTTGAATTATGTTCTGCACATGTGTCTCAGATAAATTGATATACAATGGCATAGGACCTTATACCTTGGATAATTGATTGTCGAAGAGAACATCGAGTCAAAAAACTATAGTCAGTAGCATTAGGAAGATAGTCAGTAGGTTTAGAAATAAGAGTGAGTATAGGATTTGGACCAAAAGTTCTTTAGCAATAGGGTTTCGGGTGGAGAGTGAATGTAAATGTCAGCATATGTGAAGTATCAGTCACAATGATGAACTGGGGGAAATATGTATGAAAGCAGGTATCAATAAAGATATTACGAAATCAGGCAAAGTATGAAGTGAGTGATAGGATTAGACATTTTCAACATGTTTGAGGTTGAATATATAATCTTAGGAAGAAACAAATATGTAGTCACCAATTGGATTTACATTTGAGAGCATTAGGCAACCTGGACATGGTTCTTTTTAGTAATCCACGCTCCCTTGGCATTTAGGCTTTGATACAATCATGAGTGTGACCTTCGCTTTTTGTGTCCAGAATATTCCTGTGATGAAATCTATATATAGATAAGGTGACATGAGTATTTCTTCCACCATTTCTGGGAGCAATATTTTGGAGACGTATAAATTAGTATTGAAGGGACAAAGAGGAGTACACTGTATCTATGGATAATGCATTAATAGACAATACTGTGAATAAAAAACATAACTGGTTCCAACTTTAAATAATGGATTGAATTGAATCGTGAACATATAGAGGAAATCTTATATTGATATACAATTTTTCATTCCAACCAGTTATACATCTAATGTTAGTATTAATGTTATGGTTCATCATGAAGAGTGTGTGAGTTTAGCTTCGAAATTGATTATGGAAATTGAAAATAATGTATTTGGAAAGAAGTCTCATGAAAAGACGAGTCAAGTAACATGGAGGAATACATGTGTTCTGAAGCAAGAAGTGTTTGAAAGTGAAACAAATTCCTATATATTTGTGAACATGTGGATGAAATACATATCCTATGATGTGCAAAAACTGAAGAAATAGTAATGTACCAGTGTTGGATTAAAATGAAGGTCAATATAGACATCATGTCCCATTGGAATCTACTGGCATTGATGTTAAACTGGGTCAGTTACTGTAGAAATATTAGGATTTGTAAACACCATTGATTGAAGTTAGTTTTCAGTACTGGGAAACAAATATGTATTTCAGGTGGATGAATATTTCTGAGAATTATCTTCTGAAAAGTTGATTATAAATCCATATACATGAACATGAATGAATTTCCAGAGTGTGTATAAGACACATATATTTCATATTTTGAGAAATCTGGAGATATATATATATATATATATATATATATATATATATATATATATATATATATATATTAAATAAACACAAATATACATTAAAAAGTATCAATAAATACATGCTAATCATAATTCATCATGTAATATACATCATCCATAGATGCAAAAATATTTATTATACTGAACATGGATTTATGTATAATATTGTTCTACTGGGAAGCTCACACATAGTTTGAATTTTCAGTTCCCACAGGGTTTAGGAGGACTGATCTCTTCTCACAATTTGTATCTGCCAATTCAGCCAACTCATGAAAATGTACGTGTGATACCAGGTATTATTCTCTATGTGCATATAAAAATACATGTGCTGAGTAGGCTACAGAGAAAGGGAGACATATTAACATATTTGTGAACTTTAAAAACACATGGAGGACTATTTCAATTAAAAATTGAGTAGATTTATAACACCTACCCTTAATCATGCAAAAGGGAAGTCCAACTGTACACCATGTCTCCACTGAACTGCTTGTATTTTCATTCTGTTTGGGTATTATTCTCCATCATATTAGGATTAGTAGTCAGAGTATAGTAGGGTATGAGTTACTGTCAGGGATTCAGTATTTCAAATGGAAAATTGGAAAATGGATCAATGTGTATGCAAATTAGTGTTACACAAAAATTTTCCCACTCTCATTTAGAACAATAACTTTACATTATTTTCACCCCAAGTAAGACACAATTAGAGGAAAAGAGTTAGAAAATCTTTGAATTCATACCTGAAATGAAAACTGCTCCGGATTTCACAACCTTGGAGATGGTAGAGGAGTTTCCAAAAGTAAGGGACTATGTAAATACTCCACAAACATGAAGATTTGCCAGCCTAAAGACTCTGCAGAAACTGCCTCTAAGATGGACAGTTGAAATATATGTTGTTTTCAGGAGCTTTAGCTTTTTTTCTAGTAAGACCATCAAAGCTGTTTATGCATCTCTGTGACCTTGAGCACATGGTTTATAATTTTCCAATGAACATGAAGCAGCAGTGCTGAATTCTCTCTTTGTAGGTAAACTATGGCCACTGGGGTCTATGTGTCTCCCCATGTGGACTGTGAAGTCATTTCATCATCCTCCACTTTTTATAATGTCTCCTGCTGCACTCAGAGTTTTGTATTTGTTTCATGAAATACAAGGAGTTAAACTTGACCACAGTGCTGGAGGGAGTTCTGTCACATGTGGTGGGTCAGGGTCTGCAGGAGAATGCACCAACAGGGCTTGTATACCACATAGGTTGCCTCTGTGACCATAGCAACCTGATTCTGAACATTGCCCTTAAACCTCTCCATATAACATGATGCGTTTACATACAATGTTCTGCTGGCTGCACCATGTCAGTCACAAGCCATTTGGAAGACAATGGCAGATCCACATGACCCCACCACAGATGTTTTATCACACACTTAATCACCTCTGCTCTAGGCCCACTATTCTGCAGGCTCCAAATTACTGGCATCTCTGTTCTACAGCATATTCATGAAAACCAGTTAATCAAGGCACTGTCTGGTACACTCATGATCAGCAACAGGACATCCAAAGGTTCTTCAGTGCCACCTGGTCATTGGAATTTTAAAAATTTCATGGTATTTATCTAGCCAATTTTCAAGGATAAAGTTGGAGGCACTGTTTATTTCAATTCATTCAGGAATTATTCAATGTTGAGGAAGATCATTTCAATGAAAGCTCTGGAGAACTCTCACAGGCAAGGCTTCCCAGAGCATGGCCAAAAGGTCACATGAAGCCACGCCCATTGAGGTCTACAATTGAGATCCATGTGTGTTTTGACTATCAAATATGGCTGCCTTTCAGAATTAAATCATGTGATATTCTGTCTGAGATTCCCAGTGCTCTGTGGAAAGCCACCGTGGGCATAGATCTCAGTTTCCAAGGGCGACTCTCATGCGTGGCCTCTTAAAATCCCCACACAATTTATGGCAATTCTTCCTTGATGTGTGTTCCAGAACTCAGTCTCTAAGGGGAATGACACCAGAGTTCAAGCCCAGGTGGATCCAGTCATCTCTTCCAACTGCCACAAGAATGACCACAATTAAAACCAAAATACACCCACATGGCCCTCATCTTCTTAAATATAGACATTCATCATAACCTCTGGCTGGAGGTTACCATGCGGAATGCATCCCAAGAGAGTGTCCAAAATAATGTTGCTTGCCCCTCATTTGCCTAAAGTCAGGGTGACATGGACACCCTTCCTGTGAACCAGGAGTGATCAAATAGGCCTGCCATTAATACTGCTCTCCTTCTCCAATTTCAGGCCTACTGACTCTCAGGTATAGATTCTTTATGTGATTTGGAGTCTTGAGAAAACACAAGCACCTCTGCAGGGCTTTAAAGAACTCATTTGACCTAAAGGATTCCTATTCACACTTGATGGAGGTAAAGAACCTAACAGAGGAATGCAAGAGACTCATCCACAATGACTAATTTTTTTTGCCATTTTGGTTTTGATTGCACACATGGAATCTATCTTTAGATCTATCATGTGCTGAGAATCTAAGCCACAACCTCACAGAGGCCCAAGAGGCTGATTCGGACACATCCCTTTCCAAAGCAATTAAGCAAAGAGCAACATGTTATGCCCATTTATTTCCATTTGAAAACAGTTTTCTTCAGGCTTCACAAAGGGGTGGCCTGAGGCAAAGACCTTCTTGACATTCAGGGCAACATAACCATAAGTATGCAAATAAACCAAAGCAGGGTCTCTCCACTGAGAGTTTACTGGTCACACATTTATTTGAGTTTTCTAAGATGTTCCCATTCCCTACAGCTATCAAGTACATGGCCATGTCACAGAGCTTGGAGGTGGTACATATCTTGGACTCAAAACCATGGGCCTATTCTTGAGATTTGCCGGAATTCAGGAAGAAAACAGGAACTTAGAAAGTTAGTAGGTGTTTCCCATGCATAAGGCGAGCCACAGTCCATTCCTAAATCGGGCAGGAAGAATGCTGGGAAGCATTCTACTAGACAGGACACATCCTTGATGCATTGTCTTTTCTAATGTCTACAACCACGGACAGAGTGGGAAACACAGACATAGAAGCACTCGCCTTGTCAAACGACTTACTAGAAACAGTCCACTCCAATCCAAACAAACCGCCTTTCCTACCTATTCTCAAAACATTAGACAAAACCACAAACTCACACCCACACCCACAAAGGCACCTCCTTAACTCAAGTAGGTCTGTGAATATCCAGAGTGTCCTCTGACTGGTGGACCATACTATATTCCCCTGAAATGGCCTGACCTGTGTCAGATCTGGTCTCCTTGGCTAACTCTGTGAAGGTGTCAGGAGCCAGAGGTGAGCCGCTACCTGCTTTCTCAGAAACGGCTCCTCTTCAGAGCTTTCCTGGCATTTGGCCATCCTCACATCAGTAGTTACCAAGAAAGACTGACTCTGTCTTTGGTAAATCCAAACAAGTGTGACCACTGGAACTGGGACTGAGACTGGCTATGGGTGACTGGCTTCATGAATCCCAAGTTCAGAGATTTTAATCACCAAGGAAGTGAGGTGAGGTCACTTCCTTCAGGAACTGAATGAGGTTACTGCCTTGGAATCACTTTGTCCTACCAGTGGCTTCCAAGTGTCACATGAGAAGGAGGCTGCCCCTACTTCCTGTTACACTTTCACAAGTTAGAATGGTATATCAATAATAGGCGCCCTGGAACAGCTACCCACACAGGCTGGGTTTGGTCCATTTTCTCTACATTAAGAAGAGAGAGGCTGATTCAGACAGAACGCTTCATCCTGACCAGGTTGTTTGCCATTGAAGATGACTTTTGCTCTCTCAGGTCCTTTAAAGCTGCCTTCATGTTCTTCAGGGATCATTTATGCATGTACCTTTGAGGTTTTCATCAGGTGAAATATCTCATACATTCCTGTGTTTTAAGACCAACTCTATCCCTGCTCTTCCATAAAGTTAGATTGATGGAACAGTGAATGGTTAAGGTTAACAACATGTTTGATTTGGGTTAGAAATCATTCTGCTGGATGAATGATGGTATTTGGAACCTAAAATATTTAAAAGAATATAGAGGTGAAATATAATTATAGAAACAGAAATCTAGGTAAGATTCGAAGCCCAGAATGGCATTGGGACCTTGACTGGGATAATTAGCATTCAATTACTTTCTGCACAGATGTCTAAAATAAATCTATAATCAATGGCATAGGATCTTCTACCTTGGATGATTGAATGTACAAGAGAACATCCAGTCAAACAGGGATAGTCGGTAGGATTAGGAAGATAGTCGGTAGGTATAGGAAGAATAGTGAGTATAGTATTTGGAACAAAAGTTCTTTAGCAATAGGGTTTTGGTTAGAGAGTGAATATGTTTGTCAGCACATGTGAAGAGTCAATCACAATGATGAACTTGGGAAATATGTAGGAAAGCAGATATCAATAGAGACATTACAAAATCAGGCAAACTATAAAGTGATAGGATTAGACATTTTCAAAGGGTTCAGGTTGAATATATAATCTTAGAAAGAAACACATATGTAGTCAGGAATAGGATTGACATTTGAGAGAATTAGGCAATGTGGACATGGATGTTTTTAGTAATCCATGCTCACTTTCCATTTAGGCTTTGGTACAATAATAAGTGTGACTTTGCATTTGGTGTCCAGAATATTACTGTAATAAAATGTATATGTAGATCAGGTGAAATGAGTATTTCTTCCACCATTTCCGGGAGCAATATTGTGAAGACGAATAAATTAGTATTGGGGGTACAAAGAGGTGTACGCTGTGTCTATGAATATAGAGATAATGCATAAATAGATCATATTGAGAAAAAATATAACTGGTTCCACTTAAATAATGGATTGAATTGATATCTGAAAATATATAGGAAATCTTATATTGATATACAATCATTCATTCCAAAGAGTTATACATCTAATGGTAATCTTAGAGTTATGGTTTATAATGAAGGGTGTGTGAGTTTTGTTTCAAAAGTGATTACGGAAATAGAAAATAATGTGTTTGGAAAGAAGTCTCATGAGAAGAAAAGTCAAGAAACATGGAGGAATACATGTGTTCTGAAGCAGAAAGTGATTGAAAGTGAAACAAATGCCTATAAACTTCCAAACTTGTGGAATAAATATATATCCTATTATGTGCATAAACTGAAGAAATAGTAATGTAACAGTGTTGAATAAAAATGAACTTCAAAATACACATCATATTCCATAGGAATCTACTTGCATTGATGTAAAACTAGGTCAGTTACTGTAGAAGTGAAAATTGGAAAATAAATCCAACCTGGAATGGGAAATTCTCAGGAGTTCACAACCTTGGATGTGGTGGAGGAGTTTCACAAAGTAAGGGACATTGTAAACACAACCCAAACATGGAGCTCTGCTGGCCTAAAGACTTCTTGAGAAACTGGATTTGAGGTTGGGCACTTAAATTTATATTGTTGTCCGGAGCTATAGCTTCTTTGTAGTGAGACCATCAAAGCTGGGTGTGCATCTATGTGACCTGGAGGACATGGTATCTTATTTAATAATGAACATATGGCAGCAGTACTGAATTCCCTGTTGTAGGTAATCTGTGGTTACTGGGGGCAAAGTGTCTCCCCATGTGGACTGTGAAGCCATTTGTTCATCCTCCATTTTCGTGGTGTTTCTTGCTGCTGCACTGGGAGTTTGGTATTTGCTTAACGAAATACAAGGAGTTCAACGGGGACAAGTGCTGGTGGCTACCCCTACTTCATGTGACACTTTTACAAGTTAGAATGGTATATCAACCATAGGCACCCAGGAACAGCTCTCCACACAGGCCTTGTTTGGTCCTTCATATCTGCCTACATCTTCTCCAGGGGTCATATCTGCATGGACCTTTGAGGTTCTCAGCAGGTGGAAGATCCCCTATATTCCTGTATTGTAAGACCAACTCTGTCCCGCTCTTCTGTAAAGTTAGATTGAGGGAACAGTGTATGGTTAGCATTAATAACTTGTTCAATTTGGGTTAGGAATTATTCTGAGGGATGTATAATGATATTGGGAATCTGCTATATTTCTAAGAACATAGAGGTGAAATATATGTATGAAAACAGAAATCTAGGTAAGATTTGAATACAAGAAGGGAATTGGGCCCTTGATTGGGATACTTAGCATTGAATTACCTTCAGCAGAGTTTTCTTGGATAAATCAATATACAATGGCATAAGACTTTGTCTCTTGGATGATTGAATTTAGAAGGGAACATCAACTCCAAAAGGGATAGTCGGTAAGATTAGGAAGATAATCGGTAGTTTTCGGAAGAAGTGTGAGTATAGAATTTGGAAAAAAAAAAATCTTTAGCAACAGGGTTTCGATTAGAGAGTGAATGCCAATGTCAGCACATGTGAAGAGTCAGTCACAAAGATCAACTAGGGAAAAAATGTAGGAAAGCAAATATCAAGGAAGACAATAGGAAATTAGGCAAAGTACAAAGTGAGTGTTAGGATTAGACATTTTCAACAGGATTGAGTTTGAATATATAATCTTAGGAAGAAACAAATATGTAGTCACCAAAGAATGACATTTGAGAGCATTAGTCAACCTGGACATGGATGTTATTAGTAATCCGTGTTCACTTTCCATTTAGGCTTTGTAAAATCATAAGTGTGACCTTTGCAGTTTTGTCCAGAATATTACTGTGATAAAATGTATATGTAGATCAGGTGACATGAGTATTTCTTCAACCATTTCCGGGAGTAATATTGAGAAGACGTATAAATTAGTATTGGGGGTACAAAGAGGTGTACGCTGTGTCTGTGAATATAGAGATAATGCATGAGTAGACCATACTGTGAATAAATAATATAACTTGTTCCACTTTAAATAATTTATTTAATTGATATCTGAAAATATACAGGAAATCTAATATTGATATACAATCATTCATTCCAACCAGTTATACATCTAATGGTAATATTAGGTTATGGTTTATCATGAAGGGTGTGTGAGATTTTCTTCAAAAGGATTATGGAAATCGAAAATAGTGTGTTTGGAAAGAAGTCTCAAAAAATTCCAGTCAAGAAACCTGGATGAATACATGTGTTCTAAAGCAGGAAGGGATTTAAAGTGAACCAAATGCCTCTAAATTTGTGAACTTGTGGATGAAATATATATGCTATGATGGGCTAAACGTGAAGAAATAGTAATGTAGCAGTGTTGAATAGAAATGAAGTTCAAAATAGACATCTTGTCCCATAGTAATCTACTTGCATTGATGTTAAACTGGGTCAGTTAATGTAGAAATGTTAGGATTTCTATGAACCATTAACTGAAGTCAGATGTCAGTAATGGGAAACAAATATGTATTCCAGGTGGAGGAATATTTCTGAGAATAATCTTCTGAAAAGTTGTTTAGAAATCCACATACATGAACATGAATGAATTTAGGGAGTGTATATAATACACATATATTTCATATTTTAAAAAACTTGGAGAGTCACACACACACACACACACACACACACACGCACAGACATTAAAAAGTAGCAATATATATGCCAATCGCATTTCATCATGAAATATATATAATCCACATATCGAAAAATATTCATTTTGCTTAACATGGATTCATGTATAATGTTGTTATACTAGGAAGCTGACATAGGTTGAATTTTCAGTTCCAACAGCGTTTAGGAGGAATGATCTCTTCTCACAATTTTTATCTTCCAAGTCAGTATCCTCAAAAGAAATTATGTGTGATACCAGGTAGGATTCTATATGTGCGTATAAAAATACATGTGCTGAATAGGCTACAGAGAAAAGGAGACAGGAAGTCACATATTTGTTACCTTTAAAAATACATGTAGAACTATTTCAATTAAAAATTGACTATTTTTATAATACCTACCATTTATCATGCAAAAGGCAAGACCTAGTATACACCATGCCTCCTCTGAACTGCTTGTATTTCTATACTCTTTGGATTATTTTTCTTCACCATTTTAGGATTAATCATCAAAGTCTAGTAGGGTATGGGTTAGTGTCAGGGATTCAGTATTTTGAATGGAAAATAGGAAAATGAATCCAATGTGTACGCAAACATATGCTACGCAAAAATCTTCCAACTCTCATCAAGAACAATGCCTTGTCATTACCTTCGACCCTAGTAAAACACAATTAGAGGAGAAGAGTTAGAAAATCTGTGAATTCATATGTGGAATAAAATATGCTCAGTAGTTCAAAAAATTGGAGGTGTTAAAGGAGTTTCCAAAAGTAAGGGAAAGGTTAAACAGTCCACACACATGGAGCTCTGCTGGCCTAAAGACTTCTTGAGAAAGTCTCTCTGAGGTTGGGCACTTGAAATATATTTTGTTGTAAGGAGCTTTAGCTTCCTTTGTAGTGAGACCTTCAAAGATGGGTCTGCATCTATGTGACCTGGAGGACATGGTTTCTTATTTTCCAATGAACATGAGACCACAGTGCTGAATTCTCTCTTCCTAAGTAAACTGTGGACACTGGAACCTAAGTGTCTCCCCATTTGAACTGTCAAGCCATTTGGTCATCCTCCACTTTTCGTGGGTTTCTTGCTGCTGCACTGGGAGTTTGGTATTTGCATCACGAAATACAAGGAGTTCAACTGGGACACAGTGCTGGAGAGAGTTCTGTCACGTGTGTATGGTCAGGGTCTGCAGGAGAATGCACCATCCAATCTTCTATCTCTCATAGTTTGCCCCCGTGTCCATAGCAACCTGATTCTGAACATTTACCTGAAACCAAACCATATAACAATTTGCCTTTACATATAAGGGTCTGCTGGCTGCACCTTGTGAGTCAAAAGCCATTCTATATAAATGCCACATTTTTAATCCATTCATCTATTGAAGGGAATCTAGGTTGGTTCCACAGTCTTGCCATTGTGAATTGTGCTGCTATGAACATCGATTTATCAGTATCTCTGTAGCATGCTCTTTTTAGGTGTTTAGGGAATAGACCGAGAAGGGGAATAGGTCAAATGGTGGTTCCATTCCCAGCTTTCCAAGAAATCTCCATACTGCTTTCCAAATTGGCTGCACTAATTTGCAGTCCCACCAGCAATGTACAGGTGTGCCCTTTTCCCCACATCCTCGACAGCACATGTTGTCATTTGACTTCATAATGGCTGCCAATCTTACTGCAGTGAGATGGTATCTTAGGGTGGGTTTGTTTTGCTTTTCTCTGACTGCTAGAGATGGTGAGCATTTTTTCATGTACTTATTGATTGATTGTATGTCCTCCTCTGAGAAGTGTCTGTTCAGGTCATTGGCCCATTTGTTGATTGGGTTATTCATTTTCTTATTGTTTAATTTTTTTGAGTTCTTTGTATACTCTTGATATTAGGGCTCTATCTGAAGTGTGAGGAGTAAAGATTTGTTCCAAGGATGTAGGCTCCCTATTTACCTCTCTTATTTTTTCTTTTGCTGAGAAAAATCTATTTAGTTTGCGTAAGTCCCATTTGTTGATTCTAGTGATTAACTCTTGTGCTATGGGTGTCCTATTGAGAAATTTGGAGCCCGACCCCACAGTATGTAGATTGTGGCAAAAGTTTTCTTCTACCAGATGCAGTGTCTCTGATTTGATAACAACCTCCTAGATCTATTTTGAGTTAACTCTTGTGCATGGCGAGAGGAGGGGATTCAGTTTCATTTTGTTACATATGGACTTCCAGTTTTCCCAGCACCATTTGTTGAAGATGCTATCCTTCCTCCACTGCATGCTTTTAGCCCCTTTATCAAATATAAGATAGTTGTAGTTTTGTGGATTGGTTTCTGTGTCCTCTATTCTGTACCACTGGTCCACCCACCTGTTTTGGCACCAGTACCATGCTATTTTTGTTACTATTGATCTGTAGTATAGTTTGAGGTCTGGTATCGGTATACTGCCTGATTCACACTTCCTGCTTAGAGCTGTTTTTGCTATTCTGGGTCTTTTATTTTTCCATATGAATTTCATAATTGTTTTATCTATTTCTACAAGAAATGACCTTGGGATTTTAATTGTCATTGCATTAAACCTATAGAGAACTTTTGGTAATATTGTTATTTTGATGATGTTAGTTATGCTTATCCATGAACAGGGTATATTTTTCCATCTTCTAAGATTTTCTTCTATTTCTCTCTTTAGGGTTTTGTAGTTTTCATTGTATAAGTCTTTCACCTCTTTTGTTAGGTTGACTCCCAAGTATTTTATTTATTTTTTTGAGGATATTGTGAATGGAGTGATTGTCCTCATTTCCATTTCAGAGGATTTGTCGCTGATATACAAAAATGCCTTTGATTTATGCGTGGTGATTTAATATCCTGCCACTTTGCTGAATTCATTTATTACCTCTAATAGTTTCTTTGTAGACCCTTTTGGGTCTGCTAGGTATAGAATCATGTCTTTTGCAAATAGCGATAATTTGAGTTCTTCTCTTCCTATTTTTATGCCTTTAATTTCTTTAGCCTTTCTAATTGCTCTGGCCAGTGTTTCGAGAACTATGTTGAACAGAAGGGGTGAGAGAGGGCATCATTGTTTTCCTCCAGATTTTAGGGGGAATGCCTTCAATTGTTCTCCATTCAGAATGATGCTAGCCTGAGGCTTAGCATAGATTGCTTTTACAATATTGAGGTATGATCCTGTTATCCCTAGTTTTTCTAGAGTTTTGAACATAAAGTGATGCTGTACCTTGTCGAATGCTTTTTCCGCATCTCTCGAGATGATCATATGGTTCTTATTTTTAAGTCTATTGATGTGATGAATAACATTTATTGATTTCTGTATATTGTACCAGCCTTGCATCCCAGGAATGAATCCTACTTGATCATGGTGCACATTTTTTTATATATATATGATTTTGTGTCTGATTCGCCAGAATTTTTTTGAGGATTTTTGCATTTTTCCTGAAATAGCTTGAAAAGTATTGGTTTTTGTTTTTCTTTAAAGGTTTTTTAAAACTATGCTCTATACCCATCGGGTCCTGGGCTTTTCTTAGTTGGTAGTATTTTGATGGTTTCTTCTATTTCCTCAATTGATATTAGACTGTTTAGGTTGTCTATATCCTCCTGACTCAATGTGGGCACATCATATGACTTAAGAAATTTATCAATGCCTTCACTATATTCTATTTTATTGGAGTATATTAATTCAAAATAATTTCTGATTTTCTTCTGTATTTCTGAAGTGTCTCTTGTTATATTTCCTTTTTCATTTCATATGTTAGTAATTTGAGTTCTCTCTCTTCTTCTCTTTGTTAGCATGGCTAAGGGTCTGTCGATTTTATTTATTTTTTCAAAAAACCAATGTATTGTTTTGTCAATTTTTTCAATTGTTTCTTTTGTTTCGATTTCATTAATTTCTGCTCTGATTTTAATTATTTCTTGCCTTCTACTTCTTTTGCTGTTGTTTGCTCTTGTTTTTCTAAGATTTTGAGATGACGTATGAGATCATTTATTTGTTGGTTTTTTCTTTTTCTAAGGAATGAACTCCAAGCAATGAATTTTCCTCTTAGAACTGCTTTCAATGTGTCTCATAGATTCCGATATATTGTGTCTGTGTTTTCATTTACCTCTAAGAATTTTTTAATTTCCTCTTTGATGTCTTCAATAACCCATTGATCATTCAGAAACCTATTGTTCATTCTCCAAGTGATGAATGATTTTTCCTTCCTTCTTATATCATTGATTTTTAGTTTCATTCCATTATGATCAGATAAAATGATGGTATTATCTCTACTCCTTTTTATTGTCTAAGAGTTGCCCTGTGACATAATATATGATGTATTTTTGAGAAGGATCCATGTTCTGCTGAGAAAAAAGTGTAACTTCTTGATGATGGGTTGTACATTCTATATATGTCAATTAAGTCTAGGTTATTAATTGTGTTATTGAGTTCTATAGTTTTCTTATTCAACTTTTGTTTGGAATATCTGTCCAGTGGTGAGAGAGGTGTGTTCATGTCTCTCATGATTACTGTATTGTGGTCTATTAGACTCTTGAAATTGAGAAGAGTTTGTTTGATGAACAAAGCTGCACCATTGTTTGGGGCATATATATTTATGATTGTTACGTCTTGTTGGCGTATGGTTTTCTTGAGTAGTATGTAATATCCTTCTTTATTCCTTTTGATTAACTTTGGCTTGAAATCTATTTTATTTGATATGAGTATGGACACTCCTGCTTGTTTCCAACGTTCATAAGAGTGATATGATTTTTCCAAGTATCACCTTGAGTCTATGTATGTCTTTTCCTGTAAAATGCGTCTCCTGTAGGCAGCATTTTGTTGGTTCTTGTTTTGTGATCCATTCTACTAGCCTGTGTCTCTTAATTGGTGAGTTTAAGCCATTAAGATTTTTGATTATTATTTAGATAGGGGTTGTTCTTCCAGCCATATTTGTTTATTTATGTTACTAAACATAGTTTGTTTTCCTCTTTGATTATTTTCCCCCCTTTAATGTCCTACCTTCCACTGTTGGTTTTCATTGATATTTTCCATTTCCACTTCCTGTAATGTTTTGCCGAGGATGTTTTGAAGAGATGGTTTTCTAGCTGCAAATTCTTTTCACTTTTGTTTATTGTGGAAGGTTTTAATTTCATCTTCCATCTGAAGCTTAATTTCACTGGATACATGATTATTGGTTGGAACCCATTTTCTTTCAGTGTTTGAAATATGTTATTAAAGGATCTTCTAGCTTTCAGAGTCTGTGTTGAAAGATCAGCTGTTATCCTGGTTGGTTTACCACTAACTATAATCTGCTTCCTTTCTCTTGTAGCTTTTAAAATTCTCTCCTTATTCTGTATGTTGGGTATCTTCATTATCATGTGTCTAGGTGTGGATCTCTTTTGATATTGCATGTTCGGCGTCCTGTAGACTTTTAGGATTTGGGATTTTGTCTCATTCTTCAAGTCTAGGAATTTTTCTCCTATTATTTCATTGAATAGATTGCTCACTCCTTTGGTTTGGACCTCTATACTTTCCTGTATCCCAATGACTCTTATGTTTGGTCTCTTTATGTTATCCCATATTTCTTGCACTTTTGCTCATGGTTTCTTAACAGTCTTGCTGAGCTGTATATGTTCTTTTTGAGTTGAAATACTTTGTCTTCATTGTCTGATGTTCTATCTTCTAAGTATTCTGCTCTAATGGTAGTATTCTCAATTGAGTTTTTAAGATGGTTCATTACTTCCTGCATTTCTAAGATTTCAGTTTGTTTGTTTTTTATAACCTCTATCTCACTGTATAGTTGATCTTTGCTACTTGGATTTTTTTATGTAATTCATTGTCGAAGTGATCTTTCATTGTCTGATTTTTGCTGTCTAATGTCTTCCTTGAGATTCCAGATCACATGAAGCATGTATATCCTGAATTCTTTATCTGACATTCCATATGCTGCATCTATTACCTCTTCTAAAGTTGAGTTGACCTGCATTGCTTGTGGTCCTTTCTTTTCTTGTCTTTTCATACAGCTTGCGTTTCTTTCTGCTTGGTGAAACTGTTGTGTTTTTGAAATTTCCCCCCTATATATTTATATTGCTCTTGAATAGTGGAAAAGTCTCCATTGCAGGTGTGGTTGGCGGCTGTGATGCTCCTCCAATTGGGGTGATCTGTCTACCATTCTGACCGGCCCCTGGGCCTGTTCTGCCGGTCGGTTGTACGTCTGCCTACCTTGCAGGCATGGGTGTGCTCTGCCCCTACTCCAATTGGGGTGACGTGACTACCATGCCGGTGGGTCGCTGGGCCTGTTCCAGGCACAGGCGGCAGCTCTGCTCTGCACCTCTGGCTTGATGACTAAGTGAGAGAGACTCGGATGTTTGTGACTCACTTTCTTTACCAGGAGACCAACTATTTCTCTCGCCGCTGGTATAGATGAAGGTATCTCCTCCACCGCTTTGTGATCACATCAGATCTCTGCCATGTTGGTATCCCATGTGAATGGCAGCATTTCTTTCCCTTTGCCAGGTGACCAAAGCAACGAGTGAGTCCTGACCGGCCCTCAAAAGCCCCGTCTCAATCCTGTTGCCACTGTCTATGAAGGCTCAGTTGGCATTTACCTTTACAGTATTCAGCAGGACCCAGACCAAGAAACAGTTTCTGCAGGTTCTTTAGCCCTGGGCCAGAGCAGTTCCGGGACCCGGAATTCAGCCGCTCCGGGCTCGGTGTATGTTCTGATAGGAGCAGGATCCAAGAAGCAATTTTCGTGGGTTCTTCAGCAGTGACCCTGAGTAATTTGTCTTCAAGATGAAGGCGAATGGCAGCCTGAAATTACCTATTCTGTATCTGAATGAGCTGTGATGAGTCGAAAACAGGGATGGTGACGTCAGCTCTCCAAGATGGTGACCGCTATCTTCCTCTGTGGTCTCACCGGTGTGGAAAACCGAATTGGACCGCTTCCTTCCCCCGTTTCAAACCCACAACTCAACACTGAGCACAGTGATTGCACAGCTGGCAGGAGCCCGCATAATCCACAGGGCTATATCTTTGCGTTGCTCTCTCGTCGTTTCCCAGCGCGAATTGCAGACACTAGCTGTGGGGTGATTTGATGAATAAGCAGCGTGACCCTCTGTGAGGACAAATCGCTGGCGTTTGAGCCCCCGTAGCTGGTCCTTGTGCAATGGAAATCCTTCCTGTAGGTTTTGGAGCACACGAATTTTCCTGGAAATTTCTAACAAGATAGATTTTAGCCGTTCTAACTTGTCCTTCTCCTGCAATGTGAGGCGGTACACGGGGGTAATGAACTCCCATCACCGCCATAATATGATCCCCTGAAGTTAGTTTTCAGTAATAGGAAACAAACATGTATTTCAGGTGGATGAATATTTCTGAGAATAATCTTCTCAAATGTTGATTATAAATCCAAATACATGAATATGAATGAATTTAGTTAGTGTATAATAAGACACATATATTTTATATTTTGAATAATCAGCAGAGTGAATATATATATATATATATATATATATATATATATATATAAATATATATATAATATATATATAATACACACACACACACACACACACACACACACATACACACCTAAATACAGACATTACAAAGTAGCATTATGTATGCCAATCGAAATTCACCATGAAATATATATCATCCACAGATCCCAAAATATTGATTTTACTAAATATGGATTTATGTTGTTCAACTAGGAAGCTCACCTATAGGTTGAATTTTCAGTTCCAACAGCATTTAGAAGAAGTGTTTTCTTCTAACAATTTGTATTTGCAAAGTCAGTTACCTCACAAATATGTACGTGTGATACCATGTAGTATTCTATATGTGCATATGAAAATGCATGTGCTGAATAGGCTACAGAGAAAGGGAGACAGGAATTCACATATTTGTTAACTTTAAAAACACATAGAGGACTATTTTAACTACAAATTGACAAGATTTATAACACCAACCCTTTATCATGCAAAAGGAAAGTACAACTATACACCATGCCTCTTCTGAACTGGTTGTATTTCTATTCTGTGTGGGTTATTTTACTCCATCATATTAGGATTAGTAGTCAGAGTCTAGTAGGTTATGGGTTAGTTTCAGGGATTCAGTATTTCGAATTGAAAATAGAAAAATAAATTCAATATTTATGCAAATATGTGCTACAAAAAAATCTTCCCACTCTCATCCAGAACAATGCCTTGACATCACCTTCGCTTAAAGTAAGACACAATTAGAGGAGATGAGTTACAAAAATCTGTGAATACATATCTGGAATGGAATATGCTCAGGAGTTCATATCCTTGGAGGTGGTATAGGAGTTTCCAAAAGTAAGGGACAGGGTAAACACTGCACAAACATGGAGCTCTGCTGGCCTAAAGACTTTTGAGAAACTGCCTCTGAGTTTGGGCACTTGAAATATATGTTGTTGTCAGGAGATTTAGCTTCCGTCTAGTTAGACCATCATAACTGGGTCTGCATCTATGTGACCTGGAGGACATTGTTTCTTATTTCCCAATGAACATGAGGCAGCAGTGCTGAATTTTCTCTTTGTAGGTAAACTGTAGCCACTGCGCGCTAAGTGTCTCCTCATGTTTACTGTAAAGCCGTTTTTTCATCCTCCACTTTTTGTGGTGTTTCTTGCTGCTTCACTGGAAGTTTGGTATTTGTTTCTTGGAATACAAGGAGTTCCACTGGGACAAAGTGCTGGAGGGAATTCTGTCACATGTGGTGGGTCAGGGTCTGCAGGAGAATGCACCAAGCAAGCTTCTTTCCCACAGAGCTTGCCCAATTGACCATAGCAACCTGATTCTGAACATTGCCCTGAAACCTCTCCATATAACAAGATGCTTTTACATACAAGGGTCTGCTGGATGCACAATGTCAGTCACAAGCCATTTGGAAGCCAATGGCAGATAAACATGGCCTCACCACAGATGTTATATCAGACACCTCCCCACCACTGCTCTAGGCCAACTACTCAGCAGGCTCCAACTTACTGGCATCTCTGTTCTACACCATTTTCATGAAACCAAGTCAATCAAGGCACTGTCTGGTATACTCATGATCAGCAACAGGAATCCAAAGGTTCTCCAGTGCCACCTGGTCAAGGGACTTTCAAAAATTTGGTGGTATTTATCTAGCTATTTTTTAAGGATGAAGTTGGAGGCACTGTGGGTTTCCAATCATTCAGGGACCATTAAATGGCGAGGAAACTCATTTGAACAAAAGAAATGGAAAACTATCACAGGCAAAGCTTCCCAAAGTGTGGCCAAAAGGTCAGATGAAGCCAGGCTCATTGAGGTCTACAATGTGAGCTCCATGTGTGTTTTGACTCTCAACTATGGCTGCCAAGTCTTTAATAATAAAATCTTGTGATATCCTGGCTGAGATTACTTGTGCTCTGTGGAAAGCCACCCTGGGCCTAGATCTCAGTTTTCAAGGGCGAATCTCATGTGTGGCCTCCTAAAATCCCAACACAGTTCATGGCAATACTTCTCTGAAAACAGTTCCACAACTCAGTCTCTAAGGGAAATCACACCAGAGTTCAAGCCCAGGAGGAACCAGATATCTCTTCCAACCGCCACACAAATGACCACAATTAAAAACAAAAGACTCCCACATGGCACTCATCTTCTTCCATATAGACACTAATAATAACCTCTGGCTGGAGGTTTCCATGAGGGGAACAGACCAACACACCCTCGCACCTCATTTGTCACAAGTCAGGGTTTCCTGGACACCCTTCCTTTGAACACGGAATGATCATAGAGCCCTGCCTTTAATACTGCTCCACAATTCCAATTTGAGGCTTACTGACTGTGGGATTTAGATTCTTTATGTGAACTGGAGTCATGCGTAATCACAAGCACCAATGGGCTAGACTCTGCAGGGCTTTGAAGTACTCATTTGATGCAAAGGATCCCTATTCTCACTTGATGGAGATCAGGATCCTTACAGAGGAAGGCGAGAGGCGTAGTCCACAATGAATGCTTTTTGGACATTTTGGATTTGGGTGCACACATGGGATGTTTCTTTAGGTCCATTAGGTGCTAAGTATCTAAGCCACAGCCTCACACAGGGCCAAGTGGCCAATTCAGACACATCCCTTTCCAAACAATTAAGCAAAGAGCCCCAGGTGATGCCCATTCATTTCCATTTGAAAACTGTTTTCTTCAGGCTTCACAAAGGCGTGGCCTAATCAAAGACCTTCCTGTTATTCAGTGCAACAGAAGAATAGGTATGCAAAAGGCCCAAAGCAGGGTTTCTCCACAGAGACTTTACTGGTCACATTGATATCTGAGTTTTCTGAGATGCTCCAATTCCCTTCAGCTATCCTGTACATGGCCATGTCCCAGAGCTTGGAGGTGGTACATATCTTGGACACATAACCATGAGCCTATTATGGTTAGTGGCCAGAATTCAGGCAGAAAACAGGAACTTAGGAAGACAGTAGGTGTTGCCCATCCAGAAGGCAAGCCAAGTCCATCTATAAATTGGGAAGAATGAATGCTGGGAAGCTTTCTACTAGACAGAAAACATCCATTGATGCATGCTCTTTCTAATGTCTTCATCCACGAACACATTGGGATACCCAGACATAGAAACACACTCTTTGTCAAACGACTTTCTAGAAACCATCCACTCCAAAATGAACAAACTGCCTTTTCTACCTATTCTCAGAAAATGAGAAAAGACCACAAACTCACACCCAACCCACAAAGGCACCTCCTTCCCCCAAGTAGGTCTGTGACTATCCGGAGTGTCCTCTGACTGGTGGGCCATACTATGTTCCCAGAAATGGCCTGTCCTGTCTCAGATCTGGACTCCTTGGCCAACTCTGTGAGGTTATTAGGAGCCAGCGGTGAGCCATTACATGGAGATGACTTTTTCTCTCTCACGTCCTTCATAGCTGCCTACATCTTCTCCAGGGATCATTTCTGTATGGACCTTTGAGGATCTTAGCAGGTGGAAGATCTGCTACATTCCTGTATTGAAAGACCAACTCTGTCCCTAATCTTCTGTAAAGTTAGATTGAGGGAACAGTGTATGGTTAGGATTAATAACATGTTCGATATGAGTTAGGAATCATTCTGCAGGAATGTTTGGGAACCTGCAATATTTACAAGAAAATATACGTGAAATATTAGTATGAAAACAGAAATGTAGGTAAGATTTGAAGCCCAGAAGGGCATTGGGCCCTTGATTGAGATACGTAGATTTGAATTATTTTCTGGAGAGATGTCTCAGATAAATCGATGTACAATGGCATAGGACCTTGTACGTTGGATGATGGAATGTTTAAGAGAACTTCTAGTCAAAAAAGGATAGTTGGAATTATTAGAAAGATATTCAGTTTCAGAAAGAAGAGTGAGTATAGGTTTTGGACAAAAAGTTCTCTAGCAATAGGGTTTCGGATAGAGAGTGAATTTAAATGTGAGCACATGTGAAGAGTCAGTCACAATGATGAACTGGGGAAAATATGTCGGAAGGCCGATATCAATAGAGACATTAAGAAATCAGGAAAAGTATAAAGTGAGTGATAGGATTAGATATTTTCAACAGGGTTGAGTTTGAATATATAATCTTAGGAAGAAAAAAATATGTTGTCACAAATAGGATTGACATTTGAGAACATTAGGCAACATGAATGTTTTTAGTAATCCATGCTCACTTTCAATTTAGGCTTTGGTACAATCATAAGTTTGACCTTTGCATTTTGTGTCTCGAATATTACTATGATAAAATGTATATGTAGATCGGGTGACATAAGTATTTCTTATACCATTTCTGGGAGCAATATTTTGATGATGTATAAATTATTATTGGCGGTACAAAGATTTGTACCCTGTGTCTATGAATATAGAATTAATGCATGAATTGACAATACTGTGAATAAATAATATAACTGTTTCCACTTTAAATAATGGATTGAATTGATATGTGAAAATATACACAAAAACTTATATTGATATACAATCATTCATTCCAACCAGTTACACATCTAATTGTATAATTACGTTATGTTTTATTATAAAGACTGTGTGAGATTTGCTTCAAACGTGATTATGGAAATCGAAAATAATGTGTTTGGAAAGAAGTCTCATTAAAAGACCAGTCAAGAAACCTGGAGGAATACATGTGTTCTGAAGCAGGAAGTGATTGAAAGTGAAACAAATGAATATAAATTTGTGAATTTGTGGATGAAATATATATCCTATGATGTGCATAAACTGAAGAAATATTAACGAACCAGTGTTGAATAAAAATGAACATCAAAATACACACTATGTCCCATTGGAATCTAATTGCATTGATGTTAAACTGGGTCAATTACTGTAGAAATATTAGGATTTGTATGCACCATTCACTGAAGTTAGTTTTAAGTACTAGGAAACAAATATGTAGTTCAGGTGAATGAATATTTCTGAGAATAATCTTGTGAAATTTTTATTATAAATCCACATACATGAACATGAATGAATTTCGGTAGTGTATATAAGACACATATATTTCATATTTTGAAAAATCTTGAGAGTGTATATATATATATATATATATATACCCAAAACACACACAGAGATATTAAAAAGTACCAATATATAAGCCAATCAATATTCATCATGAAATATATAACATCCACAGATGCAAAATTATTTTTTGTACTGAGCATGGATTTATGTACAATGTTGTTCTCCTAGGAAGCTCACATATAGGTTGAATTTTCAGTTCCAACAGCGTTTAGGAGGAGTGATCTTTTCTCACAATTTGTATCTCCAAGTCAGCCAGGTCACAAAAATGTACGTGTGATACCAGGTAGGATTCTATATGTGCATATAAAAATACATGTGCTGAATAGGCTACAGAGAAAGGGAGACAGGAATTCACGTATTTGTTAACTACAAAAACCCATGGTGAACTATTTTAATTAAAAATTGACTAGATTAATAACACCTACACTTTATCATGCAAAAGGCAAATCCAACTATACACCATGCCTCCTCTGAACTGTTTGTATTTCAATTCTGTTTGCATTATTTCTCTCCACCATATTAGGATTAGTTGTCAGAGTCTAGTAGGGTATGGGTTAGTGTCAGGGATTCAGTATTTTGAATGTAAAATAGGAAAATGAATCAAATGTGTATGCAAATATGTGCTACACAAAATCTTCCTACTCTCATTCACAACAATACCTTGACACTATCTTTGCCCCAAGTAAGACAAAATAAAAGAAGAAGAGTTAGAAAATCTGTGAATACATATCAGGAATGGAACATGATTACGAGTTCACAATCTTGGAGGTGGTAGAGGAGTTTCCAAAAGTAAGGGACAGGGTAAATATTGCACAAATATGGAGATGTGCCAGCCTAAAGACTTCTGGAGAACCTGCCTCTGAGGTTGGCCACTTGAAGTATATGTTGTTGTCAGGACCTATGCCTTCCTTTCTAGTGAGACCACCAAAGTTGGGTCTCCATCTATGTGACCTGCAGAACATGGTTTCTTATTTTCCAAAGAAAGTGAGGCAGCAAGGCTGAATTCTCTCTTTGTAAGTAAACTCTTGCCACTGAAGGCTAAGTGTGGCCCCGTGTGGACTGTGAAGCCATTTGGTCATCCCCCACTTTTCATGGTGTTCTTGCTGCTGCACTGGGAGTTTGGTATTGGCTTCAGGAAATACAAGAAATTCAACTGGGTCACAGTGCTGGAGGGAGATCTGTCACGTGTTGTGCGTCAGGGTCTGCAGGAGAATGCACCAACCAGGCTTCTATCCCACATAGCTTGCCCCCTTGACCATAGCAACATGATTCTGAACATTGACCTGAAACCTCTCCATTCAACAAGATGCCTTTACATACAAGGGTCTGCTGGCTGCACCATGTCAGTTACAAGCCTTTTGGCAGATCCACATAATCCCAACAGAGAAGTTTTTTCACAGACCTGCAAAACACTCCTCTAGGCCCACTACTCAACAGATTTTAACTAATTTGCATCACTGTTCTACACCATTTTCATGAAACCCAGTCAATCAAGGCACTGTCTGGTACACTCATGATCAGCAACAGGAAATCCAAAGTGTATCCAGTGTCACCTGGTGATGGGAATTTCAAATTTTTATGATGTTTATCTAGCCATTTTTCAAGGATGAGGTTGGAGGCACTGTGGGATTTAATTCATTCTGGAAACATCAAATGGTGAGAAAGCCCATTTCAATGAAACATCTGGAGAACTCTCACAGGCAAGACTTCCCAAAGAGTGGCCAAAAGATCAAATGAAGCCAGGCCCATTGAGGTCTACAATGTGAGGTCCATGTGTGTTTTTACTCTCAACTATGGCTGTCAAGTCTTAAAGAATAAAATCATGTGATATTCTGGCTCAGATTCCCAGTGCTCTGTGGGAAGCCCCCTGGACCTAGATCTCAGTTTCCAAAGGCCACTACCATGTGTGGCCTCCAAAAATCCCAACACAATTCATGGCAATACATCTCTGCAGTAATTTCCAAACTCAGTCTCTAAGAAGACTCACACCAGAGTTCAAGCCAAGGTGGACCCAGTCATCTCTTCCATCAGCCAAACAAATGACCACAATTAAAACCAAAATACTCCCACATGGCTCTCAACTACTTCCACATAGACAATCATCATTACCTCTGGCTGGAAGTTTCCATGAGGGGCGCAGCTGAAGACAGTATCCAAAATATGCTCCCTACCCTCATTTGTCTAAAGTCAGGGTGGCTTGACAACCTATCTGTGAACAAGAGGTGATCAAATAGGCCTGCCATTAATACTGCGCTGCTTCTCCAATTTGAGCCTAATGTCTGTGGGGTTTAGATTCTTTATGTGAATTGGAGTCATGAGAAAATCCAAGCACCTATGGGCTTGCCTCTGCAGGGCTTTGAAAAACTTTTTGAACCAAAGGATACCGATTCTCACTTGATTGAAATCAGAAACCTTACAGAGGAAGGCGAGAGACTTCATCCACAAGACTGCTCTTTTTCCATTTTGGTTTTGGATGCACACATGAGATCTTTCCTTAGATTCATCAGGTGGTGAGAATCTAAGTCACAGCCTCACACAGGGCCAAGAGGCTGATTCAGACACATCCCTTTCCATGGCAATTAAGCAAAGAGCCACAGGTGATGCTCATTATTTTCCATTAGAAAACTGTTTTCTTCAGGCTTCACAAAGGGGTGGACTGAGGCAAAGACCTTCCAGACATTCAGGGCAACGGAACAATAGGTAAACAAAAGGCCCAAATCAGTGTTTCTCCACTGACACTTTACTGGTCACACTGATATCTGAGTTTACTGAGTTCCTCTCCATTCCCTTCATCTATTCAGTACAAGGCCATGTTACAGAGTTTGGAGGTGGTACATATCTTTTACACAAAACCATGAGCCTATTCTTGAGAGTGGCCAGAATTCAGGAAGAAAACAGGAACTTAGGAAGATAGCAGGTATTGCCCATTCATAAGGAAAGTCGTAGTCCATTCATAAATTTGGCAGGATGAATGCTGAGAAGCTTTCTACTAGACAGAACACATCCATTGATGCATTCTCTTTTCTAATGTCTATAACCACAGACACAGTGGGATACACAAACCCACAACCACACCCACAAAGGCAACTCTTTCCTCCAAGTTGGTCTGTGACTATCCACAGTGTCCTCTGACTAGTGGGCCATACTATGTTCCCCAAAATTGCTTGTTCTGTCTCAAATCTGCTTTCCTTTGCCAACTCTTGAAGTAGTCAGGAGTCAGCGGTGAGCCAATACCTGCTTTATCAGGAAAGAACCATCTTCAGAGCTTCCCTGGCATTTGGCCATCCTCACATCAGTAGGTAAGTGCCGTAGCCCGGCTGGCTGGGCAAAATAACCGGGGGGGTGATGAACAACTTGTGTAGACTGATGCAGCAGGACTGGAAGCCGTTTATTGTTGAATAAGAGCGGTATTTATACATTTTACACAGCCTATCTAATTAGCATGAAATAGATACAGCAGTCAAACAATAAGGAATCTCCACACTTAATGGCTCGCTTTTGTTACTTCACAAACCACTCCCTCTGGCATTTTGCCAGGCGCCATCCAGACTTCTTTACAGGCTCTAACATTTCTCTGGCAAAATAACAGGTGCCAATCTGACTTGTTTACAGACGTTAACATTTCCCCCTTTTGTTTAATTTAAATAAGGACCATAGTGTTTTTTTACAGAAACACCATAAATAACCTGCTAGAAACAGAAAGGGAGGATACAAAATGTTACAATACCAATCCAATTGATGGCTCCATGCAAGAAGCCCTTGGAAAACTTATACCAGCAATGACACTGTTAGCAAAGATACCGAGTTACAAGTTGTTGTAGATTACAGTCTGTTGTCTCAGTCCAGATTAAGCAGTGTCTCAATAGATTAACTCAGAGTTCAGGTAAATCACAGTCCAGGTAAGTTCTCCAGGCAGCTAGCTTAAGTTGTAGTAGCAGAAACAGCGATAGCTCCGAAGTCTCCTCAGGTTCTCAGCCAAAGTTTCCTCCAGTTCTCAGCAACATTGTAAATTCTTCCACCTTTGTTTTCACCGGCACTTGGACGAAGGCAGGAACTCCGGATGGCTAAAGAAAATCCTGTAGCATTTCACTAAGAAAACAACCTTCTGAACAATTTTAGTACATTATCTCAAGGTTTTTTACATTTAAAATAAGCCTTAATAGTACTCATTACTCATCAGCCTGCAGGTGTGGGAGACCCATTGTAGTTACTGGCCTTGGAAATGATCAAACTTCAGGGATGTCAGTGGTATCTTCTGCCAGCTGTAGCATCCTGGGCAGCCCCAGATGGCCCCAAGGAGAGTCCTGGGCTCAAACTTCTTCCGGGCACAGGGAGCAAAAGCCTCCGAGACTGTGCCTCCAGGTCAGGTCTAGATTTGGGCTCACAGTGGTGATCCGCTCCCCCGGGCAGGGGGGCGGGGAAGAGCCCTCAACTGCCTCTTGGAAAATTCTTACTGCGCCATGATCGGCTTGGGCAGCTGGCAGCCGCCTTGTCATTTCACGCACCCTCCAGTATCGAAAAGTATTCAGTAATAGCCTTTTGCTGCAACTTTTTTCCTGATAATCCTTCTTCTTCTGAACTTTCTTTTTCTTTCTGACTAGAGATTCTGGGCTTTTATCAACACATGCCCTAACTATTCTTGGTTCCACTGGGGTGCCTTTTTCTCTTATCAATTTACTTCTCACCCCTTCCATATTTTCATCACAAAGACAATACAACATTTCAAGACAAAACAAGACACAAACATACTGCATCAATCTTCTCCATTTTCTCGAAATGGTCATTTTTCCTATCGCCCTATCTGCCTAGGGACGAGCAGATTGCTCCCGTCCTATCTATGGACAGAAAGCTTTTTTCGACCCTTACCCGTGAGTGTCCCAGGGCTCCCCGTAACGGGCCACCATCTGCCGCAGTCCCGCTGCAGCAGAATAACCTGGGGGGTGACGAATAACTTGTGTATGTTGATGCAGCAGGAATGAGAGCCATTTATTGTAAGATCTGAGCGATATTTATACATTTTACACAGCCTATCTTATTAGCATAAAATAGATACAGCAGTCAACCAATAAGGAATCTTCACACTTAATGGCTCGCTTTTGTTACTTCACAAACCACTCCCTCTGGCATTTTGCCAGGCGCCATCCAGACTTGTTTACAGACTCTAACATTTCTCCAGCAAAATAACAGGTGCCAATCTGACTTGTTTACAGACCTTAAGAGGTAAGAAGAAAGACTGACTCTGTCTTTGGTAAATTCAAACAAGTGAGACCACTGGGACTGGGATTGGTAATGGCTCTGGGTGCCTGGCTTCCTGGATCCCAAGTTCAGAGACTTTCATCACCAAGGAAGTGAGGTGTGGTCACTTCTTTCAGGAACTAAATGAGGTCACTGCCTTGGCTATCACTTTGTCCTAACAGTTGCTTCCAAGGGTTCCATGAGATGGAGGCTGCCCCTACTTCCTGTGACAATTTCATATGTTAGAATGGTATATCAACCATACGCACCTGGGAAGAGCTTTCCACACAGGCCTGGTTTGGTCTACTCTACATTAAGAAGAGTGAGGCTGATTCAGACACATTCCTTCATCCTTCCAGGTTGTTTGCCATGGAGATGTGTTTTGCTCTCTCAGGTCCTTCATAGCTGCCTACATCTTCTGCAGAGATCATTTCTGCACGTACCTTTGATGTTCTCAGCTGGTGGAAGATCCCATACATTCTTGTATTGTAAGACCAACACTGTCGCTGCTCTTCAGCAAAGTTAGATTGAGGGAACAGTGTATGATTAGTGTTATTAACATGTTCGATATGGGTTAGGAACCATTCTGCTGCATGAATAATGGTATTGGGAACGTGTGATATTTACAAGAATATAGAGGTGAAATATATGTACGAAAACAGAAATCTAAGTAAGATTTGAAGCCCAGAAGGTCATTTGTCCCTTGATTGGGATACTTAGCGTTGAATTACATTCTGCACAGATGTTTCAGATAAATCGATATACAATGGCATAGGACCTTTCACCTTGGATGATTGAATGTAGAAGAGAACATCCAGTCAAAAAGTGATAGTCGGTAGGATTAGGAAGATATTCGGTAAATTTAGGAAGAAGAATGAGTGTAGGATTTGGAACAAAAGTTCTTTAGAAGTAGGGTATCGCTAAGAGAGTGAATGTAAATATCAGCACATGTGACGAGGAAGTCACAATGATTAACTGGGGAAAATATGTAGGAAAGCAGATATCAATAGAGACATTACAAAATCAGGCAAAGTATAAAGTGAGTGACAGGATTAGACATTTTCAACATGGTTGAGTTTGAATATATAATCTTTGGAAGAAACAAACATGTAGTCACCAATAGGATTTTCATTTGAGAGCATTAGGCAACCTGGACATGGATGTTTTTAGTAATCCATGTTCACTTTCCATTTAGGTTTTGTACAATCATAAGTGTGACCTTTGCTTTTTGTGTCCAGAATATTACTGTGATAAAATGTATATGTAGATCAGGTGACATGAGTATTTCTTCCACCATTTCTGGGAGCTATATTTTGAGGACGTATAAATTAGTATTGGGGGTACAAAGAGGTGTACCTGTGTCTATGAATATAGAGATAATTCGTGAATAGACTGTACTGTGAATAAATAATATAACTGGTTCCACTTTAAATAATGGATTGAATTGATATCTGAAACTAAGTAAGAAATCTTATATTGATATAGAACCATTCATTCCAACCAGTTACACATCTAATGGTAATATTAGTGTTATGGTTTATTGTGACGGGTTTGTGAGTTTTGCTTCAAATGTGATATTGGAAATCGAAAATAATGTGTTTGGAAAGAAGTCTCATGAAAAGAGCAGTCAAGAAACATGGAGGAATACATGTGTTCTCAAGCAGGAAGTGATTGAAAGTGAAACAAATGCCTATAAATTTGCGAAATTTTGATGAGACATATATGCTATGATGTGCATAAACTGAAGAAATAGTAATGTACCAGTGTTGAATAAAAATGAACGTCAAAATGCACATCATGTCTACTTGCATTGATGTACAACTGGGTCAGTTACTGTAGAAATATTAGGATTTTGGGGGGGATTAATAATACAATTTATTTTAGCACTAGCATGCCACAGAATGTAGAGGAAAGATCAATGGATTTTTAGTTATAGCACTAATAATCTAACATTTAGTGACTATTTTGGATAGTCTAAAATTACATAAGGCTATGTAACATAATTTTTTTTATTTAACATTCATCAAAGCTTGGAATTTTCGTAATATTTCTTCTTTTTTCTTTTTTATTTTTTCAGTTGTTGATTGACCTTCATTTTGTTTATTTGTATGTGGTGCTGAGAATAGAACCATGTGCCTTACACATGCTAGAAAAGCATGTTACCACTGAGCCACAAACCCAGCCCCTCCACTTTTATCTTAACATCATACACTCATGTCCCTCTTCTTTACTCACTTTCTTCCCCATTTTCCCCCTTCTCTCCCTTCCTTTTTCGTTTCCCCTCCATATCTATTTTTCTCTCATGTCATTACAAACAGTAGTATGCTATGAAATTTAAGTTTAAGACTGTTTTTTATAGTCATTCTTTTTCTTGAGAAAATCTAAAAATTATAATCACCTGATAGATATATTACAATACATTTATTACACATATGTATCTATATTCATGCATATGCATTACATATATTATATATATACATATATATTTAAAAGTACTTTGATTTTCCTGTTAGAAATAATATAGACCAAGTCTTTCTTAATTCTCAATTCTTCCATAATTAACATCTTACAGTGAAAATCAAATAAACATATTTAAGTAAAAAGGTATCATTCTTATTTATCAATACTGATAATTTAAGGTTTTATATCACATTAAGCTGTAATATGGCATATTAACTCTTATGAATTAGAGAAATTTTATTTGAACAACCTATTATTTAAGGACCATATGCACTGACATTTTAAATGGCGTTCTTGTGATTTCTATTTCTATCAATTGTGTATTAATTGCCAAATACTTATTTTAGTACTTTTCATGTTCATAATTGATATAAAGTCAATTGTTTAATTCTTCTTGTAAGTAGTTACTTATTACAGTAGGGACATTATTAATAATACTACATCTTTATAAGAAAAATGGTTCAAATTTATTTTCATGCAAAATTAAGAATAATTGCATGCTCTAAATGTTTGATTGTTGATACATATAATAAAGAGCTTTTGATGAGTCTCTTCCCCAGTAAAACATAAAATGCAAAGATAATGTCCAAATAAAGATAAGAAAAATACACATTATCAGCTAGAAACTATTAAATAAAAGATGAAAAGAACAATCCAACACATTGTACGAACTTGTCAGATGAGGTAGTATTCTGGAAGAATAGCCTAAGACTAGACCTTGTCCATGTCAAAATATTCACGAAAAAAATGAAGTATGAAAAGTGTAGAAAATGCTAAGAATTTTTCATGAAGATAGGTGAATTATCCTTTCATCTCAATTTATGTGCATTTTCTGGTAAAATAAATTTGTGATATTTACAACTACACAAAACAAAGTTTCTGCATAGCAAAATGAATACATCTGAACCCATTTTTAGCTGATTTCTTCCCACTAAATTTTAAACCTTTATTTATTTATTTATTTTTATTGGTTGTTCAAAACATTACAAAGCTCAAGATATATCATCTTTCATACATTTGACTCAATTGGGTTATGAACTCCCATTTTTTCCCCAAATACGAATTGTAGAATCACATCGGTTACACATTCACACTTTTACATAATGGCATATTAGTGACTGTTGTATTCTGCTACCTTTCCTATCCCCTACTATCCACCCTCTCCTCCCCTCCCATCTTCCCTCTCTACCTCATCTGCTATTGTTCAATTCTCTCCATTGTTTCCCCCCCACTTCCCCTCACAACATTTTATATGCGATTTTGTGTAACATTGAGGGTCTCCTACAATTTTCATAAGCTTTCCCTTCTCTCTCCCTTTCTCTACCCCCATTCGTCTTTGTTTAATGTTAATATTTTCCTCATGCTCTTCCTCCCTGTTCTGCTCTTATTTGCTCTCTTTATATCAGAGAAGACATTTGGCATTTGTTTTTTAAGGACTGGTTAGCTTCGCTTAACATAATATGCTCTAATGCCATCCATTTCCCTGCAAATTCTATGATTTTGTCATTTTTGTGCTGTGTAATACTCCATTGTGTATAGATGCCACATTTTTTTATCCATTAATCTATTGAAGGGCATCTAAGTTGGTTCCACAGTCTAGCTATTGTGAATTGTGCCGCTATGATCATTGATGTGGCAGTATCCCTATAGTACGCTCTATTAAGATCCTCAGGGAACAGTCCAAGAAGGGTGATAGCTGGGTCAAATGGTGGATCCATTTCCAGCTTTCCCAGGAATATCCATACTTCTTTCAAAATTGGCGTCACCAATTTGCAGTCCCACCAGCAGTGTACAAGTGTACACTTTTCCCCACATCCTCGCCAACACTTATTGTTGTTTGACTTCTTAATGGCTGCTCATCTTACTGGAGTAAGATGGTATCTTAAGGTGGTTTTGATTTGCATTTCTCAGACTGCTAGAGATGGTGAGCATTTTTTCATGTACTTGTTGATTGATTGTATGTCCTCCTCTGTGAAGTGTCTGATTAGGTCCTCGGCCCATTTGTTGATTGGGTTATTTGTTATCTTATTGTTTAATATTTTGAGTTCTTTGTATATTCTGCATATTAGGGCTCTATCTGAAGTGTGAGGGGTAAAAATTTGTTCCCAGGATGTGGGCTCTCTATTTACCTCTCTTATTGTTTCTCTTCTTGAGAAAAAAACTTTTTAGTTTAAGTAAGTCCCATTTGTTTTTTTCTTGTTATTAACTCTTGGGCTATTGATGTCTTATTAAAGAATTTGGAGCCTGACCCCACAGTATATAGATCGTAGCCAAATTTTTCTTCTATGAGACGCAGTGTCTCTGATTTGATATCTAGCTCCTTGATCTATTTTGATTTAACTTTTGTGCATGGTGAGAGAACGGGATTCAGTTTCATTTTGTTGCATATGGATTTCTAATTTTCCCTGCACCATTTGTTGAAGATGCTATCCTTCATCCATTGCATGTTTATAGCCACTTTATCAAATATAAGAAAGTTGTAATTTTGTGGATTGGTTTCTCTGTCCTCCATTCTATACCATTGGTCCACCTGCCTGTTTTCGTACCAGTACCACACTGTTTTTGTTATTAATGCTTTGTAGTAAAGTTTGAACTCTGGTATCGCTATACCTCCCGATTCACACTTCCTGCTTAGAATTTCTTTTGCTATTCTGTGTCTTTTGTTTTTCTATATGAATTTCATGATTGCTTTATCATTTCTACAAGAAATGCCATTGGGATTTTGATTGGCATTGCGTTAAACCTGTATAGAACTTTGGGTAATTTCGCCATTTTGATGAATTTAGTTCTGCCTATCCATGAACAGGGTACATTTTTCCATCTTCTAAGATCTTTTTCTATCTCTCTCTTTAGGGTTCTGTGGTTTTCACCTCTTTTGTTAGGTTGATTTCCAAGTATCTTATTTTCTTTGAGGATATTGTGAATGGAGTGGTTTTCCTCATTTCCATTTCAGAAGTTTTGTTTCTGATATACAGGAATGCCTTTGATTTATGCGTGTTGGTTTTATATCCTTCATTTATTAACTCTAGCAGTTTCTTTGTAGACCCTTTTGGGTCTGTTAAATATATTACCATGTCATCCACAAATAGCGATAATTCAAGTTCTTCTTTTCCTAATTTTATGCCTTTAATTTCTTTTGTCTGTCTAATTTCTCTGGCTAGTATTTCAAGAACTAAATTGAATAGAAGTGGTGATAGAGGGCATCCCTGTCTTGTTCCAGATTTCAGAGGGAATGCCTTCAGTTTTCTTCATTTAGGATGATCCTAGCCTGAGGTTTAGCATATATAGCTTTTACAATGTTGAGGTAAGTTCCTGTTATTTCTAGTTTTTCTAGTGTTTTGAACATAAAGGGATGCTGAACTGTGTCGAATGTTTTTACTACATCTATCGAGATGATCATATGGTTCTTGTCCTTAAGTCTATTGATGTGGTGAATAGCATTTATTGATTTCCGTATATTGAACCAGCCTTGCATTCCAGGGAAGAATCCTACTTGATCATGGTGCACAACTATTTTGATATGCTTTTGGATTCAATTCACACGGATTTCATTGAGAATTTTTGCATCCAAGTTCATTAGAGATATTGGTTGTAGTTTTCTTTTTTGAAGTGTCTTTGTCTGGTTTTGGGATCAGGGTGATTTTGGGCTCCGAGAATGAATTTGGAAGAGCTCCTTATTTTTCTATTTCTTGATATAGCTTGAAAAGTATTGGTATTAATTCTTCTTTGAAGGTTTTTTTGAACTCTGCTCTATACCCATCAGGTCCAGGGCTTTTTTTGGTTGGTAGTATTTTGATGGCTTCTTCTATTTCTTCCTTTGTTTTCGGTCTGTTTAAATTGTGTGTGTCTTCCTGACTGAATCTGGGCAGATCGTATGACTTAAGAAATTTATCGGTATTTTAACTATCTTCTATTTTATTGGAATATAGGGTTTCAAAATACTTTCTAATTATCTTCTGTATTTGTGTACTGTCTGTTGTGATATTGTCTTTTTCATTCCGTATGTTAGTAATTTCAGTTGTCTCTCTTCTTCTCATCCTTAGCATGGCTAAGGGCCTGTAAATCTTATTTATTTTTTCAAAGAACCAACTTTTAGTTTTATCAATTTTTTCAATGTTTTTTTTTTTTGTTTCAATTTCGTTGATTTCTGCTCTAATTTTAATTATTTCTTGTCTTCTACTACATTTGCTGTTGTTTTGCTCTTCCTTTTCTAGGTTTTTGATGTGTACTGTGAGTTTATTTATTTGTTGTTTTATTCTTTTTTTGAGGAAAGAACTCCAAGAAATGAATTTCCCTCTTAAAACTGCCTTCTTTGTGTCCCATAGATTCCAGTATGATGTGTCTGTATTGTCATTTGATTCTAAAAATATTTCTATCTCCTCCTTTATGTCTTCTGTAACCCATTGATCATTCAGTAGAATATTGTTCATTTTCCATGTGATGTAGGATTTTTCCTTCCTTCTTTTATCATTGATTTCCAGTTTCATTCCATTATGATCAGATATGGTGCATGGTATTTTCTCCACGCCTTTATATTTACTAAGAGTTGCCCAATGGCATAATATATGGTCTAACTTGGAGTAGGATCCATGTGCTGCTGAGAATAAAGTGTATCCACTTGATGATGGTTGATGTATTCTATATATGTCGGTTACGTCAAGGTTATTGATTGTGCTGTTGAATTCTATAGTTTCTTTATTCAGTTTTTTATAGAGGATCTGTCTAATGGCGAGAGCGGTGTGTTGAATTCACCCATAATTATTGTGTTGTAGTCTATTTGACTCTTGAACTTGAGGCGAGTTTGTTTTATGAGCGTTGCAGCTCAATTGTTTGGTGCATACCAATTGATAATTGTTATGTCTTGTTGGTGGATGGTTCCTTTTAACAATATATAGTGTCCTACTTTATCCCTTTTGATTAACGTAGTTTTGAAGTTGATTTTATATGATATGAGTATGGCCACTCCTGCTTGCTTCCGAGGGCCATATGAGTGGTATGATTTTTCCCAACCTTTCACTTTCAGCCTGTGTATGTCTTTACCTTTCATATGAGTCTCCCGAAGGCAGCATATTGTTGGATTTATTTTTTTTGATCCAGGTTACTAGCCTATGTCTCTTGATTGGTGAGTTTAGATTTTTAACATTTAAGGTTACAATTGAAATATGATTTGTACTTCCAGTCATGTTTATTTATTTATTTATTTTAATTTGGGTAGTTTTTACTTTTTGGTTTTTTTCTTACCCCTTTACTGAGATACCTCCCGCTGTTAGTTTTGGGCACTATTTTTCAATTCCTCTTTTTGTAGTATTTTGCTCAAAATTCTTTGCAGTGCTGGTGTTCTGTCTGCGAATTCTTTTAGCTTTTATTTATCAGGAAGGACTTAATTTCATTGTCAAATCTGAAGCTTAATTTTGTTGGATACAGTATTCTTGGTTGGAATCCATTATTTTTCAGTGTTTGAAATGCATTGTTCAAAGATCTTCTCGCTTTCAAAGTCTGTGATGAAAAATCAATTGTTAACCTTATTGGTTTACCCCTGAATGTTATCTGCCTACTTTCTTTCATAGCTTTTAATATTCTCTCCTTGTTCTGTATGTTGGCTATCTTCATAATTATATGTCTTGGAGTTTGTCTATTATGGTTTTGAATGTTTGAGGTCCTGTAGGCTTCCAGGATATGGCAATCCATTCCATCTTTCATCTCTGGGAAGTTTTCTAGAATTATTTCATTTAATATGTTGTTCATTCATTCGGTTTGAATTTCTATGCCTTCTTCTATCCCGATGACTCCCAATTTTGTTTTTTTTATGACATCCCAAATCTCTTGAATAGTTGCTCATGGGATTTAAGCATGTTTTCTGTGTTGACTATATTCTTTTCAAGTTGACAAACTTTGTCTTCATTATCTGATGTTCTGACTTCTACTTGATCTAGTCTATTTGTAATATTCTTGTTTGAGTTTTTAATTTGGTTTATAGTTTCCTGCATTTCTAGAATTACTGTATGATTTTTTAAAAAATCTCTATCTCCTTGTAAAGCTTGTTCTTTGCCATTTGAATTTTTTTGTTTAATTCATTTTCAAAATATACTTTTATTGCTTAGACTTGCTGCCTCATGTCTTCTCTCTTATTCCTTTCCATCTGAGTTAGGTATGACTTAAGTTTTTTCCCTATCCCTGTTTCTGATGCTTCTAGGTTCTCCTGTAGTATTAAGTTGTCCTTCATTGTTTGTACACCTTGTTTTCCCTTGTTTTTTCATGATGTTCACGTCATTTTCCAGCTCTATTTGATTGCTGTGTTTCTGCTCTCTTCTATAGATTTGTTATGGGTTTATATATCTCTGTTTTCTCTCCTTTGTGTTGGTAGACTATGCCTGCTTAAGTGGATTCCGCTGTTAAGGAATTCTGACGGCCGAGCTCCAGTGATGTCACCTCTCTGCTGTGGTGGGCCCCAGGCTCCTTGCCGGAATGTCCGAATTGGGTGGGTTGACTGGATTGTCTCTGGTTGGTTTCAGCTCCCGGTCGCTGGCAGGCCGGCATTCTCCAGCCACCCAGTAGCGCGGGCAGCTTGTGGTCTGTCTTCGGCTGGTGGGTGATCTCTAGCCACACAGTTGCGCGTTCGGTCGCCGGCAGGCGCGCATTCTCCAGCCGTCAAGACATAGCGTCATTAGGTGGGCTGGCGCCAGCAGGAAGGTGGTCTCCAGTTGCCCAGTCACACTGGCAGTGGGCCGGCGTTCTCCAGCCAACCAGTCAGGAGGGCCTGGCCTCTAGTCCCCTGGTTTATCCTGCTAGTCCTGATTTCTCCTGCTAGACCAGATTTCTCCTGAGTGATGCTTCTCGGCAGCTCAAACTGTTCTCTGGGTCTGCCGCTTGTTGGGTGGGGAGGGTGTCTATTGGGAACCCTGGAACTCTATTGTTTTAATATTTTTCGCTTGCCCATCGCCCCGCACTGGCTAGACAAGTTTCATTTTTGCCGCTGATGGGAAGGGGAGATGAAGGTCAGGTGCCTCTAGTTTTCCCCCAGTCTTTATGCAGACTTGCTCTGATTATCCCTCCCCCAAAAGCCTAGGAGATATTTTATGCGAATTCCCCTCTGTATGTGAGATGAGCTGAGAAACACACACCTGTTTTATTCTTGCAATCTGTCAGGGAGTGGTGGTGGTTACTTCAGCTCTCCAAGATGGTGGCTGTTGGTTTCCTTTGTGGAGTTTCCGCTTTGGGGCATAGAAATGTACTGCTAACTTCCCCGTCTGAAATCCCAAATTCAGCTGGGGGCTCAGTGGATGCTCAGCCAGCATGATTCCACAGAATCTGCAGCAACGTTTCTCCCTGCTTGCTGGTCGCTTCTCGGTGGTGCCTCACCATTTGTAGACACAGGGCAGGTCACGCGGATCAATCAGAATGGATCTCCAGTTGCACAAGTGGCTTGTGTTTGAGACTCAATTACCTGACCTCGGTGGTGGAAATCATTCTTCTAGGTTTCGGTAAACACCCATTTTCCTGTAAGATCCTAACAAGATAGTTTTTCATCCCTCTAACTCGTTATTCACTTGCGCAGTGGCAGGGTACACTGGGTGTGATACACTGTCTTCACAGCCATCTTGCAATGCCGAAATATTAGGATTTGGATGCACCATTTACTGAAAACTGTTTCAGTACTAGGAAAAAATATGTATTTCAGGTGGATGAATATTTCTGAGAATAATTTTTTAAAAAGTGGATTATAAATCCACATACATGAATATGAATGAATTTAGGGAGTGCAAAATAAGACACAAATATTTCATATTTTGAAAAATCTGGAGAGTATATATATATATATATATATATATATATATATATATATATATACACACACACACACACACACAGACATTAAAAACTAGCAATATATATGCCAATCGAAATTCATCATGAAATACATATCATCCACAGACAAAAAATATTCATATACTGAACATGGATTTATGTATAATGTTGTTCAACTAGGAGGCTTACCCATAGGTTGAATTTTCAGTTCCAACAGCATTTAGGAGGAGTGATCTCTTCTCACAATTTGTATTTGCCAAGTCAGTCACCTCACAAAAATGTACGTGTGATACCAGGTACAATTCTATATGTGCATATAAAATTACATGTGCTGAATAGGCTACAGAGAAAAGGAGACAGGAATTCACATATTTGTTAACTTTCAAAACACATGGAGAACTATTTCAACAAAAAAATTATTAGATTTATAACTCCTACCCTATATAATGCAAAAGGCAATTCCAACTATACACCATGCCTCCTCTGAACTGCTTGTATTTCTATTCTGTTTTGGTAATTATTCTCTATCATATTACGATTAGTAGTCAGAGTCTAGTATGGTAGGGGTTAGAGTCAGGGATTCAGTATTTCGAATGGAAAATTGGAAAATGTATCCAAAGTGTATGGAAATATGTGCCACACAAAATCTTCCCACTCCTCCAGAACAATGGCTTGACATTATCTTCGCCCCAAGTAAGACATAATTAGAGGAGAAGAATTAGAAAATCAGTGAATACTTATCTGGAATGGAATATGCTAAGGAGTTCACTACCTTGAAGGTGGTACAGGAGTTTCCAAAAGTAAGGGACAGGGTGAACACTCCATAAACATGGAGCTCTGCTGGCCTAAAGACTTCTTGAGAAATTGCCTCTGAGGTTGGGCACTTGAAACATATGTTGTTATCAGGAGCTTTAGCTTCCTTTGTACTGAGATCATCAAAGCTGGGTCTGCACCTATGTGACCTGTAAAACATAGTTTCTTATTTTCCAATTAACATGAGACACCAGTCCTGAATTTGATCTTTGTAGGTAAACTGTGGCCACTGGGTTCTAAGTGTCTCCCTGTGTGGACTGTGAAGCCATTTGTTCATCCTCCAATTTTCATGGTGTTTCTTGCTGCTACAATGGGAGTTTGGTATTTGCTTCATGAAATACACGGAGTTCAACTGGGACACAGTGCAGGAGGGAGTTCTGTCACATGTGGTATTTCAATTTCTGCAGGAGAATGCACCAACCATGCTTCTATATCACATAGCTTGCCCCATTGACCATAGCAAATCGATTCTGAACATTGCCCTGAAACCTCTCCATATAACAACATGCCTTTACTTAGAAGGGACTTCTGGCTGCATCATGTCAGTCACACGCCATTTGGAAGCCAATGGCAGATCCACATGGCCCCAGTACAGATGTTTTATCACACACCTGCCTACCAATGCTCTAGGCCCACTAATCATCAGGCTCCAACTTATTGGCATCTCTGTTTTACACAATTTTTATTAAAACCAGTCAATCAAGGCACTGTCTGTTATACTCATGATCAGCAACAGGACATCCAAAGGTTCTCCTGTGCCAGCTGGTCATGGAAATTTCAAAAATTTCATGGTATTTTTCTAGCCATATTTCAACAATGATGTTGGAGGCACTGTGAGTTTCAGTTCATTCCAGAACCATTAATCTTGACGAAGCTCATTTCAATGAAAGCTCTGGAGAAATCTCACAAGTAATGCTTCCCAAAGAATGGCCAAAAGGTCAAATGAAGACAGGCCCATTGAGTTCTACAATGTGAGGTCCATGTGTCTTTTGACTCTCAACTATGGCTGCCAAGTCTTTCAGAAGAAAATTATGTGATATCTTGGCTGTGATTCCCAGTGCTCTGTTGAAAGCCACCCTGGGCCTTGATCTCAGTTTCCAAGGGCGACTCTCATGCATGGCCTCCTAAAATCCCAACACAATTAATGGCAATACTTTTCTGAGGTCAGTTCCAGAACTCAGTCTCTAAGAGGAAAAACACCAGAGTTCATGTCAAGGTGGACTCAGTCATCTCTTCCAACCACCACACTAACAACCACAATTAAAACCAAAACACTCCCACATGGCCCTCATGTTCTTTTATATAGACACTCATCATAACCTATCGCTGGAATTTTCCATGAGGGGCGAAGCTCAAGACAGTCTCCTAAATAATCTCTCTTGCCCCTAATTTGCCTAAATTCAGGGTGGCCTGGACACCACTCCTGTGAACCAGGAGTGTTCATATAGGCCTGCTGTTAATACTTCTCTGTTTCTCCAATTTGAGGTGTATTGACTGTGCAGTTTGGATTCTTTATGTGAATTGTAGTCAAGGGAAAATTCAAGCAATTATGGGCAAGCCTCTTTAGGGCTTTGAAGAAATGATTTGGCCCAAAGGATCCCTATTCTAACTTGATGGAGGTCAGGAACCTCACAGAGAATGGGGAGAGACTTCATCCACAATAACTGCACTTTTGGCCATTTTTGTTTTGGATGCACACATGTGATGTTTCTTTAGATTCTTCAGGGGTTGAGAATCTAAGCCACGGCCTCACACAGGGCCAAGAGGCTGATTCAGACACTTCCATTTCCAAAGGAATTAAGCAAAGATCCACAGGTGATGTCCATTCATTTCCATTTGAACCTGTTTTCTTCAGGCTTCACAAACGAATGTCTTGAGGCAAAGACCTTCCTGACATTCAGGGCAAAAGAACAATAGGTAAGCAAAAGGCCCAAAGCAGGGTTTCTCCACTTAGACTATCATGGTCACACTTATATCTGAGTTTTTTGAGATGCTCGACATTCCCTTCAGCTATCCAGTACATGGCCATGTCACAGGGCTTGGAACTGCTACATGTCTTGGACACAAAACCATGAGCCTATTCTGGAGAGTAGCCAGAATTCATGAAGAATGCAGGAATTTTGGAAGATACCACATGTTGCTCATCGATAAGGCAAGCTGAAATCCATTCATAAATTCGGCAGGATGAATGCTGGGAAGCTTTCTACTAGACAGGACACAACAATTGATGCATTCTGTTTTCTAATGTCTAAAACCATGGACACAGTGGGATACACAGACATAGGAACTCTTGCTTGCCAAACGACTTACTATAAACAGTTCACTCCAAATCAAACAAACCGCCTTTTCTACCTATTCTCAGAACATGAGACAAAACCACAAACCCACACCGACAACCACAGAGGCACCACCTTCTACAAAGTATGTCTGTGACTATCCAGAGTGTCTTCTGACTGGTGGGCCAACTTATGATCCCCGGAAATCACCAACTCTGTGAACTTGTCAGGAGCCAGCGGTGAGCCACTATCTGCTTTCTCAGAAAAGGCCCCTCTTCTGAGTTTTCCTGGCAGTTGGCCATCCTCATATCTGTAGGTACCATGAAAGACTGACTCTGTCCTTGGTAAATCCAAACAAGTGAGCCCACTGGGACTAGGACTGGGACAGGCTCTTGGTACCTTGCTTCCTGGATCCCAAGTACCGAGAGTTCCATGACCAAGGAAGTGAGGTGAGGTCACCTCCTTCAGGAACTAAATGAGGTCACTGCTTTGGCAACCACTTTGTCCTAACAGTTGCTTCCAAGGGTCCCATGAGATCGAGGCTTCTCCTACTTCCTGTGACACTTTCACAAGTTAGAATGGTATATGAACCATAGGCACCCAGGAACAGCTCTCCAAACAGGACTGTTTGTGTCCATCTTCTCTACATTATGAACAGAGAGGCTGATGGAGACACAACCCTTCATCCTGACCAGGTTGTTTGCAATGGAAGATGACGTTTGCTCTCTCAGGTCCTTCATGGCTGCCTACATGTTCTCCAGGGATCACTTCTTCATGGACCTTTGAGTTTTACAACAGGTGGAAGATTTTCTACATTCCTGTATTGTAAGACCAACTTGGTCCCTCCTCTTCTGTAAAGTTAGATTGAGGGAACAGTGTATGGTTAGGGTTAATAACAGGTTTGATTTGGGTTAGGAATTATTCTAATTGATGAATAATGGTATTGGGAACCTGTGATATTTATAAGAATATATAGGTGAAATATAAGTATGAAAACAAAAATCTAGGTAAGATTTGAAGCCCAGAAGGGCATTGCGCTATTGATTGGGATACTTAGCTTTGATATACGTTCTGCACAGGTGTTTCAGATAAAACGATAATCAATGGCATAGGACCTTGTACCTTGGATGATTGAATGTAGAAGTGAACATCCACTAGAACAGGGATAGTCGGTAGGATTAGGAAGATATTCGATAAGTTTCAGAAGAAGACTGAGTACAGAATTTGGACCAAAAGTTCTTTAGCAATAGTGTATCGGGTAGAGAGTGAATGTAAATGTCAGCACACGTGAAGGGTCAGTCACAATGGTGAACTGGGGAAAATATTTAGGTAAGCAGACATCAATAGAGACATTAGGAAATCAGGCAAAGTATAAATTGAGTGATAGGATTAGACATTTGCAACAGGGTTGAGGTTCAAAATATAGTCTTAAGAAGAAACAAATATGTAGTCACCAATAGGATTGACATTTGAGAGCATTAGGCACACTGGACATGAATGTTTTCAGTAATCTATGCTCACTTTTCATTTAGGCTTTGATACAATCATAAGTGTGACCTCTTCTTTTTGTGTCCAGAATATTACTGTGATAAAATGTATATGTAGATTAGGTGACATGAGTATTTCTTCCACCATTTCTGGGAGCAACATTTTGAAGATGAAAAAATTAGTATTGGGGTTACAAATAGATTTACTCTGTGTCTATGAACATAGAGATAATTAATGAATAGACCATACTGTGATTAAATATTATAACTTGTTCCAACTTTAAATATTCGATTGAATTGATATCTGAAAATAAACAGAAAATCGTATATTTATATGCAATCATTCATTCCAACCAGAAATACATCTAATGGTAATATTAGGGTTATGGTTTATCATGAAGAGTGTGTCAGTTTTTCTTCAAAATGATTATGGAAATCGAAAAAAAAAAGCGTTTGGAAAGAAGTCTCATGAAAAAACAATCAAGTAACCTGGAGGAATACATGTGTTCTGAATCAGGAAATGATTGAAAGTGAATCAAAATCCTATAAATTATTGAAGTTGTTGATGAAATATATATCCTATGATGTGTATAAACTGAACAAATAGTAATGTACCAGTGTTGAATAAAATGAACTTCAACATAGACATCAGATCCAAGAGGAATCTAGTTGCATTGATGTTAAACTGGGTCAGTTACTGTAGAAATATTAGGATTGTATGCACCACTCACTGAAGTTAGTTTTCAGTAATAGAAAACAAATATGTAATTCAGGTGGATGAATATTTCTGAGAATAATATTGTGAAAAGTTGATTATAAATCCACATACATGAACATGAATGAATTTAGGTAGTATATGTAAGACACATATATTTCATATTTTGAAATATTTGCAGAGTGTATATATATATATATATATATATATATATATATATATATATACACCCCCCACACACACACACAACACACACACCCAGACAATAAAATGTAGCAATATATATGATATATATGCCAATCGAAATTCATCATGAAGTATATATCATCCACAGATGCAAAAATATTTAATTTACTGAACATGGATTTATGTATAATGTTGTTCTACTAGGAGGCTCACCCATAGGTTGAATTTTCTGTTCCAACAGCGTTTAGGAGGAGTGATCTCTTCTCACAATTTGTATCTTCCAAGTCAGCCACCTCACAAGAATGTACATCTGATACCAGGTAGGATTCTATATGTGCATATAAAAATACATGTGCTGAATCGGCTACAGAGAAAGGGAGACAGGAATTCACATATTTGTTAACTTTAAAAACACATGGAGAACTATTTCAATTAAAAATAACTAGATTTATAACACCTACCCTATATCATGCAAAAGGCAAGTGCAACTATACCCCATGCCTCCTCTGAACTGCTTGTATTTCTATTCTGTTTGGGTTATTTTTCTCCATCATATTAGGATTTGTCATCAGAGTCTAGGAGGGTATGGGTTAGTGTCAGATGGCCCGGCTGGCAGGACACATCAACTTGGGTGTCGATCCTAGTTGGGGAGGAATGAAGGGACAAGAGACACGAGAGATGACAGCAAGACAGGAGTTCTGATCATGCTGCAAACATTTATTATTCTCAGAGGGTATTTATATGCTGCGGATGGGAAAGCTCTCTTATCGGCAGTTGCTGGATGTCTTCACAGGGTGAGATAACCTCAGGATGTTTCAGGTAGACAGATGGTAGCCGGATGTCAAAAGGAGATAGATGGCTGTGGGATGTCTCCCAGGCAGGTTGTGTCCCAGGGGGCTGTTTCTTGTGTCAGTCTATTTTTTGAAGGAGAACTTCCTTCTAGCCCCTGACATCTCCCCTTTTGTTATATAAAATATTCGACCATACCTTACAGGCCATGGATTTAGGGGGTGATAGTGGCTCTGTTTCTCTAGGATGCCTTAGAATATCTCCTGATTTGAGCGAGCATCTTTCCTAGGAGATTTCGTGTTGGCTTTGGCATGTTTTTGGAGGAGACGTCTTTGAGGGGATAGCATGCCAACTGCCATGCACCAGAGCGTGTCATTCAGAGGTCTTGTGTTTGGGGATCCGTGGATCCATCCTCCTGCAGTCCTTCCTGGACCCTCCGTTATTATGGCCTAACGTGCTCATTCCAAGGGTGTGTCCTCCCCCAAGCGGAGGGGCCCATGGAGAACGAACCCTTATTGCATGGTAGAAGATGGTTGCTCAGAGCTGTTACTTATAGTTTTCTGTAAGAAAGAGAGATCTGTGGGGATGTAAACTTAATAAGCCTGTGAGAAGGGTTGAACATTCTTTTAAATGTTGGCAGTGCTGTCTTCCATCTCCAGACCATGATAGTGGACCTGTATGGGCTTAGAAACCAAAATATTAATCTGTTCTTTAATAAATTGTACCAGCCTCTTTATAATGCAGCGGCCTATGGACACCATTAAAAGTAAACCCAACAAAGGGACTAATAGGGGAAGAAGGTAGGGTAGAAATCCATTATGCCCAATCCAGAGGGGATTTTCAAATAGTTCCCTTTGTCTCTTTTCTGGATCTTCTTGAAGCTGCTAATTTTAATGCATTCTATGCCTGATTTATTTGCATAAAAGCAGCATCGTTCCCCTAAGGGTAAGCAAATACCTCCCTGGTTAGCTGTCAGCAAATCTAAGCCTCGTCTGTTTTGAAGGAACACTTCTGCCAGGGAATTTATTTGGTCCTGCAAATCTTTAATGGTTCCTGAAAAAGTTTGTACATAATTTATAAGTTGTTGAGACAGGCGATGGTAAGAGTGAATAGCCGTGCCTAAGCCACTGTACCTGTGCCCACAGCAGCTGTTATTCCAAGGCTGGCAATGAGTGGTAAAGCCTGTATTGCCCACCTATGTCTTTTGACTAAAGTGTCTAGGCTAGAAATTGGTAGAGGTTCATCTCCTGGGACAATAGTTATATCAGGGAGTAATAAAGCAAGAACACAACCAATGGTCCAATTCGCTGGAAGCGTGGGAAGGCCGAGTTTCCTCCACACATAAAAACTGTGACATTGGAGGGACAAAGAGATGGGGTGGGTGAGGAATAATTTTATACTGTTGAGCAATTTCCAAAGGAAGTAAGTCGAACATCAATATCATAGGTATTATTCTGCATCGCGCCTAAAAGAAATAATGTAAAAGTGCCTATAGGCTGTACTTTAAAGGGAAATCCGGGTTGGCATGTATTATCATTGTCCATGATAGAATTAATAGGAACTGCCATAGGCATGATTGCCCCTGTTGTCATGCAGAGCCAGCAATCACCAGCAAGGGTGGGGTTCGAATTATTAAGCTAGGAGAATGTAGTTTGCAAAATATCTAATGTTTTGGTATCTAAACCTGGGAACTGGGATTTAGGCTACATTAAGGGATGATATGTGAGCTCAGGGATTTGGGGTTTCAAAAGTTTGATTATCTGAGGATGCTTGACAGAATAAGTTGGTCCTCCACCATCAGAGACCCCTGTAGGGGCCTTAATGGGCCAGTAGGAAGGTTTTCCGACAGTGCCTTGGCACCCAGCTGACTGTAGCTTGGTGTATTTGCCATCTCCTCCATGGTCAAAGAGAATGGGGGTATAATGAATAGTGGTCCCCCTGCTGCATGAGTTTTAGTTAGGGAGGCTTCAAAAAATTGTTCTCCCTGTTTATTAACACAAAGTTAAGCCGACGCATTACAAGAGACATGCATCGCCTGGGTATGCGTACAAGTTGCAGAACAATTTTGGAGAGCTTTACTTGTACTAGGGGGAATAATCTTTGGCTTGTTAACACATACCCATTTAGGCTGATGAACTCCTCCGAGATTATGGTCTACCTTGGCACGGAGGTAAGTCACCTTAGTCATGCAGTCAGCAGTCTGGGTCCAACTAGTGGGAGCCTCAGTCCAAAATCCTCCTTTGCATTCACGGGGGGGGGGCAAAAAGGTACCCCATGATGTTGGAAATTAGAGGTCCAAGGCCTCTGTGTTCAAACCTGTTCAGCAGAAGTGTCTTAAGCAGGATCCTCGCACAGATTGTTGGCTGTATCTGAAATGGAGGAAAATTTGTCCTCAGGGGGAGGGCCTCTATCCCTGGGTTGAGGTAAGTAATTTACCTGTTTAACCAGGCATTCTGGTAACCATCTTGGGGATGCTTGCTCTTGGTTCAAAACACAAGCTGAGCCTCATCCCCTGATGAGGATAGGATGTGGGCGTTTTCATTTATTTGTAATGGGATTGCACCACATAACAGGTGTGTGAACAGAATTGGATGAAGGATGCCAGTGTCTGTCTGTGGCCAAATGGCCTTCACTGTCTAGGGTAAGAAAAATAAGGGCAAATAATGCATGGTTAAGGCGATCCCTGGGAGTGGTAAATACAAGGGCGGAAGCCTTAAGACGGGATAGCCAAGTCTTTAAGGTAAGCTGGGAAAGTTCCACATGCCTTGGCCCTGAGTGTTGTATGGAATTTCAGTAGTATGACAAAATTGCAAGGTAGCACAAAACTGTTTAAACTTGGCACTGGTATATGCAGGACATTTATCTGTTTTAATATGTATTGGTTTACACATTATGAAAAAGGCTGAAACAAGATGAGAAAGGACATCTTTGGTAGCCTCTCAAGAATGTGGTGATTCAAAAATAAAGCCGCTGAAGGTATCTATAGAAACGTATATATATTTGGTTTTTCAAAATTCAGGAAAATGAATAACATCCATTTGCTAAATCTGATTGGGCAGTAATCCTCGGGGGTTAACTCCCAAGTGTTGAATGGGGAGGGAGACAGTGCAAGCAGGGCATGCTTTTACTATTTCTCATGCATGTTGCCTGGTAATTTTCCAAAGTAATCGATGGCTCTGGGAATTTAGATGGTGAAGATTGTGTAACTCCATGGCCTTTTGAATGGACCCAACAAAAATTGGAAAGATGGAACGTGTTGCTGCATCAGCTTGGGCATTACCTTGTGTTAGAGGGCTCAGAAAGTCAGAGTGTGTCATGATGTGTCCTAAGGAAAATGGATGTTTTCTGGCCTGAATTAGCTGCTGAAGCTGGTGAAACAGAAAGGGGGAATTGGAAGAAGCCTTAATGGTGGGTGAAATCTCCAGAAGGGGCACAGAATGAGCAATGTAGGCACTGTCTGTATAAATATTAACAAGATTATCAAAAAACTTTATAAAAACTTGTGTTATGGCGAACAATTCCACAAACTGAGGTGACTGATAGACAGTATCAAAGGTGGTAGGCTTGTTATTGACAACAAAGACTGCACGGCCATTACTGGAACCGTCTGTAAAAAAGGTAAGGGCTAGAGGAATGGGAGCCTTTTGAGTAATTTTAGGAAAAATAAATGGATGTAACTGGACAAAATTTAAAAGGGGGTCATCGGGGATGTGGTTATGAATTGTTCCCAAAAAGCCTGATAGGGCAATATCCCATTCATCCATGTCTGTAGTAAAAATTGTAGTAAGGGTTTGGTCCTTAGTATATGGAATTAAAATATTATCAGGGTCTTTGCCAAAATGTTGTTGAGAAAGCAAACGACCTTTAAAAATAAGAGAAGCTACCTGAGCAAGATAAACAGTAATAACCTTGGAGGATGTGGTGGGTACAAGGACCAAAAGCAAGGGGCAGCCTTTATTTTTAAAATGTGGATCTCGCTGCCAAAATATTCCTGTGGGTTTATGAGGAGTGTGGAAAATAACCAGAACCAGAGGAAGGTTATAAGAAATTTGTGTAACAAACTTTTGGGCAATGGCTTCTGTGGCTTGGTTTAATGCATGTCATGCCTCGGGAGTAAGCTTTTGAGGGGAGGAGGGGTGGGAATCACCTATCAAAATATCATTAAGGGGCAAAAGTACACAAGTGGGTAATTTTAAATATGTTCCTAGCAATTGAATATCCCCCAGTAATATTTGAAAATCATTAAGTGTGTGAATATGGTCCACACATAGTTGTATTTTAGGAATTTGGATCTGATTATCTTGAAGTTTAAGGCCCAAATAGGTATAAGGGTCCTGTGTTTGAAACTTATCTGGAGCTATCTGTAGTCCCAAGGTAGTGAGGTTTTGTAAAAGTCCAAGTAACAATTATTAAGGTCATGGGTATTAGGTGCAGCAATTAACAAATCATCCATATAATGTAAAATATAATTTTGTGGACATCGCTCTCTCACAGGGTCTACTGCTTGAGCAACGTATTTTTGGCAAAGACTAGGGCTGTTGGCCATACCTTGGGGAAGAACCTTCCATTGAAATCTCTGCATAGGGCCCAGAAAATTAATGCGAGGGAGACTAAAGGCAAAATAGGGTCTATCCTCAGGATGTAAAGGAATGGTAAAAAAGCAATCTTTTAAGTCAATAACCATTTTACAATAGGTTTTTGGAATCGCCACTGGTGTGGGAATGCCTGGCTGTAGTGCTCCCATTGGGCACATAACTTTATTAATGGCACACAAATATTGTAAAAGGCACCACTTGCCTGATTTTTTCTTGATAATAAAAATAGGAGTAATCCATGGTGAGGTTGAGGGCTTTACATGGCCGGCTGCCAGCTGTTCCAGCACTAACGTGGAGGCAGCCTCCAATTTTTCTTGGGTAAGGGGCCACTGATCCACCAACACAGGAGTCTGAGTCTCCCAAATAATTTTATCTGCATGGGGTACAGGAGGGTCAGGGACCGACACTAAAAATCTGAATACACAAGTTCACATGTATTTGTTTTTTTTATGGGTTGTATAGGCTCCACCAGTCCTTGTTTCAGTATCCCCAGGCCTGTACCAGGAACAAAATTCATAGGAAGCATTTGATGAGTCACCATGGAATTGGGACTGGCGAGAATAACTTCCAATGACTCAAAATATCTCCACCCTATACGTTAACAGGGAGGTCAGAATCAACGAAAGGAGTGACAGTTGACTTATTACCATCTTTATCAGTGCAGCTAATAGACCTTGAGCTGACCAGAGGATTTTTTTATTTTCCTATCCCTTTAAGGTCAGTCAAGGATGGAGTGAGGGGCCAACCTGATGGCTAGTATTTTTGAGAAATAATTGTGGCATCAGCTCCAATATCTAGAACTCCTTGGAATTCCTTTCCTTCAGTAAGTAAGGTAAGGGTGGGTCTATTGTGAGAAATGGGTTGAACCCAATACACATCAGAGAAGCCTAAGAAGGCAGCCCCCCGAGGTAGGTTTGGGTGGTGGAAATGCCTCCTGAATCCAAGGGAAGGAGAATTAATTGTGCAAGTCTTGTTCCTGCTGGGATGGCGGCAACTCCATTAATAGCAGTGGCCAGTATTTTTATTTCTTCAGTGAAATCATTATCATTAATGCCAGCGAAGACCTGAACACCTTGTATGGTAGTGGAGGCTCTTCCAAGAATAAGGGCACATGTATGAGATGGAGGGGGACCCATAATTCCAGTGGGTATTATCTGGGGCCATTGCATTGAGTCTAATATTGTAACTGTGGTGGCACAGAGGTCCAATTTTGCGCTGCCTGGGGTGGCTAGTTGGAGGGAGGCAATTGTGGAGAAGGATTTTGTGGTAGGTTGGGAGTTTGGGAGGGAACAAACCTTATTGCTCCTGTGTTTGTCCTGGGGGATGTTGTGGCCAGGGGCTGGCCCCGCAGGGAGTTTCCTGAGAAGCAGGAAGAAATAGGCTGTCTGAGAGCATTTGTCTTAGATCTACACTCACTGTCCCAGTGATGACCTTTACCACTTCTATGGAAAAGGGTAGCTGGGGGCGGTTAAGCCCCAGTTTGAGGAGACGCTATTCCTAGGCTTTGTTTGCCTGTCGGACACCCACATGCAAAATGGCCAGGTTGTTTACAAGTAAAGCAAGTACGTGAGCCAGGATTGTGAAACGCCTTGGTAAAGGCGGCCCCTAAAGCGAGACCCATGGCATGGGCTGCACCCACGCCTGCACAGAGTCTAATAAATTCAGAAAGTTTCCCTTTATCCTTATGTGGTTGAAGAACATCCTGACATGCTGGGTTGGCATTTTCAAAGGCAAGATGTTTTACATAGGTGCTTTCACCTTCGCTTGGTTCATGCAAGCATTCCGCAGCTAGGTTAAGCCGGGGAACAAACTACCTATAAGGCTCATGGGGCACTTGTCAAATTTTTGCCAGGGAATTGGTAGCCGAGGCCTTTTGAGGGAGGTGTCACCAAGCAGGAAAACCAGCCATCTGAGTCTGCGCCAAGAGTCCAGGAGGGAAACGTGCCTGTTATTTTTAGTGTCAAAAGGCGCATTGCCCACTAGCTAAACTTAAGTCCCAGATTCAGAGGAGGCCTTAGTTAAAATTATTTGAGCAGTTTCCCGACATTGTCTTCGAAATCTGCATTCCATAACAGGAAGTCTCCGGCACTGAAGGTAGCTTGGTCTAAAAATTTCCAATCATTGGGAGTAAGCCATTGTGCGCTGTGGATTTCTAATAAAGCCAACGTGTAGGGCACAGTGGGGCCATAGTGAGCACAAGCCTTATTAAGTTTTTCAAGAAAACATAGGCTTAATTTTTTGTAGACTCTGGGTTCCTTTCTGCCCAGGGGTGAACTCCTCATCCTCTGAGTCCTGATCTCCTCGATCCATTTCCCCCGCTTCCTCCTCTTGTTCCTCATCGAAGTCTTTGACCGCAGCCTGGGCAGGCTTATCTATCTGACTGGTGGTGACTGGGAAGGTGAGAACAGGCCGATGGAGTGGCTTCGACTTTGTATTAGACCGCTGTGGGCCAGCTTGCATTGACTCCATAGCTAAGGCTAATGAAGAGAGCTCAGAGTCAAGGGAATTTAATTATTTTAAAAGTTGCATCTCTTCCCGTCTATGTTGGAAGGATGCTGGCAAGGGAGCGAGGTTAGGTAGGGGAAGTAGGGAAAAAATATCTGGGGGGGCACTTGGCCCCTGAAGGGCCAGAGTACAAAAGGCAGGAGGGATATAGGAGGGAGGTGGATGTGTAAATCCTGTAGGCTGTGGCAGGGTCCTGAGAGGTTGCGGGTCTTCTGAATGGTAGAGAGCTGCTTCCTTCTCCAAGATAGCGTCCTTCCCAGGGGTCAATGTGTCTCTGGGATATAAAACTGGATAAAGGTGGTTTTTAATCATTGGAGCCTTATTAATTAGGGTCGTATTTTTAGGGGGACCAGGAAGGTTCTTAAGGTCCTGGGAAGACTGAGAAGGGTCTATGTCTATACTAATGATGGGCATGCAGAGGAGGGACGAGAGGTCTTTTGCATAATCCCTTCCCCAATCCTGACAAGTTGTAAGGTACCATTGTCAAAGCGAAAACTTTTAAGAATTTCATTAATTAAGTTCCAGTAAGAAAAGGTGGGAACTGGCATTTTTTCTGGGCCAAAGGATTCATAATAATCTTTTAAACAGTCTCCTACTCTAAGCCATTTTTGCCATCAATGGTCCCTTCAAGAGGAAACCATGGACACAATGCTCCTATGTGTGAAAAGAAAAATTTTAAGTCCTTTTTCTTAACATGTGCCCCCCATGTCTTGAAGAACTCCTTGAAGCCTGAAATAAACAAATCATGTGACGATACTGCTTGTCACATGGTGGGTCACTCACCGTGCATCATTCCCACCCTCCTCCTGGATATGTCTTTGGGTGGTGTCTGCTGAGACGATCGCGGGCTCCTCTTGACCAAGTCTTCCAGGAGGAAGGGGTTCCCCCTCAGTCAATGGCTTGAGCCCCAGTCGGTGGGCGCCAGATGTCCCGGCCGGCAGGACACATCAACATGGGCAGCGAACCTAGATGGGGAGGAATGAAGGGACAAGAGACACGAGAGATGAGAGCAACACAGGAGTTCTGATCAAGCTGCAAAATTTTATTGTTCACACATGGGTATTAAAATGCTGGATTTGGGAAAACTCTCTTATCGGCAGTTCCTGGATGTCTTCACAAGGTGAGATAACTTCAGGATGTTTCTGGAAGAAAGATGGCCACAGGATGTCTCAGGGACACATATGGCTACAGGATGTCTTCCAGACAGGATGTCTCCTGGTGGCTGTTTCTTGTAAGTGTCAGGCTGTTCTTTGAAAAAGAATTCCTTCTACCCTTGACAGTCAGGGATTCAGTATTTCGAATGGAAAATTGGAAAATGAATCCAATGTGTAGGCAAATATGTGCTACCCAAAAATCCTCCAACTCTCATTCAGAACAATGCCTTGACATTTCCTTCACCCGAAGTAAGACACAATTAGAGGAGAAGAGTTAGAAAATCTGTGAATACATATCGGTAATGGAAAATGCTCAGGAGTTCACAACCTTCGAGGTTGTAGAGAAGTTTCAAAAAGTAAGGGACAGGGTAAAAACTCCAAAAACATGGAGCTCTGCTGGCCTAAAGACTTTTTGAAAAACTGCCTCTGAGGTTGGGCACCTGAAATATATGTTGATGACAGGAGCTTTAGCTTCCTTTGTAGTGAGACCATCAAAGCTGGGTCTGCATCTATATGACGTGGAGGACATGGTTTCTTTTTTTCCTATGAACATGAGGCAGCAGGGATGAATTCTCTCTTTATAGGTAAACTGTTGCCACTGGGGGCTAAGTGTCTTCTAGTGTGGACTGTGAAGCCATTTGGTCATCCTCCAATTTTCGTGGTGTTTCTTGCAGCTGCACTGGGAGTTTGGTATTTGCTTCACAAAATACGAGAAGTTCAACTGGGACACAGTGATGGAGGGAGTTCTGTCACGTGTGGTGGGTAAGGGTCTGCAGGAGAATGCACCAACCTGGCTTATATCCCACATAGCTTGCCCCCTTGACCATAGCAATCTGATTCTAAACATTGCCCTGCAACCTCTCCATATAACAAGATGCCTTTACATACAAGGGTATGGGGGCTGCACCATATCAGTCACAATGCATTTGGAAGCCAATGGCATATCCACATCACCCCACCACAGATGTTTTAACACACACCTGCACACCACTGCTCTAGGCCGACTACTCATCAGGCTCCAAGTTACTGGCATCTCTGTTCTATACCATTTTCTTGAAACCCAGTCAATCAAGGCACTGTCTGGTACACTCATGATCAGCAATAGGACACCCAAAGGTTCTCCAGTGCCACCAGGTGATGGGAATTTCCAAACTTTTATGATATTTATCTAGGCATTTTTCATGGATGAAGTTGAAGGCACTGTGGGTTTCAATTCATTCAGGAACCATAAAATGGAGAAGAAGCTCATTTCAATGAAAGCTCTGGAGAATTCTAACAGGCAAGGCTTCCCAAAGACAAGCTAAAAGGTCACATTAAGCCAGGCATTTGAGGTCTACAATGTGAGGTCCATGTGTGTTTTGACTTGCAACGATGGCTGCCAAGTCTGTAAGAATAAAATCATGTGATGTCCTTCCTGAAATTTCCAGTGCTCTTCCGAAAGCCTCCCTGGGCCTAGATCTCAGTTTCCAAGTGCGACTCTCATGCGTGGCCTCCTAAAATCCCAACACAATACATGGCAATCCTTCTTTGAGGTCAGTTCCAGAACTCAGTCTCTAAGGGGAATCACATAAGTGTTCAAGCCCAGGTGGACATAGTCATCTCTTCCAACGGCCACAAAAATGACCACAATTAAAACCAAAACACTCCCACATGACACACCTGATGCAAAGACCTTCCTGACTTTCAGGGCAACAGAAGAATAGGTAAGCAAAATGTCCAAAGCAGGGTTTTTCCACTGAGGCATTCCTGGTCACACTGATATCTGAGCTTTCTGAGATGCTCGCCATTCCCTTCAGCTATCCAGTACATGGCCATGTCACAGAGATTTGAGGAGGTACATATCATGGACACAAAACCATGAGCCTATTCTGGAGAGGGCACACAATTCAGGAAAAAAACAGGAACTTAAGAAGTTAGCAGGTGTTCCCCATTGATAAGTCAAGCCGCAGTCCATTCATGAATTGGGCAGGATGAAAGCTGAGAAGCTTTCTACTAGACAGGACTCACCCATTGATGCATTTTCTTTTCTAATGTCTACAACAAGGGACACAGTGGTATAAACAGACATAGAAACACTCGCCTTGTCAAATGACTTACTAGAAACAGTTCCCTCCAAACCAAACAAACCGCCATTCCTACCTATTCTCAGAATATGAGACAAAACCACAAACCCACACCCACTCCCACATAGACACATCCTTCCCCCAAGTAGGTCTGTGACTGTCCGGAGTGTCCTCTGACTGGTGGGCCATACTATGTTCCAATGAAATGGCCTGTCCTGTCTCAGATCTGGTCTCCTTGGCCAACTCTGTGAAGTTGTCAGGAGCCAGCAGTGAGCCACTACCTACTTTCTCAGGAAAAGCCCCTCTTCAGAGCTTTCCTGATTTTGGCTGTCCTCACATCAGTAGGTACCAAGAATGACTGACTCTGTCCTTGGTAAATCCATACAAGTGAGACCACTGGGATTGGGACTGCCTCTTAGTCCCTGGCTTCTTGGATACCAAGTTCAGAGAGTTCCATCAACAAAGAAGTGAGGTGAGGTCACTTCCTTAAGGAACTGAATCAGATCACTGCCTTGGTAACCACTTTGTCCTAACAGTTGCTTCCAAGACGACCATGAGATGGAGGCTGCCCCTACTTTCTGTGACACTTTCACAAGGTAGAATGGTATATCAACCATAGGCACCTAGGAACAGCTCTCCACACCAACCTGGTTTGGTCCATCTTCTCTACAATAAGAAGAGAGAGGCTGATTCATAAACAACCTTTCATCCTGACCAGGTTGTTTGCCATGGATGCTGACTTTTGCTCTCTCAGGTCCTTCATAGTTGTTTACATCTTCTCCAGGGATCATTTCTGCATGGACCTTGAGGTTCTCAGGAGGTGGAAGATCCCCTATATTTCTGTATTGTAAGACCAACTCTGTCCCTGCTCTTCTGTAAAGTTAGATTGAGGGAACAGTGTATGGTTAGGGTTAACAATATGTTCAATTTGAATTAGGAATCATTCTGCTGGATGAATAATGGTACTGGGAACCTGCGACATTTATAAGTATATATAGGTGAAATATATGTATGAAAACAGAAATCTAAATAAGATTTGAAGCGCAGAATGGGGATGGGCCCTTGATTGTGATACTTAGCGTTGAATTATGTTCTGCACAGATGTCTGAGATAGATCGATATACAATGGCATTAGACACTGTACCTTGCATTATTGAATGTATAAGAGAACATCCAGTCAAAAAGGGATAATGGGTAATATTAGGAAGATAGTCAGTAGGTTTAAGAAGAAGAGTGAGTATAGGATTTGGAAAAAAATTCCTTAGCAATAGGGTTTGGATTAGAGTGTGAATGTAAATGTCAGCACAATTGAAGAGTCAGTCACAATGATGAACTGTGGAAAGTATGTAGGAAAGCTGATATAAATAGAGACATTATGAAACCAGGTGCTGGGAGCCATCAGCCAAGTAGGTATGACAATCTCCTTGCCAGCTTACTTCCATGCTGTCTGTGGAAGGACTTCTGAAAGGTGACCTTGCTCAAGGACCAGGGCAGGATCCGTGTTTAGGGTGTTCCCCCTTTAGAATAGGGAAGTTTAGCATAATAGGAGAGTAGGGTGTTCCCCCTTTAGAATAGGGAAGTTTAGCATAATAGGAGAGTAGGGTGTTCCCCCTTTAGAATAGGGCGTATCCTGCTGCTGAGTTCCTCTTGAGTGCTTAGGTCAGACAGTATATATTTTGGGAGACAGAAGCCCATGCGGAGTGGATTTGGGAGAGAGTGGATCAGGGCAGAGTGTGGATTTGGGAAGAGAACGTGGATTCCCCCAGAACGTGTTTGTAGACGGCCGGTGTGAGTTCGGGAATAAAGAATTGCTGTTTGAATCTACAAGTGTGTGGAGACTCGTGATTTGTGCCCAGCCGAGAGACTGCGGCAACCAGGAAAAGTATAAAGTGAGAGATAGGATTATATATTTTCAACAGGGTTGAGTTTGAATATATAAACTTAGCAAGAAACAAATATGTTGTCACAAATAGGATTGACTTTTGAGAGCATTAGCCAAACTTTACATGGATGGTTTTAGTAATCCATGTTCACTTTACATTTAGGCTTTGGTGCAAACATAAGTGTGACCTTTTCTTTTTCTGTCCAGAATATTACTGTGATAAAATGTATATGTAGATCAGATATCATGAGTATTTCTTCCACCATTACTGGGAGCAAAATTTTGAAGAAGTATAAATTAGTATTGGGTTTACAAAGAGGTGTACCCTGTGTCTATGAATATAGAGACAATGCATGAATAGACAATAGTGTGAATAAATAATATAACTGGTTCCACTTTAAATAATGAATTTATTTGATATCTGAAAATATATAAGAAATGTTATATTGATATACAATCATTCATTCCAACCAGTGATACATCTAATAGTAATATTAGGGTTATAGTTTATCATGAAGGGTGTGTGAGTTTTGCTTCAAATATGATTATGGAAATCGAAAATAATATGTTTGGAATGAAGTCTCATAAACAAACCAGTCAAGAAACATGGAGGATTACATGTGTTCTAAAGCAGAAAATGATTGAAAGTGAAACAAATGCCTATAATTTTGCTAACGTATGGATGAAATATATATCCTATAATGTGCATAAACTGAAGAAATTGTAACATACCAGTGGTGAATAAGAATGAACATCAAAATACACATCATGTCCCATAGGAAGCTACTTGCATTGATGAGAAACTGGATCAATTATTGTAGAAATATTAGGATTTGTATCCACCATTCACTGAAGTTATTTTCATTTCTAGGAAAAAAATATGTATTTCAGGTGGATGAATATTTCCGTGAATAATCTTGTGAAATGTTAACTCTAAATCCACATACATGAATATGAATGAATTTAGGGAGTTTATAATAAGACACATATATTTTATATTTTAAAAAAATTTAGAGTGTATATATATATATATATATATATATATATATATATATATATATAGATATATAGATATAGATATAGATATACACACACACACACACACACACACACAGACATTAAAAATTAGCAATACATATGCCAATCGAAATTCACCATGAAATATATATCATCCACAGATCCAAAAATATTCATTTTACTGAACATGGATTTATGTATAATGTTGTTCAACTAGGAAGCTCACCCATAGTTTGAAATTTCAGTTTCAACAGCGTTTAGGCGGAGTGATCTATTCTCACAATTTCTATCTGCCAAGTCAGCCACCTCACAAGAATGTACCTGTGGTACCAGGTAGAATTCTATATGTGCATATAAAAATACATGTGCTGAATAGGCTACAGAGAAAGGGTGACAGGAATTCACATATTTGTTAACTTTAAGTACACATGGAACTATTTCAATTAAAAATTAACTAGATTTATAACACCTACACTTTATCATGCAAAAGCCAAGTCTAACTATACACCATGCCTCCTCTGAAATGTTTGTATTTCTATTCTGTTTGGGTTATTTTACTCCATCATATTAGGATTAGTAGTAAGAGTCTATTAGGGTATGGGTTAGTGTCAGTTATTAAGTATTTCAAATGGAAAATAGGAAAATGAATCCAATGTGTATGCAAATATGTGCTACAAAAAAATTTCCACTTTCATCCAGAACAACGCCTTGACAATATCTTCGCCCCTAGTAAGACACAATTAGAGTGGAAGAGTTAGAAAATCTGTGAATACATACCTGGAATGGAAAATGTTCAGGAGGTGGTAGAGGAGTTTCCAAATGTAAGGGACAGTGTAAACACTCCACAAACATGGAGCTATGCTGGCATTAAGACTTCTTGAGAAACTGCCTCTGAGGTTGGGCACTTGAAGTATATGTTGTTGTCAGGAGCTTTAGCTCCCTGTGTACGGAGACCATCAAAGCTGGGTCTGCATCTATGTGACCTGGAGGATATGGTTTCTTATTTTCTAATGAACATGAGGAAGCAGTGATGAATTCTCTCTTTGTAGATAAACTGTGGCCACTGGGGGCTAAGTGTCTCCCTGTGTGACTTTGAAGCCATTTGGTCATCCTCCAATTTTCGTGGTGTTTCTTGCAGCTGCACTGGGTGTTTTGTATTTGCTTCACAACATACAAGGATTTCAAATGGGTCACAGTGGTGGTGGGAGTCCTGTAAGGTGTGGTGGGTCCGGGTGTTCAGGAGAATGCACCAACCAGGCTTCTATCCCACATTGCTTGCTCCCTTGCCCATAGCAACCTGATTCTGAACATTGCCATGAAACCTGTCCATATAACCAGATGCCTTTTCATATAATTTTCTGCTGGCTGCACCAAATCAGTCTCAAGCCATTTGGAAGCCAATGACACACCCACATGGCCACACCACAAATATATTATCAGACAACTGCACACCACTGCTCTAGGGCTCACTACTCAGCAGGCTCCAACTTACTGGCATCTCTGTTCTACACCATTGTCAAGAAATCCAGTCAATCAAGGCACTGTCTTGTACACTCATGAGCAGCAATAGGACATCCAATGGTTCTCCAGTGCCACCTGGTCATTGGGAATTTCAAAAATTTCATGGTATTATCTATCCATTGTTCAAGAATGAAGTTGGAGGCACTTTGGGGTTTCCATTCATCCAAGAACCATGAAATGGTGAGGAAGCTCATTTCAATGAAAGCTCTGGAGATATCTCACAGGCAAGGCTTCCCAAAGAGTGGTCAAAATGTCACATGCAGACAGGCCCATTGAGGTCTAAAATGTGAGGTCCATGTGTGTTTTGACTCTTAACTATAGCTGCCAAGTCTTTCAGAATAAAATCATGTGATATCCTGGCTGAGATTCTCAGTGCTCTGTGGAAAGCCACCCAGGGCCCAATCTCAGGTTTCAAGGGTGACTCTCATGCGTGTCCTCCTACAATCCCAACACAATTAATGGCAATACTTCTCTGAGGTCAGTTCCAGAACTCAGTCTCGAAGGAGAATCACACCAGAGTTCAAGCCCATGTGGACCCAGTCATCTCTTCCAACCGCCACACAAATGACCACAATTGAAACCAAAACTTTCCCACATGACCCTCATCTTCTTCCATATAGACACTCATCATAAACTCTTGCTGGAGGTTTCCATTAGGAGCGCAGCCCAAGACAATGTCCAAAATATGCACCCTTGCCCGTCATTTGCCTAAAGTGAGCGTGGCCTTGACACCCTTCCTGTAAACCAGGAGTGATCAAATAGGCCTGCCTTTAATACTGCTCTGCTTCTCCAATTTGAGGCCTACTGACTGTCAGGTATAGATTCTTTATGTGATTTGGCATCATGGGAGAACCCAAGCACTTGTGCAGGAGTTCAAGGAACTCATTTGACCCAGAGGATCCTATTCTCACTTGATGGAGGTCAGGAACCTAACAGAGGAAGGCAGGAAACTTCATGCACAATGACTGATATTTTTACCATTTTTGTTTTCAATACACACATGGGAACTTTCTTTATATCCATCAGGTGCTGAGAATCTAATCCATAGCCTGACCCAGAGCCAAGCGGCTGATTCAGACACATCCCTTTCGAAAGCAATTAAGCAAAGCACCACAGGTGATGCCCATTCATTTGCATTTAAAAACTGTTTACTTCACGCTTCAAAAAGGAGTGGCCTGAGGTAAGGACCTTCCTGACATTCAGGGCAACAGAAAAATAGGTAAGCAGAAGGCCCAAAACAGTGTTTCTCCACTGAGACTTTCCTGGTCACACTGATATCTGAGTTTCCTGAGATGCTCGCCATTCCATTCAGCTATCCAGTACATGGCCATGTCACAGAGCTTGGAGGTGTTACATATCTTGGACACAAAACCATGAGCCTATTCTGGGTAGTGGCCAAAATTTAGGAAGAAAACAGGAACTTAGGAAGATAGTAGGGGTTGCCCATCCATAAAGCAACCTGCAGTCCAGTCATAAATTGGGTAGGATGAATGATGGAAAACTTTCTTCTAGACAGGACATATCCATTGATGCATTCTCTTTTCTTATGTCTACAACCACGGACACAGTGAGATACACAGATATAGAAACACTCACCTTTTCAAACGACTTTTTAGAAACAGTCCACTCCAAACCAAACAAACCGCCTTTCCTACCTATTCTCAGAACATGAGACAAAACCACAAACTCACACCCACACCCACAAAGGCACTTCCTTCCCCGAATATGTCTGTGATTATCCGGAGTGTCCTCTGTCTGTGGACCATATTGTTACCCCGAACTGGCCTGCCCTGTCTCAGATCTGGTCTCCGTGGCCAAATCTGTGAAGTTGTCAGGAACCAGCGATGACCAACTACATGCTTTCTTAGGAAAGGACCCTCTTCAGAGCTGTCCTGGCATTTGGCCATTCTCACATCAGTAGGTACCAAAAAAAGACTCTCTGCCCTTGGTAAAACCAAACATGTGATCCCACTGGGACTGTGACTGGGACTGGCTCTGGATGCCTGGCTTCCTTGATCCCAAGTTCAGAGAGTTCCATCACCAAGTAAGTTAGGTGAAGTCACTTTCTTCATGAAATGAATGAGGTCACTGCCTTGGCAACCACTTTGTCCTAGCAGTTGCTGCCAAGGGTCCCATGAGATGGAGGCTGTTCCTACTTTCTGTGACACTGTCACAAGTTAGAATGGTATATCAACCATATGCACCGGAGAACTTCTCTCCATACAGGCATGCTTTGGTCCATCTTCTCTACATTAAGAACAGAGAGGCTGATTCAGACACATCCTTTCATCCTGTCCAGGTTCTTTACCATGTCAGAAGACTTTTGCTCTCTTTGGTACTACATAGCTGCCTACAACTTCTCCAAGGATCAATTTATGCATTGACCTTTGAGGTTTTCAGCAGGTGGAAGATCCCCTACATTCCTGTATTGTAAGACCAACTCTGTCCCTGCTCCTCTGTAAAGTTAGATTGAGGGAACAGCGTATGGTTAGGGTTAATAACAGGTTCGATTTCGGTTAGGAATCATTCTGCGGGATGAATAATGTTATTGGGAACCTGCGATATTTAAAAGAATATAAAGGTGAAATATAAGTTTGAAAACCCAAATCTATGTAAGTTTTGAAGCCCAGAAGTGTATTGGGCCCTTGGGTAGGATACTTAGCTTTGAATTATGTTCTGCACAGATGTCTCTGATTAATCGCTATACAATGGCATAGGACCTTTACCTTGGATGATTGAATGTTGAAGAGAACATGCAGTCAAAAAGGGATAATCGGTAAGATTAGGAAGATAGTCAGAAGGTTTAGAAAGAAGAGTGAGTATAGGATTTGGACCAAAAGTTTTTTAGCAATAGGGTTTCGGGTAGAGAGTGAATGTAAATGTCAGCACATGTGAAGAGTCATTCACAATGATGAACTGGCGAAAATATGTATGAAAGTAAATATCAATTGAGACAAAAGGAAATCAGGCAAAGTATAATGTGAGTTATAGGATTAGACATTTTCAACAGGGTTGAGGTTGAATATATAATCTTAGGAAGAAACAAATATGTAGTCACAAATTGGATTGACATTTGTGAGCATTAGGCAACCTGGACATGGATGTTATTACTAATCCATGCTCACTTTCCATTTAGGCTTTGGTACAATCATAAGTGTGACCTTTGCATTTTGTGTCCATAATATTACTGTGATAAAATATATATGTAGATCAGGTGACATGAGTATATCTTCCACCATTTCTGGGAGCAATATTTTGAAGACGTATAAATTAGTATTGGGGGTACAAAGAGGTGTACCCTGTTTCTATGAATATACAGATAATGCATGAATAGAACATACTCTGAATAAAACATATACTCATTCCACTATAAATAATGAATTGAATTGATATCTGAAAATATACAGGAAATCAAATATTGATATACAGACATTCATTACAACCAGTTATACATAAATGATAATATTAGTATTAGGATTTTCATGAAGAGTGTGTGAGTTTCACTTCAAAATTGATTTTGGAAATCGAAAATAATGTGTTTGGAAAGAAGTCTCATGAAAATACCAGTAAAGCAACATGGAGGAATACATGTGTTCAGAAGCAGGAAGTGATTGAAAGTGAAACAAATTCCTATATATTTTTGAAATTTTGGATGAAATATATATACTATGATGTGCATAAACTAAAGAAATAATAATGTCCCATTGTTGAATAAATATGAATGTCAAAATATATATCATGTCCCATAGGAATCTGCTTGCGTTGATGTTAAACTGGGTCAGTTACTGTAGAAATATTAGGATTTGTATACACCATTCACTGAAGTTAGTTGTCAGTAATAGGAAACAAATATGAATTTCAGGTGGATGAATATTTTAGAAAATAATCTTGTGAAAAGTTGATTATAAATCCACATAAATGAATATGAATGAATTTAGGGAGTGTATAATAAGTCACATATATTACATATTTTGAAAAATCTGGAGAGTATATATATATATATATATATATATATATATATATATATATATATATATAGAGAGAGAGAGAGAGAGAGAGAGAGAGAGACATTAAAAACTAGCAATATATATGCCAATCAAAATTCATCATGAAATATATATCATACACAGATCCAAAAATATTCATTATACTGAAGATGGATTTATGTATAATGTTGTTCAACTAGAAAGTTCACCCATAGTTTGAAATTTCAGTTCCAACAGCATTTACGAGGAGTGATCTCTTCTCACAATTTGTATCTGCCAAGTCAAACACCTCACAAGAATGTACGTGTGGGTACCAGGTAGAAATCTATATGTGCATATAAAAATACATGTGCTTAATAGGCTACAGAGAAAGGGAGAAAGGAATTCACATATTTGTTAACTTTAAAAACTCATGGAGAACTATTTCAAAAAAAAATTTGCAAGATTTATAACTCCTAACCTATATTATGCAAAAGGCAAGTCCTAGTATACACCTTGCCTCCTCTGAACTGCTTGGACTTCTTTTCTGTTTTTTGTTATTTTTCTCCATCATATTAGGATTAGTAGTCAGAGTCTAGTTGGGAATTGGTTAGGGTCAGAGATTCAGTATTTTGAAGGGAAATTGAAAAATGTATCCAAAGCCTATGCAAATATGTGCTACCCAAAATCTTCCCACTCTCATCCAGAACAATGCCTTGACATTATCTTCTACCAAAGTAGGACACAGTTAGAGGAGAAGAGTTAGAAAATCTGTGAATACATATCTGGAATGGAATATGCTCAGGAGTTCACAACCTTGGAGGTGGTAGCAGAGTTCAAAAAAGTAAGGCAAAAGGTAAACACTCCTCAAACATGGATCTCTGCTGGCCGAAAGAATTCTTGAGAAACTGCCTCTGAGGTTGGTCACTTGAAATATATGTTGTTTTCAGGAGATTTAGTTCTTTTGTAGAGAGACCATCAAAGCTGGTTCTGCATATATGTGACCTGTAAGACATGGTTTCTTATTTTTCATTGAACATGTGGCAGCAGTGCTGAATTCTTTTTTTGTAGCTAAACTGTGGACACTGGGGCTAAGTTTCTCCCTGTGTTAACTGGGAAGACATTTGTTCATCCTCCACTTTTAGTGGTGTTTCTTGCTGCTGCATTGGGAGTTTGGTATTTGCTTCACGAAATAAAGGAGTTCAATTGGGACACATTGCTGGAGGGAGTTTAGTCACGTGTGGTGGGTGAGGGTTTGCAGGAGAATGCAATAACCAGGCTTCTATCCCACATAGCTTGCCCCCTTGATCATAGCAACCTGATTCTGAACATTTCCCTGAAACCTCTCCATATAACAAGATGCCTTTACCTATTGGGTCTGTTGGCTGTAACCATATCAGTCACAAGCCATTTGGAAGCCAATGGCAGATCCACGTGGCCCCACCACAGATGTTTTGTCACACATCTGCCCACCACTGCTCTAGGCCCACTAATCAGCAGGCGACAACTAACTGGCATCTCTGTTCTTCACCATTTTCATGAAACCCTGCCAATCAAGGCACTGTCTGGAATACTATGATCAGCATCAGGACATCCAAAGATTTTCCAGTGCCACCTCGTCATGGAAATTTCAAAAATTTCATGGTATTTATCTAGCCATTATTCAAGGAAGAAGTTGTAGTCACTGTGGGTTTCAATTCATTCAGGAACCATTAAATGTTAAGGAAGCTCATTTCAATAAAAGCTCTGGAGAACAATCACAGGCAAGGCATCCCAAATAGTGGCCAAAAGGTCACATGAAGCCAGGACCATTGAGGTCTACAATGTGAGGTCCATGTGTGTTTTGACTCTCAACTACGGCTGCCAAGTTTTTCAGAATAAAATCATGTGATATCCTGGCTTAGATTCTCAGTGTTCTGTGGAAAGCCACCCTTGGCCTAGATCTCAGTTTCAAAGGGCGACTCTCATGCGTGGCCTCCTAACATACCCACACAATCCATGGCAATACTTCTCTGAGGTCAGTTCTACAACTCAGTCTCTAAGGAGTATTACACCAGAGTACAAGCCGAGGTGGACCCAGTCATCCCTTCCAACTGCCACACAAATGACCAAAATTAAAACCAAAACATTCCCACATGGCCCTCATCTTCTTCCACATAGACCCTCATTATAACCTCTGGCTGGAGATTTCCATGAGGGGTACAGCGCAAGAGAGTGTCCAAAATAAGCTCCCTTGGCCCTCATTTGCCTAAAGTCAGGGTGGCCTGGACACCATACCTGTGAACCAGGAGTGATCAAATAGGCCTGCCATTACAACTGCTCTGCTTCTCCAATTTGAGGCCTACTGACTGTGGGGTTTAGATTCTTTATGTGAAGTGGAATCATGAGAAAACCCACGCACCTCTGCATGGCTTTGAAAAACTCATTTGACCCAAAGGATCCCTATACTCACTTGATGATTGTCTGCAACCTAATAGAGGAAGGAGAGAGACATCATCCACAATGACTGAATTTTGACATTTTGGTTTTGGATGCACACATGGGATCTTTCTTTATATCCATCAGGTGCTGAGAATCTAAGCCACAGCCTCACACAGGGCCAAGAGGCTGATTCAGACACATCCCTTTCAAAGCAATTAAGCAAAGAGCCACAGGTGATGCCCAATCATTTCCATATGAAAACTGTTTTTTTCATGCTTCACAAATGGGTGGCCTGAGGCAAAGACCTTCCTGTCATTCAGTGAAACAGAAAAATAGGTAAGCAAAAGGCACAAAACATGGTTTCTCCACTGAGACTTACCTGGTCACACTGATATCTGAGTTTTCTGAGATGCTCGCCATTACCTTCAGCTATTCAGTACATGGCCATGTGACAGAGCTTGGGGTGGTACCTATCTTGGACACAAAACCATGAGACTATTCTGCAGATTGGTCAGAATTCAGGAAGAAATCTGAAACTTAGGAAGATATTAGGTGTTGCCCATCGATAAGGCAACCTGCAGTGCAGTCATAAATTGGGCAGGATGAATGCTGGGAAGCTTTCTACTAGACAGGACACATTCATTGATGCATTCTCTTTTCTAATGTCTACAACCATGGACACAGTGTTATACACAGACATAGAAACACTTGCCTTGTCAAACGACTATCTAGAAACAGTCCACTGCAAACCAGACATACCAGCTTTTCTACCTATTCTAAGAAAATGAGACAAAACCACAAACTCACACCCACAAACCCAAAGGCACCTCCTTCCCCAAGTAAGTCTGTGAATATCCAGAGTGTCCTCTGACTGGCGGGCCCTACTATGTTCCCCCGAAATGGCATCTACTGTGTCAGATCTGGTCTCCATGGCCAACTCTGTGAAGTTGTTAGGAGCCAGCGATGAGCCACTACCTAGTTACTAAGGAAAGGCCCGTCTTCAGAGCTCTCCTGGCATTTGGCCATCCTCACATCAGTAGGTACCAAAAAAGACAGAATCTGTCATTAGTAAAACTAAACAAGTGAGCCCACTGGGACTGGGACTGGGACTGGCTCTGGATGCCTGGCTTCCTTGATCCCAAGTTCAGAGAGTTCCATCACCAAAGAAGTAAGGTAGGTCACTTCCTTCAGGAACTGAATAGGTCAATGCCTTGGCAAACACTTTGTCCTAATAGTTGCTTCCAAGGGTCCCATGAGATGGAGGCTGCCCCTACTTCCTGTGACACTGTCACAAGTTAGAATGGCATATCAACCATAGGCACACGGGAACAGCTCTCCACACAGACCTTGTTTGGTCCGTCTTCTCTACATTAAGAAGAAAGTGGCTGATTCAGACACACCCCTTCATCCTGACAAGGTTGTTTGCCATGGAAGATGACTTTTGCTCTCTCAGGTCCTTCATAGCTGCCTACCTCTTTTCCAGGGATCATGTCTGCATGGACCTTTGAGGTTCTCAGCAGGTGGAAGATCCCCTACATTCCTGTATTGTAAGACCAACTCTGTCCCTGCTCTTCTGTAAAGTTAGATTGAGGGAACAGTGTATGTTTAGGGTCAATAACATGTTGGATTTAGTTTAGGAATCATCCTGCAGAATGAATAATGGTATTTGAAACTGCAATATTTACCAGAATATATATGTGAAATATAAGTGTGAAACCAGAAATCTAGGTAACATTTGAAGCCCAGAAGGGCATTGGACCCTTGATTGTGATACTTAGCATTGAATTGCATTCTGCACAGAGGTCTCAGATAGATCAATATACAATGGCATAAGACCTCGTACCTTGCTTGATTGAATGTAGAAGAGAACAACCAGTCAAAAAAGGATAGTCGGTCGGATTAGGAAGATAGTCGGTAGGTTTACAAAAAGAATGAGTTAGCATTAGGAACAAAAGTTTATTAGCAATAGGTTATCGATTAGAGTGTAAATGTAAATGTCAGCACATGTGAAGAGTCAGTCACAATGATGAACTGGGGAAAATATGTAGGAAACAGATAGAAATAGAGCCATAATGAAATCAGGCAATGTATAAAGTGAGGGATAGGATTAGACATTTTCAGTAGGGTTGAGTTTGAATATATAATCTTAAGAAGAAACAAATATGTAGTCACCAATAGGATTGACATTTGACAGCATTAGGCAACATGGACATGGATGTTTTTAGTAATCCATGTTTACTTTCCTTTTAGACTTTGGTACAAACATAAGTGTGACCTTTGCATTTTGTGTTCCGAATATTTCTGTGATTAAATGTATAAGTAGATCAGGTGACATGAGTATTTCTTCCACCATTTCAGGGAGCAATATTTTGAAGACGTATAAATTAGTATTGGGGGTATAAAGAAGTGTACACTGCGTCTATGAATATAGAGATAATGCATGAATAGACCATACTGTGAATAAATAATATAACTCTTTTCACTTTAAATAATGGATTGAGTTTTTATCTGAAAATATATAAGAAATCCTATATTGGTATGCAATCATTAATTCCAACCAGTTATACATCTAATGGTAATATCAGAGTTATAATTTATCATAAAGTTTATGTGAGTTTTGCTTCAAAAGTGATTATGGAAATTGAAAGTCATGTGTCTTGAAAGAAGTCTCATGAAAAGACCTGTCAAGAAACATGGAAGAATACATGTGTCCTGAAGCAGGAAGTGATTGAAAGTGAAGCAAATTCCTATAAATTTGCGAACTTGTGGGGAAATCTTAAGAGCCCCTCCCAGCTCTCCCTTGAGAGCGATATCCAGACCGAGGGAATTAGGAGTGTCACGGGACTCGTGGTGCAGACCTCCAGGCCACCACTCCCACCAGTGCTGAAAACTGAAGTCTCTTGCTCCAGCTTCTGGGGGCATGGCTTCCGGAGTGCAAGCAAATTCGCTGGGGGTTCTCAGGCCTAAGCTCTACAAACTTAGGGTCTGAGGGAGACAAACAGGGAGATTGTGCCCAGGCGTTCATGAAAACAGGGCTCCTAGGAGCAGCAGACCTGGCATGTAGCCAGTATTATGGTGAGTGTCACAGGTGAGTGGGGCCTGGCTTGAGGAAACACAAAAGAAGGCCCTAGGCACTCAGGATTGGACACCCACCCAGTGTGGGAGGAATAGCTGCTGCACAGTGATTGGTTCCCACCTATTGAAAGGAGAAGCTTGGCCCAGTGGGCACAGCTCTGCCTAATGGAAAAAAAGTTTATTGCAATCTACGACTGCATTTATTATTATTATTATTATTATTATTATTATTATTATTATTATTATTATTATATTAGTTTGTTTTTTTTGTTTTTGTTTTTTTTTTGTTTTCTTTTATTTTCATTTTTTTGTTGCTGTTCTTTAACTTATTTAAAATGTTTTTAATTTTTTTAATTTTTTCTTTTGTTATTATTATTTTTTAAAATTTTAATTTTAATTTTATATTATCATAATCATTTTTTTAAAAAAATCATTTTCTTTCTTTATTTTCTATTTTTTCTATTGTCTTTTCATTTCTTTTCAATTTTCTTATTTCCCATTCCTTGCATTCTACCTGCCTACTCTCATTCTCTTTAGTGACTTTTTCCCTTCCCTTCTAAAATCTTTCCTCCCAAGCATCAAATAAATTTACAAGAGTAAACAGTAACTAAGCAGTCAAACAGAACAAGAAGTAACATGAGCAGCATAAACAAGAAAGGAAGAAAAGGAGTACAAACCACGAAGGACACCCTAAATATTCAGGAGGACCTATAGTCATCAGAAAAATGGTCATATAAAGAACTCAAGGAATACCTTAGACAGATGGAATGGAAACTTAAAGAGGATACGAGACAGAAAATCCAAACAGTAAAAGAAAACATTGAAAATGAATTACATAAACAGATAAAAGAAAAAGTTAAGCATCTTTATCAGAGGATAGAGATTATAAAAAAATCAAACAATAATTCTAGAAATGAAGGAAATGATAAACCAAATTAAGAACTCCATTGAGAGTATCACTAACAGAGTGGAGCAAGTAAAAGCCAAAAGTTTTCTATAGGTTTAATGCAATGCCAATCAAAATCCCAAAGGCATTTCTTGTAGAAATAGATAAAGCAATCATGGAATTCATATGGAAAAATATAAGACCCAGAATAGCAAAAGCAATTCTAGCAGGAAGTGTGAATCAGGCGATATAGCGATACCAGACTTAAAACTATACTACAGAGCAATAGTAACAAAAACAGCATGGCGCTGGTACCAAAACAGGCGGGTTGACCAATGGGTACAGAATAGAGGACAGAAAGACTAATTCACAAAGCTACAACTATGCTATATTTGATAAAGGAGCTAAAAGCATGCAATAGAGGAAATATAGCATCTTCAACAAATGGTTTTGTATAAAATGGAAATCCATATGCAACAAAATGAAACCGAATCCCCTCCTCTTGCCATGCACAAAAGTTAACTCAAAGTGGATCAAGGAGCTAGATATCAAATAAGAGACTCTGCATCTGATAGAAGAAAAAGTTGGCTCTGATCTACATAATGTGGGGTCGGGCTACAAATTCCTTAACAGGACACCCATAGCAGAAGAGTTAATAACAACAATCATCAAATGGGACTTACTTAAACTGAAAAGTTTTTTTTTTTTTTTTCTCAGCAGGATAAAAAATGAGAGAGGTAAATAGGGAGCCTAAATCATGGGAAAAAATTTTTACTCCTCACACTTCAGATAGAGCCCTAATATCCAGAGTATACCAAGAACTCAAAAAATTAGATAATAAGATGATAAATAACCCAATCAAAAAATGGGCCATGGACCTGAACCAACACTTCTCAGAGGAGGACATACAATAAATCAGTAAGTACATGAAAAAATGCTCACCATCTCTAGCAGTCAGAGAAATGCAAATTAAAACCACCCTAAGATACCATCCTACTCTAGTAAGATTGGCAGCCATTATGAGGTCAAACAACAACAAATGCTGGCGAGGATGTGGAGAATAGGGTACTCTTATACATTGCTGGTGGGACTGCAAACTGTTGTGGCAAATTTGAAAAGAAGTATGGAGATTCCTGGGAAAGCTGGGAATGGAACCACCATTTGACCCAGCTATTGCCCTTCTCAGACTATTCCCTGAAGACCTTAAAAGAGCATATTACAGGGATACTGCCACATCGATGTTCATAGCAGCACAATTCAAAATTGCTAGACTGTGGAACCAACCCAGATGCCCTTCAGTAGATGAATGGATAAAAAAAATGTGGTATTTATACACCATTGAGTATTATGCATCATTAAAAAATGACAAAATCATTGAATTTGCAGGGAAATGGATGGCACTAGAGCAGATTATGCTTAGTGAAGCTAGCCAAACCCTAAAAAACAAATAAAAATGTCTTCTTTGATATAATGAGAGCAACTAACAACAGAGCAGGGAGAAAGAGCAGGAAGAAAAGATCAACATTAAACAGAGACATGAGGTGGGGGGCGGAAAGAGAGAGATAAAGGAAATTGCATGGTAATGGAGGGAGACCCTCATTGTTACACAAAATTACATATAAGAGGTTGTGAGGGGAATGGGAAAATAAACAAAGATATAAATGTATTACAGTAGATGGGGTAGAGAGGGAAGATGGGAGGGGAGCAGGGATAGTAGAGGATAGAAAATGTAGCAGAATACAACAGTTACTAATAGGGCATTATAAAAATGCGGATGTGTAACAGATATGATTCTGCAATCCATACTTGGGATAAAAATGGGAGTTCATAACTCACTTGAATCTAATGTATGAAATATAATATGTCAAGAGCTTTGTAATGTTTTGAACACCCAATTAAAAAAATAAAATAATAATCTGAAATAAAATAATTAAAAAAAAACACATGGAGAAATATTTCACTGTCATCCAGAACAATGCCTTGACATTACCCTCGCCCCAAGTAATTCATCATTAGAGGAGAAGAGTTCGAAAATCTGGGAATACATAGCTGGAATTTAATATGCTCAAAAGTTCACAACCTTGGAGGTGGTAGAGTAGTTTACTAAAGTAAGGGACAGGGTAAACACTCCACAAATATGGAGCTCTGCTGGCCTAAAGACTTCTTCAGAAACTGCCTCTGAGGTTGGGCACTTGAAATATATGTTGTTGTCAGGAGGTTTAGATTCCTTTGTAATGAGAGCATCAAAGCTGGGTCTGCATCTATGTGACCTGGAGGACATGGTTTCTTATGTTCCAATGAACATGAGTCAGCAGTGCTGAATTCAATCTTTGTAGGTAAACTGTGGTCACTGGGGGCTAAGTGTCTCCCCGTGTGGACTGTGAAGCCATTTGGTCATCCTCCACATTTTGTGGTGTTTATTGCTGCTCCACTGGTAGTTTGGTATTTTCTTCACAAAATACAAGGAGTCCAACTGGGACAAAGTGTTGGAGGGAGTTTCTCAAGTGTGGTGGGTCAGGGTCCGCAGGAGAATGCACCCACCAAGGTTCTATTCCAAATAGCTTGCCTCTTGACCATAGCAACGTGATTCTGAACATTGCCCTGAAACCTCTCCAAATACAAATACGCCTTTACATATAAGGGTCTGCTTGCTGCACCATGTCAGTCACAAGCAATTTGGAAGCCAAAGGAAGATCCACATGGCCCCACCACAGATGATTTATCACACACCTGCCGACTGCAGCTCTATGCCCACTACTCAGCAGGCTCCAAATTACTGGCATCTCTGCTCTACACCATTTTCTTGAAACCCAGTCCATCAGGCACTGTCTAGTATACTCATAGTCAGCAACAGGATATCCAAAGTTTCTCCAGTGCCACCTGGTCATGGAAATTTAAAAAAATTTCACCGTATTTATCTAGCCATTTTTCAAGGATGAAGTTGAAGGCACTGTGGGTTTCACTTCATTCAGGAACCATTAAATGGTGAGGATGCTCATTTCAATGAAAGCTCTGGAGAACTCTCATAAGCAAGGCTTCCCAAAGAGTGGCCAATGATCACATGAAGCTAGGTGCATTGAGGTCTACAATGTGAGGTCCATGTGTGTTTTGACTCTCAACCATGGCTGCAAGCCTTTCAGAATAAAATTATGTGATACCCTGGCTGAGATTCCCAGTGCTCTGTGCAAAGCCAACCTGGGCCTAGATCTCAGTTTCCAAGGGCAAATCTCATGCGTGGCCTCCTAAAATCCCAACACAATTCATGGCAATACTTCTCTGAGGTCAGTACCACAACTCAGTATCTAAGGGGAATCACACCAGAGTTCCAGCCCAGGTGGACCCAGTCGTCACTTCCAACCGCCACCCAAATGACCACAATTAAAACCAAAACACTCCCACATGACCCACATCTTCTTCCATATAGACACTCATCATAACTTCTGGCTGGAGGTTTCCATAAGGGGCTCCCCCCAAGCCAGTGTCAAAAATAAGCTCCCTTGCCCCTTAATTTGACTAAACTCAGGGTGGCCTGTACACCCTTCCTGTGAACCAGATGTGATCAAATAGGCCTGCCATTAATACTGCTCCGCTTCTCCAATTTGAGGACTACTGACTGTGGGTTTTAGATTCTTTATGTGAAGTGGAGTCATGATAAAACCCAAGCACCTATGGGATAGAATCTGCAGGGCGTTGAGTAACTCATTTGACACAAAGGATCCCTATTCTCACTTGATGGAGGTCACAAACCTTACAGAGGAAGACGAGAGACTTCATCCACAATGACTGCTCTTTTTGCCACTTTGGTTTTGGATGTACACATGGAATCTTTCTTTAGATCCATCAGGTGATGAGAAACTAAGCAACAGCCTCACACAGGGCCAATGGTCTGAATGAGACACATCTTTTTCAAAGCAATTAAGCAAAGAGCCACAGGTGATCCATTCATTTCCATTTGAAAACTGTTTTCTTCAGGCTTCACAAAGGGGTGGCCAAAGGCAAAGACCTTCCTGACATTCAGGGCAACAGAACAATAGGTAACCAAAAGGCCCAAAGCAGGGTTTCTCCACTGAGACTTTAATGGTCACAGTGATTTCTGAGTTTTCTGCGATTCTCGCCATTCCCTTCAGCTATCCAGTACATGGCCATGTCACAGAGCTTGGAGGTGGTATATATCTTGCACAAAAACCATGAGCCTATTCTGGAGAGTGGCCAGAATTCAGGAAGAAAAGTGGAACTTAGGAAGATAGCAGGTGTAGCCAATTGATAAGGCAAGCTGCAGTCCATTCATAAATTGTGCAGGATGAATTCTGGGAAGCTTTCTACTAAACAGGACACATCCATTGATCCAATATTTTTTCTAATGTCTACAACCATGGATAACAGTGGGATACACAGACATAGAAACACTCGCCTTGCCAAACGACTTACTAGAAACAGTTCACTCCAAACCAAACAAACTGCCTTCCTTGCCTATTCTAAGAACATGAGACAAAACCACAAACCTACAACCAAACCTACAAAGGCACCTCCTTCCACCAAGTAGGTCTTTGACTATCTGGAGTGTCCTCTGACTTTTGGGCCATACTATGTTCCCCCGAAATGGCCACTCCTGTCTCAGATTTGGACTCCATGGCCAACTCTATGAAATTGTCAGGAGCCAGCTGTGAGCCACTACCTGCTTTCTCAGGAAAGGCCCCTCTTCAGAGATTTCCTGCCGTTTGGCCATCCTCACATTAGTAGGTACCAAGAGAGACTGACTCTGTCCTTGGTAAATCCAAACAAATGAGACCACTCCGACTGGAACTGGCCCTGGCTTTTGTGCCTGAATTCCTGGATCCCAAGATCAGAGAGTTTCATCACCAAGAAAGTGAGGTGAGGTCACTTCTTTCAGGAACTGAAAAATCTGTGGAAAGCAACCCTGGGCCTAGATCTCAGTTCCAAGGGTGACTCTTATGCGTGGCCTCCTAAAATCCCAACAAAATTCAATGCAATACTTCTCTAAGGTCAGTTCCACAACTCAGTCTCTAAGGGGAATCACACCAGAGTTCAAGCCCAGGTGGACCCAGTCATTTCTTCCAACCGCCACACAAATGACCAAAATTAAAACGAAAACACTCCCACATGGCCCTCATCTTCTTACATATTGTCATTCATCGTAATGTCTGACTGAAGATTTTCATGAGGGGCGAAGCCCAAGAAAGTGTCCAAAATAAGCTCACTTGGTCCTCATTTGCCTAAAGTCAGGGTGGCCTGGACACCCTTCCTGTGAACCAAGAGTGATCAAATAAGCCTGTCATTAATAATGCTCTGTTTCTTCAGTGTGAGGCCTACTGATTTTCAGGTATAGATTCTTTGTGATTTGGAGTCATGCGAAACCCCAAGCACCTCTGCAGGGCTTTGAGGAACTCATTTGACCCAAAGAATCCATTTTCTCACTTGACGGAGGTCAGGAACCTAACAGAGGAAGGCAAGAGACTTCATCCACAATGACTGATCTTTTTGCCATTATGGTTTTTGATGCACACATGGGATTATTCTTTATATCCATCAGGTGCTGAGAATGTAAGTCACAGCCACACACAAGGCCAAGAGGCTAATTCAGCCACATCCCTTTCCAAAGCAATTAAACAAAGAGCCACAGGTGATGCCCATTCATTTCCATTTGAAAATTGTTTTCTTCAGGCTTCACAAAAGGGTGGCCTGAGACAAAGTCTTTCCTGACATTCAGTGCAACAGAACAATAGGTAAGCAAAAGACCCAAAGCAGGGTTTTTCCACTGAGACGTTCCTGGTCACACTGATATCTGAGTTCTCTGAAAGGCTGACCATTCTCTTCAGCTATCCAGTACATGGCCATGTCACAGAGCTTGGAGTGGTACATATCTTGGACACAAAACCATGAGCCTATTCTGGAGAGTGGCCAGAATTCAGGAAGAAAACAGGAACTTAGGAAGATAGAAGGTATTGCCTCTCGATAAGACAAGCTGTAGTCCATTCATAAATTGGGCAGGATGAATTATGGGAAGATTTATACTAGACTGGAGGCATTCATTAATGCATTCTCTTTTCTAATGTCTACAACAACGGACACAGTGGGATACACAGACATAGAAACACTCGCCTGGTCAAACGACTTACTAAAAACAATCCACTCCAAACCAAACAAACCAACTTTCCTACCTATTCTCAGGACATGGCCTGACCTCTCTCAGATCTGGTTTCCTTGGCCAACTCTGTGAAGTTGTCAAGAAAAAGGGGTGAGCCACTACCTGCTTCTTCTGGAAAGGTCCCTCTTCAGAGCTCTCCTGGCATTTGGCCATCCTCACATCAGTAGGTACCAAGAAAGACTGACTCTGTCCTTGGTAAATCCAAACAAGTGAGCCCACTGGAACTGGGGCTGCCTCGGGGTGCCTGGATTCTTGGATACAAAAGTTCAGAGAGTTCCATCACCAAGGAAATGAGGTATGTCACTTTCTTTGGAACTGAATGAGGTCACTGCCTTGGCGACCACTTTGTCCTAACAGTTGCTTCCAAGTGTCCCATGAGATGGAGGCTGCCCCTACTTCCTGTGACACTTTCACAAGGTAGAATGGTATGTCAACCATAGGCACCCAGCAGCAGCTCTCGACAGAGGCCTGGTTTGGTCCATCTTCTCTACAATAAAAAGAGAGAGGCTGATTCAGACACATCCCTTCATCCTGACAGGTTGTTTGCCATGGAAGATGACTTTTGCTCTCTCAGGTCCTTCATAGCTGCCTACATCTTCTCCAGGTATCATTTTGAATGGACCTTTGAGGTTCTCAGCAGGTGGAATGTCCCCTACTTTTCTGTATTGTAAGAACGACTCTCTCCCTGCTCTTCTGTAAAATGAGATTGAGGGAACAGTGTATGTTTAGGGTTAATAACAGGTTCGATTTGGGTTAGCAATCATTCTGTGCGATAAATAATGGTATTGGGAACCTGCGATATTTACAAGAATATCGAGGTGAAATATAAGTATGAAAACAGAAATCTAGGTATGATTTGAAACCCAGAAGGGCATTGGGCCCTTAATTGGGATACTTAGTTTTTAATTATATTCTGCAAAGATGTCTCAGACAATTTGATATACAATGGCATAGAACCTTGTACCTTGGATGTTTGAATGTAGAAGAGAACATCCAATCCAAAGGGATAGTCGGTAGGATTAGGAAGATAGTCGGTAGGTTTAGGAAGAAGAATGAGTGTAGGATTGGGACTAAAAATTCTTTAGCTATAGGGTTTCGGTTAGAGAGTGAATGTAAATGTCAGCACATATGAAGAGTCAGTCACTATGATGAAATTGGGAAAATATGTAGAAAAGCAGATATCAATAGAGACATTATGAAATCAGGCAAAGTATTAAGTGAGTGATAGGAGTAGACATTTTCACCAGGGTTGAGTTTGAATATATAAACTTAGGAAGAAACAAATATCTAGTAACTAATAGGATTGACATTTGAGAGCATTAGGCAACCTGGACATGGATGTTTTTAGTAATCCATGATCTCTTTTCATTTAGTCTTTGGTACAATCATAAGTGTGACCTTTACATTTTTTGTCCAGAATATTACTGTGATAAAATGTATATGTAGATCAGGTGACATGAGTATTTCTACCACCATTTCTGGGAGCAATATATTGAAGACATGAAATTATTATTGGGGATACAAAGAGGTGTACCCTGTGTCCATGAATATAGAGATTAAGCATGAATACACCATACTGTGAATAAATAATATAACTGGTTCCAACTTTAAATAATGGATTGAATTGATATCTGAATATATACAATAAATCTTATATTGATATACATTCATTCATTCCAACCAGTTATACATCTAATGGTGATATTAGTGTTTTGGTTTATCATGAAGAGTGTGTGAAGTTTGCTTCAAAAGTGATTATGGAAATCGAAAATAATGTGTTCGGAAAGAATTCTCATGCAAAGACCAGTCAAGAAATATGGAGGAATACATGTGTTCTGAAGCAGGAAGAGATTGAAAGTGAAACAAATGCCTATAAATTTGCTAAATTGATTATGAAATATATATCCTATGATGTGCATAAACTGATGAAATTGTAATGTACCAGTTTTGAATAAAAATTAACGTAAAAATACACATCATGTCCCATTGGAATCTACTTGCATTGATGTTAAACTTGGTAAGTTACTGTAGAAATATTAGGATTCGCGTGCCTCATTCACCGAAGTTAGTTTCCTTTTTTTTTAATTTTTTTATGGTTGTTCTAAACATTACATATTTCTTGATATATCATATTTCACACTTTGATTCAAGTGGGTTATGAACTCCCATTTTTACCCCGTATGCAGATTGCAGAATCACATCAGTTACACATCAATTGATTTACACATTGCCATACTAGTGTCTATTGTATTCTGCTGCCTTTCCTATCCTCTACTATCCCTCCTCCTCTCCCCTCTCTTCCACTCTTCTCTTTCTACCCCCTCTACTGTAATAAATTTCTCCCTTTTTGTATTATTTTTCCCTTTCGCCTCACATCCTCTTTTATGTAATTTTATATAACCCTGTGGGTCTCCTTCCATTTCCATGCAATTTCTCTTCTCTATCCCTTTCTCTCCCACCTCTCATCCCTATTTAATACTAATCTTCTTCTCATGCTCTTCATCCCTACTCTGTTCGTAGTTACTCTCCTTTTATCAAAGAAGGCATTTGGCATTTGTTTTTTAGGGATTGGCTAGCTTCACTTAGCATAATCTGCTCTAATGCCATCTATTTTCCTTCAAATTCTATGATTTTGTCATTTTTTAAAGCAGAGTAATACTCCATTGTGTATAAATGCCACATTTTTTTATCCATTCTCCTATTGAACGGCATCTAGGTTGGTTCTACAGTCTTGCTATTGTGAATTGTGCTGCTATGAACATCAATGTAGCAGTGTCCCTGTAGCATTATCTTTTAAGGTCTTTAGGGAATAGACCGAGAAGAGGAATAGCTGGGTCAAATGGTAGTTCCATTCCCAGCTTTCCAAGAAATCTCCAAAATGCTTTACAAATTGGCTGCACCAATTAGCAGTGCCTCCAATAATGTACAAGTGTACCTGTTTCTCCACATCCTCAGCAGCACTTGTTGTTGTTTGACTTCATAATGGCTGCCAATCTTACTGGAATGAGATGGTATCTTAGGGTGGTTTTGATTTGCATTTCTCTGACTGCTGGGGATGGTGAGCATTTTTTCATGTACTTGTTTTTTGATTGTATGTCCTTCTCTGAGAAGTGTCTGTTCTGGTTCTTGGCCCATTTGTTTATTGGGTTATTTGTTATCTTATTGTCTATTTTTTTTCAGTTCTTTGTATACTCTGAATATTAGGGCTCTATCTGAAGTGTGAGGAGTAAAGATTTGTTCCCAGGATATAGGCTCCCTATTTACCTCTCTTATTGTTCCTTTTGCTGAGAAAAACCTTTTTAGTTTGAGTAAGTCCCATTTGTTGATTGTAGTTATTAACTCTTGTGCTATGGGTGTCCTATTGAGGAATTTGGAGCCCGACCCCACAGTATGTAGATCGTAGCCAACTTTTTCTTCTATCAGACGCCATGTCTCTGATTTGATATCAAGCTCCTTGATCCATTTGAGTTATCTTTTGTGCATGGCGAGAGAAAGGGATTCAGTTTCATTTTGTTACATATGGATTCCAAGTTTTCCCAGCACCATTTTTTGCAGATGCTATATTCCTTCATTGCATGCTTTTAGCCCCTCCATCAAATATAAGATAGTTGTAGTTTCCTGGCTTGGTTTCTGTGTCCTCTATTCTGAACAATTGGTCCACCCTCCTGTTTTGGTACCAGTACCATGCTATTTTTGTTACTATTGCTCTGTAGTATAGTTTGAAGTCTGGTATCACTAGGCCGGCTGATTCACACTTCCTGCTTAGTATTGTTTTTTTTATTCTGTGTCTTTTATTTTTCCATATGAATTCCATGATTGCTTTCTCTATTTCTAGAAGAAATGCCGTTTGGATTTTGATTGGCATTGCATTAAATCTATTGAGAACTTTTGGTAATATCACCATTTTGATGATGTTAGTTCTGCCTATCCATGAACAGGATATATTTTTACATCTTCTAAGATCTTCTATTTCTCTCTTTAGGGTTCTGTGGTTTTCATTGTATAAGACTTTCACATCGTTTGTTAGGTTGATTCCTAATTATTATTATTATTTTTTTAGGATATTGTGTATGGAGTGGTTGTCCTCATTTCCATTTCAGAAGATTTGTCGCTGATGTGCAGGAATGCCTTTGATTTATGCATGTTGATTTTATATCCTGCCACTTTTCTGAATTCATTTATTAGCTCCATTAGTTTCTTTGTAGACCCTTTTGGGACTGCTTGATATAGAATCATGTGATCTGCAAAAGTGATAATTTAAGTACTTCTTTTCCAATTTTTATGCCTTTTATTTCTTTCGTCTGTCTAATTGCTCTGGCCAGTGTTTCGAGAACTATGTTGAACAGAAGTGGTGAGAGAGGGCATCACTGTCTTGTTCCAGATTTTAGAGAGAATGCCTTCAATTTTTCTCCATTCAGAATGATGCTAGCCTGAGGCTTAGCATAGATTGCTTTTACAATATTGAGGTATGTTCCTCTTATCACTAGTTTTTCTAGAGTGTTGAACATAACAGAATGCTGTACTTTATTGAATGCTTTTTTTGCATCTATCGAGATGATCATATGGTTCTTATTTTTAAGTCTATTGATGTGGTGAATAACATTTATTGATTTCCGTATATTGAACCAGCCTTGCATCACATGGATGAATTCTACTTGATCAGGATTCACAATTTTTTTGATTTTTTTTGTATCCAATTCACCAGAATTTTATTGAGGATTTATTCATGTAGGTTCATTAGAGATATTGGTCTGTAGTTTTCTTTCTTTGAAGTGTCTTTGTCTGCTGTAATAATCAGGGTGATGTTGGCCTCGTAGAATGAATTTGGAAGATCTCCCTCTTTTTCACTTTCTTGAAATACCTTGAAAAACATTGGTATTCGTTCCTCTTTAAAGGTTTTGTTAAACTCTGCTGTATACCTATACGATCCTGGGCTTTTCTAAGTTGGTAGTGTCTTGATGGTTTCTTCTATTTCCTCAATTGATATTGGTCTGTTTATGTTGCTATATCCTCCTTAATCAATATGGGCAGATCATATGACTTAAGAAATTTATCGATGCCTTCACTGTCTTCTATTTGATTGGAGTATAAGGATTCAAAATAATTTCTGATTATCTTCTGTATTTCTGAAATATCTGTTGTGATATTTCCTTTTTAATCCCTTATTCTAGTAATTTGAGTTCTCTGTCTTCTTCTCTTTGTTATCATTTCTAAGGGTCTGTCAATTTTATTTATTTTTTCAAAGAACCAACTTCTACTTTTGTCAAGTTTTTTCAGTTGTTTCTTTTGTTTCAATTTCATTAATTCCAGCTTTGATCTTAATTATTTCTTGCCTTCTACTTCATTTGCTGTTGCTTTCGTCTTCTTTTTCTAGGATTTTGAGATGAAGTATGAGATCATTTATTTGTTGGTTGTTTCTTTTTTTAAGGAATGAACTCCAAGCAATGAATTTTCCTCTTAGAACTGCTTTCAATGTGTCCCATAGATTCCGGTATGTTGTGTCTGCATTTTCATTTATTTCTAAGAATTTTTAAATTTCCTCCTTGATGTCTTCTATAACCCATTGATCACTCAGTAACCTATTGTTCATTCTCCAAGTGATGCATGATTTTTCCTTCCTTCTTTTATCATTGATTTTTAGTTTCATTCCATTATGATCAGATAATATGCATGGTATTAACTGTACTCCTTTATATTGTCTAAGAGTTGCCCTGTGACATAATATATGATCTATTTTTTACAAGGATACATGTGCTGCTGAGAAAAAAGGTAACTGCTTGATGTTGGGTGTTATATTCTACATATCTCAAATAAGTCTAGGTTATTAATTGTGTTATTGAGTTCTATAGTTTCCTTATTCAACTTTTGTTTGGAAGATCTGTCCAGTGGTGAGAGAGGTGTGTTCATGGCTCCCATGATTACTGTATTGTGGTCTATTAGACTATTGAAATTGAGAAGAGTTTCTTTGATGAACATAGCTGCACCATTGTACGGGGCATATATATTAACGATTGCTGTGTCTTGTTGGTGTATGGTTCCCTTGAGCAGTATGTAGTGTCTCTCTTTATCCCTTTTGATTAACTTTGGCTTAAAATCTATTTTATTTGATATGAGTATGGACTCTCCTGCTTGTTTCCGAAGTCCATATGAGCGATATGATTTTTCCCAAACTTTCACCGTCAGTCTATGTATGCATTTTCCTATCAAATGCGTCCCCTGTAGGCAGTGTATTGTTGGGTCTTGTTTTTTGTTCAATTCTACTAGCCAGTGTGTCTTCATTGGTGAGTTTAAGCCATTAACATTTAGGGTTATTATTGAGATATGGGTTGTTCTTCCAGCGATATTTGTTTATTTATGTTCCTAAACATGGTTTGTTTTCCTCTTTGATTATCCCCAGCCTTTACTGTACTCCCTCCCGCTGTTGGTTTTCATTGATATTTTCCATTTCCTCTTCCTGTAATATTTTGCCGAGGATGTTTTGAAGAGATGGTTTTCTAGCTGCAAATTCTTTTCACTTTTGTTTATCGTGGAAGGTTTTAATTTCATCTTCCATCCTGAAGCTTACTTTCGCTGGATACACAATTCTTGGTTGGAACCCATTTTCTTTCAGTGTTTGAAATATGTTATTCCTGGATCTTCTAGCTTTCAGAGTCTGTTTTGAAAGATCAGCTGTTATCCTGATTGGTTTACCCCTAAATGTAATCTGCTTCCTTTCTTTTGTAGCTTTTAAAATTCTCTCCTTTTTCTGTTTGTTGGGCATCTTCATTATAATGTGTCTAGTTGTGGCTCTCTTATGATTTTGCACATTCGGCGTTCTGTAGGCTTCTAGGACTTGAGATTCTTTTTTATTTATCAAGTCTGGGAAGTTATCTCGTATTATTTCATTGAATAGGTTGCTCATTCCTTTTGTTTGGACCTCTATACCTTCCTGTATCCCAATGTCTCTTAAGTTTGGCCTCTTTATGTTATCCCATATTTCTTGGATGTTCTGCTCGTGGTTTCTTAACAGTCTTGCTGAGCTGTCTATGTTCTTTTCCAGTTGAAATACTTTGTCTTCATTGTCTGATGTTCTATGTTCTAAGTGTTCTACTCTGCTGGTAGTATTCTCAATTGAGGTTTTAAGTTGGTTTATTGGTTTCTGCAATTCTAGGATTTCTGTTTGTTTGTTTTTACAACCTCTATCTCCCTATATAGTTGATCTTTTGCTTCTTGGATTTGTTTATGTAATTCATTGTTGAAGTGATCTTTAATTGTCTGATTTTGTTGTCTAATGTCTTCCTTGAGACTCCAGATCATCTAAAGCCTGAGTATCCTGAATTCTTTATCTGACATTCCATCTGATGCAGCTATTACCTCTTCTAAAATTGTGTTTACCTGCATTGCTTGTGGTCCTTTCTTTCCTTGTCTTTTCATACTGCTCGCGTTTCTCTCTGCTTGTTGAAACTGTTGTGTTTTTGAAATTTTCCCCCTATATACTTATATTGCTCTTGTATAGTTGAAAAGTCTCCCTTGAAGTAGCGGGGGGCGGCTGTTCTGCTCCTCCAATTGGGGTGATCTATCTACCACGCTGACGGGCTGCTGGGCCTGTTGTGCTTGTTGGTCACAGGTCTGTCTACAATGCGGGCGCGGGCAGTGGCTCTGCTCTGCCCCTCCTCCATTTGGTGTGACGTGTCTACAATGCCCACGGACCCCTCGGCCTGTTCTGCTGATCCATTGCAGTTCTTCCTACCTTGCAGGTGCGGGCGGCAGCTCTACTCTGCCCTTACTCAAATTGGGATGATGTGTCTACCATGCCGGCAGGACGCTGAGCCTCTTTGCTGGTCGGTCGCAGGTCTGTCTATTTTGTGGGCACGGGCAGTGGATCTGCTCTGCCCCTACTCCAAATGGGGTTATGTGTCTGCAGGCCACTTGGCCTGTTTCGCTGTTCGGTTGCCTACGTTGTGGGCGAGGATGGTCACTCTGCTCTGCCCCTACTCCAATTGGGGTGATGTGACTACCTCGCCGGCGGGTTGCTGGGCCTGTTCTGGGCATGGGTGGTGGCTCTGCTCTGCCCCTATTCCTATTGGGGTGACCTAACAACCATGCTGGTGGGCCGATGGGCTTGTAATGGGCACGGGAGAAGGCTCTGCTCTGCCACTACTCCAATAGGGGTGCCGTGTCTACCACACCGGCAGGTCGTTGGGCCTGTTCTGGGCATAGGCTGTGGCTCTGCTCTGCCCCTACTCCAATTGGGGTGACGTGACTACTAAGCCTGCTGGTCGATGGGCCTGTTCCGGGCACGGGCGGCGGCTCTGCTCTGTCCCTACTCCAATTGGGATGACGTGACTACCACGCCTGCGGGTTGCTGGGCCAGTGCCGGTCGTGAGCGGTGTCTCTGCTCTGTCCCTCTAGCTTGAAGACAAAGTAAGAGAGACTCGGGTGTTTGTGACTCACTTTTTTTACCAGGAGACCAACTGTTTCTCTCACCGCTGGTATCGATGAAGTTTTCTCCTCCGCCACTTTGTGATGACTTCAGATCTCTAACATGTGGGTATCCCATGCGAATGGCAGCATTTCGTTCCCTTTGCCAGATGAACAAAGCAATGGGTGAGTCCTGACCGGCCCTCACAAGCCCCGTCTCAATCCTGTTGCCACTGCCTGTGAAGGCTCGGTAGGTATTTACCTCCACAGTATTCAGCAAGACCTAGACCGAGAAGCAGTTTCCGCAGGTTCTTTAGCCCTGGGCCTGATCAGTTCCAGGAGCCAGAATTCGGCCGCTCTGGGCTTGGTGTATGTTCTGATAGGAGCAGGCCTGAGTAATTTGTCTCCGAGACACAGGTGAATGAGAGCCTGAGATTACCTGTTCTATAGCTGAATGAGCTGCTATCAGTTGAAAACAGGAATGGTGACGTCAGCTCTCCAAGATGGTGGCCCCTGGCTTCCTCTGTGGTCTGACTGGTGTGGAAAACCGAATTGGACTGTGTATTTCGCTGGTCTCAAACCCAGAATTCAGCAATGAGCACAGTGATTGTACAGATGGCAGGAGCCCACAGAATCTGCACCACTGAATATTTGTGTTGCTATCTCATTGCTTCCCAGCACGCGCCACAGACTCTACCCGCAGGGTGATTTGCTGAATAAGCAGCATGATGCTCCATGCAGACAAATCACTCACGTTTGAGCCACGTAGCTGATCCTCGTGAGATGGAAATACTTCCACTAGGTTTAGGACCACGCAAATTTTGCTGGAAATTCGTCATTCTCCTGCACAGTGATGCTGTACATGGGGTTTATGCACTCCTTTCGCTGTCATCATATGATCCCCTGAAGTTAGTTTTCAGTACTAGGAAACAAATATGTATTTCAGGTGGATGAATATTTCTGAGAATAAACTTGTGAAAAGTTGATTATACATCCACATACATAAATATGAATGAATTTAGGGAGTGTATAATCAGACAAATACATTTCATATTTTGAAAAATCTGGAGAGTGAATACATATATATATATATACACACACACACACACAGACATTAAAAAGTAGCATTATGTATGCCAATTGAAATTGACCATGAAAAATATATCATCCAGAGATCCAAAAATATTCATTTTCCTTTCATTTTCCTGAACATCAATTTATTTGTACAACTAGAAAACTGACCCATATGTTGAATTTTCAGTTCCAACAGCGTTTAGTAGGAGTGATCTTTTCTTACAATTTGTATCTGCCAAGTCAGCCACCTCACAAAATGTACGTGTGATACCAGGTATAATTCAATATGTGCATAAAAAATACATGTGCTGAATAGGCTACAGAGAAAGGGAGAGAGTTATTCACATATTTTTTAACTTTTAAAACACATGGAGAACTATTTCAATTAAATTTGGCTTGATCTATAACACCTACCATTTATCATACGAAAGGCAAATCCAACTATACACCATGCCTCCTGTGAACCTCTTGTATTTCTATTTTGTCTGGGTTATTTTTCTGCATCATATTAAGATTATAAGTAAAAGTCTAGAAGGGAATTTGTTAGTGTCAGGGATTCAGTATTTCGAATGGAAAATTGGAAAATGTATCCAATGTGTATGCAAATATGTGCTACATAAAAATCTTCCCACTCTCATTCAGAACAATGCCTTGGCATTACCTTCGCCCCATGTAAGACACAATTAGAGGAGAAGAGTTAGAAAATCTGTGAATACATATCTGGAATAGAAAATGCTCAGGAGTTCACAAATTTGGAGGTGGTAGAGGAGTTTCCAAAAGTAAGGGACAGGGTAAACACTCCACAAACATGAAGCTCTGCCGGACCAACATCTGGAGAAACTACCTCTGAGGTTGGGCACTTGAAATATATTTTGTTGTCAGGAGCATTAGCTTCCTTTGTAGTGAGACCATCAAAGCTGGGTCTGCATCTATGTGACATGGATGACATGGTTTCTTATTTTCCAATGAACATGAGGCAGCAGTGCTGAATTTTCTCTGTGTAGGTAAACTGTGGCCACTGAGGGCAAGTGTCTCCTCATGTGGACTGTGAAGCCATTTGTTCATCCTCCACTCTTCATGGTGTTTCTTGCTGTTGCACTAGTAGTGTGGTATTTGCTTCATGAAATAAAAAGCATTCACCTGGGACACAGTGCTGTAGGGAATTCTGTCAGTTGTGGTGGGTCGGGTTCTGTTGGAGAATGCACCAACCAGGCTTCTATCCCACATAGCTTGCTCCATTGACCATAGCAACCTGATTCTGAACATTGCCCTAAAACCTCTCCATATAACAAGATGCTTTTACATATAAGGGTCTACTGGCTGCAAAATGTCAGTCACAAGATATTTGGACACCAATGGCAGATAAACATGGCAACACCAGAGATTTTTTATCACACACCTGCCCACCACGGCTCTAGGAACACTACTCAGCAGGCTCCAACTTACTGGCATCTCTGTTATACACCATTTTCATGTAAACCAGTCAATAAAGGCATTGTCTTGTATTCTCATGATCAGCTAGAGGACATCCAAAGGTTCTCCTGTGACACCTAGTCTTGGGAATTTCAAAAATTTCATGGTTTTTATCTGGCCAATATTCAAGGATGAAGTTGGAGGCACTGTGGGTTTCAATTCATTCATTAACCATTAAATGTTGAGTAAGCTGATTTCAATGAAAGCTCTGGAGAACTCTCAGAGGCAAGGCTTCCCAAAGGGTGGCCAAAAGGTCACATGAAGCCAGGCCCATTGAGGTCTACAATGTGAGGTCCATGAGCCTTTGACTCTCAACTATGGCTGCCAAGTCTTTCAGAATAAAATCATGTTATATCCTGGCTGAGATTCCCTTTGCTCTGTGGAAAGCCACCTTGGGCCTAGATCTCACTTTCCAAGGGCGACTCTCATGCATGGCCTTCTAAAATCCCAACACAATTCATGGCAATACTTCTCTGAGGTCAATTCCAGATCTCAGTCTCTATGTTGAATCACACAAGAGTTCAAGCCCAGGTGGACCCAGTCTTCTCTTCCTACCGCCATACAAATGTTCACAGCTAAAACCAAAACACCCCAACATGGCCCTCATCTTCTTCCATGTAGACACTCATCATAACCTCCGGCTGGAGGTTTCCATGAGGTACACAGCCCACGTCTGTGTCCAAAATAAGCTCCCTTGCCCCTCATTTGCCTAAAATCAGGGTGGCCTGGACTCCCTTCCTGTGAAACAGAAGTGAAAAAATAGGCCTGCCCTTAATACTGCTCTGCTTCTCCAACTTGAGGCCTACTGAGTGTGGCATTTAGATTCTTTATGTGAATTCATTTTTTTTGTTGTTGTTGTACTTTAACGTTTTAAAATGTTTTCTTTTTTAAAATATTTTTATTTTATTATTATTATTATTATTTTAAATTTTAATATTCATTTTTTAAATGATCATTATTTTTAAATTTTTTTCTTTCTTTCTTTCTTTTCTATTTTTTTTCTTTTGTCTTATCGTTTCTTTTCAATTTTCTTATTTCCCCTTCCTTTAATTCTACCTGCCTACTCTCATTCTCTTTAGTGACTTCTTCCCTTTCCTTCTAATATCTTTCCTCCCAAGCATCAAATAAATTTATAAGAGTAAACAGTAACTCAGCAGTGAAACAGAGCAAGAAGTAACATGAGCAGCACAAAAAATCAAGGAAGAAAATAAGTACAAACAATGAAGGACAGCCTAAATATTCAGGACGACCTATAGTCATCAGAAAAATGGTCATATAAAGAACTCAAGGACTACCTTAGACAGATGGAATGGAAACTTAAAGAGGATACGAGACAGCAAATCCAAACAGTGAAAGAACACATTGAAAATGAATTACATAAACAGATAAAAGAAGAAGTTATGGATCTTTATCAGGAGATAGAGATTATAAAAAAATCAAACAATAATTCTAGAAATGAAGGAAACGATAAACCAAATTAAAAAGTCAATTGAGAGTATCACTAACACTGTGGAGCAAGTAGAAGACAGAATGTTCGATAATGAAGACAAAATATATCATCTTGAAATGAATCTAGCCAACACAGAAAGGCTGGTAAAAAATCATGAGTAAAACATCCAAGAGATATGGGATAACATAAAAAAACAAATTTATGAGTCATCTGGATAGGTACACAGATTCAAACCAATGAAATGAGTAATCTATTGAATGAAATAATTACAGAAATATTTCCAGAAATACAAAGTAAACGGATATACAAATTGGACATGCTTACAGGACACCGAGCACAAAAAATCACAGTAGATCAACACCAAGACACATCGTTATGAAGATATCCAATATACAAAACAAAGAGAAAATATTAAAAGCTCTAAGAGAAAGGAGGCAGATTACATTAAGGGGTAAACCAATAAGGTTGAGAAGGGATTTTTCATCACAGTCGCTGAAAGCGAGAAGATCCTTGAACAACGTATTTCAAACACTGAAAGACAATGAATGCTAACCAAAAATTCTGTATCCAGCAAAATTAAGCTTCAGGTATGACATCAAATAAAAATATTTCATGATAAACAAAAGCTAAAAGAATTTGTAGCCAGAAAAGCAGCATTGCAAAGCATCTTGAGCAAAACAGTACACGAAGAAGAAATGAAAATCAACAACCAAAACCATCAGTGGGAAGTGCCTCAGTAATGACAGAGGGTGGGGGAAAAGCTAATCATGGAGAAACAAACTAAATTAAAAAAAAAAGATGAATCATCAATTATGGGTGGCAGTACAAACCATATATTAATAGTGACTCTAAATGTTAATGACTTAAACTCTCCAATAACGCGACATAGGCTGGTAACTTGGATTAAAAATGAATCCAACAATATGTTGCCTCCAGGAGACACATCTGAATGGAAAAGACATACAGGCTGAAGGTGCAGTTTTGGAAAAAATATACCATGCAATGGTCCTCGTAAGCAAGCAGGGGTGGCCATCCTCATATCAAATAAAATCGACTTCAAGACTAATTTAATCAAAAGTGATAAGAAAGGACATTATATACTGTTAAAAGGAATCATTCACCAACAAAACATAAAAATTATCAATATTTATGCACCAAAAAATGGTGCTGCAACATTCAAAAAACAAATTCTCCTCAAGTTCCAGAATGAAATAGAACACAACACAATAATTATGGGAGACTTCAACATACCTCTCTCACCATTGGACAGATCCTCCAAACAAAAGTTGAATAAAGAAAGTATAGAACTCAATATCACAATCAATAACCTACATGTAACTTACATATATAGAATATATCAACCATCATCAAGTGGATATACTTTTTTCTCAGTAGCACGTGGATCCTTTTCAAAAATAGACCATATATTATGCCATAGGGCAACCCTCAGTAAATATAAAGGTGTGGAGATAATACCATGCATTTTATCTGATCATAATGGAATGAAACTGGAAATCAATGATAAAAGAAGGAAGGAAAAATCCTACATCACATGGAAAATGAACAATATGTTACTGAATGATCAGTTTGTTACAGAAGATATAAAGGAGGAAATCAAAAAATTCTTAGAGATACATGAAAATACAGACACAACATATCGGAATCTATGGGACACAATGAAAGCAGTTTTAAGAGGGAAATTCATTGCCTGGAGGTCATTCCTGAAAAAAAGTAAAACCGAACAAATAAATGAGCTCACACTTTAACTCAAAGCCCTAGAAAAGGAAGAGCAAAACAACAGAAAATGTAGCAGAAGGCAAGAAATAATTAAAATCAGAGCAGAAATCAACGAAATTGAAACAAAAGAAACTATTGAAAAAATTAACAAAACTAAAAGGTGGTTCTTTGAAAAAATATATATGTTCAACAGACCCTTAGCCATGCTAATGAAGAGAAGAAGAGAGAGAACACAAATTACTAACATATGGGATGAAAAAGGCTATATTACAACAGATGCTTCCGAAATACAGAAGACAATTAGAAATTATTTGGAAAACCTATATTCCAATAATATAGAATATAGTGAAGACATCAACAAATTTCTTAAGTCATATGATTTGCCCAGACTGAGTCAGGAGGATACACACAATTTAAACAGACCAATGTCAATGGATGAAACAGAAGAAGCAATCAAAAGACTACCAACCAAGAAAAGCCCAGGAACGGATGGCTATACAGCGGAGTTTTACAAAACATTTAAAGAAGATTTAATACCAATACTTTTCAAGTTATTTCAGGATAAAGAAAAAGAGGGAGCTCTGCCAAATTCATTCTATGAGGCCAACATCACGCTGATTCCGAAATCAGAAAAAGACACCTCAAAGAAAGAAAACTACAGACCAATATATCTGATGAACCTACATGCAAAAATCCTCAATAAAATTCTGGCGAATCGAATACAAAGGCACATCAAAAAAATTATGCAACATGATCAAGTAGGATTCATCCCTGGGATGCAACGATGGTTCATTATACGGAAATCAATAAATGTTATTCACCACATCAATAGACTTAAAGATAAGAACCATATGATCATCTCATTAGAAGCAAAAAAAGCACTTGACAAAGTACAGCATCCCTTTATGTTCAAAGCATTAGAAAAACTAGGGATAACAGGAAATTACCTCGACATTGTAAAAGCTATCTATGCAAAGCCTCAGCTAGCATCATTATGAATGCAGAAAAATTGAAGGCATTTCCTCTAAAATCTGGAACAAGACAGGGATACCCTCTCTCACCACTTCTATTCCATATAGTTCTCAAAACACTGGCCAGAGCAATTAGACAGACTAAAGAAATAAAAGCCATAAAAATAGGAAAATAACAACGTAAATTATCACTATTTTCGGGTGACATTATTCTAAACATAGAAGACACAAAAGGGTCTACAAAAAATACTAGAACTAAAAAATGAATGACCTGCAACCCACCGGCAGGTCAGGCCCAGAAACCTGCGGAGGGGAACTGTTGCCCCACGCACCTGCAAGGTAGGCGGTACCGTGACCACTGACAAAACAGGCCCAGTGGCCCGTCTGACACATCACCCCGGTTGGAGGAGGGGCAGGGCCGCCACCAGCGCCTGTTAGGTAGACAGACCTGCAAACGACAGACATAACAGGCCTAGCGGCCAGCGGAGGGGCAGAGCCACTGCTCACGCCTGCAAGATAGGCAGACCTGTGACCAGGCAGACCGAAAGTACAGGCACATCGACCTGCCGGCGTGGTAGGCACATTGCCCCAATTGGAGGAGGGGCAGAACCACCGCCAAAGCCTGCGAGGGAAACTTTGCAACTATACAAGAGCAATATAAATATATAGGGGGAAAAATCAATAACACAACAGTTTCACCAAGCAGAAAGAAACGAGATCAGTATGAAAAGAAAAGGAAAGAAAGGACCACAAGCAATGCAGGTCAACTCAACTTTAGAATAGGTAATATCTGCAGCAGATGGAATGTCAGATAAAGAATTCAGGATATACATGCTTCAGATAATCTGGAGTCTCAAGGAAGACATTAGACAGCAAAATCAGACAATGAAAGACCACTTCAACCACTTCGAAAATGAATTACATAAACAAATCCAAGAAGCAAAAGATCAATTATACGGGGAGATCGAGGTTATAAAAAACAAACAAACAGAAATCCTGGAAATGCAGGAAACAATAAACCAACTTAAAAACTCAATTGAGAATACTACCAGCAGAGTAGAACACTTAGAAGATAGAACATCAGACAATGAAGACAAAGTATTTCAACTGGAGAAGAACATAGACAGCTCAGCAAAGCTGTTAAGAAACCATGAGCAGAACATTCAAGAATATGGGATAACATAAAGAGACCAAACTTAAGAGTCATTGGGATACAGGAAGGTATAGAGGTCCAAACAAAAGGAATGAGCAATCTATTCAATGAAATAATACGAGAAAACTTCCCAGACTTGAAGAATGAGGCAGAATCCCAAATCCTAGAAGCCTACAGGATGCCGAATGTGCAAAATCATAAGAGATCCACACCTAGACACATTATAATGAAGATGCCCAACATACAGAATAAGGAGAGAATTTTAAAAGCTACAAGAGAAAGGAAGCAGATTACATTTAGGGGTAAACCAATCAGGATAACAGCTGTACTTTCAACACAGACTCTGAAACCTAGAAGATCCTGGAATAACATTTCAAACACTGAAAGAAAATGGGTTCCAACCAAGAATTGTGTATCCAGCAAAATTAAGCTTCAGTATGGAAGATGAAATTAAAACCTTCCACGATAAACAAAAGTGAAAAGAATTTGCAGCTAGAAAACCATCTCTTCAAAACATCCTCGGCAAAATATTACAGGAAGAGGAAATGGAAAATATCAATGAAAACCAACAGCGGGAGGGAGTACAGTAAAGGCTGGGGATAATCAAAGAGGAAAACAAACCATGTTTAGGAACATAAATAAACAAATATCGCTGGAAGAACAACCCATATCTCAATAATAACCCTAAATGTTAATGGCTTAAACTCACCAATTAAGAGACACAGGCTAGTAGAATGGATCACAAAACAAGACCCAACAATATGCTGCCTTCAGGAGACGCATTTGATAGAAAAAGACATACATAGACTGAAGGTGAAAGGTTGGGAAAAATCATATCACTCATATGGACTTTGGAAACAAGCAGGAGTGTCCATACTCATATCATATAAAATAGATTTCAAGCCAAAGTTAATCAAAAGGGATGAAGAGGGACACTACATACAGCTCAAGGGAACCATACACCAACAAAACATCACAATCATAAATATATATGCCCTAAACAATGGTGCAGCTATGTTCATCAAACAAACTCTTCTCAAGTTCAAGAGTCTAATAGACCACCATACAATAATTATGGGAGACTTCAACACACCTCTCTCACCACTGGATAGATCTTCCAAAGAAAAGTTGAATAAGGAAACTATAGAACTCAATAACATAATTAATAACCTGGACTTAATTGACATATATAGAATATACCACCCAAGATCAAGCAGTTACACTTTTTTCTCAGCAGCACATGGATCCTTCTCAAAAATAGATTTTATATTATGTCACAGGGCAACTCTTAGACAATATAAAGGAGTAGAGATAATGCCATGCATCTTATCTGAACATAATGGAATGAAATTGAAAATCAACGATAAAAGAAGTAAGGAAAAATCATGCATCACTTGGAGAATGAAAAATAGGTTACTGAATGATCAATGGGTTATAGAAGACATCAAGGAGGAAATTGAAAAATTCTTAGAGATAAATGAAAACACAGACACAACATGTCGGAATCTATGGGACACATTGAAAGCAGTTCTAAAAGGAAAATTTATTGCTTGGAGTTCAATCCTTAAAAAAAGAAAAAAAACAACAAATAAATGATCTAATACTTCAACTCAAAGTCCTAGAAAAAGAAGAGCAAAACAACGGCAAAAAAGTAGAAGACAAGAAATAATTAAAATCAGAGCTGAAATTAATGAAATCGAAACAAAAGAAACAATTGAAATAATTGACAAAACTAAAAGTTGGTTGTTTGAAAAAATAAATAAAATTGACAGACCCTCATCCACGCTAATGAAGAGAAGAAGAGAGAGAACTCAAATTACTAGCATACGGGATGAAAAAGGCAATATCACAACAGACACTTCAGAAATACAGAAGATTATCAGAAATTATTTTGAATCCTTATACTCCAATAAAATAGAAGATAGTGAAGGCATCGATAAATTTCTTAAGTCATATGATTTGCCCAGATTGAGTCAGGAGGATATTGACAACCTAAACAGACCAATATCAATTGAGGAAATAGAAGAAACCATCAAAAGACTACCAACTAAGAAAAGCCCAGGACCGGATGGGTATGCAGCAGAGTTTTACAAAACCTTTAAAGAGGAACTAATACCAATACTTTTCAAGCTATTTCAGGAAAATGAAAAAGAGGGAGAACTTCCAAATTCATTCTAAGAGGCCAACATTGCCCTGATTCCTAAACCAGACAAAGACACTCCAAAGAAAGAAAACTACAGACCAATATCTCTAATGAACCTAGATGCAAAAATCCTCAATAAACTTCTGGCGAACCGGATACAAAAACATATCAAAAAAATTGTGCACCATCATAAGGTAGGATTTATCCATGGGATGCAAGGTTGGTTCAATATACGGAAATCAATTAATGTTATTCACCACATCAATAGGCTTAAAAATAAGAACCATATGATCATCTCGATAGATGCGGAAAAAGCATTCGACAAAGTACAGCACCCCTTTATGTTCAAAACTCTAGAAAAACTAGGGATAACAGGAACATACCTCAATATTGTAAAAGCAATCTATGCTAAGCCTCAGGCTAGCATCATTCTGAATGGAGAAAAACTGAAGGCATTCCCTCTAAAATCTGGAACAAGACAGGGATGCCCTCTCTCACCACTTCTGTTCAACATAGTTCTCGAATCACTGGCCAGAGCAATTAGACGAAAGAAATTAAAGTCATAAAAATAGGAAAAGAAGAACTCAAATTATCACTATTTGCAGATGACATGATTCTATACCTAGCAGAGCCAAAAGGGTCTACAAAGAAACTATTAGAGCTAATAAATGAATTCAGCAAAGTGGCAGGATATAAAATCAACACGCATAAATCAAAGGCATTCCTGTATATCAGCGACAAATCCTCTGAAATGGAAATGAGGACAAGCACCCCATTCACAATATCCTCAGAAAAAATAAAATACATGGGAATCAACCTAACAAAAGAGGTGTAAGACTTATACATTCAAAACTACAGAACCCTAAACAGAGAATTGAAGAAGATCTTAGAAGATGGAAAAAATATACCCTGTTCATGGATAGGTAGAACTAACATCATCAAAATGGCCATATTACCAAAAGTTCTCAATAGGTTTAATGCAATGCCAATCAAAATCCCAATGGCATTTCTTGTAGAAATAGAGAAAGCAATCATGAAATTCATATGGAAAAATAAAAGGCCCAGAATAGCAAAAACATCGCTAAGCAGGAAGTGTGAATCAGGCGGTATAGCTATACCAGACTTCAAACTATACTACAGAGCAATAGTAACAAAAACAGCATGGTACTGGTACCAAAACAGGCGGGTGGACCAATGGTACAGAATAGAGGACACAGAAACCAATCCACAAAACTACAACTATCTTATATTCGATAAAGGGGCTAAAAGCATGCAATGGAAGAAGGCTAGCATCTTCAACAAATGGTGTTGCAAAAACTGGAAATCCATATGCAACAAATTGAAACTGAATCCCTTTCTCTCGCCATGCACAAACGTTAACTCAAAGTGGATCAAGGAACTTGATATCAAATCAGAGACATGTCGTCTGATTGAAGAAAAAGTTGGCTATGATCTACATACTGTGGGGTCGGGCTCCAAATTCCTCAATAGGACACCCATAGCACAAGAGTTAATAACTACAATCAACAAATGGGACTTACTCAAACTAAAAAGATTTTCTCTGCAAAAGAAACAATAAGAGAGGTAAATATTGAGCCTACGTCCTGGGAACAAATCTTTGCTCCTCACACTTCAGACAAAGCCCTAATATTCAGAATATACAAAGAACTAAAAAAATTAGACAATGAGATAACAAATAACCCAATCAACAAATGGGCCAAGGACCTGAACAGAAATTTCTCAGAGGAGGACATACAATCAATCAACAAGTATATGAAAAAATGCTCACCATCTCTAGCAGTCAGAGAAATGCAAATCAAAACCACCCTAAGATACCATCTCACTCCAGTAAGATTGGAAGCCATTAGGAAGTCAAACAACAACAAGTGCTGGCGAGGATGTCGGGAAAAGGGTACTCTTGTACATTACTGGTGGGACTGCAAATTGGTGCGCCCAATTTGGAAAGCAGTATGGAGATTTCTTGGAAAGCTTGGAATGGAACCACCATTTGATCCAGCTATTCCCCTACTCGGTCTATTCCCTAAAGACCTAAAAAGTGCACACTATAGGGACACTGCTACATCCATGTTCATAGCAGCACAATTCACAATAGCAAGACTGTGGAACCAACCTAGATGCCCTTCAATAGAAGAATGGATAAAGAAAATGTGGCATTTATACACAATGGAGTATTACTCTGCATTAAGAAATGACAAAATCATAGAATTTGGAGGGAAATGGATGGCATAATAGCAGGTTATGCTAAGTGAAGCTAGCCAATCCCTTAAAAACAAATGCCAAATGTCTTCTTTGATATAAGGAGAGTAACTAAGAACAGAGTAGGGACGAAGAGCATGAGAAGAAGATTAACATTAAACAGGGATGAGAGGTGGGAGGTAAAGGGAGAGAGAAGGGAAATTGCATGTAAATGGAAGGAGACCCTCAGGGGTATAGAAAATTACATACAAGAAGAAGTGAGGGGAAAGGAGGAAAAATATAAGGGGGAGAAATGAATTACAGTAGAGGGGGTAGAGAGAGAAGAGGGGAGGGGAGGGGGAGGGGGGATAGTAGAGGATAGGAAAGGCAGAAGAATACAACAGTCACCAGAATGGCAATATGTAAATCAATGGTTGTGCAATTGATGTGATTCTGCAATCTGTATATGGGGTAAAAATGGGAGCTCATATCCCATTTGAATCAAAGTGTGAAATATGATATATCAAGAACTATGTAATGTTTTGAACAACCTACAATAAAATTAATTAAAAAAAAAACCAAATAAAACAACAACAACAAAAAAAACAGCATGGTACTGGTACCAAAACAGGCGGGTGGACCAATGGTACAGAATGGAGGACACAGAGACTAATCCAAAAAGCTACAACTATCTTATATTTGAAAAAGGAGCTAAAAGCATGCAATGGAGGAAATATAGTATCTTCAACAAATGGTGTTGGGAAAAATGGAAATCCATATGCAACAAAATGATACTGAATTCCTTTCTGTCGCCATGCACAAAAGTTAACTCATAGTGGATCAAGGTGCTAGATATCAAATCAGAGACTCTGTGTCTGATAGAAGAAAAAGTTGGCTCTGATCTACATATTATGGGGTTGGGCTCCAAATTCCTTTATAGGGCACCCATAACACAAGAGTTAATAACAAGAATCAACAAATGGGACTACTTAAACTGAAAAGTTTTTTCTCAGCAAGAGAAAGAATAAGAGAGGTAAATAAGGAGCATACATTATGAGAACAAATTTTTACTCCTCACACTTCAGATAGAGCCCTAATATCCAGAATATACAAAGAACTCAAAAAAATAGACACTAAGATAACAAATAACCCAATTAAAAAAATGGGTCAAGGACTTGAACAGACACTTCTCAGAGGAGGACATACAATCAATCAACAAGTACATAAAAAATGCTCACCATTTCTAGCAGTCAGAGAAATTCAAATCGAAATCACCCTAAGATACCATCTCACTCCAGTAAATTGGCAGCCATTATGAAGTCAAACAACAAGTGCTGGCAAGGATGTGGGGTAAAAGATACTCTTGTACATTGCTGGTGGGACTGTAAACTGGTGTGGCCAATTTGGAAAGCAGTATGGAGATTCCTGGGAAAGCTGTGAATGGAACCACAATTTGACTCAGCTATTGCCCTTCTCGAACTATTCCCTGAAGACCTTAAAAGAGAGTAATACAGGGATACTACCACATCGATTTTCATAGCAGTACAATTCACAACTGAAACACTGTGGATCCAACCCAGATGCCCTTCAATAGATGAATGGATAAAAAACATGTGGCATTTATACACTATGAAGTATTACGCAGCACTAACAAATGACAAAATCATAAAATTTGCAGAAAAATGGATGGCACTAGAGAAGATTATGCTTAGTGAAAATAGCCAATCCCTAAAAAATAAATACCAAATGTCTTCTTTGATATAATGAGAGCAACTAAGAACAGAGCAGGGAGTAATAGCAGGAAGAAAAGATTAATTTTAAACAGAGACATGAGGTGGGAGGGTAAGTAAGAGAAAAGGGAAATTGCATGGTAATGGAGGGAGACCCTCATTGTTACACAAAATTACATATCGTTGTGAGTGGAATGGGAAAATAAACATGGAGTGAAATGAATTACAGTAGATGGGGGAAAAAGAGAAGATAGGAAGGGAGGGGAGGGGAGATAGTAGAGTATAGGAAAGGTAGCAGAATACAACAGTAACTAATAGGGCATTATGTAAAAATGTGGATGTGTAACCGATGTGATTCTGTCATCTCTATTTGGGCTAAAAATGGGAGTTCATAAGCCACTTGAATCTAATGTAAGAAATATTATATGTCAAGAGATTTGTAATGTTTTGAGCAACCAATAAAAGAAAAAAAATTAGCAATATATATGCCAATCGAAATTCATCATGAAATATATATAATCCACAGATCGAAAAATATTCATTTTACTGAACATGGATTAATGTATAATGATATTCAACTAGGAAGCTCACCCATAGGTTGAATTTTCAGTTCCAACAGCATTTAGGAGGAGTGATCCTTTAGCACAATTTGCATCTGCCAATTCAGTTACCTCACAAGTATGTACGTGTGGTACCAGGTAGAATTCTATATGTGCATATAAAAATACATGTTCTGAATAGGCTACAGAGAAAGGGAGACAGGAATTCACATATTTTTTAATTTTAAAAACACATGTAGAACTATTTCAACAAAAAAATTGACTAGATTTATAACTCCTACACTATATAATGCAAAAACCAATTGTAACAATACACCATGCCTCCTCGGAACTGCTTGTATTTCTATTCTGTTTGGGTTATTTTTCACCATCATATTAGAATTATAAGTCAGAGTATAGTAGGGTATGTGTTAGTTTCAGGGCTTCAGTATTTCAAATAGAAAATTGAAAAATGAATCGAATGTGTATGTAAATATGTGTTACACAAAAATCTTTCCACTCACATTCAGAACAATGCCTTGATATTAGCTTGGCCCCAAGTAAGACACAATTAGAGTAGAAAAGTGTGAAAATCTGTGAATACATATCTGGAATGGAATATGCTCGGGAGTTCACAACCTTGGAGGTGGTAGAGGAGTTTCCAAAAGTAAAGAACAGGGTAAACACTCCACAAACATGGAGCTCTGCTGGCCTAAGACTTCTTGGGAAACTGCCTCTGAGGTTGGGCACTTGAAATATATGTTGTTGTCATGAGCTTTAACTTCCTTTGTAGTGAGACCATCAAAGATGGGTCTGCATCTATGTGACCTGGAAGACATGGTTTCTTATATTCCAACGACCATGAGGCAGCAGTGCTGAATTCTCTCTTTGTAGGTAAACTGTGGCCACTGGAGGCTAAGTGTCTCCTCGTGTGGACTCTGAAGACATTTGGTCATCCTCCACTTTTCGTGGTGTTTCTTGCTGCTGCACTGGGAATTTGGTATTTGCTTCACCAAATACAAGGAGTTCTACTAGAATACAGTGCTGGAGGGAGTTCTGTCACGTGTGGTGGGTCAGGGTCTGCAGGAGAATGCACCAACCATGCTTCTATCCAACATAGCTTGCCCCAATAACCATAGTTAACTGATTCTGAACATTGCCCTGAAACCTCTCCATATAAAAAATGCCTTTACATATAAGTGTCTGATTTCTGCACTATGTCAGTCATAATCCATTTGGAAGCCAATGGCCGATCCACATGGCCCCACCATGGTGTTTTATCACACACCTGCCCACCACTGCTCTAGGCCCACTACTCAGCAGGATACTAATTACTGGCATCTCTGTTCTACACCATTTACATAAAACCCAGTAAAACAAGACATTCTCTGGTATACACATGATCAACCACAGGACTTCCAAAGTTTCTCCAGTGCCACCTGGTCATGGGAATTTCAAAAATTTCATGGTATTTATCTAGCCATTTTTCAAAGATAAAGTTGGAGGCACTGTGGGTTTCAAATCATTCAGGAACCATTAAGTGTTGAGAAAGCTCATTTCAATGAAAGCTTTGGAGAACACTCACAGGCAAGGCTTCTCAAAGAGTTGCCAAAAGGTCACATGAAGCCAGGCAAATTGAGGTCTACAATGTGAGGTCCATGTGTGTTTTGACTCTCAACTATACCTGCCAATATTTCAGAATAAAATCATGTGATATCCTGCCTGAGATTCCCATTGTTTTGTGGAAAGACACCCTGAGTCTAGATCTCAGTTTTCATGGGTGAGTCTCATGCATGGCCTTCTAAAATCTAAACACGATTCATGGCAATACTTCTCTGAGTTCAGTTCTAGAACTCAGTCTCTAAGGGGAATCACACCAGAGTTCAAGCTCAGGTGGACCCAGTCATTCTTTCCAACCACCATAAAAATGACCACAATTAAAATCAAAACACTCCCACAGGGCCCTCATCTTCTTCCATAAAGACACTCATCATAACCTCTGGCTGGAGATTTCTATGAGGGGCACAGCCTAAGAAAATGTCCAAAATAAGCTCACTTGCCCCTCATTTGCCTAAAATCATGGTGGCCTGGACACTCCTCCTGTGAACCAGGAGTGATCAAATATTCCTGCTGTTAAAGTGTTCCGCTTCTCCAATTTGAGGCCTACTGGCTGTGAGGTATGGATTCTTTAAGTGATTTGGAGTCATGAGAAAACGCAAGCAAATATGGGCTAGCCTCTGCATGGATTTGAAGAACTCATTTAATCCAAAGGATCCCTATTCTCACTTGATGGATGTCAGGAACCTAAAACAAGAAGGCAAAAAAATTCATCCACAATGACTTCTCTTTTGGCCATTTCGGTTTGGGAAGCACATGGGATTTTTATTCAGATCCATTGGGTGCTGAGAATCTAAGTCACAGCCTCACACAAGGACCAGAGACTGATTCAGACACATCCCATTCCAAAGCAATTAAGCAAAGAGCCACAGGTGAAGCCCATTCATTTCCATATGAAAACAGTTTTCTTCAGGCTTCACAAAGGGTTGGCATGAGGCAAAGACTTTCCTGACATTCAGGGTAATTGAATCAGAAGTAAGCAAATGGCCCAAGAAGGGTTTCTTCACTGAGACTTTACTGGTCACACTGATATCTGAGTTTTCTGAGATGCTCTCATTCTCTTCAGCTATCCAGTACATGGCCATGTCACAGAGCCTTGTGGTGTTACATATCTGGTACACAAAACCATGAGCGTATTCTGTAGAGTGGCCAGAATTCACGAAGAAAAGAGTAACTTAAGAAGACAGTAGGTGTTGCCCATCCATAAGGCAAAGTGAAGTCCATTAATCAATTGGGCAGTATTAATGTGGGGAAGCTTTCTACTAGAGAAAACAAGTCCATTGATGCATTCTCTTTTCTAATGTCTACAACCACAGATACAGTGGGATACACAGACATAGAAACCCTCACAATGTCAAAGGACTTACTAGAAACAGTCCACTCCACACCAAAAAAAAAAACGCCTTTCCTACCTATTCTCAGAACATGAGAAAAAAACCACAAACTCACACCCACAACGGCAAAGCCACCTCCTTCCCCCAAGTAGGTCTGTGACTATCCAGAGTGTCTTCTGACTGGTGGGCCATATTATGTTCCCCCGAAATGGCCTGTCCTGTCTCAGATCTGGTCTCCTTGGCCAACTCTGTGAAGTTGTCAGGAGACAGCGGTGAGCCACTACCTGCTTTCTCAGGGAAGGTACCTCTTCAGAGATCTGCTGGCCTTTGGCCATCCTCACATCAGTAGGTACCAAGAAAGACTGACTCTGTTCTTGGGAAAAGCAAACAAGTTAGCCCAATGGGACTAGGACTGGGTCTGGCTCTGGGTGCCTGGCTTCCTGGATCCCAAGTTCAGAGAATTCCATCACCAAGGAAGTGAGAAGAGGTCACTTCCTTCAGGAACTAAATGAGGTCACTGCCTTGAAAACCACTTTGTCCTAACAGTTGCTTCCAAGGTTCCCATGAGATGAAGGCTGCCCCAACATCCTGTGACAGATTCAGAAGTTAGAATGGAATATCAACCTTAGGCACCCGGGAACAGCTCTCCACACAGGCCTGGTTTCTTCCAACTTCTCTACAATAAGAAGAGAGAGGCTGATTTAGACCCATCAATTCATCCTGACCAGGTTGTTTGCCATGGAAGATTTCTATTGCTCTCTCAGGTCCTACATAGCTGCATAAATCTTCTCCAAGGATCATTTCTCCATGGATCTTTGAGGTTCTCAGAAGGTGGAAGATCACCTACATTCCTATATTGTAAGACCAACTCTGCCCTGCTTTTCTGTAAGTTATATTGAGGGAACAGTGTATGTTTAGGGTTAATAACATGTTTGATTTGGGTTACGAATCATTTTGCGAGATGAATAATGGTATTGGCAACCTTCGATATTTACAAGAGTATATAGGTGAAATATACGTATGAAAGCAGAAAATTAGGAAAGATTTGAAGCCCAGAAGGGAATTGGACCCTTAAGTGGTATTCTTAGCTTTGAGTTATGTGCTGCACAGTTGTCTCAGATAAATCAATATACAATGGCATAGGACCTTGTACCTTGGATGATTGAATGTTGAAGAGAACATCCAGTCAAAAAGCGATATTCAGTACGATGAGGAAGGTACTCGTTAGGTTTAGAATGAAGAGTGAGTATAGGATTTGGACAAAAAGTTTTTTAGCAATAGGGTTTCGGTTAGAGAGTGAGTGTAAATGTCAGCACATGTGAAGAGTCAGTCATAATGATGAACTGGGAAAAATATGAGGGAAAGCAGATATCAATGAAGACATTAGGAAATCAAGCAAAGTACAAACTGAGTGATAGATTTAGACATTTTCAACAGGCTTGAGGTTGAACATATAATCTTAGGAAGAAACAAATATGTAGTCATCAATAGGATTGACATTTGAGAGCATTAGGCAACCTGGACATGTATGTTTTTAGTAATCCATGCTCACTTTCCATTTAGGCTTTGGTACAATTGAAAGTGTGACCTTTGCTTTTTGTGTCCAGAATATTTCTGTGATAAAATGTATATGTATATCACGTGACATGAGTATTTCTTCCACCATTTCCAGGAGCAATATTTTGAGAACATATAAATTTGTATTGGGGTACAAATAGGTATACCCTCTGTCTATGAATATAGCAATAACGCATGAATAGACCATACTGGGAATAAATAATATAACTGGATCCACTTTAAATAATGGATTGAATGGATATCTGAAAATATATAAGAAATGTTATAATGATACACAATCAATCATTCCAACCAGTTATATATCTAATGGTCATCTTAGGGTTATGTTTTATCATGAAGGGTGTGTGAGTTTTGCTTAAAAATTGATCATGGAAATCGAAAATAATATATTTGAAAAAAAGTCTCATGAAAAGACCAGTCAAGAAACATAGGGAAATACATGTGTTCTGGAGCAAGAAGTGATTGAAAGTGAAACAAATGCCTATAAATTTGCTAAGTAGTGGATGAAATATATATCCTATGATGTGTATAAACTGAAGAAATAGTAATGTACCAGTGTTGAATAATAATTAATGTCAAAATACACATCATGTCCCATAGGAATCTACTTGCATTGATGTTAAACTAGGTCAGTTAATGTAGAAATACTAGGATTTGTTTGCACCTTTCACTGAAGTTAGTTTTCAGTACTAGAGAACAAATATGTATTTCAGGTGGATGAATATTTCTGAAAATAATCTTGTGAAAAGTTGAATATTAATCCACATACATGAACATGAATGAATTTAGGGATTGTATATAAGACACATATATTTCATATTTTGAAAAATCTAGAGATTTATATATTGTGTGTTTGTGTGTGTGTGTGTATATATATACACACACACACACACAAACACACACAAAGACATTCAAAAGTAGAATTATATATGCCAATCGAATTTCACCATGAAATATATATCATCCACAGATCCAAAAATATTCATTTTACTGAACATGGATTTATGTATAATGTTATTAAACTAGGAAGCTCACCATTAGCTTGAATTTTCAGTTCCAACAGCGTTTAGGTGGAGTGATCTCTTCTCACAATTTGTATCTGCAATGTCAGGCACCTCACAAAAATGTACGTGTGATATCAGGTAGGATTCTATATGTGCATATAAAAATTAATGTGCTGAATAGGTTACAGCGAAAGGGAGATAGGAATTCACATATTTGTTAACTTTAATACACATATAAAACAATTTCAATTAAAAAATGACTAGATTTATAACACCTACCATTTATCTTGCAAAAGGCAAGTCCAATATACACCATGCCTCCTCTGAACTGCTTATATTTCAATTCCGTTTGGGTTATTTTTCTCCATCATATTAGTATTTGTAGTTAGCGTCTAGAAGGGTATGGGTTATTGTCAGGAATTCAGTATTTCAATTGGAAAATTGGAAAGTGAATCCAATGTGTATACAATTATGTGCTGCACAATATTCTTCCCACTCTCATCCAGAACAATGGCTTGACATTACCTTCGCCCCAAGTAAGACACAATTAGAGAAGAAGAGTTAGAAATTCTGTGAATACATATCTGGAATGGAAAATGCTCAGGAGTTCACAACCTTGGAGGTGGTAGAGGATTTTCCAAAAGTAAGGGACAGGGTTGATCACCCAACATGATCTTTCATTAAAATTGTGAGCCATCTTGCCACAAAGCCATGAAAAGATAATTTTTGCTTTAGTATAAATTACTGCAAATTCTGAACCTGCTTAGAATGCCTGACCATGTTTTGAACTCACCCATGCCTGGCTCTCTGACCAGATAACAGCCCATTCTGAAACTTTAATGACACCTCATAAATATTCGCCTTCCCTGGCCAGACAACGACCCTCTCAGAGGCTCTAATGGTCCTCATAATTTCTGATGCTGGGGCCAGAAAAAAAAAAAATGTAAACTACAATTAGTGTGATGCTTGTCAAAGTTCTGTTTTCTGTAACCCTCCTTTTGTGTAACTTTCTGGGCTATAAAGCTGGGCTGTAGGAAAGGTGGGGTTGCTGTCTTGTTCCCGCCAGTTTGAGAGGGAGAGGCAGCCCGGCTGCTTGAAATATTAAGCTTGCCTTAATTTGATTTTAATTGGAGTCAGTGGTCTTTTCTTGTGTCCTGGACTAACATTTTGGAGTTCCCCAGCAACATGACCCGACCAGATCACAAAGCCAGACTGCTGGAAATTCTGAAGCTGGCCTATCCTCCAGGACTCCGGGCTGGAGAGCCAAGTTCCAAAACCTTGGAATGAGCCTTCAGTCCGTGGATCACTGCAGTTAACCATCGCATTAAAACTATTATCAAGCACCTGGTGGAGGAGGCCTTCATAGGTAAGAGGCGCCTTTATAACATCTGATATCCGGTTAAGGGAGTACTCTTCTGATGACAGAGAGGTGGCCTGGGAAGGCTCACATATACTCCTGTCTGGGACAGTAATAGGAATCCTTCTTTCCTCTGTTCTGTTCTGTAAGGAATACCTCTGAAAGTGTAGAGAGGTGCCGACTGGCATGCAGGAGCTCCTACCCCGGAGCTTTAGCAAGACGCTGCATTGCTCCTCTGGTTTTCTGTTTATTTGCCGAGTTTCTGTTTTTTTTTGTGTGTGTGTTTTGTTCTGTGTTCTAAATGTTTTTTGTTTGTTTGTTTTTGTGCGTTTTGTTGTGTGATTTCTGTGGTAAAAACTTAAGGATATTGGACTTGAAAATGGGTAATAAATCATGTAAGCCTGACACCCCTTTGGACTGTGTTTTAAAGAAATGTGATGCACTATACCCGCCTTTGTTAAGCAGGATGAGAGAAGCCCCTAGCTGGCTGTCTGGAGCACACCCACGGCAGAGGGCAATGCCTGCTGGGGACCTAATAACTGAGTATCTCCCAGGTTAACAAGTGAAACTCCTTTAAAACCCCTTGTCCCTCCAGATCAAGAGAGTCACAACTTTGGACAAAGTCCCCTGTTTTTCTCCTTTGTTAGCAAAGCAGTAAACCTCCCTTTTACTTTTTCTCAAACCCTGTCCTTATATTAAATTGGTATTAATTGGCTTCAAGGTCCGGAACCGAAATTTAAGTTACAAATTTTGATACCGCCCCTGACCCTGGAATTTTTGAGAGCTGACTACTGAAATGTTAGGAGATTCAGCGTGCTTGGGGTGGAACCGAACCAGAGGAGCTAATCCTGTAAGTAAAAGACGGGACTGAGGGACTCCCAGTAGCTGCCGAAGTCCTGTTGCTTCAGTGAATTCCCTCCTTCCTTCCCTGCACTGTAAGTATTATGCCACCTCTGTCTTCTTAAAAAAGAGAAAAAGAAAAAGGAGACACTAAATGCAGTAAAGTCACCATGGAGACATTTGATATTGCATTTCAGGTTCCCCCTCTGTGAAAACATCTGATGCCCTTGTGGGGACATATATCGTGCCACTGGTGTAGGAGATTTTTCTCTTTTCTGCTGTTTTAAAGGCTTCTGTCCTGTCAGCCATAGTCTGGAGCTCCTTTCTGTCTGTCTTTTGTCTTTGTTTCTGGCCATTTAAGACATGTGCAATAATGTGTTGATATTATAAATTGTTTCTTGAGAATGATCTTAGCTGAATGTGTGTCTAAAGGATGATGTTTTATTGTAACAATATGGTATCTGAATGGGTTTTTGAAGCATTGCACAATCTTGAAGTTAAAAGTCGGCTTTAGGTAATTTTTTAGTTTATGATTTCAGATAATTCATGCCAGAGAACTTAAATACTTAAAATGGAAAACTAAAGAATTCTACTTCCAAGTTGGCAAGTAACTTCCCAATCATTCAGTCTTTTTTTTAACCAATTTTTAATTGGGTAGCCTGGGAAAATGTCACAGTGTGTATCAGTGCATTAATTTGGACAAGGATAGTAAATCATAGTATGGTATCTGTTGACAAAAAAAGATGTTAAGGTATAAAATTTTGTGAATTGTATCTTAAAATTGTATCATAATTTTCAACATCCTCACCTGAAAATTATGGTTAAAGTGCCTTAGGCCTGAGGTGTCTGCTTAGAATAGCAGTTTTGTCCAGCTCCTTCCAGAACTCAGCCAGGACTTATGTTGAAATGTAAATGAAAGAAGCCTGCAAACTCAGTAGGAGACTGATCTGATGTCTAAGTGGGAAAAAAAAAAAGGTATATCGTATGGTATTTACTAATTACTGGCCAGTCATTTTTTCTAGGACTCTCATTTTTTCCTTACGTTCTGTATTTTTTTTGAGCTCATTATTTTGATCCTACAGAACTAGGTTAATATTTTCCTGATCAGTTCTATATTTGACCAACAGTGGAGTTTTGAAACATTGCAATGGAGATTTCACCTGCGAAAAGCTACAAGGCCTTACTATTATTATTTGAGCACACTTTTGTTATGTGTTGTATGTCTATATATCCATATGTTCGTATATCATATGTGTGATATACAAATTAACATATATAAGGAGCGATCATTAAAAAAAGCACTCATAAAAACAAATTTTAAAAAGTGGATTCAAAGATCTTTAATTCACGTGATTTAAATGATTCACTTTAAATTTGGATAAGCAAATAACAATAAATGTCTTTAAATTTAAGCTTACAAGTTTTTCTAGCTGCTCAAAAATCTAATAAAATATTAATGTCTATAAAATGTCTAATATGCCTTGGTTCTAGGACTTTTCCTTTAACAAAGAAATGGTTTACACTGTTCAATACATTTCTCTAATATTTTGATAAATAAGTGAAGTAAATTTGATATGGGATTACTCATTCATGAGTACTTTTGTTAGATATCTGATTGATTTAGTAAGGTCTGTATAAGTTTGTTCTAAAGTCTGTATAAGATTGTAAAAATCAGTCATGTGATAAAGCGACACAAATTTCTTAAAACAAAAGTTTACCCATAACATTGTGTTTATAAAGTTTTATTTTTCTAGAACAAGCAACCATAAAAATTAAACAACTGATTAAATAAGAACTGTTATTTTAGAGCACTGTACTGCCATTTCTTTAAAAGCTAAACTTGGTTAATGTAAAAACATCAATGTCATTGTGATGCTATTAATGTGCTCATATCTTCCAGGTATACAATTCTGTAAGGTAGAAACTTTAAAAGAACATTTCATCAAGCTGGTGTTCTGAAGTTGTATGGTAAAAATATATATATATATTGGGGATTTATTTACTTGTTATCAATAAGATATATAAAGTTTTATGTTACTTTTTACATTGGGAAAAAATTTAAATATATTTTTTAAGTTAATGAGCGCCTAATCTATGTAAAGGTTAAAAACTTTCAGCCTTTCTTTAATTCATGTTTTAAATGTGATATCATATGGTGTTAGCTAATATTCATGTGACCTCAAACAATTTATGTAAACTGTGTAAAATGATATTTAAAAAACAAAGATCAGCTTTAGAACTAAAACACTTAAGATTTATATAGAGCCCTGCCTTACCTGAGATAAGGCTCTGTGTCTCATCTTACAACATGTGAGAATAACTACGAAAGCAGTAGGTCAGATGTTATTTAATTTAAAGTTATGTTTTTCTGTCAAGATTACTAGGATCTCAAAAAGGGGATATAATGTATAACTCAGCCTAAAATTCAGGGTAGCTATTACACGAACTAAGTATTTTTACTCTTGTTAATTTTATTTTGAATTTCCTTATAAGTTAACTAAAGATTCCCTGTTAGTGTTTTACAAAAGAGTTGCTTTTAGAACACAATATTGGTTAATTTAAGATAATAAGTCATCACCTACAAGACAAACAGAAAAATACAGATCCCAAATAATAAAAAGATAAATAATTTTAAATTATAGACATTAAAGCACAGTACTCTTAATATAAGGCTGTTAAAATTTATTTGCTGGATGTTTAAGATTAGGATTTAAAATTTAATTTAAATGAAAAGGGACAATAAAACAAATATTTGGCTCTTGCCCTCTGAGTCAGTCTGTATCCAGGGAACAGGAGACTTCTCTAAAGAACTTTGCAACTCTGAGCCACATAACCTCCTGATCAGGAAGATTAATGAGACCACTGGAGAACAGAAAGCCAATCAGTGCATTTTCTACGAAGAAGAGAGTCATCAGAGAAGGGAGATATTCCTGATGCTTCCGAGAGAAGCCACATGGTCAAGCAAGACCTGGACTCAACTAGCGCAAATGGCACTAGCAGAACTGAGAAGCTGCTCTCATGTTTCCCCGGGAATGACTCCCATAAAATCTCAACTGACTGTTAACAATAGATAGAAACAAAAGTCAGTTTTACTGCTTCATCTTAAACTCTTAGCAAAGACAGATAAACCAAAAATACAGCCATTCCTGGGCATTTTAAAAAATAATAGTTATAATAATATTTTAACGTATACACTTTATGGTAGCCTCCCAAAATAAGTAAGACTGGAGGCTACAAAGAAGGATTCTCAGACAGTAATGCCTGATGAGTATAAAAGGAGACTATCAAGAGGAGGTACCAGAGGCAGAAGTTTTTTGTTTAAGGCCTACAGATATTCCTAACCTACACAGGTAGGCTTGGTGTTTGCTAGTACGATTATCCAGCCCTGAATAACAGAATTAAAGGTTTCTCTATTACACACAGAGGTCATACAAGTAAAAGGAATTTGCAAGATCAGATGACATTAAATTATTAAACTGTATCTTATGGGGTGAAACAACTATGACACTAAAAGTTAAGTTGAAAGTCCTGATAACTGGGGATATTGAAGACAGATGAGGGGACATCTATACAGTGACATGTTTCAGCTGCTGCAACATTTATTCAGTACTCATGGTTTTTGTTTCTCTCATAGAAGAACCCATCCCCAGATGACTTTACAAACTGTTCTACCACAACCAGACTTCAAACCGAATTGACTTCTAAAAGGCAACTCATATCCCTCATGCTGTGCCCCCTCATGTCACCCTCTCTCAGCTCAGAAGAAGCCAAAATGAGTGACGACTCTCTTCTTACAACAATGGAGCCAAAAATAGATAGACTTTCATTTTAAGTAATTAATTAAGTCAGGTAAAATCAGGGAGACTGGTTTTGTGTGAGTTCAAAAAATATGGAGACTGTTACGTGAGGTATTAAAATTCCCTCAGTGCTCTTCCCCTACCCTATCAAAGATTTGAAAGGGACACATTAGAAAAGGGGGGAATGATAGACCCAACCTGATCTTTTATTAAAATTTGGATCCATCTTGCCACAAAGCCATGAAAAGAAAATTTTGGCTTAACTATAAATTACACCAAATTCTGAACCTGCTTGGAATGCCTGCCCTTGGCCTTGAACTCACCCATGCCTGGCACTTTGACCAGGAACAGCCCTCTATGAAACTTTATTGACACCTCATAAATATTGGCCTTCCCTGGCCAGACAATGACCCTCTCTGAGGTTCTAATGGTTTTCATAAATTCTGATGTTGGGGCCAGCAAAAAAAAAAAAAAATATATATATATATAAACTACGATTAGTGTGATGCTTGTCAGAGTTCTGATATTTGTAACCCCCCTGTAGTGTAAAATTCTGGGTTATAAACCTGGGCTGTAGAAAATTTGGGTGGCTGTCTTGTTCCCACTGTTTTGGGAGGGAGAGGCCACCTGGGCAGTGGAAATTATAAGCTTGCTTTAACTTGATTTTAATTGGAGTCAGTGGTCTTTTCTTGCATCCTGGTCTAATAGGTAAACGCTATCAAACATGCAGCTCTGCCGGCCTAAAGACTTCCTTAGAAACTGCCTCTGAGGATGGGCACTTGACATATATGTTGTTGTCAGTAGCTTTAGCTTTCTTTCTAATGAGACCATCAAAGCTGGATCTGCATCTATGTGACGTGGAGGACATGGTTTCTTATTTTCCAAAGGACATGAGGCAGCAGTGCTGAATTCACTCTTTGTAGGTAAACTGTGGCCACTGAAGGCTAAGTGACTCCCCGTGTGGACTGTGAAGCCATTTGGTCATCCTCCACTTTTCATGGTGTTTCTTGCTGCTGCACTGGGAGTTTGTTATTTGCTTCACAAAATACAAGGAATTCAGCTGGGACACAGTGCTGGAGAGAGTTCTGTCACATGAAATAGATCAGGGTCTGCAGGAGAATGCATCAACCAGGCTTCTATCCCACATAGCTTGTCCCCTTGACCATAGCACCTGATTCTGAACATTGTCCTGAAACATCTCCATATAACAAGATGCCTTATATGGAGAGTTATCAGACATATAAGTGATTCCTGGCTGCACAATGTCAGCCACAAGCCATTTGGAAGTCAATGTCAGATACACATGGCCCGACCACAGATATTTTATCACACACCTGCACACCACAGCTCTGGGCCCACTACTCAGCAGGCTCCAACATACTGGCATCTCTGTTCTACATCATTTTTATGAAACCCAGTCAATCAAGGCACTGTCTGGTACACACTTCATCAGTAAGAGGACATTGAAAGGTTCTCCAGTGAGACCTGGTAATGAAAATTTCAAAAATTTCATTGTATTTATCTAGCCATTTTTCAAGGATGAAGTTGGAGAAATTGTGGGTTTCAATTCATTCAGAAACCATTAATGTTTGAGGAAGCACATTTCAAGGAAACTCTGGAGAACTCTCAGAGGCAAGGCTTCCCAAAGAGTGGCCAAAAGGACACATGAAGCCAGGCCCATTGATGTCTACAATGTGAGGCCCATGTGTGTTTTGACTGTCAACAATGGCTGCCAAGTCTTTCAGAATAAAATAATGTGATGCCCTGGCAGAGATTGACAATGCTCTGCGGAAAGCCACCCTGGGCATTGATCTCAGTTTCCAAAGGCAACTCTCATGCGTGGTCTCCTAAAATCCCAACACAATTCATGGCAATACTTCTCTGAGGTCAGTTCCTGAACTCAGTCTGTAAGGGGAATCACACCAGAGTTCAAGCCACGTGGACCTAGTCATCTCTTCCAACCACCACACAAATGACCACAATTAAAACCAAAACACTCCCAAATGGCCCTCATCTTCTTCCACATAGACACTCTTCATAGCCTCTGGCTGGAGGTTTCCATGAGGGGCACAGCCCAAGACAGTTTTCCAAATAAACTCCCTTGCCCCTCATTTGCCTAAAGTCAGGGTGGCCTGGACTCCCTTCCTGTGAACCAATAGTGATCAAATAGTCCTGCTCTTAATACTGCTCTGCTTCTCTAACTTGAGGCCTACTGACTGTCTGGTATAGATTCTTTATGTGAATTGGTGTCATGAGAAAACCCAAGCCCTTATGTGCTAGCCTCTGTAGGGCTTTGAAGAACTGATTTGACACAAAGGATCCCTATTCTCACTTGATGGAGGTCAAGAAGCTTACAGAGGAAGGCGAGAGACTTCGTCCACAATGACTGCTCTTTTGGCCATTTTCATTTTGCATGCAAACTGGGAAACTTTCTTTAGATCCATCAGGTGCTGAGAATCTAAGCCACTGCCTCACATAGGGCAAAGAGGCTTATTCAGCCACATCTCTTTCCAAAGCAATTAAGCAAAGAGCCACAGGTGATGCCCATTCATTTCCATTTGAAAACTCTTTTCTTCTGGCTTCAAAAAGGGGTGGCCTGGGGCAAAGATCTTCCTGACATTCAGGACAACAGAACAATAGGTAAGCAATAGGCCCAATGCAGTGTTTTTCCACTGAGACTTTAATGGTCACATTGATATGTGAGTTTTCTGAGATGCTTCTATTCTCTTCAGCTATCCAGTACATGGCCATGTAACAGATCTTGAAGGTGGTACATATCTTGGAAACCAAACCATGAGGCTATTCTGGAGAGTGGCCAGTATTCAAGAAGAAAACAAGAACTTAGGAAGATAGTAGGTGTTGCCCATCCATAAGGCAAGCCTCTCTCCATTCTTTAATTGTGCAGGATGAATGCTGGCAAGCTTTCTACTAGACAGGACACAACCATTGATGCATTCGCTTTTCAAATGTCTACAACCACAGATACAGTGGAATGCACAGACATGGAAACACTCACGTTGTCAAACGACTTTCTAGAAACATTCCAGTCCAAACAAACAAACAGTCTTTCCTACCTATTCTCAGAAAAGAGACAAAACCACAAACTCACACCAACACCCACAACGGCACCTCCTTCCCCCAAGTATGTTGGTGAATATCTTGAGTGTCCTCTGACTGGTGGTCCATACTATGTTCCCCAAAAATGGCCTGTTCTGTCTCAGATCTGGTCTTCTTCACCAACTCTGTGAAGTTGTCAGGAGCCATGGTTGAGCCACTACCTGCTTTCTCAGAAAAGGCTCCTCTTCAGAGGTCTCCTGGCATTTGGCCATTCTCACTTCAGTAGGTACCAACAAAGACTGACTCTGTCCTTGGTAAATCCAAACATTTGAGACCACTGGGACTGGGACTGGGACTGACTCTGGGTGCCTGGCTTCCTGGATCCCAAGTTCAGAGTGTTCCATCACCAAGGAAGTGTGTACTGATATTTGCTTCTAAGGGTCCCAGTAGATGGAGACTGCCCGTACTTCCTGTGACAGTTTCACAAGTTAGAATGGTATATCAACAATAGGCACCCGGGAACAGCTCTTCTCACAGGCCTGGTTTTGTCCATCTTCTCTACATTAAGAAGAGAAAGGCTGATTCAGATACATCTCTTCATCCTGACCTGGTTGTTTAACATTGAAAATGACTTTTGCTCTCTCAGGTCCTTCATAGCTGCCTTCTTCTTCTCCACGTATCATTTCTGCATGGACCTTTGAGGTTCTCATCAGATGGAAGATACCCTTCAATCCAGTATTGGAAGATCAACTCTTTCCCTGCTCTTCTGTAAAGTTAGATTGAGCGAACAGTGTATGGTTAGGGTTAACAACATGTTCGATTGGGTTAGGAATAATTCTGCAGGATGAATAATGGTTATGGGAACATGCGATATTTACAAAATATACAGTTGAAATATAAATATGAAAACAGAAATCTAGGTAAGATTTGATGCCCAGAAGGGCATTGTGCCCTTGATTGGGATACTTAGCTTTGAATTAATTTCTGCACAGATGTCTCAGATAAATCAATATACAATGGTATAGGACATTGTACCTTGGATGATTGAATGTCGAAGAGAACATGCAGTCAAAAAGGGATAGTTGGTAGGATTAGAAAGATAGTCGGTAGTTTTAGAAAGATGAGTGAGTATAGGATTTGGACAAAATGGTCTTTAGCAATAGGGTTTCATGTAGAGAGTGAATGTAAATATCAGCACATGTTAAGAGGCAGTCACAATGATGAACTGGGGAAAATATATATCAATAGAGACATTAGGAAATCAGGCAAAGTATAAGGTGAGTAATAGGATTAGACATTTTCAACAGGTTTGAGGTTGAATATATAATCTTAGAAAGAAACAAATATGTAGTCACCAATAGGATCGACATTTGAGAGCAATAGGCAACCTGGACATGGATGATTTTAGTAATCCATGTTCAATTTCCATTTAGGCTTTAGTACAATCAGAAGTGTGACATTTGCTTTTTGTTTCCAGAATATTACTGTGATAAAATGTATATGTAGATCAGGTGACATGAGTATTTCTTTCACCATTTCTAGGAACAGTATTTTGAGGACGTGTAAATTAGTATTTTGAATACAAATAGGTGTACACTGTGTCTATGAATATAGAAATAATGCATGAATAGACCATAATGTAAATAAATAATATAACTGGTTCCAACTTAAATAATGGTTCGAGTTGATATCTGAAAATATACAGGAAACCTTATATTGATATATATCCATTCATTCAAACCAGTTATACATCTAATGGTAATATTAGGGTTATGGTTTATCATGAAGAATGTGTGAGTTTTGCTTCAAAGGTAATTGTGGAAATCGAAAATAATGTGTTTGGAAAGAAGTCTCATGAAAAACCAGTCATGTAACCTGGAGGAATACAAGTGTTCTGAAGCAGGAAGTGATTGAAAGTGAAACAAAAGCCTTTAAATTTGTGAACATGTGGATGAAATATATATCTTATGATGTGCATAAACTGAGGAAATAGTAATGTACAAGTGTTGAAAAAAATGAACGTCAAAATACACATCATGTCCCATAGGAATCTACTTGCATTTATATTAACCTGGGTCAATTAGTGTAAAAATATTAGGATATGTATGCACAATTCACTGAACTTAGTTTTCAGTACTAGGAAAAAAATACGTATTTCAGGAGGATGAATATGTCTTAGAATAATCTTATGAAAAGTTGATTATAAATACGCACTTAAATACTAATGAATTTAGGGAGTACATTATAAGATACATTTATTTCATATTTTGAAAACTCTGGAAAAAAAATATATATATACAGACATTAAAATACACACACAGAAATTAAAAAGTATTAATATACAAGCCAAATGAAATTCACCATGAAATATATATCATCCACAGATCTAAAAATATTCATTTTACTGAACATGAATTTATGTATAATGTTGTTCAGCTAGGATACTCACTCATAGGTTGAATTTTCAGTTCCAACAGTGTTTAACAGGAGTGATCTCTTCTTACAATTTGTATCTGCCAAGTCAGCCACCTCACAAGAATGTACGTGTGGTACCAGGTAGGATTCTATATGTGCATATAAAAATATATGTGCTGATTAGGCTACAGAGAAATGGAGACATGAATTCACATATTTGTTAACTTAAAAACACATGGAGAAGTGTTTCAACAAAAAATTCACTAGATTTAAAACTCCTACCATATATAATGCAAAAGGAACGTCCAAATGTACACCTGGCATCCTCTGAACTGCTTGTATTTCAATTTGGTTTGGTCTATTTTTATCCATCATATTAGGATTTGTAGTCAGAGTCTAGTAGGGAGTGGGTTACTATGAGGGATTAAGTATTTTGAATTAATAATTAGAAAATGAATCCAATGTGATGCAAATATGTGCTACAAAAAAATCTTCCCACTCATCCAGAACAATGCCTTGACATTACCTTCGCCCCAATTAAGATACAATTAGAGGAGAAGAGTTAGAAAATCTATGAATACATATCTGGAATGGAAAATGCTCGGGAGTTCACAACACTGGAGGTGGTAGAGGAGTTTCCAAAAGTAATGGAGACTGTAAACACTCCACAAACATGGAAGTGTGCAGGCCTCAAGACATCTGGGAAACTGTCTTTGAGATTGTACACTTGAAATATATGTTGTTTTCAGGAGCTTTAGCTTCCTTTGTAGTGAGATCATCAAAGCTGTGTATGCATCTATGTTACATGGAGGACATGGTTTCTTATTTTCCAATGAACATGAGGCAGCAGTGCTGAATTCTCTCTTTGTGGGTAAGCTGTGGCCACTGGGGTCTAAGAATCTTTCCGTGTAGACTGTGAAGCCATTTGGTCATTCTCCAATTTTGTTGTGTTTCTTGTTGCTGCACTGGGAGTTTGGTATTTGCTTCACAAAATACAAGGAGTTCAACTGGAACACAGTGAAGGAGGGAGTTCTGTCACGTGTGGTGGGTAAGGGTCTGATGGAGAATGCACCAATCAGGCTTCTATGCCACATTGCTTGCCCCCTTGACCGTAGCAACTTGATTCTGAACATTGCCCTGAAAACTCTCCATCTAACAAGATGGCTTAATATACAAAAGTCTGCTGGCTGCACCATGTCAATCACAAGCATTTGGAAGCCGAAGTAAGATCCACATGACCCCACCACAGATGTTTTATCACACAACTGCACACCACAGCTCTGGGCCCACTACTCACCAGGCTCCACCATACTGGCAGCTCTGTTCTACACCATTTTCATAAAACCCAGTCAAGGAAGGCACTGTCTGGTACACTCTTGATCAGCAACAGGACATCCAAAGGTTCTCCAGTGCCACCTGGTCATGGAAATTACAAAAATTTCATGGTATTTATCTAGAAATTTTTCAAGAATGAAGTTGGAGAAACTGTGGGTTTCAATTCACTCAGGAACCATTAAATTTTTAGGAAGCACATTTCAAGGAAACCTCTCGAGAATTCTCAGAGGCAAGGCTTCCCAAAGTGTGGCCAAAAGGCCACATGAAGCCAGGCACATTGAGGTCTACAATGTGAGGTCCATGTGTGTTTTGACTGTCAACAATGGCTGCCAAGTCTTTCATAATGAAATCATGTGATGTCCTGGCTGAGATTGACAGTGCTTGGTGAATAGCCACCCCAGGCTTAGATCTCAGTTTCCAATGGCGACTCTCATGCATGGCCGCCTAAAATCCCAACACAATTAATGGCAATACTTCTCTGAGGTCAGTTCCAGAACTCAGTCTTTAAGGGGCATCACACCAGAATTCCAGCCCAGGTAGACCCAGGATTCTCTTCCAACCACCAACAAATGACCACAATTAAAACCAAAACACTCCTACATGGCCCTCATCTTCTTCAACATAGACACTCTGAATAACCTCTGGCTAGAGGTTTCCATGACGGGCGCAGCCCAAGACAGTGTACAAAATAAGCTCCCTTGCCCCTCATTTGCCTAAAGTCAGGGTGGCCTGGACACCCTTCCTGTGAACCAAGAGTGATCAAATAGCCCTTCTTTAATACTGCTCTGCTTCTCCAGTTTGAGGACAACTGACTGTCTGGTATAGATTCTTTATGTGAATTGGTGTCCTGAGAAAACCCAAGCACCTATTGGCTAGCCTCTGCCGAGCTTTGAAGAACTGGTTTGACCCAACTGGTTTGACCCAAATCAGTTCTTTGAAGAACTGATTTGACACAAAGGATCCCTATTCTCACTTGATGGAGGTCAGGAAGCTTACAGAGGAAGGTGAGAGACTTCATCCACAATGACTGCACTTTTGGCCATTTTGGTTTTGGATGCACACTTGGAAACTTTCTTTAGATCCATCAGGTGCTGAGAATCTAAGCCACTGCCTCACACAGGGCAAAGAGGCTGATTCAGCCACATCCATTTCCAAAGCAATTAAGCAAAAAGCCACAGGTGACGCCCATCCTTTTCCATTTGAAAATTGATTTCTTCAGGTTTCACACAGGGGTGGCCTGAGGCAAACACCTTCCTGACATTCAGGACAACAGAACAAAAGTCCAAAGTAGTGTTTCTCCACTGAGACTTTAGTGGTTGCACTGATATCTGAGTTTTCTGAGATGCTCTCATTCCCTTCAGCTATCCAGTACATGATCATGTCACAGAGCTTGGAGGTGGTACATATCTTGGAAATAATACCATGAGGCTATTCTGGAGAGTGGCCAGTATTCAGGAAGAAAAGAGGAACTTAGGAAGATAATAGGTGTTGCCCATCCATAAGGCAAGCAGCTCTTGATTCTTTAATTTGGCAAGATGAATGCGGGGAAGCTTTCTACTAGACAGGACACAACCATTGATGCATTCGCTTTTCAAATGTCTACAAAAACAGATTCAGTGGGATACACAGACATAGAAACACTCGCATTGTCAAACGACTTTCTAGAAACATTCCAGTCCAAACAAACAAACCGCCTTTCCTACCTATTCTCAGAACATGAGACAAAACCACAAACTCACACCGACACCCACAATGGAACCTCCTTCCCCCAAGTATGTCTGTGAGTATCCTGAGTTTCCTCTGATTTTTGGGCCATACTATGTTCCACCAAAATGGCCTGTCCTATCTCAGAACTGGTCTTCTTTGCCAACTCTGTGAAGTTGTCAGGAGCCATGGTTGAGCCACTACCTGCTTTCTCAGAAAAGGCCCCTCTTCAGAGCTCTCCTGGCATTTGGCCATTCTCACTTAGGTAGGTACTAAGAAAGACTGACTCTGTCCTTGGTAAACCCAAACAAGTGAGACCACTGGAACTGGGACTGGGACTGGCTCTGTGTGCCTGGCTTTCTGGATCCCAAGTTCAGAGAGTTCCATCACCAAGGAAGTGTGATAGGTCACTTCCTTCACGAACTGAATGAGGTCACTGCGTTGGCAACCACTTTGTCCTAACAGTTGCTTCCAAGGGTTCCATGAGATGGAGGCTGCCCATACTTCCTGTGACACTTTCACAAGATAGAATGGTATATCAACCATAGGCACCCGGGAACAGCTCTCCACACAGGCCTGGTTTGGTCGATTTAATCTACATTAAGAAGAGAGAGGCTTTTAGACACATCCCTTCATTTTGACCAGGTTGTTTTACATGGAAGTTGACTTTTGCACTCTCAGGTCTTTCATAGGTGTCTACATCTTCTTCAGGGATCATTTCTGCATGGAACTTTGAGGTTCTCAGCAGGTGAAAGATCCCCTATATTCCTGTATTGTAAGACCAACAATATCCTTGTTCTTCTGTTAAGTTAGATTGAGGAAATATTGCATGTTTAAGGGTAATAACAGGTTCGATTTGGTTTAGGAATCATTCTGTGGGATGAATTAAGGTATTGGGAACCTGCGATATTTACAAGAATATACTGGTGAAATATAAGTATGAAAACAGAAATCTAGGTAATATTTGAAGTCCAGAAGGGCATTGGGTGGCCTGAACACTCTTCCTTTGATTCAGGAGTGATCAAATAGCCCTGCCGCTAATACTGCACTGCTTCTCCAATTTGAGGCTTACTGACTGTCAGGTATAGATTCTTTATATGATTTGGAGACATGAGAAAACCCAAGCACCTATTGTCTCATGCCACAGCAAATGGTTTATTGGGGTCCAGCATGCTGGGGCTCAAAGCTCACTTCAGAGGAGCAAAGAACAAAGAGCACCGAGAACAACTTGAGAAGATATTATATACAATCTTTAGAGAGTGCAGGGACTTTATATACATCATAGCCTCCTTTAGCAAATCAACATATGTGGTAAGCCATTGTTGTAGATTGTGGCCGCCATTAGAAGATGGCGCCGGCTTCCACTGTGGCCTGTAGTAAACAACTCCTTTTATGGAGAGATGGCACGCTATCCCTTGCTACCCTATGAGAAAGATCCACGTGGCGGCTTAAGATTGGTATGTGGGAGGCTTTATTATACTGTGCTTGGGCGCTCGGGAGGAGGGGGGTCACTAGAAGATACTTTAATCAAGGCCTGAATAAACTGCTGAAAGAAGATTTCCGAGTTGCGTCTTCCTTGCGGGTAAGGGGTCGCGACAAGTGGTGCCGAGACCCGGGAACCAGAACTTTCAGTAGTCAGGTGTGGTGCACCGGTTAGTCCCAGGTAAGTGGGATCCACGATCAAAGCGGGGATTAGTCCCAGGTAAGTGGGATCCGCGATCAAAGCGGGGCAGCTCCTCTGTAAAGCAAGAGAGAGCGTTACATTTTATTGCAGCTGCACTGTGTACTTTCACTTTTGTTTTTTGTGTGTCTTTTGTTGTGTCATGGGTGCCACATCTTCAAGTCCACTTCTCCTGGTCCTACATGGCCTGTTACGTTCCAAGGGACTAGAAGTGAAACGTAGTACTTTACAGAGATTTTTACAGAAGACAGATATTGCTGCACCGTGGTTTGCGTTTTCGGGCAGCCTTACTATACCTAGCTGGGACAAATTAGGGAAAGATCTAGATTTCGCTCGTGAACAAGGTACCTTAGAGGGTGGTGTTATACCACTTTGTAAGTTAGTTAGAGGATGTATAGTAGATAGTAAATGCCAGGAAGCTGTGAGTGAGGGTCAAGCTGTTCTTGAGCAACTACATGAGGAAAAGTCTGAAGGATCACATAGTGAAGTGGCAGAGAGCATTGGGAGTAAGAGTAGTGAGAAGGCAAAAGAGCCTGAAACTAAAAATAGGAGAAGGCTCTACCCAGACTTGGCTGAATTAAAAACGCCTGCGAACACAAGCGGCTCAGAGAGTTCTGAGGACCTTGATATATTCCTACAACAACTACGCAAGATAAAAATGAAGAAAAAGAAACAAGGGTTACAGGGCACGCAGGCCTATTGTAAAAAGGGGACGGGATCCAAAATTGGTCAACAACACTCTGAGGAGGAGGAGGTAGAATATCTCGAAAAAGATATGGTGCCGGTTGCCCCACCCCCGTATGTGGGGGGGAGCCAAAATTCCGGGAGATCTTATCATGCGCAAGTTTGGAGGACAGTTAATACAGATATGGGACTTGCATACCCTGTATTTCAGGACAATAACAGGAGAAGATATCATCAGCCTTTAGACTTTAAGATAATTAAAACCTTGGCGGAATCTGTCCGCACTTATGGCGTGGATGCCGCTTTCACCCTTACTCAGGTGGAGGGACTTGCTAGATTTTGTATGACTCCTTCAGATTGGGCTAATCTAGTCTGCGCTTGTGTCTCCCCAGGGAAATTTTGGATTGGAGAGCATTTATGCTAGAGGGTGCAGTAGAGCAAGCTGCTCAAAATCATGCAGCGAGACGCCCTGCCTAGGATAAGGATATGCTTTTGGGACAAGGCAAGTTTGCTAATCAACAAACAGAATACCACCGCGAACATTCACGCCTTGTCAAGATCACTCTTGGGAGAAACATCAGGTCTCTAAGGGTTTCTCTCTTTCCCCCTCTCATAAAAGATACTTATATAATTCTTCCAATTGTAATTCCTCTATAGGAACAGGTTGGTCTTGGTTTCAATGGTTAATTTCCAATGAAAAGGGAGCCACAGCTGATATCTCCACTTTGGCTCAATTATGAGGAGTCAAAAGCTGGTTGTTTAATGTTTCTGGTAGTATCCAAGACTCGGATCAAGGTAGGAGACTTGGAAATATTTCACATAACTCACAATTAAGTAATGCTACGTTATCCTCTGCAGCAGTCTGTCTCCAATCTCCGTTCCTGTTTCTTTTGGCTAATGATACATCACAGGGGATGCTTAATTGTTCTAATGTTACCTGTTATTTAACTGAGTGTTGGAATGGCTCTTGTACTGTGGCAGTGATTATGAAAATTCCAACCTTTGTCCCGATCCCAGTTACTGTGGATCCGGAATCTATTCCTATTGTTGAACTGATTAGAGCCCGTAAAGATTTTGGTATTATGGCAGTTATAGTGACAGCTGTGGCGGTATCTGCTGCTGCAGCAGTTACAGCTGGAGTAGCCATGGCCAGCCAAGTACAAACTGCTGCCACTCTTAATGAGGTTATTCAACAAACATCCACCATACGTAAATCTCAAAGTAGAATTAATCAACACATTTTATCTGGGATTCTGGCTGCTAATCAAAGGATAAATCTGCTTCAAGATCAAGTTGAGAAATTGTCTGATCTAGTATATTTAGGTTGTGTTGATCAACATGCACATTTATGTATAACCTCTGTCAGATTTAATGATTCCAGGAATGCCTCCCACATCATCGGGAAATATTTATCCGGAACCTGGTCCATGGAAGCAGAAAACTTACTCCAATCTCAACTAACTCAAACTGCTGTTTTGAATAGTACCCGTGTCGAACCAGTGACTTTGGGTCAATTCACCAGTTGGCTATCTTCTGCCTTTTCCTTCTTTAAGGAGTGGGTGGGATTGGGCATTTTGGGGGCAATGTGTTGCTTCGGTATTATACTTTGTTTGTGGCTTCTCTGTCGCCTTAAAACTCGCCATACACAGGAGAAGGCTATGATTGTATAGGCTCTTGCGGCCTTGGAAAATGGCATGTCTCTGCAAATCTGGCTTGCGCATCTTAAACAGTGATTTTCTGGGCATGGCCATTGCACCCCAAGTTAATTTCACAGTGCACTGGGATTGGCATGTCCTCTTTCTTATTCTCCCCCAGTACTGAATAGCCCTTGCACTCTGCAGGTCTTGTTACCATTGCACGCAGATGGGTTTTAGGACTGGTCTTTCTTCTTGGCTACAGACTCTTTACTTTCCTCTGGGGCTTAGGGATTGTGTTGCCAACTAAAAATTTGTTATTGTTACCAGGCTACCTGTGTTGCCCTACTTCTCGCCGTCGTCAAGATGCAGGATGCGAGGCAAAGCACTGCACTTGAGTGATCCCTCAACGGACCTAAAGGAAAGCATGTCCTATTGCATGCGGGTTTGACGTCCACGCCCCCGCCCTACAAAAAAAGGCGTCGGCTGATATGGGGTCAGGTCTGGGGAAGGCGCCTCCTTAGGACTGAACCATACATTGCAGCCGCTTCTGCACAGTGGGATAGGACCTCTACTTTCGCCTGCATTGTTTTATAAAATAGAAGGGGGAACTGTGGTAAGCCATTGTTGTAGATTGTGGCCGCCATTAGAAGATGGCGCCGGCTTCCACTGTGGCCTGTAGTAAGCAACTCCTTTTATGGAGAGTTGGCACGCTATCCCTTGCTACCCTATGAGAAAGATCCACGTGGCGGCTTAAGATTGGTACGTGGGAGGCTTTATTATACTGTGCTTGGGCGCTCGGGAGGAGGGGGGTCACTAGAAGATACTTTAATCAAGGCCTGAATAAACTGCTGAAAGAAGATTTCTGAGTTGCGTCTTCCTTGCGGGCAAGGGGTCGCGACAATCATATACTGTGGGAAAATCAAATAACAACTGTAAAACATGATTAGCACATTCATGTGCGGGAACAGTTCGGGCAGGGGGTGATTGGTCAGCCCTGAGAAGGGGTATACTTTTAAACTGATTGGTTGAAGCCCTGAGATGTATACGTGCTGACATGCACGGTTTCTGGGAAGGGGTTGTTAAGTAACTAGGTGGTCAGGGAAGATTTCAACACATCTAACGGGCAGTTCTGGGAATTGTCTTCACTGACACAGGAATTTCAGGTTCTGAGCACAGCTTGTAAACTTTACAAAACCTGTTTCTTTACGTTTCAATTTCAATTTCATTAATTCTTTCATTTCTCACTCCTTTTTCTGCCTACTTTTAATCTTAAAAGTAATGAATCATAATTATTGTGGGGTCTCACATTCTATTTCTGCCAGTGAAGTGTATTTCTGTCTGATTACCATGAGTTTTACCTGCCCAATCTGAGCCTGGAGAAAGAAAACTATGTAGTTAAGCAAACGAGGTCCCACAGTTATCAACACCATAAGCATGATCAGGGGTCCAGCTAAGGCTGATAGGAGTGTAGTTAACCAGGGGGACTGGGTATATCATTACTCAAACCACACTTGTTGAATCTCCCTTTCTCTCTGGTGCTCTACAAGGAATTTTCTCAATTTACTCATGGATTATTTTACAACTCCAGTATGGTCAGCATAAAAACAGCATTTTTCTCTCAGTACAGCACAGAGGCCCCCCTCCCTCATGAAATGGAGGTCTAATCCTCGACTGTTCTGTAAAACAACTTTAGAGAGAGAGGTTAAGGATTCCTGCAAAAGTGTGATGGAGGTCTCTAACGTCTTCAAGTCTTGATTTATTGCTGTTTCAAATCAGGCCATTTGTGGTGACTCATGGATCATATCAGCTGTTTCTGTACCCACTCCTGCAGCAGCTCCTAGCCCCAATAGGATGGCTAGAGTAAGGGACACTGGCTCCCGGCAAAATTGGGTTGGTTGTCCCCCTAGTAGACCTTCAAAGGATTCTGCATCATGATAGAGCACCCTGGGGATATCTGCACCATTATACAATAATGTACAGAGCTGTCAAATACCTGGGCTGAAATGCAAGGAGTTCTGACTGTGTGGAGTTCAGTACAATAAAGGTTCCTTTAATTGGTTCCCAGGGGGAGGAGTCAGCTGTACTCTGGACTGGGGAAGTAGGCAAAGATGGAAATTGCGAAGTATGATATGGTAGAGGGGTTTTGGTAGATCTAGGCATGGGAGGTTGAGGAGGCTTAATTCCTGACTTGAGGGGATTGGGCCCTATTGCTGTGGGATTTTCTTCCTTTTTAAGCCGGATGGTGAACCAGAGACCAAAGTCATAACCAGGGCCATTAATATAGAATCGCATTCCCCAAGTATTTCCCATAGGCCATGTTGTTCTGAGGTAGCCCCTTCCTTTGGAAGTGAAAGTTATATTGAGGGGGTAACATAGACTATTTTTTCCACAGCAAGTTTTTGACACCACTTGGATAGCGGCACATTTATTGGGATCAATCCAGATGTCATTTCATCCTACCCAAATCATACTGTCTGGGGAGTTTGCATTTCACAATGTAGGTCCCGTGTGTTCACAACCCCAAGATCTACAATAAAAGTCACTGGGTTCTCCACAGGTTTGGGCCTGTTTGTGACTTCAGAAATCAGCTGGGCACACTTAATACACAAGACTGGCTAGTTTACACCTGAGCTGGGGGAGATGACATCAATAATTCATGGGGTAAGTTGGTCTATGTTGCCCTGGTTTGGGTTTGAGTGGCATCTGTGTGGGGTCCACTATGTCAGGGAGATCCCAGTCAGAGAGGCCTATGGCAAGCTGACAAATATCCGGGTGGAGAGATGGCCACCAAGTCCATAAGGGGGCTGTATGTGAAATAGACCACACTACTTGCCCAGTAGGATTTATAAAACTTGCCATTGTTGCTGAACAGGCTGATGGGGATTAGGACTGCTGGTGGTCAGGGGAAGAATCCATAGCCCTACCCACACCACGGACATGCAACTTGAGAGGGTTACCAGTCTGTTCCAGTTTCCAGCCAGAGTCTGGAGAGGGCGCAGGATTGAGATGGGAGGTATGGATCCAGGAAGTGATCCCATCCACTTTCACCACTGTAGGTGTTATAAGCAGCACCTGGTATGGTCCTTTCCAGCAGGGTTCCAAGGGATGACACCTGACACTGTCTCATGTAGACGAAGTCTCCCACTTGATATCAATGTGGAGTTCCCTCGTCTCCAGGATGATAAGCAGTGGCCAACTGTTTTCACAGGTATCGCTGGGTGCTGGGTTTGTTCAAGGGCTTTAAGTCTGTCTAGCAAGGGGGTGTTGAAGGAATCATTAATCTCAGAGTTGGGGTTAGGTCCCTTAATGAAGGAGGGGCACCGTAGAGAATTTCATAAGGGGTGAGGTTACACAAAGAGGCGGACTGGTATTTCTTGCACGAAAAAGTGCATGAGGTAGGAGCATAGTCCAATTTTTTATGCCGGTCTCCAAGATTAATTTCGTTAAGTCTCTTTGATGGTTCGATTCATCGTTTCTATATGTCCTGAGCTCTGGGGTCTATAAGCACAATATAACTTCCAATTAATCCCCAGGGTCCTGGAAAATCCCTGACTTACCTTGGCCATGGATGCCGGTCCGTTATCACACCCTATTACCTTAGGCAGACCGAACCTTGGAAAACTGTCTTCTAGGATCTTTTTGACCACCATCTGAGCTGTTTCTTTCTTCATGGGGAAGGCTTCGACCCATCCTGAAAAAGTATCTACAAAGACTAGGAGATATTTAAGTCCATACTTTGCTGGCTTAATTTGAGTAAAGTCCACTTTCCAGAATTGTCCTGGTCTGGTTCCTCGTATGCGCATCCCTGCAGGACTCTTGGATGGGAAAGTATTAACTAATTGGAAGACTTGAAAAGCTCTAGTCACCAGCTCAGCTATTTTTTTCCTCTGTGAGTCAGTCAATAATAAGTCCTTTATTCGGTCCTTTAAGAGTGCTTATAACTTCTTTGAGCCTAAGTGGTTGAGCTGGTGTACATCTTTGACATAAAGGTGGGCTTTTTGAAATTGTAAACTTGGCTCTGTAGGGTCCCAGAGTTCTGTATCTGTCTCCTCAGATGATAAGTTGCCTGAATGTTCCGGGGCGGCCAAGTCTCCTGATTTTTGTTCCCCCCGGTGTGAAAAAAGTTAACAGAGTCACTCCGTTTAGGGCTGCCAATTAAGCTTCCTCATCTGCCCTTCTGTTTCCAACTGCCACGGGATTGTTTCTCTTCTGGTGCCCTGGACAGTACACTATAGCTAGTTCCTTATGGCCCTGCACTGCTGAGCGAAGGTGGAGGATCTCATCTTTATTCTTTATTTCTTTCCCGGCAGAGGTTAATAGCCCCCATTGTTGGTAAATAGTCCCGTGCATATGAACAGTGGCAAATGCATAGTGGCTAACAGTTTATATGGTGGCCCTTTTGCCTGTTGCTAGTTCCAATGCTTTCATAAGGGCAATCAGTTCTGCTTTTTGGACTGATGTCCCTTCTGGGAGACCCGAGTATCAGATGAAATTAGTTTTGCTAACTGCTGCTGCTCCAGCCCGCTGCTTACCATCTTGCAGGAAGCTGCTGCCATCCGTAAACCATACGACTTCAGGGCGAGGCAGTGGCTGATCCTTCAAGTCTTGTTGTATACTGGTTTCCTTGCCAGTATGTGTTGACACTCATGAGTGACGGGTCCTGATGATTCTTCTGGCAGCAGTGTAGCTGGGTTGAGTGGAGCAGGGGGTCCCAGCGTTATTCTGTCTTTGTCAAGCAAGAGGCCCTGGTAGTGGTTTATTCTGGAGTTTGATAGCCACCTCTCTGGAGGCTAACAGATCATGCTCTCCAGGGCATGGGGGGATATAATGGTTAGCTTCTGTCCCAACGTTAATTAATGAGCATCTTTTATTAGAAGGGCTGCCGCTGCTATAGCACTTAAGCAATGGGGCCACCCGCTAGCCACTGGGTCCAGTTTTTTGGATAAATACGCTACCGGCTTTTTCCAAGGTCCAAAAGACTGAGTGAGCACTCCCCGTGCTATTCCTTTCTTTTCCTCGATGTAGAGAGTGAAGGGTTTTCTACATCTGGGAGTGCTAAGGCCGGAGCAGATAGCAGCATCTTTTTTTGACATTATCAAAAGCTTGTTGGTGCTCAGGGGTCCATTGGAAGTGGGCATCCCCCTTTATCAGCGGGTATAAAGGGGCAGCCAAAGATGTTAACCCAGGAGTCCATAACCTGCAAAAGCTGGCAGTCCCAAGAAACTCTCTGAGTTTTCTCTTATTAGATTGGGGCAGTATCTGCACAACAGTTTTTTTTCTGGGCTCAGGGAGCCATCGTTTGCCACCCCTGAGAGAATAACCCAGGAAGATTACTTCTTGCTGACAAATTTGGGCCTTTTGGCAGAAGCCTTATATCCAAGCCGAGCAAGCTCGAAAAATAGTGCTTGGGTCCCAGACTCATAGGTCTCCTTGGTGTCGGCTGCCAGTAGAAGATCATCCACTATTGGAGTAGGGTGACTTCGGAGTGTGCAGTTTTGAAGTCATTGATGTCTCTGTGGAGGGCTTCATCAAAGAGAGTGGGGGATTTTTTGAACCCCTGTGGGAGTCTAGTCCAGGTTAGTTGGCCAGATGTTCCAGGTTCTGGGTCTATCCACTCTAAAGCTAACAGCAACTGACAGTACTTATGTAGAGGCGAGCAGAAGTAAGCATCTTTTAAGTCCAGCACAGTGTACCATTTCCGCTACGGATTCAGAGTGCTAAGCAAATTATATGGATTGGGTACTGTGGGGTGAATGTCCTGCACTCTGTTGTTGATCTCTCTTAGGTCTTGAACAGGACGGTAGTCCCCAGTTCCTGGCTTTCTTACTGGTACCGGGGGGTGTTCCAGGCTGATTGACAGGGCCTTAGGACCCCAAGAGCCAGGTATTTTTGAATATGGGTCCTTATCCCATCCTTAGCTTCTTTGCTTAGAGGATATTGTTTAACACTAATTGGAGACGAAGAGGCTTTTAATTCTACTACTATTGGAGGTTGTTGATGGCTAGACCTAACCCAGCAGTTTCTGCCCAGGCATTAGGATAATCTTTTATCCATTTATGGGGTAGTTTGCCTGTTTGATTAGTCCTATGGGGCGCAAAGTGTTGATGTTCATCTTCTATGGACATAGTCAAAGATGTGACTATGGGAGTTTATACTGAACGCTATAGAACCTCCAAATGGGGACCATTAGGTTTAAAGGTTATTCTAGTCCGGAGTTTGGTAAGCAGATTCCTGCCCATCAATGGGGCCGGGCATTCTGGAATTACTAGGAAACAGTGGTGGACTTTTCCCTTTCCGAGGTCCGTGTTCATCTTAGTTGTCCAAGCCCGATATCTACTGCCATTAGCCCCTTGAACTAGGGACCATTTAATTGATAGGGGGCCAGTGAAGTCTTAAGGGCTGAGTATACTGCTCCTGTAATCACTTCAAAGTTCACTGTGTTCCCCTCAACTTCAAATGTTACTATGAGCTGGGGAAGGGGATCTGAGCCCCGAATTTTCTAGTCCTCTTCTAGAGTCAGCACGGCGGGCTGGCGTGGCTGCTTCTTTTGGGGGCACTCTTTGGCCCAGTGTTCTTTTTTATTACAGTGGGCACATTGATTTGAGGCCAGGGGCAGCCTTTGGCGTGGGCCCAGGTAACCCTTTATGTATCCCTGCTTTTTAACTTCTGGCCTATTTGCTGCTGTGACCCGAACCTTAGGCAATGCTTTACTCTGCCATTTGCTTCTTTCCTCCTTCTTTTGTTCCCTTTCTTTCTCTCTCTCCTCTATTCCCTTTCCTCCTCAGTTTCTCTCTTATAAAATGCTTTCTCAGCTTCTCTGACTAAATCTCTTAACGTCATATCTTATAATCCATCTAGACGTTGTAACTTTCTCTTAATATCTAGGGCAGTCTGCTCGATAAAGGCCATTGCAACAGATGCCTTTTGGTCTTCTGCCTGAGGATCAAAAGGAGTATATTTCCTATAGGCTTCCATAATTCTCTTCAGAAACATAGAAGGAGACTCATTAGGCCCTTGGATAATCTCTCTTACCTTGGACAAATTAGTCGGCCCTCTGGCGGCCGCTCAGAGACCCACTATTAGAGAACGGCGATAAGTGGACAGATGCTACCTACATTTAAAGGTGTTGGGGTCCCAGTTGGGTCGGTTCATGGGCCCGTAGGGATGGAGAGGGAGCATCACAGGGGCTTCCGAGTTTTCTATTATCCATCTCCTGTGGGTTTTTTTAGGTGGCCCAGCTTCCTTCAGGGGAGCAGGGGCTGCTGCTGCTGCGGGGAAGTCCCCTGGAGGGCTTGGGTCTGGCCCAATTGCCTCTAGCGGCGGAGAGGCTGAGTCAGCGGCGGGAGAATCATCTGGAACATGTTGTGGGTTGGGGAGCGAGGGTAGAGGATAAGGAGAGAGAGGAGTGTCCAGTCTTGTGACTCAGAATGGAGGGAAGAGGGGGAGGAGCAGAATGTTGGAATGATAGGATCGTGGGGCAAGGGGTATATGGCTGTTGATCTGGGTGGCCACGTGGCCCCGGTGAAAGACAATATCTCTGACTTTTCGGATTAGAGGGAAGTGGAAGGATTCTTCTGGGGGCCATCCGACTCCTAGGATGGGCCATTCTGAAGCACAGAGAGTCTGCCAGGTCCGGCATTTTACTGAAAAAGAAAGATTCTTGGTACTTGAGCGGACATCAGTCCAATGATCAAGGTTAAGTGACAGAGGCATGGAAGTGCTTTGTCCCATAATGTCCCATAATGGGAGTTACTCAAACAGGGACAGTGAATACACAAACATGACACAGACAAAGACAAACAGTAAACTTTTAACATGAGTCCAAGACAAAGATTAGAACTGAGTAACTGGCAAAACATGATGGGTTAGACAATAAAGACAGACAGTAAACTCAACATGAGTTCCTGACAATGAACAAAACTGAGTAGCCAGCAAAACCTGATGGGCTGGAAAACCGAATCGTGAAGCAAAAAATAAGCGAGTTGAGGAAACTACTAATCCTCTATTTCCCGAGTCCTCTGGAGTGTCCCCCAGGGACGTGGCCTGTGGCTCTGTGACACATCTGTCAGCCACCGTCGCAGAGAGCTAATGTTCTTCACCGACAGCCATTTTGCCAAGCCCTAACCTGAAACCTGAAACCAGAAAGAGGCACCTTACTTACTCTGAAAGGAGTCCGTTGGGGTCTTTTTTTCGTCACTGCTGGATTTCTCAGCTGGGCATCCAGATGAAAAGGTGGGCCGAACGTCGGAGGAAAAGACCACCAAGAGAATTTCTCATGAAACAGCAAAGGGTTTATTGGGGGTCCATCATGCTGGGGCTCAGAGCTCACTTCAGAGGAGCAAGGAACAAAGAGCCCCGAGAACAACATGAGCAGATTTTATATACATTCTTTAGAGAGGGCAGGGACTTAACATACATCATAGCTTCCTTTAGAAAATCACCGTATACCGTGGGAAAATCAAATAACAACTCTAAAACATGATTTGCACATTCATTGGTGAAAATAGTTCAGGCAGGGTGTTATTGGTTAGCCCTGAGAAGGGGTATACATTTAAAATGATTGGTTGAAGCCCTGAGATGTATATGTGCTGAGCTGCACGGTTTTTGAGAAGAGGTTGTTAAGTAACTAGGTGGTCAGGGAAGATTTCAACACACATCTAAAGGGCAGTTCCAGGAATTGTCTTAACTGCCACAGGAATTTCAGGCTCTGAGTGCAGCCTGGATACTTTACAGAACCTGGTTCTTTACGTTTCAATTTCAATTTCTTTTATTCTTTCAGAACCTTACAAAGGAAGGCGAGAGACTTCATCAACAATGACTGCAATTTTGGTCATTTTGGTTTTGGAAGCAGACATGGGATCTTTTTTTAGATCCTTACGGTGCTGGTAATCAAAGCCACAGCCCCACACAGGGCCAAGAGGCTGATTAAGACATATCCCATTCCAAAGCAATTACTTCTCTGAGGTCAGTTACAGAACTCAGTCTCTGAGGGGAATCACATCAGAGTTCAAGCCCAGGTGGACCCAGTCATCTCTTCCAAACTCCACACAAATGACCACAATTAAAACCAAAACACTCCCCCAAGGGCCTCATCTTCTTCCATATATACATTCATCATAACCTCTGGCTGGATGTTTCCATGAATGTCACAGCCTAAGAGAGTTTCCAAAATAAGGTCTCTTTCCCTTCATTTGCCTAACCACAGGGAAGCCTGGACACCCTTTCTGTGAACCAGGATTGATCACATAGGTCTGCCGTTAATACTGCTCTGCTTCTCCAATTTGAGGCCTACTGACTGTCAGGTATAGTTTCTTCATGTGATTTGGAGTCATGAGAAAACCCAATCATCTCTGCAGGGCTTGAAAGAACTCATTTGTCCCAAAGGATCCCTATTCTCACTTGATGGAGGTCAGGAACCTAAAAGAGCAAGGTGAGAGACTTCATACACCATGACTGATCTTTTTTGCATTTTGGTTATGGATGCACACATTGGATTTTTCTTTAGATCCAACTGGTGCTGAGAATCTAAGCCACTACCTCACACAGGGCAAAGAGGCAGATTCAGACACATCCCTTTACAAAGCATTTAAGCAAAGAGCCACAGGTGATGCCCATTCATTACCATTTGAAAACAGTTTTCTTCAGGATTCACAAAGGGCTGGCCTGAGGCAAAGACCTTCCTGATATTCATGGCAACAGGCAAATAGGTTAGCAAAAGGCCCAAAGCAGGGTTTCTCCACTGAGACTTTCCTGGTCACACTGATATCTGAGTTTTCTGAGATGCTCGCATTCCCTTCAGCTATCCAGTACATGGCCATGTCACAGAGCTTGGAGGTCGTACATATCCTGGACACAAAACCCTGAGCCTATTCTGGAGAGTGGCCAGAATTCAGGAAGAAAACAGGATCTTGGGAAGATAGTAGGTGTTGCCCATCAATAATGAAACCTGCAATCCATTCCTAAAATGGGCAGGATGAATGCTGGGAAGCTTTCTACTAGACAGGACACATCCATTGATGAATTCTTATTTTTAATGTTTTCAAGCACGGACACAGTGAGATACACAGACATAGAAACACTCACCTTGTCAAACGACTTTCTAGAAACAGTCCACTCCTAACCAAACATACTGACTTTCCTACCTATTCTGAGAACATGAGACAAATCCACAAACTCACACCCACATTCACAAAGGCCCCTCCTTCCCCCAAGTGAGTCTGTGACTTTCCAGAGTGTCCTCTGACTGGTGGACCATACTATGTTCCCCCGAAATGGCCTGTCCTGTCTCAGATCCGGTCTCCTTGTCCAACTCTGTGAAGTTGTCAGAAGCCTGGGCTGACCACTACCTGCTTTCTCCGGAAAGGCCCGTCTTCAGAGCTCTACTTGCATTTGGCCATCCTCAAATCATTAGGTATCAAGAAAGACAGACTCTGTCCTTGGTAAATCCAAACAAGTGAGCCAACTGGCACTGGGACTGGGACTGGCTCTGTGTGCCTGGCTTCCTGGATAACAAGTTCAGGGAGTTCCATCACCAAAGATGTGACTTAGGTCAATTCCTTCAGGAACGGAATGAGGTCACTGCCTTGGCAACCACTTTGTCCTAACAGTGGCTTCCAAGGGTTCCTTGAGATAGTGGCTGCCCCTACTTCCTGTGGCACTTTCACAAGTTAGAATGGTATATAAACCATAGGGACCGAGGAGAAGCTCTCCACACAGGGCTGGTTTGGTCCATCTTCTTTATATTAAGAAGAGAGAGGCTGATTCAGACACATCGTTTCATCCTGACCAGGTTGTTTGCAATGGAAGATGACTTTTGCTCTCTCAGGTCCTTTATATCTGCCTACATCTTCTCCTGGGATCATTTCTGCATCAACCTTTGAGGTTCTCAGCAATTGGAAGATCACCTACATGCCTGTATTGTAAGACCAACTCTGTCTATGCTCTTCTGTAAAGTTAGATTGAGAGAACAGTGTATGGTTAGGGTTAATAACATATTCTATTTGGGTTAGGCATCATTCTGCGGAATGAATAATGGTATTGGGAACCTGCAATATTCACAAGAATATATCCGTGAAATATAAGTATGAAACCAGAAAATCTAGGTACGATTTGAAGCCCTGAAGGGCATTGGGCCCTTTAGTGGGATACTTAGCTTTGAATTATGTTCTGCACAGATGTCTCAGATAAATCGATATGCAATGGCATAAGACCTTGTACCTTGGATGATTGAATGTAGAAGAGAACATCCAGTCAAAAATGAATAGTCCATAGGATTAGAAAGATAGTCGGTAGGTTTAGTAAAAAGGGTGAGTATAGGAATCGGACCAAAAGTTCATTAGCAATATTGTTTCGTTTAGAGAGTGAATGTAAATATTAGCACATGTGAAAAGTCATTCACAATGATGAACTGGAGAAAATATGTAGGAAAAAGATATCAATAGAGACATTAGAAAATCAGGCAAAGTATAAGGTGAGTGATAGGATTAGACATTTTCAACATGGTTGAAGTTGAATGTATAATCTTAGGAAGAAACAAATATGTAGACACCAATAGGATTGACATTTCAGAGCATCAGGCAATCTGGACATGGTTGATTTTAGTATTCCATGCTCACTTTGCATTTTGCTTTGGTGAAAGGTTAATACAATGGGTACTTGTCACTTCCTGTTTTTCTGTATGCTTAACAAAACACTGTTGAAATCTTGAGAACTGTTTGCTAATTTTGTTCCCAGAATGTGCTGTCCCCAACTGCCAAACTGCAGAATGTACTCCCTCACCTGGTTGCATGCAAACCACCCACTCGCCCTTACCCATCAAAAATTTCCCTCCATGCCCTCTCCAAGAAAAGTATATAAGCTCTCTTTAAGCTGTTCTCAGGGCTCTCTACTCTTTTCATGTGAGCTCTTAGCCCCAGCATGCTGGACCCCCAATAAATCGTTTGCTGTAGCTGAGTGAAAATGGTATACTCTTCTGGAATTAAAAGATGCTTTCTTTTGCTTGACTCTGCATAAAGATAGTCAGTTTCTGTTTGCTTTCGACTGGGTAGACCCAGAAACTGGAACGTCTGGTCAACTAACTTGGACTAAACACCCACAGGGGTTCAAAAATTCCCCCACTCTCTTTGATTCAGCCCTCCACAGAAATCTCAACAACTTCAGAACTACGCACCCCAAAGTCACTCTGCTTCAATATGTGGATGTCCTGCTACTGGCTGCCAACACCAAGTAAAACTGTGAGTCTGGGACCCAAGCACAATTATCTGAAATTGCTGAACTCGGGTATAGAGCTTCGGCCAAAAAGGCCCAAATTTGCCAGCAAGAAGTAATCTTCCTGGGGTATTCCATTAGGGGTGGTAAATGATGGCTTACTGAGCCCAGAAAACAAACTGTTGTGCAGATACCACTGCCATCTAACAGGGGACAACACAGAGAGTTTCTTGGGACTGCTGGCTTTTGCACATTATGGATACCTGGGTTTGTGTTCTTTGTGGCTCCTTTATACCCTCTGTTAAATGAGGATGCCCAATTCCAATGGACCCTTTAGCACCAGCAAGCTTTTTATAACATTTAAAACACTGACACTGAACTCCTCAACTTCACTGAGCCCAGCCTGCAATTTCAGAAAGCCCTACACTACATTAAAAATGTACATCAACTTACTCACCTTGGTTCAAAGAAACTGCAGGCATTCCTGAAGGATCAGGAACAGAGATTTCGACTAACTCACTCACAGTGAAAGGAAATAACTCACAAAAGCCTGTCGGTTCTGTCAATTGGTTAATGCTTACACTTCCAAGCTTCCTGCAGGAAAGCACCTACAAGTAACCAGACCAGGACAATTCTGGAAAGTGGACTTCACTGAAATTAAGCCAGCAAGGTATGGACTTAAATATCTCTTAGTCTTTGTAAATACAATTTCAGGATGGATTGAATCCTTTCTCACAAAAAAAAAAGAAAAAAAAAAACAAAAAAAAACAACCGCTGAAACGGTGGTCAAGTACATCCTGAAAGATATTTTTCTAAGACACGGCCTGCCTAAGGTAATAGGGTCTGTTAATTGAACGGTGTTCATGGCCCAGGTGAGTCAGAGCTTAGCCAGGACCCTGGGGATTAATTGGAAGTTACATTGTGCATATAGACCCCAGAGCTCAGGACAGGAAAAAAAAATAAATAGAACCATTAAAGAGACCTAAACGAAATTAAGCTTAGAGACCGGCATAAAAGATTAGAGTATGTTCCTGCCTTATGCACTGTTTCATGCAAGAAATACTTGCTTGACAGACTAAAAGCTCTTGAAAGAACTCAGCGATACCTGTGGAAACAGCTGGCCACTGCCTACCACCCTGGGGACGAGGGGACTCCACATGGATATCAAGTAAGAGACTTCGTCTACATAAGATGACATCAGGTGTCATCCCTGGAACCCGGCTGAAAAGGACCATACCAGGTGCTACTTATAACACCTACAGTGGTATATGTAGACGGAATCACTTGCTGGATCCATGCCTCTCATCTCAAGCCTGCGCCTTCTCCAGACTCTGGCTGGATACTGGAAAAGAGTGGTAACCCTTTCAAATGGTGTATTCACCAGGTGGATAAGGCTATAGATTCTCCCCTTGGCCACAAGTAGTCCTAATGCTCATCAGCCCGTACAGCAGCGATGGCTAATCACAAATCCTACTAGAGAAGAAGTATGATCTATCTCGCATACAGCCCCCTTAGGGACCTGGTGGCCATCTCTCCACCCAGATATTTGTCAGCTGGTTATAGGTCGTTCCTATTGGGATATCCCTGAAGAAGAGGATCCCACTAAAATTCCGTTAAATGCCTTCTGTACCATAGATAATGGAAACAAACATTATGGATGTAGGGACACACGAGCCAGATGCAGGTTGGCTAGCCTAGATTACTATGTTTTCCCGGCGGACTATCAAAACCACAAACAGCCATGGCTGTGTGGGGCAAAAGCCGACTTCTTCTGTAAGTCATGGGGATGTGAGCATACAGGGGCTGCCTGGTGGAATCCAAACTCCTCATCAAATTCAGTACACAGCATTGACCATATTACCAATTAGACAATCAAAACTGATGGCCCCCAGATGGGTCTCTAGATCCTCAAATTCTGTGTGACCTTTTTAACTTCTGCAAGTGCTCAAAAGTGTGAAAGGAGATTCCCCTATGGGCAGGCCAATTCCCTAATTCTCTCACATCCTGAACTATGCTTCTCCAATAGATCCTCACCCTCTGCCTTCTGCTCCAGAATCTCTGCTGTCACTCCCACCTCAGCAACCTGATTTCTCCCCTCCAATTTCTAGATCAAAACCCAAACCTCGGTTCTCAGACAATTGCCCCCTTTCTGAGGTAGCAGGTAGTGAGGCACCCCTCCACCAACTCACTCCTCTCTTCTTCTGTCAGTGCCCGCACCGGGTCCCACCAGGTCCTCTTACCAGCTATACCAAAGCTCAAACCAGCTGAGGAAAGCCCTCAGAACCCTATCCAAGATGTAATAAAATGGCTTTTAAAGTTGCTTTGTCATCACTGAAAACAGGTTACTAAGAATTTAAAGTCCCTTAGAGACTTTTTGGGATACTCACTCCCGTCTTCCCCTCTGCTCTACCTGTTCTACTGCTCACGATTGTGTTGCTAGGAAAATCCCAAACCCCTTTCTCATTATTCTTTTACATCTCTCCTTTCTCATACACAGATCCATGTAGCTGCTCTCCCCCGTGCCTTCCCCATCTTTCCCCTCTGTAAAAGGCCCACAAAAAAGTCTTAACTGACCTTCTCCAAAATTCTTCACCAAGGCTGACTTTAGGACTTTCAGGAAAAGAGTCCCTATAAAAGAGTTCAATGTAGACAAACTTCCTCTTTTCGTTTTGCCTGTTCTACTTGGCAACTGGCTGGAAAAATCAGCACTCCTAAGCTAGACAGCCCCTTACTAATTTTTCACAAAATATGTGAACAAGGCCTCTGGCCTTGAGCTGGGGCTTCACAGGTATGGCTACATTTGTAAGATAAAGAAGTTACCAACTGGACCCCATGGTAACAGCTGGCAGGGAGAAAACAAAAAAGAGAAGAAAAAAGCTCTCCCTCTCCTAGGTGTCCTTAAAAAGTTAACTTGCCCAGAACAGAGGAAAAAAAAAAGAAACAAAAACTGCTTTTTGTGGACTTCTGCAGACTGTGAACTTCTGAGCCCCTTCCATTACATATTGGGGACAAAATTCTAAAACTACCTAAACTTGGGGTTCAAGGGATTAATTGATTACAACAGAAGCAATGCCCTCTATATCCGGTTGCAACCAAATAGGACTGTTTCTCTGTTTTCGGTGCTATCTTAGGTGCCTTGCCCTGTCCATACCAACAAGAGTATTATTCTATATACTTAAACATTGTTTATGTTTTCATAAAATTGTCAACTGGTGCAATTAATTATGTAATGGTGCAGATGTTTCCCAGAGTGCTCTATCATGATGCAGGTTCATTAAGATCAAATAGCGGGGGGCATACAACCCGGTTCTGCCGGGAATCTGTATTCCTCACTTTAGCCATCCTATTAGGAATAGAAGTTGCTGCAGGGCTGGGCACAGGAACCACTGCCGTAGTCCATTTAACACAACAAATGACCCAATTAGAAGCAGCAGTAGAACAAAGCTTTAAGATATTAAACCTCCATCACAGCCTTACAGGAATCTTTAAAATCTCTCTCTGAAGTTGTTTTACAGAAAAGGCGAGGGTTGGACCTCCTCTTCATGAGAAAAGGGGGCCATTGTGCTGTATTGAGGGAAGAATGTTGTTTTTATTCCGATCATACTGGTTGTAAAATTATCTATGAGTAAATTGAGAAGACACCTTAAAGCGCATCAACGAGAGAGAGAGGCCCCAAAAGGGTGGTTACAGTCTTCGTTCACGCAGTCCCCCTGGTAAACTACGCTTTTATCAGCTTTGGCCGGTCCATTAATAATCATCATATTATTGCTAACTCTAGACCCTGTTTGCTCCACCGTGTAGTTTCATTTCTTCAAGCTCAAATTGGAGAAGTTAAATTTTGGTAATCAGACAACAATATACCCCACTAGCAGACATAAAATGTGACACCCCTCAATGATCACTTTTATGATTAAACGTAACCAGAAGAAGAAGTGGGGAATGAAAGATTAATAAAATAGGTATTTGTCACTTCCTGTTTTTCTGTATTCTTAACAAAACACTATTGAAATCTTGAGAAGTGTTTGGTAATCTTGTACCCAGAATGTGCTGTCCCCAAATGCCAAACTGCAGAATGTAATCCCTCACTCAGTTGCACACAAACCGTCCATTCGCCCTGAACCACCAATAAACTTCCTTCCCTTCCCTCTCCAAGTTAAGTATGTAAGCTCTGCTTAAGATGTTCTAAGGGCTCTAGGCTCTATTCAAATTAGGTCTGAGCCCCAGCATTCTGGACCCCGAATAAACCCTTTGCTGTTGCATGAGACAGTCTCTTGGTTGTCTCTTCCTCCAATGCTAGAATGACTTTTACATTGGTACAATCATAAGTATGACCTTTGCTTTTTGTGTCCAAAATATTACTTTGATAAAATGAATATATAGATCAGGAGACATGAGTATTTCTTCCACCATTTCTTGCAGCAATATTTTGAAGACATAAAATTAGTATTGGGTGTACAAATAGGTGTACTCTGTGTCTATGAATATAGAGATAATTCATGAGTAGACCATACTGTGAATAAATAATATAACTAGTTCCAACTTTAAATAATGGATCGAATTGATATCTGAAAAAATACAGGAAATCTTATATTGATATACATACATTCATTCCAACGAGTTATACATCTAATAGTAATATTAGGGTTATGGTTTATCATGAAGAGTGTGTGAGTTTTGCTTCAAAAGTGATTATGGAAATCAAAAATAATGTGTTTGGGAAGAAGTCTCATGAAAAGACCAGTCAAGAAACATGGAGGAATACATGTGTTCTGAAGCAGGAAGTGATTGAAAGCGAAACAAATGCGTACAAATTTACTAACTTCTGGATGAAATATATATACTATGATGTGCATAAATTGAAGAAATAGTAATGAACCAGTGTTGAATAAAAACTAACATCAAAATATACATCATGTCCCATAGGAATCTACTTGCATTAATGTTAAACTGGATCAGTTACTGGAGAAATATTAGGATTTGTATGCAACAGTCACTGAAGTTAGTTTTCAGAACTAGGAAAAAAAATATGTATTTCAGGTGAATGAATACTTCTGAGAATAATCTTGTGAAAAGTTTACTATAAATCCACATACATGAACATGAATAAATGTAGGGAGTGAATAATAAGATGCATATATTTCATATTTAAAAAAATCTGGAGAGTATATATATATATATATATATATATATATATATATATATATATATACAAAACACAAACAAAGACATTAAAAAGTAGCAATATATATGCCAATCAAAATTCATCGTGAAATATATATCATCTACAGATCCAAAAATATTAATTTTACTGAACATGGATTTATGTATAATGTTGTTCAACTAGGAAGCTCACTCACAGTTCGAATTTTCAGTTCCAAAAGCGTTTAGGAGGAGTGATCTCTTCTCACACTTTGTATCTGCCAAGTTAGCCACCTCACAGGAATGTACGTGTGATACCAGGTAAGATTCTATATGTGTATATGAAAATACATGTGCTGAATAGCCTACAGAGAAAGGGAAACAGAAATTCACATATTTGTTAACTTTCCAAACACATGGAGATCTATTTCAACAAAAAATTGACAAGATTTATAACTCCTAACCTATATCATGCAAAAGGCAAGACCAAATATACACCGTGCCTCCTGTGAACTGCTTGTATTTCTATTCTATTTGGGTTATTTTTCTCCATCATATTAGGATTTGTAGTCAGAGTCTAGTACGGTATGGGTTAGTATCAGGGGTTCAGTATTTCGAATGGAAAATTTGAAAATGAATCCAATGTGTATGTAAATATGTGCTACACAAAAATCTTCCCACTCTCATCCAGAACAATGCCTTGAGAATACCTTTGCCCTAAGTAAGACACAATTAGAAGAGAAGAGTTAGAAAATCTGTGAATACATATCTGGAATGGAATATGCTCAGGAGTTCAAAACCTTGGAAGTGGTAGAGGAGTTTCCAAAAGTAAAGGACAGGGTAAACACTCCACAAACATGGAGGTCTACTGGCCTAGAGAATTCTTGAGAATCTGCCTGTGAGGTTGGGCACTTGAAACATATGTTGTTGTCAGGAGCTTTAGCTTCCTTTCTAGTGAGACCATCAAAGCTCTGACTGAATCTATGAGACCTGGAGGACATGGTTTCCTCTTTTTCAATGAACATGAGTCAGCAGTGCTGAATTCTCTCTTTTTAGGTAAACTGTGGCCACTGGGGGCTAAATGTCTACCATGTGGACTGTGAAACCATATGGTCATCCTCCATTTTCATGGTGTTTCTTGCTGTTGCACTGGGAGTTTTGTATTTGCTTCACGATATGCAAGGTTTTCAACTGGGACACAGTGCGGGAGGGAGTTCTGTAACGTGTGGTGGGTCAGGGTCTGCAGGAGAATAAAAGAACAAGATTTCTATCCCACATAGCTTGCCTCCTTGACTATAGCAACCTGATTCTGAACAATGTCCTGAAACTTCTCCATATATAAAGATGCCTTTACATATAAGGGTCTGCTGGCTTCACCATGTCAGTCACAAGCCATTTGAAAGCCAATGGCGGATCCACATGGCCACCCCACAGATGTTTTATCACACACCTGCCCACCATTGCTCTAGGCCCACTACTCAGCAGGATGCAACTTACTGGCATCTCTGTTAAAAACCATTTTTATGAAAACCAGTCAATCAAGGCACTGTCTGGTATATTCATTGTTGGGAAAAGTATACACGGCAGCCATAACCCAGAGAAAATTCCCAACATGGCGCCAAAGGACTTTTTCTTCCTACCTTCTTCTTTCCTGCAGTGGCGTGAAAAGTTCCCGCCCGTGTGAACTCTCCCGCCTCCTCCAATTTCAAATCTTGCTGGCGGAGAACCTTAGCCCCAATGAGAACAAATTCCTGGGCTCCGGAGGTGATATCTGAAAGAACTTGCCAATAAATGGGTTGCCTGCCATTTATCTAAGCCCTTCCATCTCCCCCTTAGTTATATATAAGCACACAGCTTTTTGCAATAAAATTGGATTTTCTGGTGAAGTGTCTTTGCATGGGGAGTTCTTTCATTCTGGTGCCCCGTGAGAGGATACGGGTGATCTCTTTCCAACAAGAGCCCCGTCCCCCACTCCGCCGAGACACTCTGCCCTAGTCCGCTCTTTTCAGACGCCAGCTTTCTGCACTCACCACTGATCTGATGTAAGTAATCCTCCCCCGACCCCGGCTCGCCAACTCCCTTCAGGCTGCCACTGGTTTTGTGACAGTGATCATCAGGCACACTCCAGATGCCTGGTAGGGGAGAGGGAATTCCTCCCACTAAGACCTTTACTAGTTGCAGTGGACCCTCTGGTGTTTCGTTTCTTTTTGGGGCATGAGGCTTCTGAGTTTACACGAGAGGCTTTATGGATTTTCCTGCTCCACTGCCGCTGCTGCTGCCGGCTAGAGTTGCTGTATCCTGTGGGGTTGCTGTGTCTGGCTGAAGCTGCCTCTCTGCTCTGCGAAAACTGAACTCCCGGCATGGAATTGCATTCTGTCAGAGCCAGAGTTTTGTTTTCATTACTGACTTCTTCTGCTGCAGTTGAAAACTTTCCTGACGTCAGGTTGCCCTTGGCTCCTATTCCTTTTGGTTTCACAGATCGCACTTCACTGGTGATGACCAGGTAGTGCCCTCTGTATTTCCTCGTGATGGCTTGTCATTTTGGGGACGCCCACCTGACCCCCATTTGCCCTGAGCTTCCTGGAAGCCGTTCCAGCCCGGGTTTTCTCTTTGTCTTTTTTGCTTACTCCTATTCTCTCTCTCTCTCTCTCTCTCTCTCTCTCTCTCTCTCTCTCTCTCTCCAATCTCTCCCTGTGACTATGGGCACCTCTTAGTCTGCACCTGAAGACTCACCTCTCAAATGTTTAATAAAAAATCTGGCCACACTCTCCCTCACACCAGACATCAAGCCCAAACTTTTAATCAAAATCTGTACCCATGATTGGCCTACATATCCACTGGATAATGGCAATCATTGGCCACCAGAAGGCTCCTTAGATCCAAACCTCTTCCAGGACCTTTTTAACTACTGCCAGCATCTGAAAAAGTGGAGGGAGATTCCCTGCATTTAAGATTTTAGCCTTCACACACAGCACCCTGCTCTCTGCTCCTTTTGCCCTCCCTCTCAGGTCCTCTTTGCTTGAAAACCCCTCTCTTCCCCTACTTCTATTCCTGACTTCACAGATTCTTCCTCATTCGACCAAGCAGATGAACCCCCACCTTATCCCCCAGCCCCATCTGCCCCTTCTCTCCCGCTATACCTTCCTCTTCCTCTGCCTAATTCCATGGATCCTCCGCCTTCCGTTTCATCCCTCTTTCCTCCGCCCTCTTCTGCCTGCTCCACCTCCTCCTCCTCCACAGAGACACTCCCTTCCTCTCCCTCTCCTTCCTGTTCACCGCCTTCCTCTTTCAGTCCTCCTGTTACCAGGTCTAAGGGACTCCTTCCCACCCCCAAGACAATTGCACCCCTTCATGAGGTAGCTGGTCCCGAGGGTGTCATCAGAGTCCACGTTCCGTTTTCCATGTCGGACATTACTCAGCTAGAGAGGAAGTTAGGCTCTTTCACCACTGACCCCACCACTTACATTCGGGAGTTTCAATGGGTCCTGCAAGTATGTAGCCTCACTCATCATGACATCTACATGCTCTTGGCCAATACACTTCTCCCCAAGGAAAGGCAATGAGTCTGGGAGCTAGCCCAAGCCCATGCTGATGAAAATCATAGGAGCAATCCTACCCACCCCACAGGCCCTCATGCTGTCCCAGAGCAGGATCGCCTATGGGATTACAAGACCCGTGAAGGCTTACAGTTTCGTGACCTTTTTACATCCTGTCTCTTGGCGGGGCTGAAAAAGGCCACCCGCAAGGCTGTTAACTTTCAAAAGGTGCAGGAGGTCATTCAAAGGAAGGAGGAAACACCTTCAGATTTCCAGGATAGACTAACCAAGGCCCTTCAACAGCACACAAAACTCGACCCAGAAACCCCAGATGGCCGTCATGTCTTAATGACATACTCTCACTATTAAAAGTCACCATTCACATATCACCCCACATTATTCTACCTCTCATTTCCTCATGATGTTCCTAGGGGCAAATACACCTCCTTCATGCAGTCTCCCACTACTATCTAAACCAGTTAACCCTGAGGTTTGGGACACAACTACACCCTCTATGGCTAAATGAAGTCCTATTCATATTGTCTTACACGACCCTTCAAGATATATTAGTCAACCACAATATCTACTCACAACCACAGCCTTCCTCGGATTAGAACCCATCATCCAGGATTTATTATGAAAGGGGTATCTTAGGCCTACACAATCTCCTTTCAAAACCCCCCATTCTGGCAGTTAAGAAACCTAACGGGTCCTACAGGCTGGTTCAAGACCTTCACCTTGTCAACTCCTCTGTGGTCCCCATCCACCCGCTAGTGCCCAACCCTTACCCCTGCCTCTCTCAGATCCATGCCACTACTACCCACTTCTTGATCCTAGATTTCAAAGATGCATTCTTTTCTATTCCCTTGTCATCAGAATCTCAGGATATCTTTGCTTTTACGTGGACTGACCCTCACACCCGCCATTCTCGTCAGCTTACCTGGACTGTCCTCCCACAGGGATTCAGGGATAGGCCCCATCTCTTTGGCCAAGTTCTTGCCCAGGACCTTACATCCTTTCACCCGACCTGTCCTGACTCTACTCTCCTTCAATATGTCGATGACCTTCTTCTATGTAGTCCCTCTTGGAACACTCTCAATCCCACACTGCCCAGCTTCTTAATTTCCTAGCATACAAGGGATATAGGGTGTCTCCCCACAAGGCCCATGTTTTCCAGTTTTTTCTCATCTATCTTGTGTTTTGCCTTACACCTAGGAAAAACGAAATAACACTGGATAGGAGGCAACTCCTTTCTGATCTTCCAGTGCCCCATACGAAAGCCGAAATACTATCATTCCTAGGACTAGCATTTTTTTAGGGCCTGGATCCCAAATTATTCTCTTCTAGCCAAAAACCTGTATGACCTAGCAAAGGGACCCACTAGTGAATCTCTTGCCTCCTCCCCTAACTACCACTTCTGCAGGCTTCAGCAACTCCTCTTAAAGGCACCTGCCTTGCACCTTCCTGATATTTCAAGACCATTTCATCTATATGTCCATGAAAAAGGGGAGCAAGCATTTGGGGTCTTAGGTCAAAACTATGGGCCTACATTTGCACCTCTGGCATATATGTCCAATAAAGTAGACCATACAATCTGTGGGTAGGCCCCTTGCTTAAAAGCTCTGGCTGCTGAACAAATTTTACACAAAGAAGCCTCTAAGCTGACTTTTGGGGCCCCTTGAACTATTCACTCCCCACATCACTTGAAGGATCTTTTAGCTTATAAGGGCCTTCAAACCCTTCCTCCATCCAGAGTTCTGTCACTCCTCACTTCATTTCTGGAAAACCCTAATATTACTTTCCTCCCCTGCTCTGCACTGAACCCTGCCTCACTGCTCCCAATGACTCCCACGTCTAACACAACAATTCATAATTGCTTGGAAACCTTAGATGATTTCCTTCCCTGTCATTCTTCAATTTCTGAGGGACCACTCACCAAGCCTGACCTTATCTGGTTCACTGACGGCAGTTTCTTTAGGCAGAATGGCACTCATTACTCTGGATACACTGTAGTTTCAGCCACTGAAATTATAGAGGCCAAAGCTCTACCTTCAGGAACTACCAACCAGCAGACTGAACTCATAGCAGCCACTCTTGCCTGCCTTCTAGCACAAGGCAAATCCCTCACCCTTTATACTGACTCAAAATATGTCTTCCATATCTTATTTTCCCATGCTGCAATATGAAAGGAGCGAGGACTACTTACCACCAAAGGTAATGTGATCACTAATTCGGCTCTTATAAGCAATCTGATAGAGGCCTCCCACTTTCCCACCCAGTTGGGAGTTGTCCATTGTAGGTCCCATCAGAAGGACGGCTCTCTTATCACTGAGAGCAATGCCAAAGCTGACCAGGCGGCACGAATGGCTGCCACCACTTCCAGTTATTGCCCCCATTGGGGTACATATAATGGCCACTTTAGACATCTCATCTGAAGCCACTACTTCTTCCAGTAAGAACAAGGATCTTTTCAAGTTCCTTTATACTCTATTCCATTCCGATTCTCAGTCTTTGACCCTCTTTTTACAGAGCTTCTTCTCCCTCACCCCCTCTGACAAAGCCATGCTACAGAATATAGCCTCTAATTGTCAGATCTGTCAGCGGACCAACCCTCATACTTTTTTAAGGCCCAAACCTTTCCCTTCCCACCAAGCCCGGGGACACATTCCCACTGCTGACTGGCAGGTACACTTCACCAACATGCCCAAAGTATGGCACACTAAATACCTCCTTGTCTTTGTGGACACTTTCTCTGGTTGGGTTCAGGCATTTCCCATGTCCAATAAAAGGCTTCCACTGTAGCTTCAATCTTTCTGACAGTCATCATCCCCAGGTTTGGAATGCCCACTTTCCTACAATCTGACAATGGCCCTGAGTTTATTTCTAGAATCACACAAAAGGTCTCTCAAGCCCTCTCCTTCAAATGACATTTTCACTGTCCATATCACCTTCAGGCTTCAGGGAAAGTGGAAAGGGTAAATCGTACTCTAAAGGAAGTCCTTACCAAATTGACAATGGAATTAAACTTAGACTGGGTCAAACTCCTTCCCTTGGATTTTTTTCGAACCAGAGCTCTACCTAAGAAACCATCTTTACTGTCTCCCTTTGAGATAAGGTATTCAAGACCTCTTATCCCCCCTGGGTTGGTCATTTCACAAGGACCTCTCACCCGAGATTTTTCTTTGCCTCTCTTGTTTTATCTTTGCTCGGAACTCTGGAAATATCAGGACTGGCTTCTTCTGGACCCAGTTCCCGCTCCAAACACTCCTCCCTTAACAGCTGGGAGTCTAGTCTATTATAATACCCCAGAGGAGAACGGGCCTCTTTCCCCAAAATGGGAAGGCCCCTATCCTGTCATTCTCTGTACCCCCAACTCCACCTAACTCTCCTTATCAGACAACTGTCTCACCCCTTGGATTCACATATCTAGGTTGAAGCCATATCACCAAGAGGCCCACCTGATGACGACAGGACCACCCCAGAGGAACTCCAAGAATCACCTCCTGAACCTCCCCTTTACTCCTGCTCTCCACTCCCATCTCACCGATTTAAGTTGCGGCTAACACGGTGTTCCCCGCAGAACAATTCCTCTTAAAGAAGGCACAATGAGCTCTCCCAACACCCTAGTCTTCTCTAACTGCTTGTTTTTTGTGCTCTGCTTATTTTCTGTGCTCTGTCAGGACTGGTATTTACCCTCCTCTGCTACAATGTATTTTTTCACTCTTCGGGAATGATACTCAGAACATGGCATGCAGAATGTCCACGCACTGGATGCATCTGCTTGCTTCATCCACAACTGCACATCTATTTCCCTAAAATTGTCACCTTCAAGGACCTTCGTCCCTGGTAGCTGGAACTGGCCTTTCATTTGCTTCCTTTTTCATCAAACCAAAGGCTATTGTCATTGGTGACCTGAGATATAAAATGGGTGCCCCTATAAGTCATGCAGGTTCCATCATGAACGTGGTAGCTATTCTTACCACTCACTTGGTTACCATGAAGGGTGGACTTCTAGTTACCTAAAGTGGCATAAAGGCTCTTCATCCAATAACAATGGATGGTATACTTTAGATATACCTGACCCCAAGGCCAAACGTTGGGACTATGTTGAGTTTGCTGTCTATGCTCGGACAACCTCAGCCAGACCCACAATGTGGATGACTGTTGGCCGCACCCTGATTACGCCACCTAAGGCAACCATCCAGGTAGTCGAACACATTAAGGAGTCAGAATCAAAACTTCGAGATCTTATCCATAGCTCATTTAAAGAGGATTCAGAGCCTTCAACCCCCTCAGGTCCCCCTCCCACATGGCTCAATTTGCTACACCAAACTCTTTGATTATTAAACTCCACCCCTCTTTCTGTGCCTACTTCTCAGTTCTTTCTCTGTGCTTCACTTAGTCGTCCACTTCTAGCAGCGGTCCCATTAGCGGCAGGAAATATTTCAGCAAAAACCTACAATTTCTCTAAGAAAGGAAAACCCCTACATGTGACACATATCCCACTATGGGAAAGTTGTTCCACCAATACTTTATTTCCTTTCATCTGTTTCCACCTGACAATAATGAATTCTTTACCCATTTGTTCCTTGAGCTTTAGCACCCCATCGAGCCCTGATTTATGAAACCTGGACATTTTCTCTGGTGTAACGGGTCTATAAGTACCTCAACGATCAATGTCTCTGGCATCTGTTTCTTGGTTACGGTAGTTCCTCAGCTGTCTTTGTATACTCCCATCGAATTCCGACAGGTGGCCCTACCTTCCTGCACCCTTAGGGCAGTCTTTCTGCCGGTTCTGGTAGGCCTCACATTAACAACCTCAGCGGCGAGTCTCGAACTCTCTGGTGAAGCTATAGGTCATGCTCTATGGGCATCCAATGACCTGCAACAAAAACTGCAGGAAGCACTTGATAACACTGCTCAGTTTCTGGGCTCCTTGCAGTGACGGTTACTTCATTGGCACAACTGGCTTTACAGAACCGAAGGGCAATTGATCTTCTCATTGCAGAAAAAGGGGGAACATGCCTGTTCCTTAGAGAGGAATGTTGTCATTATGTTAATGAATCTGGCCTAATAGAAAAAAATGTTGTTAAATTGCAGGAATTATCAACCCAATTGCTTCCAATCCTTTCTTGCCATGTACTTACTACCAATCTTGGGGCCCCTTATTGGGATGCTCCTTTTTTGTGCTCTCTTGCCCTGCATAATGAAGTGCCTTCAAACCCAACTGAAAAAAAATTTCTAATCAAACATTCAACCAGCTTTTGCTTAGGCACTAGCAGCCTCTGATGACTGATGAACCCCCAACATCTCCAAGAGAACAGTTCACTCAGTGCTGAAGCTCACTACCAGGCATGATGGAATGCAACGGACATCAGACGGCGAGAGACAAAGAGCTCGGAGAACCTTTTAATCTGCCATCCTGGATTAATGAGTCTTTATGTCCTTCTAAGTTTCCTCATGGCCCTTGGCCTCTTCTCTGTCAGTCCCCCAACATGGTACTTCTGCCAAAAATTGACCTTTGCTTTAATTTTTTATCTTAATTCTGTTTTTATTCACTCTGATCTTCTTCAGGTGCTGGTGATGCCATGTCCAGGCAACGCTTCCAGTATTTCCCAGAGTCTCTGAAACAGGACCAGTGACTGATACCAACAAACTCCTCCATCCAGGACTGGTTCAATGCCATCGACAACTTGAGGCTTCAGGGAACTTTCATAGACTTCACCCCTATGGAAGTAGCTGTCTGTAGCCACTGGGTTTTCTTTCTGGCTGCCATGATATCCCCAGACCTGCCCCCCGAGAATTCCTCCACTTCCCATTCTAGGCCCCACAGCGCCCCCAAACAGCAAGAAGCAGCCGGATCTGACCAACGACGCCACACTTCCTAAGAAAACAAAAAGGGAGGAATGTTGGGAAAAGTATAAACGGCAGCCATTCCCCAGAGTAAAAACCCCAACATGGTGCCTAAGGACTTTTTCTTCCTACCTTCCTCTTTTCTGCAGTGATGCAAAAAGTTCCTGCCCGTGTGAACTCTCCCGTCGGCACCAATTTCAAATCTCTCTGGCGGGGAACCTTAGCCCCAATGAGAACTAATTCCTTGGCTCCGGAGCTGATATCTGAAAGAACTTGCCAATAAATTGGTGCCCTGCCATTTATCTAAGCCCTACAATCACCCCTTTAGTTCTATGTAAGCACACAGCTTTTTGCGAATAAAATTAAAATTCTCCTAGTGAAGTGTCTTCGTGTGGGGAATTCTTTCACTCATGATCAGCAACAGGATATCCAAAGGTTCTCCAGTGCCACCTGGTCTGGGAATTTCAGAAATTTGATGGTATTTATTTAGCCATTTGTGAAGGATGAAGTTGGAGTTACTGTGGGTTTCAATTCATGCAGGAAACATTATATGGTGAGGAAGCTCATTTCAATGAAATCTCTGGAGAACACTCACAGGCAAGCTTCCCAAAGAGTGGCCAAAAGTTCACATGAAGCCAGGATCACTGAGGTCTACAATGTGAGGTCCATGTGTGTTTAGACTCTCAACTTTGGCTGCCAAGTCTTTAAGAATAAAATCATGTGATATCCTGGCTGAGATTCCCAGTGCCCTGTGGAAAGCCTCCCTGGACCTCTATCTCAGTTTCCAAGGGCGATTCTGATGCGTGGCCTTCTAAAATCCCAACACATTTCATGGCAGTACTTCTCTGAGGTCAGTTCCAGAACTCAGTCTCTAAGAGGAATCACACCAGAGTTCAAGCCCAGGTAGGCCCAGTCATCTCTTCCAACCGCCACAAAAATGACCACAATGAAAACCAAAACACACCCACAGGGCCCTCATCTTCTTACATATAGACACTCATCATAACTTCTGGCTGGAGTTTTCCATGAGGGGTGCAGCCCAAGACGGTGTGAAAAATAAGCTCCCTTGCCGCTCATTTGCCTAAAGTCCGGGTGGCCTGGAAACCATTCTTGTGAACCAGGAGTGATCAAATAGGCCTGCTGTTAATACTGCTCTGCATCTCCAATTTGAGGCCTACTGAATGTCAGGTATAGATTCTTTATATGATTGGGAGTCATGAGACAAACCAAAAACCTCTGGGCTAGCCTCCTCAGGGCTTTGAAGAACTCATTTTACCCAAAGGATGCCTATTCTCACTTGATGGGCCTCAGGAACCTTAGAAATGAAGTCAAGAGACTTCATTCACAATAACTGCTCTTTTGGCAATTTTGGTTTTGGATGCACACATGGGATCTGTCTTTGGATTAATCAGGTGCTGAGAATCTAAGCCACAGCCTCACACAGGGCCAAGAGGGTGATTCAGACAAATCCTTTTCCAAAGCAATTAAGCAAAGAGCCACAGGTGATGCCCATTCATTTCCATTTGAAAACTGTTTTCTTCAGGGTTCACAAAGGGGTGGCCTGAGGCAAAGACCTTCCTGACATTCAGGGCAACAGAACAATAGGTAAGAAAAAGTCCAAAGCAGGGTTTCTCCACTGAGACTTTCCTGGTCACACTGATATCTGAGTTTTCTGAGATGCTCGCCATTCCCTTCAGCTATCCAGTACATGGACATGTCACAGAGCTTGGAGGTGGTACATATTTTGGACAAAAACCATGAGTCTATTCTGGAGAGTGGCGAGAATTCAGGAAGAAAACAGGAACTTAGGAAGTTAGCAGGTGTTGCCCATTTATAAGGCAAGCGGCAGTACATTCATAAATTGGGCAGGATGAATGCTGGGAAGCTTTCTACTATACAGGACACATCAATTGTTGCATTCTCTTTTCTAATGTCTACAACACGGACACAGTAGCATACACAGACATAGAAACACTCGCCTTGTCAAACGTCTTACTAGAAGCAGTCCACTACAAATCAAAGAAAAAAACGCCTTTCCTACCTATTCTCAGATCATGAGACAAAACCACAAAATCACACCCACACCCACGAAGGCACATCCTTCCCCCATTAAACTCTGTGACTATCCAGAGTGTCCTCTGACTGGTGAGCCACAGTATTTTCCCCCGAAATGGCCTGTCTTGTCTCAGATCTGCTCTTCTTTCCCAACTCTGTGAAGTTTTCAGGAGCCAGTGGCCAACCACTATCTGCTTTCTCAGGAAAGGCCCCTATTCAGATCTCTCCTGGTATTTGGCCATCCTCATATCTTAAGGTACCAAGAAAGACTAACACTCTCCTTTTTAAATCCAAACAAGTTAAACCCCTGGGCCTGAGACTTGAGTGGCTCCGGGTGCCTGGCATCCTGGATCCCAAGTTCAGAGAGTTCCATCACCAAGGAAGTGAGGTAGGTCAATGCTTCAGGAACTGAATGAGGTCACTTCCTTGGCAACCACTTTGTCCTAACAGTTGCTTTCAAGTGTCCCATTATATGGAGGCTGCCCCTACTTCCTATGACATTTTCACAAGTTAGAATGGTATATAAACCATGGGCACCCGGGAACAGCTCTCCACCTAGGACTGGTTTGGACCATCTTCTCTACATTAAGAAGAGAGAGGCTGATGCATACACATCCCTTCATGCTGACCAGGTTGTTTGCCATAGAAGATGACTTTTCTCTCTCAAGTTTTCATAGCTGCCCACATCTTCTCAAGGCATCCTTTCTGCATGGACCTTTGACGTTCTCAACAGGTGGAAGATCGCCTACATTCATGTATTGTAAGACCAACTCTGTCACTGCTCTTCTGTAAAGTTAGATTGATGGAAAAGTGTATGGTTAGGGTTAATAACATGTTCAATTTGGGTTAGGAATCTTTCTGCACGATGAATAATGGTATTGGGAAACTATAATATTTACAAGAATATATAGGTGAAATATAAGTATAAAAACAGAAATCCAGGGAAGATATGAAGCTCAGAAGGGCATTGCACCCTTAATTGGTATGCTTAGCTTTGAATTATGTTCTGCACAAATGTCTCAGATAAATCGATGTACAATGGCATAGGACCTTGTACCTTTGATGATTGAATGTCAAAGAGAACATCCACTCAAAATGGGATAGGTAGAATTAGGAAGATGGTCGGTAGGTTTAGAAAGAAGAGTGAGTATAGGATTTAGACCAAAACTTCTTAAGCAATAGGGTTTCGGTTAGAGAGTGAATGTAAATTTCAGCATACATGAAGTGTAAGTCACAATGATGAACCGGGGAAATATGTAGGATAGCAGATATAAATAGAGACATTACTAAATCAGGTAAAGTATAAAATGAGTGATAGGATTAGACATTTTCAACAGGCATGAGGTTGAATATATAATCTTAGGAAGAAACAAATATGTAGTCACCAATAGAATTGATATTTGAGAGCATTAGGCAACCTGGACATGGAAGTTTATGTAATCCATGCTCACTTTCCATTTAGGCTTTGGTACAATCTTAAGGGTGACTTTTTTTGTCTAGAATATTACTGTGATAAAATGTATATGTAGATCTGGTGACATGAGTATTTCTTCCACCATTTCTTTTAGGAATATTTTGAAGATGTATAAATTAGTATCTAAGGTAAAATAGGTGTACCCCTTGTCTATGAATAGAGAGATAATGCATTAATAGACCATACAGTTAATAAATATAACTGCTTCCACTTTAAATAATGGATTGAATTTATAACTGAAAATATATAAGAAATCATATTTTGATATAGAATCATTCATAACAACTAGTTATACGTCTAATTGTAATATTAGGGTTATGGCTTTTCATGAAGAATGTGTGAGTTTGGGCTTCAAAATGATTATGAAAATCAAAAATAATGTGTTTGGAAAGAAGTCTCATGAAAAGACCAGTCACGAAACATGGAGGAATACATGTTTTCTGAAGCAGGAAGTGATTGAAAGTGAAATAAATGCTTATAAATTTGTGAACTTGTGAATGAAATATATATACTGTAATGTGCATAAACTTAAGAAATAGTAATGTACCAGTGTTGAATTAAAACGAACTCCAAAACACATATCATGTCCCATAAGAATCTACTTGCATTGATGTTAAACTGGGTCAGTTACTGTAGAAATATTAGGAGTTATATGCACCTTTCACTGAAGTTAGTTTTCAGTACTAGGAAACAAATATGTATTTCAGGTGAATGAATATTTCTGAGTATAATCTTGTTAAAAGTTGATTATAAATCCACATACATGAACAGAAGTTATTCACTCCAAACCCAACAAACCGCCATTCCTACCTATTCTCAGAACATGAGACAAAATCCGCAAACTCACACCCACACCCTCAAAGTCACCTACTTCCTGCAACTAGGTCTATGACAATCTGGAGTGTCCTCTGACTGGTGGGCCACACTATGTTCCCCTGAAATGACCTGTTCTGTCTCAGAACTGATATCCTTGTCCAACTCTGTGAAGTTGTCAAGAGTCAGCGGTGAGCCACTACCTGCTTTCTCAGGAAAGACCCCTCTTCAGAGCTTTTCTCACATTTGGCCATCCTCACATCAGTAGGTACCAAGAAAGAGTGAATCTGTCCATGCTAAATCCAAACAAGTGAGACCACTGGGACTGGGACTGGGACTGGGACTGGCTCTGGGTGCCTGGCTTCCTGGATCCCATGTTCAGAGAGTTCCATCAACAAGGAAGTGTGGTGAGGTCACTTTCTTCAGAAACTGAATGAGGCCACTCCCTTGGCAACCACTTTGTCCTAATAGTTGCTTCCAATGGTCCCATGAGATGGAGGCTGCCCCTACTTCCTGTGACACTTTCACAAGTTAGAATGCAATATCAACCATAGGCACCCGGGAACAGCTTTCCACACAGGCCTGGTTTTGTCCATCTTCTCTACATTAAGAAAAGAGGGGCTTATTCAGACACTACCCTTTATCCTGACCAGGTTTTTGCCATGAATGATGACTTTTGCTCACTCAGGACCTTCATATCTGCCTACATCTTCTTCAGGGATCATTTATTCATGGACCTTTGAGGTTCTCAGCTGGAGGAAGACCACCTACATTCCTGTATTTTAAGACCAACTCTGTCCCTGCTCTTCTGTAAAGTTAGATTGAGGGAACTGTGTATGGTTAGGGTTAATAACATTTTTGATTTGGGTAAAGAGTCATTCTGCTGGATGAATTATAATATTGGTAACCTTTAAGATTTATAAAAATATAGAGGTGAAATATATGTATGAAAACAGAAATCTAAGTAAGATTTGAAGCCCAGAAGGGCATTGGGTCCTTGATTGGGATACTTTACTTTGAATTACATTCTACTAAGATATCTCAGATAAATCGATATACAATGGCATAGGACCTTGTACCTTGGACGATTGAATGTTGAAGAGAACATCTAGTCAAAAAGGGATAGTAGGTAGGAATAGGAAGATAGTTGGAAGTTTTAGGAAGAAGAGTGTGTATAGGATTTGGAATAAAAGTTCTTTAACAATAGGGTTTTGTTTAGAGAGTGAATGTCAATGTCAGCACATGTGAAGTGTCAGTAACAATGGTGAACTTGGAAAAATATGTAGGAAAGCAGATATCATTAGAGAGATTAGGAAATCAGGTAAGGTATAAAGTCAATCATAGGACTAGACATTTTCAACAGGGTTGAGTTTGAATATATAATCTTATTAAGCAACAAATATGTAGTCAGCAATATGATTGACATTTGAGAGCATTAGGGAACCTGGACATGGATGTTTTTAGTAATCCATGTTCACTTTCCATTTAGGCTTTGATACCATCATATTGTGTCTTTTGCATTTTTTGTCCAGAATATTTCTGTGATAAAATGTATATGTAGATCATATATTTCATATTTTGAATAGTTTGGAGAGTGTGTATATATATATATATATATATATATATAAAACCACTGAGACATTAACAATTAGCAATATATATTCCAATCGAAATTCATCATGAAATATATATCATCTACTGATTAAAAAATATTTATTTTACTGAACATGGATTTATGTATAATCTTGATCTCTTAGGAAGCTCACACATAGGGTGAATTTTCACTTCCAACAGTTTTTCTGCTGAGTGATCTCTTCTCACAACTTGTATTTGCCAAGTCAGCCACCTCACAAATATGTACGTGTTATACCAGGTAGGATTCTATATGTGCATATAAAAATACATGTGCTGAAGAGGGTACAGAGAAAGGGAGACAGAAATTCACATATTTGTTAACTTTAAAACACATGGAGAACTATTTCAAATAAAAATTTACTAGATTTTTTACAGCTGCCTTTTATCCTGCAAAAGGCAAGTCCAACTATACTCCATGCCTCTTCTGAAATTTTTTATTTCTATTCTGTTTTGGTGTTTTCCTTATCATATTAGGATTAGTAGTCAGAGTCTAGTAGCGTATGGATTAGTGTCAGGGATGCAGTATTTCGAATGGAAAATAGGAAAATGAATCCAATGTGTATGCAAATATGTGCTACAAAACAATCTTCCCACTCTTATCCAGAATAATGCCTTGACATTACTTTTGCCCCAAATAACACACAAATAGAGGAGAAGAGTAAAAAAATCTGTTAATAAATATATGGAATGGAAAATGCTCAGGGTTTCACAACATTGGATGTGGTAGAATAGTTTCCAAAAGTAAGGGACAGGGTAAACATTCCACAAACATGGAGCTCTTTCGGCCTAAAAACTTCTTGAGGAACTGCCTCTGAGGTTTGACACTTGAAATATATATTGTTGTCAGGAGCTTTAGATTCTTTTCTAATGAGACCATCAAAGCTGCGTCTGCATCTATGTGACCTGGAGGACATGGTTTCTTCTTTTCCAATGAACATGAGGCAGCAGTGCTGAATTCGCTCTTTGTTGGTAAAATTTGGCCACTGTGGGCTAAGTGTCTCCCCGTGTGGACAGTGAAGCCATTTTTTCGTCCTCCACTTTTCGTGGTTTTTCTTCCTGCTGCATTGGGAATTTCATATTTGCTCCACAAAATACAAGGAGTTCAACTGGGACACAGTGCTGGAGCGGGTTCTGTCACGTGTGTTGGGTCAGGGTCTGCAGGGGAATGCATCAACCAGGCTAATATCCCACAGAGCTTGCCCCCTTATACATAGCAACATGATTCTGAACATTGCCCTGAAATCTATCCATATAACAAGATGCATTTACAAATAAGCTTCTGTTGGCTACACCATGTCAATCACAAGCCATTTTGAAGCTAATGGCAGATCCACATGGCCCCACAACAGATGTATTATCACACACCTGCACACCACTGCTCTAGGCCCACTAATCAGCAGGCTCCAACTTACTGGCAAATCTGTTCTACACCATTTTCATGAAACCCAGTAAATCAAGGCACTGTCTGGTACACTCATGATCAGCAACAGGACATCCAAAGGTTCTCCAGTGCCACCTGGTCTTGGGAATTTCAAAAATTTCATGGAATTTATCTAGCCGTTTTTCAAGGAAGATGTTGAAGGCACTGTGGGTTACAATTCATTCAGGAACCATTAAATGGTGGGGAAGCTCATTTCAATGAAAACTCTGGAGAACTCTCACAGGCAAGGCTTCCCAAAAAGTGGCCAATAGGTCACATGAAGCCAGGCCTATTGCAGTCTACAATGTGAGGTCCATGTGTGTTTTGACTGTCAACTATGGCTGCCACGTCTTTCAAAATAAAATCATGTGATATTCTGGCTGAGATTCCCAGTGCTCTGTGGAAAGCCACCCTGTTCCTAGATCTCAGTTTTCTTTCCAGGGCGACTCTCATGCGTTGCCTCCTAAAATCCTAACACAATTAATGGCAATATTTTTCTGATGTCAGTTCCAGAACTCAGTCTGTAAGGGGAATCACACCAGAGTTCAAGCCTGGTTTGGTCCATCTTCTATACATTAAGAAGAGAAATGTTGATTCAGACACATCCCTTCATCTGACCAAGTTGTTTGCCATGGAATATGACTTTTGCTTTCACAGGTCCTTCATAGCTGCCTATATCTTCTCCAGGGATCATTTCTTTGTTGACCTTTGAGGTTCTCAGCAGGTGGAGGATCCTCTAAATTTCTGTATTGTAAGACCAACTCTGTCCCTGCTCTTTCGTAAAGTTAGATTGAGGGAACAGTGTATGGTTAGGGTTAATATCATGTTCCATTTGGGTTAGGAATCATTCTACGGGATGAATTATGGTATTGGGAACCTGAAATATTCATAGGAATATAAGTGTAATATAAGTATGAATACAGAAATCTAGGTAAAATTTGAAGCCCAGAAGGTCTTTGGGCCCTTGACTGGGATACTTAGCTTTGAATTATATTCTGCACAGATGTCTCAGATTAATCAATATACAATGGTAGCGTTCCTTGTACCTTGGATGATTGAATGTCGAAGAGAACATCCACTCAAAAAGGGATAGTCGGTAGGATTAGGATTTAGTCGGAAGAGTGAATATAGGATTTGGTCCAAAAAATCTTTAGCAATAGGGTTTTAGGTACAGAGTGAGTGTAAATGTGAGCACATGTGAAGAGTCAGTCACAATGATGAACTGGGGAAAATATGAAGGAAAGCAGATAATAATAGAGACATTAGGAAATCAGGCAAAGTATAAACTGAGTGATAGGATTAGACATTTTCAACTGGCTTGATGTTGAATATATAATCTTAGGAAGAAACAAATATGTGGTCACCAATCGGGTTGACATTTGAGAGCATTAGGCAACCTGGACATGGATGTTTTTCGTGATCCATGCTCACTTTCCATTTAGGCTTTGGTACAAACTTAAGTGTGATCTTTGTAATTGTGTCCAGAATATTACTTTGATAAAATGTATATGTACATCAGGTGATATCAGTATTTCTTCCACCATTTCTGGGAGCAATATTTTGAAGATGTATAAATAAGTATTGGGGGTATAAAAAGGTGTACCCTGTGTCTATGAATATAGACATAATGCATGAATAGACAATACTGTGAACAAATAATATAACTTTTTCCAACTTTAAATAATGGATTGAATTGATATCTGAAAATATACAGAAAATCTATATTGATGTACAATCCTTCATTCCAACCAGTTATACATCTAATGGTAATATTAGGGTTATGGTTGATCATGACGTGTATGTGAGTTTTGCTTCAAAGGTGATTATGGAAATAGAAAATAATGCGTTTGGAATGAAGTCTCATGAAAAGACTGTGAATCAGGCGGTATAGTGATACCAGACTTCAAACTATACAACAGAGCAATAGTAACAAAATCAGCATGGTACTGTACCAAAACAGGCGGTTGGACAAATGGTACAGAATAGAGGACACAGAAACCAATCCACTAAACTACAACTATCTTATATTTGATAAAGAGGCTGAAAGCACACAATGGAGAAATGATAGCAGCTTCAACAAATGTTGTTGGGAAACCTGGAAATCCATATGCAACAAAATGAAACTGAATCACTTTCTCTTGCCAAGAACAAAAGTTAACTCAAAATGGATCAAGGAGCTTGATATCAAATCAGAGACACAGTGTCTGACACAAGAAAAAGTTGGCTATGATCTACATACTGTGCGGTCGGGCTTCAAATTTCTTAATATGACACCCATAGCACAAGAGTTAATAACTAGATTCAACAAATGGGACTTACTCAAACTAAAAAGTTTTTTCTCAGCAAAAGAAACAATAAGAGAAGTAAATAGGTAGCCTACATCTTGGGAACAAATCTTTACTCCTCAAACTTCAGATCGAGCCCTAATATTCAGAGTATACAAAGAACTCAAAAAATTAGACAATTAGATAACAAATAACCCAATCAACAAATGGGCAAAGGACCTGAACAGACACTTCTCAGAGGAGGACATTCAATCAATCAACATGTACATGAATAAATGCTCACCATCTCTAGCAGTCAGAGAAATGCAAATCAAAACCACCCTAAGATATCATCTTGCTCCAGTAAGATTGGCAGCCATTATGAAGTCAAACAACAACAAGTGCTGGTGAGGACGTGAGGAAAAGGGTCCACTTGTACATTGCTGGTGGGAGTGCAAATTGGTGCAGCAAATTTGGAAAGCAGTATGGAGATTTCTTAGAAAGCTGGGAATGAAACCACCGTTTGACCCAGCTGTTAACCTTCTCGGTCTATTCCCTAAAGACCTAAAAAGAGCATGCTACAGGGACACGGCTACATCGATGTTCATAGCAGCACAATTCACAATAGCAAGAGTGTGGAACCAGCCTAGATGCCCTTCAATAGACGAATAGATAAAAAAATGTGGCTTTTATACAAAATGGAGTATTACTCTTCATTAAAAAATGACAAAATCATAGAATTTGCAGGGAAATGGATGGCATTATAGCAGGTTATGCTAAGTGAAGCTAGCCAGTCGTTGAAAAACAAATGCCAAATGTCTTCTTTGATATAAGGAGAGTAACTAATAACAGAGTAGGGACAAAGAGCCTGAGAAGATTAACACTAAACAGGAATGAGAGGTGGGAGGGAAAGGAAGAGAGAAGGGTAATTGCATGGAAATGGAAGGAGACCCTCAGGGTTATACAAAATTGCATACAAGAAGAAGTGAGGGAAAAGAGTAAAAAAAACAAGGGAGAGAAATGAATAACAGTAGAGAGGGTAGAGAGAGAAGAGGGGAGGGGAGGGAAGAAGAGGGGGATAGTAGAGGAGAGGAAAGGCTGCAGAATACAACAGACACTAGTATGGCAATATGTAAATCAATGGATGGGTAACTGATGTTTTTCTGCAATCTGTATGCGGGGTAAAAATGGGAGTTTATAACCCACTTGAATCAAAGTGCGAAATATGATATATCAAAATTATGTAATATTTTGAACAACCAACAATAAAAATTTAAAAAAAAAGAAACCTGGAGGAATACATGTGTTCTGAAGCAGGAAGTAATTGAAAGTGAAACAAATGTCTGTAAATTTATGAACTTGTGGATAAATATATATCTTATGATGTGCATAAACTGAAGAAATAGTAATGTACTAGTGTTGCATAAAAATGAACGTCAAAATACACAACTTGTCACATAGGAATCTACTTGCATTAATGTTAAACTGGGTCAGATACTGTAGAAATATTAGGATTTGTGTGCACCATTCACTAAAGTTATTTTTCAGTACTAGGAGACAAATATGTATTTCAGGTGGATGAATATTTTTGAGAATAATCTTGTGAAAAGTTTATTATAAATCCACATACATGAACGTGAATGTGGGGAGTGTATAATAAGGCATATATATTTCATATTTTGAAAAATCTGGTGAGTGTGTGTATATGTATATATATACATATACACACATTCACACACAAAACACACACAGGAACATTAAAAATTAGCAATACATATGCCAATCGAAATTCATCATGAAATATATATCTTTCACAGATACAAAAGTATTTATTTTACTGAACTTGTATTTATGTATAATGTTGTTCAACTAGGAAGCAAACCCATAGATTGAATTTTCTGTTAAAACAGTGTTTAGGAGGAGTGATCTCTTTTTACGATTTGTATCTGCCAAGTCAGCCACCTCATAAGAATGTATGTGTGATACCATGTAGGATTCTATACGTGAACCTAAAAAATACATGTGCTGAATAGGCTTCAGAGAAAGGGAGACAGGAATTCACATATTTGTTAACTTTAAAAACACATGGAGAACTATTTCAATTAAAAATTGACTAGATTTATAACACCAACACTTTATCAGGCAAAAGGCAAGTCTAACTATACACCATGCCTACTCTGAACTGCTTCTATTTCTATTCTCTTTGTGTTGTTTTTCTCGATCATATTAGGATTAGTAGTCAGAGTCTAGTCTGGTTTTGGTTAGTGTCATGGATTCAGTATTTTGAATGGAAAATTAGATAATGAATCCAATGTGTATGCAAATATGTGCTGCACAAAAATTTTTCCACTCTCATCCAGCACAATACCTTGAAATTATCTTTGCCCCAAGTAAGACACAATTAGAGTAGAAGAGTTAGAAAATCTGTGAATACATATCTGTACTGGAAAATGCTCAGGAGTTCACAACCTTGGAGGTGGTAGAGTAGTTTCCAAAAGTAAGGGACACGGGTTGATAGACCCAACCTGATCTTTTATTAAAATTGGGAGCCATCTTGCCACAAAGCCATAAAAAGTTAATTTTGGCTTTACTATAAATAACTGCAAATTCTGAACCTGCTTGGAATGCCTGCCCGTGCCTTGAATTCACCCATGCTTGACTCTCTGACCAGATAGCAGCCCTCGCTGAAACTTTAGTGACACATCATAAATTTTGGCCTTCCCTGGCCAGACAATGACCCTCTCTGAGGCTCTATTTGTCCTCATAATTTCTGATATTGGGGCCACCAAAAAATAAATAAATAAATAAATGAACTACCATTTTTGTGATGCTTGTCAAAGTTCTGTTATCTGTAACCCCCATTTTGTGTAACTTTCTGGGCTATATAGCTGTGCTGTAGGAAAGGCAGGGTTGCTGTCTTGTTCCTGCCGTTTTGGGATGGAGAGGCAGCCCAGCCGGTTGACATAATAAGCTTGCCTCAATTTGATTTTAGTTGGAGTCAGTGTTCTTTTTTTGTGTCCTCATCTAATTTTTTTGAGTTCCCCAGCAAGATGACCCTGCCGACCAGATCACAAGACCAGACTGCTGGAAAATCTGAATCTGGCCTTCCCTTCAGGGCTCCGGGCTGGAGAGCCACTCTAGTGGGTGCACATCTTGAGCTGTTCCAAGGTCATGGAGTGAGCGTTAGGTCCCAGGAGCACTGCGGTGAACCACCGCACTAAAACTATTAGCAATCACCTGGTGGAGGAGGCCTCAAAAATTAAGTGGCACCTTTATAACATCTGATATCCGTTTAACGGAGATCTGTCTGATGACATAGAGGTGTCCTGGGGAGGCTCACATATACTCGTTTTCGGTACAGTAATGAGAATCGTTCTGTCCTCTGTTCTGTTCTGTAGGGAATTCATCTGGAATGGTAGAGATGTGATGACTGGCATGTATGTGGTCCTACTTCGGAGCTTTAGCAAGACGTTGCATTGCTCCTATGTTTTTTGTTTCAAGTTCGGGTTTCTATATTTTGTGTTTTGTTCTGTGTTCTATATGTTTTTCTTGTTTGTTTTGTGTGTTTTGTTCTGTGATTTCTGTGGTAAAAACATAAGTATATTGGACGTGAAAATGGGTAACAAAGAAAGTAAGCCTGATATTCTTTCGGACTCTGTTTTAAGGAACTGCAATGAACTTTACCCCCCTTTGTTAAGCAGGATGAGAGAAGCTCCTAGCTGGCTGCCTGGAGTATAACCACTGCAGAGGGCAATGCCTGCTGGGGACCTAAGAACTGAGTATCTCCCAGGTTAACAAGTGAAACTCCATTGAAACCCCTTGTCCCTCCAGATCAAGAGAGTCACAACCTCTGGGCAGGGTTCCCTGTGTTTCTTCTTTGTTACCAAAGCAATAAACCTCCCTTTTTCTTTTTATAAAAACCTTGTCCTCATTATTAAATTGGCATTAATTGGCTTCAAGGTCAGGAGCCGAACTTTAAGTTACAAATTTTGATAAATCCCTCCCCCACCCCCTGTCCCGGAAGATTTTTAGAGCTGACTACTGAAATGTTACTAGATGGAACATGCTTGGGGTGGAACCGAACCAGAGGAGATAATCCTGTAAGTAAAAGGAGGGACTGAGGGACTCCCAGCAGCTGCTGAAGCCCTGTTGCTTCAGGGAATTCCCTCCTTCCTTCCCTGCACTGTAAGGATTATGCCATCACTGTCTTGTTAAAAAAGAGAAAAAGAAAAAGGGGAAACTAAATTCATTAAAGTCACCATGGAGACCCTTAATTGTACATTTCAGGTTGCCCCTCTGTTAAAACATCTTCCCCCCCCCCTTGTGGACATCTATGGTGCCACTGGTGTAGGAGATTTTTTTTCTTATCTGCTCAGGTTTAAAGGATTCTGTCTGACAGCCATAGTCTGGACCTTCTTTCTGTCTGTCTTGTGTCTTTGTTTCTGGCCCTTTAAGACATGTGCAATAATGTGTTGATATTATAAATTGTTTCTTGGGAATGATCTTAGCTGAATGTGTGTCTAAATGATGATGTTTTCTTGTAACAATCTGGTATTTGAATGGGTTTTTGAATCATTGCAAAATCTTGCAGTTAAAAGTCGGGTTTAGGTAATGGTTTAGTTTATGATTTCAGATAATTCATGCCAGAGAACTTAAATACTTAGGATGGAAAACTAAAGAACTCTACTTCCAAATTGGCAAGTAACTTCCCAATCATTCAGTCTTTATTTTTCACCAATTTTGAATTGGGTAGCCTGTGAAAATATCACTGTGTGTTCGAGAGCATTAATCTGGACAAGGATTGTAAATCATAGTATGATATCTGTTGACAAAACAAGATGTAAAGATATAAAATTTTGTGAATTGTATCTTAAACTTGTACCATAATTTTCAACATCCGAACCTGAAAATTATGGTTAAAATGCCTTAGGCCTGAGGTGTCTGCTCAGAAAAGCAGTTTTTTCCTGCTCCTTCCAGACCTCAGCCATGACTTATTTTGAAAGGCAAATGAAAGAAGCCTGCAAGCTTAGTAGGAGACTGATCTCAGGCCTAAGAGAAAAAAAGGTAAATTGTATGGTATTTACTAATTACTGGCCAGTCATTTTTTCTAGGACTCTTATTTTTTTCCTTAGATACTTTATTTTTTTTTTGAGCTCATGATTTTGATCATACAGACCTAGGTTAATATTTTTCTGATCAGTACTATCTTTGACCAACTGTGGACTTTTTGAAACATTGCAATGGAGATTTCACCTGCGAAAAGCTACAAGGCCCTTACTATTATTATGTGTGCTCAATTTTGTTATGTGTTGTATGTCTATATATACATATGTCCGTATATTTTATATCTGATATACAAATTAATATATATAAGGAGCACTCATTAAAAAAAAGCACTCATAAAAACAAATTTTAAAAAGTGGATCTAAAGATCTTCAATTCACGTGATTTAAATAATTCAATTAAATTTGATAAACAGATAAAAATAAATGTCTTTAAATTTAAGCTTTCAAGTTTTTCTAGGTATTCAAAAATCTGATAAAATATTAATATCTACAAAATGTCTAATATGCCTTGGTTCTAGGACTTTTCCTTCAACATAAAAATGGTTTACACTCTTCAATACATGTGTCTAATATTTTGATAAATAAGTAAAGTAAATTTGATATGGGATTACTCATTCACGAGTACTTTTGTTAGATATCTGATTGACTTACTAACGTCTGTATAAGTTTGACTAAATTCTGTAAAAGATTGTAAAAATCAATCATGTGTTAAAGAGACAAAAATTTCTTAAAACATAAGTTTACCCATAACAATGTGTTTATTAAGTTTTATTTTTTCTTGTGCAAGCAACCATAGAAATTAAACAACTGATTAAATTAGAACTGTTATTTTAGAGCACTGTACTGCCATTTCTTTAAAAGCTAAACTTGGTTAATGTAGAAACATCAATGTAATTGTGATGCTACTAATGTGCTCATATCTTACAGGTATGCAAGTCTGTAAGGTAAAAATTTTAAAAGAGCATTATATCAAGCTGGTGTTCTGAAGTTTTATGGGGATTTATTCACCTGTTATCAATAAGATATGTAAAGTTTAATCTTACTTTTTACATTGGGGAACAATTTAAATGTACTTTATGTTAATGAGAGCCTAATCTATGTAAAGGTTAAAAACTTTCAGCATTTGTTTAATTCATATTTTAAAGTGATTTTATATGGTGTTAGCTAATGTTCATGTGACCTCAAACAATTTATGTAAACTTTTTAAAATAATATTTAAAAAATAACGATCAGCTTTAGAACTAAAACACTTAAGATTTATAAAGAGCCCTGCCTTACCTGAGATAAGGCTGTGTGTCTCATCTTATTTCATGTGAGAATGAATACAAAAGCAGTAGGTCAGATTTTGTTTCTTTAAAGTTATGTTAAAAGTTCTTTTTTAATGTCAAGATTCCTAGGATCTCAAACAGGGGATATAATGTATGACTCAGCCAAAAATTCAGGGTAGCTATTAAACGAACTAAGTATTTTTACTGTTGTTAAAAAATTTTATTTTGTTATTTTCTTATATGTGATCTAAAGATTCCCTGTTAGTGTTTTAAAGAAGTGTTGCTTTAAGAACAAAACATGGGTTAATTTCAGAGAGTAAGTTATCACCTACAAGACAGACAGAATAATACAGATCCCAATTAATAAAAAGATAAATAATTATAAAGTTATAGACAATAAAGCTTGGTGCTCTTAATATCAGGCTGTTAAAATTTATTTGATAGATGTTTAAGATTAGGATTTTAAATTAAAATTAATTGAAAAGGGCCAAGGAAACCAATATTTGGCTCTTGCCCTCTGAGTCAGTCTGATTCCAGGGAACAGGGGACTTCTCTAAAGAGTTTTGCAACTCTGGTCTATAAAAACTCCCCATCAGGGAGATTAATGAGACCACTGGAGAACAGAAAGCCAATCAGTGCATTTGCTATGAAGAGAAGAGTCGTCAGAGAAGAAAGAAATCCCTGATGCTTCCGAGGGAAGCCACATGGTCAAACAAGACCTGGACCCACCTAGCGCAAATGGCTCTAGCAGAACTGAGAAAGTGCTCTCAAGTTTACCCCGTTAATGACTTCCATAAAAGCTCACCTGACTGTTAACAATAGATAGAAACAAAAGTCAGTTTGAAGGCTTCATCTTAAACACTTAGCAAAGACAGTGAAAACCAAAATACAGCCATTCCTGGACATTTTTAATAATAATAATAATAATAATAATAATAATAATAATAATAATAATAATATTTTAAGGTACACACTTTATGTTAGCCTCCCAAAATAAGTAAGACTGGAGGCTACAAAGAAGGATTCTCTGACAGGAATGCCTGATACTTATTAAAAGAGACTATCAAGAAGAGCTGCCAGATTCAGAAATTTTCAGTTTAAGGCCTAAATATATTCCTAACCTACACAGGTAAGCTTGGTGTTTGCTAGTACGATTATCCAGTCCTGAGTATCAAAATTAAAGGTTTCTCTATTAGACACAGAGTTCATACTGGTAAAAGGATTTTGCAAGATCAGATGACACTAAATTATTAAACTATATCTTATGGGGAGGGACAACTCTAATACTAAAAGTTAAATATTAAATTGACAGTATTTATAACTGGGGATATTAAAGACTGGAGAGGGAACTTCTATACAGTGACATGTTCCAGCTGCTGCAACATTTATTCAGTACTCATGGTTTTTGTTTCTCTCATGTAATAACCAATCCCCAGATGACTTTACAACCTGTTCTTCCCCAACCAGACTTCAAACCGAACTGACTTCTAAAAGGCAACTCATGTCCCTCAATTACTTCTAAAAGGCAACTCATGTCTCTCACACCATGCCTACTCATGTCATCCTCTCTCAGCTCAGAAGAAGCCAAAATGGGTGACGCCTCTCTTATTACAACAATGGAGCCAAATATAAATAGACAATCAATATAAGTAATTAATTAAGTCAGGTAAAATCAGGGAGACTGGTTTTGGGTGAGTTCTAAAAATTTGGAGACTTTTACCTGAGGGATTAAAATTTCCTCAGTGCTCTATCCCTAATCTATCAAAGATTTGAAAGGGACACAGAGAAAAGGGGGGAATGATAGACCCAACCTGATCTTTTATTAAAATTGGAAGCCATCTTGCCAAAAAGCCATGAAAAGATAATTTTGGCTTTACCATAAATTACTGAAAATTCTGAACCTGCTTGGAATGCCTGCCAGTGTTTGAACTGAGCCATGTCTGGCTCTCCGACCTGATAGCAGCCCTCTCTGAAACTTTAGTGACATATCATAAATATTTGCCCTCCCTGGCCAGACAACAACCCTCTCTGAGGCTCTAATGGTCCTCATAAATTCTGATGTAGGGACAGCAAAAAAAAAAATATATATATATATATATATATATAAACTACCATTAGTGTGATGCTTGTCAGTGTTCTGTTAAATGTAATGCCCATTTTGTGTAAATTTCTGGTCCATGAAGCTGGGCTGTAGGAAAGCTGGGGTTGCTGTCTTGTTCCCGCCATTTTGGGAGGGAGAGGCAGGATGGCCAGTGGAAATAATAAGCTTAATTTAATTTAATTTTTATTGGTGTCAGTGGTCTTCTCTTGTGTCCAGATCTAACAGGAAAACACTCACAATACATGGAGCTCTGCCGGCCTAAAGACTTCTTGAGACACTTCCTCTGAGGTTGGGCACTTGAAATATATGTTGTTGTAAGGACCTTTAGCTTCCTTTCTAGTGGGACCATCAAAGCTGGGTCTGCATCTGTGTGACCTGGAGGACATGGTTTCTTATATTCTAATGAACATGAGGCAGCAGTGCTGAATTTTCTCGTTGTAGGTAAACTGTGGCCACTGGGTCCTAAGTGTCTCCCAGTGTGGACTGTGAAGACATTTTGTCATCCTAAACTTTTAGTGGTGTTTCTTGCTGCTGCACTGTGATTTTGGTATTTGCTTCATGAAATACAATGAGTTCAACTGGGACCCAGTGCTGGAGGGAGTTCTGTCACTTGTGGTGGGTCAGAGTCTGCAGGAGAATTCAGCAACCAGGCTTCTATCCCACAGAGCTTGCCCCCTTGTCCATAGCAATCTGACTCTGAAATTTGCCCTGAAACCTCTCCATATAAAAAGATGCCTTTACATAGAAGGGCCTGCTAGCTGCACCATGTCACTCACAAGCCATTTGGAAGGCAATGGCAAATCCTCATGGCCACACCACAGATGTATTATCACACACCTGCCCACCACTTCAATAGGCCCACTACTCTGCAGGCTCCAACTTACTGGCATCTTTGTTCTACACCATTTTCATGAAACCCAGACAATCTAGGCATTCTATGGTACACTCATGATCAGCAACAAGACATCCAAAGGCTCTCCAGTACCACCTGGTTAAGGGAATTTCAAAAATTTCATGGTATTTAACTAGCAATTTTTCATGGATGAAGTTGGAGGCACTGTGGGTTTCAGTTAATTCAGGAACCATAAAATGGTGAAGAAGGTCATTTTAATGAAAGCTGTGGAGTACTCTCACAGGCAAGTCTTCCCATTGAGTGGCCAAAGGCTCATATGCATCCAGGCCCATTAAGGTCTACAATGTGATGTCCATGGGTGTTTTGACTCTCAACTATGGATGCCTAATCTTTCAGAAAAAAATCTTGTGATATCCTGGCTGAGATTCTCAGGCTCTGTGGAAAACAAACCTGGTCCTTGATCTCAGTTTCCAAGGGCGAATCCCATGCGTGGCCTCCTAAAATCCGAACACAATTCATGGCAATATTTCTCTGAGATCAGTTCCAGAACTCAGACTCTAAAGGAATGACACCAGAGTTCAAACCCAGGTAGAACCAGTCATCACTTCCAACCGCCACACAAATCCCCACAATTAAAACCAAAACACTCCCACAAAGCCCTCATCTTTTTCCATATAGACACTCATCATAACCTGTGGCTGGAGTTTTCCATGAGGGACTCATCCCAAGACAGTGTACAAAATAACCTTCCTAGCCCCTCATTTGCCTAAAGTCAGGGTTGCCTGGACACCCTTCCTGAGAACCAGGAGTGACCATAGGCCTGACGTAAATACTGCTCTGCTTCTCCAATTTGAGGCCTACTGACTGTCGGGTTTAGATTTTTTATCTGAATTGGTGTCATGAAAAAACCCAAGCACCTAAAGACTTGCCACTGCAGAGTTTTGAAGAACTCATTTGACACAAAGAATCCCTATTCTCACTAGATGGATGTCAGGAACCTTATAGAGAAAGGCGAGAGACTTCATCCACAAAGACTGCTTTTTGGGCCATTTTGGTTTTGGAAGCACACATGGAATCTTTCTTTAGATCCATCAGGTGCTGAGAATATAAGCCACAGCCTCACACATGGCCAAGAGGCTGATTCACAAACATCCCTTTCCAAAGCAATTAAGCAAAGAGGTACAGGTGATGCCCATTAATTTCCATTTGAAAACTGTTTTCTTCAGGCGTCCCAAAGGGGTGGCCTGAGGCAAAGACCTTCCTGACATTCAGGGCAACAGAACATTAGGTAAGCAAATGGCCCAAAGCAGGGTTTCTCCACTTAGACTTTTTTGGTCACACTGATATCTGAGTTTTCTGATATTCCCCCAATCCCTTAAGCTATCCAGTACATGGCCATATCACAGAGCTTGGAGATGGTACATATATTGGACACAAAACCATGAGCCTATTCTGGAGAGTGGCCCAAATTCAGGAAGGAAACAGGAACTTAGGGAGATAGTAGGTGTTACCCATCCATAAGGCAAGCCAAAGTCCATTCATTAATTGGGCAGGATGAATGCTGTGAAGCTTTCTACTAGACAGGACACATCCATTGATGCATTCTCTTCTCTAATGTCTACAACCACGAACACAGTGGGACATACAGACATAGAAACACTCATCTTGTCAAACGACTTACTACAAACAGTCCCCTCCAAACCAAACAAACCGCCTTTCCTCCCTATTCTCAGAACATGAGACAAAAACATAAACTCCCACCCACACCCACAAAGTCATTTCCTTCCCCCAAGTAGGTCTGTGACTATCCGGAGTATCCTCTGACTCTTGGGTCTTAGTAAGTTTTCCGGAAATGGCCTCTCCTGTCTCAGATCTTGTCTCCTTGGTCAACTCTGTGACGTTGTCAGGTGCCAGTGGTGAGACACTACCTACTTTCTGAGGAAAGGGCCCTCTTCAGAGCTTTGCTGGCATTTGGCCATCCTCACATCAGTAGGTACCAAGAAAGACTGACACTGTCCTTGGTAAATCCAAACAAGTGTGCCTACTGGAACTGGGACTGAGAGTGGCTCTGAGTGCCTGGCTTACTGTACCCCAAGTTCAGAGAGTTTTTCTCCCAAGGAAGTGAGGTAGGTCACTTCCTCCAGGAACTGAATGAGGTCACTGCCTTGGCAACCACTTTGTCCTAACATTTGCTTCCATAGGTCCCATGAGATGGAGGCTGCCCCTACTTCCTGTGACACTTTCACAAGTTCAAATAGTGTATCCACCCTACTCACCTGGCAATAGCTCTCCACACAGGCCTGGTTTGTTCCATCCTCTCTACATTAAGATCAGAGAGGCTGATTCAGACACAACCCTTCATCCTGCCCAGGTTGTTTGCCATGGAAGATGACTTTTGCTCTCTTAGGTCCTTCATAGCTGCCTACATCTTCTCTAGGGATAATTTCTGCATGGACTTTTGAGGTTCCCAGCAGGTGGAAGATTCCCTACATTGCTGTATTGTAAGACCAACTCTGTCTCTGCTCTTCTGTAAAGTTATATTGAGTGAACAGTGTATGGTTAGGGTTAATAACATGTTTGATTTATGTTGGTAATCATTCTGCAGGATGAATAATGGTATTGAGAACCTGCCTTGTTAATAAGAATATAGAGGTGAAATATAAGTATGAAAACAGAAATCTAGGTAAAATTTGAAGCCCAGAAGTGCATTTGGCCCTTGATTGGGATACTTAGCTTTGAATTATGTTCTGCACAGGTGTCTCAGATAATTCAACATACAGCGTCATAGGACCTTGTATCTTGGATGATTGAATGTCGAAGAGAACATCCAGTCCAAAAGCGATAGTCAGTAGGATTAGGAAGATAATTGGTAGGTTTAGAAGGAAGAGTTAGTATAGAATTGATACCAAAAGTTTTTTAGCAATAGGGTTTCAGGTAGAGAGTGAATGTATATGTCAGCCCATGAGAAGAGTCAATCACAATGATGAACTGGGATAAATATGTAGGAAAGCAGAAATCAATAGAGACATTAGGAATTCAGCCAAAGTATAAAGTGAGTGATAGAATTAGATATTTTGAACAGGGTTGAGGTTGAATAGAAAATCTTAGGAAGAAACAAATATGTAGTCACCAATACGATTGATATTTGAGAGCATTAGGCAACCTGGACATGGATGTTTTTAGTAATCCATGCTCACTTTCCTTTTAGGCTTTGGTGAAAGGTGAATAAAATATGTACTTGTCACTTCCTATTTTTCTGTATGCTTAACAAAACACTGTTGAAATCTTGAGAACTGTTTGCCAATCCTGTTCCCAGAATGTGATGTCCCCAACTGCCAAACTGCAGAATGTACTCTCTCATCCATTTGCTCACAAACCGACCAGTCGCCCGGACCCATCAATAAACTTCCCTCCCTGTCCTCTCCATGAAAAGAATGTAAGCTCTGCTTAAGCTCTTTCAGGGCTCTCTGCTCTATCCAAGTGAGGTCTGAGCCCCAGCATGCTGTACTCCGTATTAACCCTATACTATTGCATGAGACAGTCTCTTGGTGGTCTCTTCCTCCAATGCTTGCCAGAACTTCACATCTGAAACCCCCAGCAAGATCCATCAGTGGTGTACGAAAGACTCCCAAAGAGCTCCTATCAGGATAAGTAAGGTACCACTTTCGTGTTTCGGGTTTCAGGTTAGGGCTTTGCAAAATGGCTATCGGTGATGAGTGTGAGCTCTCTCAGATGCTGGCTGACAGACGTGTCACCGAGCCACAGGTCACGTTCCTGGGGGATGCCCCTAGAGGATTCGGAAAATAGAGGAACAATAGTATCCTCGACTCAGTGATTTTTTTGTTTCGGATTCGGTTTTGCCAGCACATCAGGTTTTGCTGGCTAATCAGTCCTGGTCTCAGTATTGGACGTCCATTGCCTGTCTTTATTGTCTTGTCTTGTCTGTGTTGTGTGTCATTGCTTTCACTGTTTGTATATCTTTCATTATGGGACAGAGCACTTCAATGCCTCTGTCCCTGACTCTTGTTCAGTGGACCAAAGTCCACTTAAGGGCTCAGAATCTTTCTATTTCAGTAAAACGCCGGAACTGGCAGACTCTCCGTGCCTCAAAATGACCCACCTTTGGAGTCGGATGGCCCCTAAAGAAACTTTCTACTCCCCACTAATTCAAAAAGTCAGAAATATTGTCTTTCAACTGGGGCCACATAGCCATCCAGATCAAAAGCCATATATCTTAACTTTGCAGGACCTCTGCAAATCTCCTCCTCCATTTGTGAAGCCTTTCCTTTTCCCTGCCCCCGCTCCTCCACCTTCCCCCATGATTCTATCTCTCAAACCCTCTGCTCCTCCTCCTCCACCCTTTGTTCTTCCTAAGTCTCAAGACTCAACTAGACTCTCCGCACCCTCCTTATCCCCTACCCTCTTCCCCCAACAGCCAACACCCTCTAAGTGATTCCCTTGCTGCTGACTCAGCCTCTCCACCATTGGAGGAAGCTAGGCCGGCCCAGCGCCCTCCAGATTACTACCCGGCAGCACACAAAGCCACTCCTTCCCTGGACAAAGCTGGCCCCGGTAAAAGAACTCAAAGAACTTGCCGGCGTTGTCACACCTGCCTACTTGGGATGACTGCCAACAACTCCTACAGACTCTCTTCATGACAGAGGAACAAGAGAAAAACCTTCTGGAAGCTAAAAAAAAATATCCTCGGACAAGATGGGTGACCGACACCTCTTCCCACATCATCAAAGCCGGCTTCCCATTGAACCAACCGAACTGGGACACCAACACGTTTGAAGGTAGGTAGCATCCGTCCACTTATTGCCGGGCTCTAATAGCGGGTCTCCAAGCAGCCGCTAAGGTGACCAACTAATTGGGCCAAGGTTAGAGAGATTATTCAAGGGCCTGATAAATCTCCCTCTATGTTTCTAGAGAGATTTATGGAGGCATATAGGAGATATACTCCTTTCGATCCTCAAGCAGAGGATCAAAAGCCATCTGTCATGATGGCCTTCATTGGGCAAGCTGCCCTGGATATTAAAAGAGAGTTACAATGCGTAGATGGATTACAAGATATGGCTTTGAGAGATTTAGTCAGAGAAGCCTAAAAAAGTAAACTATAAGAGATAAACTGAGGAAGAGAAGGAACAAAGGAGGAAGAAAGAAAGGGAGCAAAGAGAGGATGCGAGAAGCAAAAGATAGACTAATACATTGACTAAGGTCCTGGTCACAACAAAAAATAGGACAGAAATTAAGAAACAGGGATACAGGAAGGGATACCTGGGCACACGCCAAAAGCCACCCCTGGCCTCAGATCAATATGCCTACTCAAAAGAAAAAGGACACTGGGCCAAAAAGAGCCCGAGAATGAGACAGCCACACCAGCCAGACATTCTGACTCTGGAGGATGACTAAGAAAGTCGGGGCTCAGATCCTCTTCCCGAGCTCAGGGTAACTTTTGAAGTGGAGGGTACCCCAGTACACTTTGAAGTGGATACAGGGGAAGTATACTCAGCCCTTAAAGCCCCATTGGGCCCTCCATCAAATAAAAGGTCTCTATTTCAAGGGGCTAATGGCAGTAAATATCGGGCATAGACAACTAAGAGGATCATGGACCTGGGGAAAGGAAAAATCCATCACTCCTTCCTAGTAATCCCAAGATGCCTGGCCCTATTAATGGGCCGAGATCTGCTCACCAAGCTCTGGGCCAGAATAACTTTTATCCCTGAAGGCCCCAAAGTGAAAATTATAAATTATTCAGTAAAAACTCCTATAGTCACAGCTTTAACTGTCAGTAGAAGATGAACATCAACTCTTCACACCACACAAGACTGATCAAACAGGCACGTTACCCCAGAATTGGATAACATATTACCCAGATGCCTGGACAAAAACTGATGGCTTAGGCCTGCCCATTAAAAAAACCTCCAATAACAGTGGAGTTAAAAACCTCAGCCTCTCCAATCAATGTCAAAAAATATACTCTGGGCAAAAATCTAAAGATGGGATAAGGCCCCATATTCAGAAATATCTGATCTTAGGGGTCCTAAGGCCCTGTTAATCAGCCTGCAACACTCCCCTGCTACCATTAAAAAATGCCAGGAACCGGGGACTATCACCCTGTTAAAGACCTACGAGAGATCAACAACAGAGTGCAGGACATTCACCGCATGGTACCTAATCTGTGCAATCTGCCTAGCACTCTGAACCCTGAGCAGAAATGGTATACTGTTCTGTACTTAAAAGATGCTTTATTTTGCTTGCCTCTGCATAAAGATAGTCAGTTGCTGTTTGTTTTCGAGTGGGTAGACCCAGAAACCGGAACGTCTGGTCAACTAACTTTTACTAGACTCGAACAGGGGTTCAAAAACTCCCCCACTCTCTTTGATGAAGCTCTCCACAGAGATCTCAACAACTTCAGAACTATACACCCTGCTTCAACATGTGGATGGCCTGCTACTGGCAGCCAACACTAAGGAAAACTGTGAATCTGGGACCCAAGCACTATTATCTGAGCTTGCTAAACTGGCGTGTAGAGCTTCTGCCAAAAAGGCCCAAATTTGCCAGCATGAAGTAATCTTCCTGGGCTATTCACTTAGGGGCGGTAAAGGATGGCTCACTGAGCAAAGAAAACAAACTGTTGTGCAGATACCACACAGATCTAACAGCAGACAACTCAGAGAGTTTCTTGGGACTGCTGGCTTTTGCAGGTTATGGATACCTGGGTTTGCATCATTAGCTGTTCCTTTATACCCGGTGCTAAAGGGAGATGCCCATTCCCAATGAACCCCTGAGAACCAGGAAGCTTTTGATAACACCTAAAGACTCTGACACTGAACCCTCAACTTCACTGAGCTTAGCCTGCAATTTCAGAAAGCCCTACACTAAGTTAAAATGTATATCAACTCACTCATATTGGTTCAAAGAAATTGCAGGCATTCCTGAAGGATCAAGAACAGAGTTTTCAACTAACCGATTCAAAGAGAAAGGGAAGAACTGAATGGGTAACAAAAGCCTGTCGGGTCTGTCAATTGGTTAATGCTTACACTTCCAAGCTTCTTGCAGGAAAGCACCTATGAGGAACCAGACCAGGACAATTCTGGGAATTGGGAAGTTGACTTTACTGAAATTAAGCCAGCAATGTATGGACTTAAATATCTCCTAGTCTTTGTAGATACATTTTCAGGATGGATTGAAGCATCCCCAACAAAAAAAAAAAAGAAAGAAAAGAAAAGAAAAGAAAAGAAAAGAAAAGAAAAAAGAAAGAAAAGAAAAGAAAAGAAAAAAAACCGGCCCAAATGGTGGTCAAAAAGATCCTGAAAGATATTTTTCCAAGATTCTGCCTGCCTAAGGTAATATGGGTCTGATAATGGGCCGGCGTTCATGGCACAGGTAAGACAGGGGTTAGCCAGAATTCTAGGGGTTTATTGGAAGTTACATTGTGCTTTTAGACCCCAGAGCTCAGGACAGGTAAAAAAATAAAAAGAACCATTAAAGTGACCTTAACGAAATTAAGCTTAGAAACTGGCATAAAAGATTGGACTATGCTCCTGCCTTCTGCACTGTTTCATGCAAGAAATACTCCCTCTGTTTCTTTGTCTAACCTCACCCCCTATGAAATTCTCTATGGTGCCCCTGCTCCAGTAAGGGACCTAACCCCAACTCTAAGACCTAACGATCCCTTCCACACCCCCTTGCTTGACAGACTTAAAGCTCTTGAAAGAACTCAGCGGTACTTGTTGAAACATCTGGCCCCTTCCTACCAACCAGGGTATGATGGGACTCCACATCAATATCAAGTAAGAGACCTCATCTACTAAAGACGACATCAGGTGTCATTCCTGAAACCCCGGTGTAAAGGACCATACCAGGTGCTACTTATAACACCTACAGTGGTAAAGGTAGACGGAATCACTTCCTGGATCAATGCCTCTCATCTCAAGCCTGCGCCATGTCCCCACTCTGGCTGGAAGCTGGAAAAGACTGGTAACCCTTTCAAACTGTGTGTTAGCCATGTGGATAAGGCTATAGACTCTCCCCTTGGCCACCAGTATTCCTAAGCATCATCAGCCCGTTCAGCAGCGATGGATGATCAAAAATCCTACTAGACAACAAGTATGGTCTACCTCGAATACAGCCCACAGAGGGACCTGGTGGCCATCCCTCCACCCAGACATTTGTCAGCTACCTATAGGTCTTTCATATTGGGATAGCCCTGATGAACAGGATTCCACTAAAATTCCATTAAATCACTTTCGTACCATAGGTAATGGAAACCAACATTATGGATGTAGGGACACGTGAGCCAGATGCAGTTTGGCTAGCCTAGATTACTATGTTTGCCCGGCGGACTATCAAATCCACAAACAGCCATGGCTGTGTGGGGAAAAGCCGACTTCTTCTGTAAGTCATGGCGATCTGAGCATACAGGGGCTGCCTGCTGGAACCCAAACTCCTCATCAAATTCAGTACACAGCATTGGCCATATTACCAATTAGACAACCAAAATCCATGTCCCCCAGAGGGGTCTCTAGTTCCTCAAATTCTGCATGGACTTTTTAACTTCGGCAAGTGCTCAAAAGGGTTGAAGGAAATTCCCCTATGTGCAGGCCTTTTTCCTCCTTTGCTCACATCCTGAACTATGCTTCTCTAATAGATCCTCACCCTCAGATTTCTGCTCCAGACTCTCTGCTGTCACTTTCACCTCAGGAATTTGATTTCTCCCCTCCAATTACTAGATCAAAAACCCAATCCTCTACCCTTTCTCAGACCATTGCCCCCTTGCTGAGGTAGCAGGTACTTAGGTACCCCTAAACCCAGACACTCCTCTATTCTTCTGTCAGTGCCCACAATGGGTCCCAACAGGTCCTCTTACCTGCTAACCCAAAGCTCAAACCAGCTGACAAGAGCCCTCAGACCCCAATCCAAGATGTAATAAAAATTACCTTTAAAGTTGCATTGTCAACACTGAATACAGGTTACTAAGAATTTAAAATCCCTCATAGGCTTTTTGAGATACTCACTCCCATCTTCCCCTCTGCTCTACTTGCTCTACTGCTCAAGTTTTTTTTGCTAGCAAAATCCCAAACCCCTTTCCCATTAGTCTTTTAATCTCTCCTTCCTGATTCTCAGATCCATGGAGCTGCTCTCACCCCCTGCCTTCCACTCTTCCCCCTCTGTACCAAGACGACAGAAAATTCTTAAGTGACCTTCTCCAGAAGTCTTCACCATGACTGACTTTAGGACTTTCAGCAAAATAATCCCTATGAAAGAGTTCAATGTAGATAAACTTCCTCTTTTCTTGTTGCCCTGTTCTAGTTGCCACTGGCTGGAAAAATCAGCACTCCTAAGCTAGACACCCCTTACTAGTTTTTCACAAAATATGTGAACAAGGCCTCTGGCCTTGAGCTGGAGCTTCACAGAGATTGCTACATTTCAAAGATAAAGAAGTTACCAACTGGGCTCCATTTTAACAGCTGGCAGGGAGAAAAAAAAAGAGAGGACAAAAGCTCTCCCCCTCCCAGGTGTCCTTAAAAAGTTAACTTGCCAAAATAGAAGAAATAAAACAGAAACAAAAAACTGCTTTTTGTGAACTTCTGCAGACTGTGATATTCTGAGTCCATTCCCTTACATGTTGGCTACAAAATTCTGAAACAACCTAAACTTGGGGTTCAGAGGATTAATTGATTACAACAGAAGCAATGCTCTCTACATCCTTTTGCAACCAAATAGGACTGCTTCCCTAGCTTCGGTGCTATCTTAGGTGCCTTTCCTTGTCTGTTCCTTCAACAGTATAATTCTATATACTTAATTATTGTTTATGTGTTCATAAAATGGTCAATAGATGTGATTAATTATGTAATGGTGCAGATGTTTCCCAGAGTGCTCTATCATGACACAGGTTCATTTAAAGTTCAAATAGGGGGGGGCATAAAACCCGGTTCCGCTGGGAACCTGTATCCCTCACTTTAGCCATCCTATTTGGAATAAGAGTTGCTGCAGGTGTGGGCACAGGAACCACTGACCTAGTCCATGGGACACAACAAATGACTCAATGATAAGCAGCAATAGACCAAAGCTTAAAGATATTAAAAACCTCAATCCCAGCTTTACAGGAATCTTTAACCTCTCTCTCCGAAGTAGTTTCACAGAATAGGCGACGGTTGGACCTCCTCTTCATGAGAGAGGGGGCCTTTGTGCTGCAATGAGGGAAGAATTTTTTTTTTATGCTGACAATACTGGAGTTGTAAAAGAATCTATGAGTAAATTAAGAAAACGCCTTGAAGAGCGTCAACGAGAGACAGAGGCCCCAAAAGCGTGGTTTGAGTCTTGGTTCACACAGTCCCTTGGGTTAACTACGCTTTTATCTGCCTTGGCCAGTCCATTAATAATCCTCATATTATTGCTAACTGTAGGGCCCTGTTTGCTCAACCGTGTAGTTTCCTTTCTCCAAGCTCAAATTGGACAAGTTAAACTTATGGTAATCAGACAACAATATAACTCACTAGCAGACATAAAATGTGACACTCCCCAATGATCACTTTTTTGATTAAAAGTAACCAGAACAAGAAGTGGGAAATGAAAGGTTTATTAAATAGGTACTTGTCACTTCCTGTTTTTCTGTATGCTTAACAAAACACTGTTGAAATCTTGAGAACTGTTTGCTAATCTTGTTCCCAGAATGTGTTGTCCCCAACTGCCAAACTGCAGAATGTACTCCCTCACACATTTGCAAGCAAACCGCCCACTCACCCTGACCCATCAATAAACTTCACACCCTGTCTTCTCCAAAGAAAGTACATAAGCTCTGCTTAAGCTATTCTCAGGGCTCTCTGCTAAATTCAAGTGAGCTCTGAGCTGCAGCATGCTGGACCCCCAATACACACTTTGCTGTTGCATGAGACAGTCTCTTGGTGGTCTCTTCCTAAAATGCTCACTCGACCATTCCATTGGTACAATCATTAGTGTGAACTTTGCTTTTTGTGTCCAGAATATTACTGTGATAAAATGTATATGTAGGTCAGGTGACATGAGTATTTCTTCCACCATTTCTGGGAGGAATATTTTCAAGACCTAATAATTAGTATTGGGGTTATAAAGACGTGTACCCTGTGTCTATGGATATAGAGATAATGCATGAATAGACAATACTGTGTTTAAATAATATAACAGGTTCCACTTTAAATAATGTATTGAATTGATATCTGAAAATATATAAGAAATCATTTATTGATATACAATCATTCATTCCAACCAGTTATACATCTAATGGTAATATTATGGTTATGGTTCATTATCTAGGGTGTGTGAGATTTCCTTCAAAAGTAATTATGAAAATCAAAAATAATGTGTTTGGAAAGAATTCTCATGAAAAGACCAGTCAAGAAACATGGAGAAATATATGGGTTCTGAAGTAGAAAGTGATTGAAAGTGAAACAAATGCCAATAAAATTGCAAACTTATGAATGAAATATATATCCAATGATGTGCATGAACTAAAGAAATAGTAATGTACAAGTGTTGAAAAAAATGAACTTCAAAATACACATTATGTCCCATAGGAGTCTACTTGCATTGATGTTAAACTGAGTCAGTTACTGTAGAAATATTAGGATTTGTATACACCATTCACTTAAGTTAGTTTTCAGTGTTGGAAACAAATAGGTATTCCAGGTGGATGAATATTTCTGAAAATAATCTTGTGAAAAGATTATTATAAATCCACATACATGAATATGAATGAATTTAGGAAATGTATAATAAGACACATATATTTCATATTTTGAAAAATCTGGAGAGTATATATATATATATATATATATATATATATGTATATATATATATATATATATAAACACACAGATATTAAAAATTAGCACTATATGCCAATTGAAATTCACCATGAAATATATATTATCCACAGATCAAAAATATTCATTTTACTGAACATGGATTTATATATAATGTTGTTCAGCTAGGAAGCTCACCCATAGGGTGAATGTTCAGTTCCAACTGCGTTTAGGAGGAGTGATCTCTTCTCACAATTTGTATCTGCCTATTCAGGTACCACACAATAGTGTACATGTGGTACCAGGTAGGATTATACATGTGCTTATAAAAATACATGTGCTGAATACGCTACAGCGAAAGGGAGACAGGAATTTATATATTTGTTAACTTTAAAAACACATTGAGAACTATTTCAACAAAAAAATGAGTAGATTTATAACTCCTACTCTATATAATGCAAAAGGCAAGTCCAACTATACACTGTGCCTTTTCTGTACTGCTTGTATTTCAATTCTGTTTGGGTTATTTTTCTCCATCATATTAGGATTTGTAGACAGAGTTTAGTAGGGTATGGGGTAGTGTCAGTGTTTCAGTATTTCAAATGGAAAATTGGAAAATGAATCCAATGTGTATGCAAATATGTGCTACACAAAAATCCACCCACTCTCATCCAGAACAATTACTTGACATTACCTTCGCCCCAATTAAGACACAATTAGAGGAGAAGAGTTATAAAATTTGTGAATACATATCTGGAATGGAAATTGCTCAGGAGTTCACAACTTTGGAGGTGCAAGAGGAGTTTCCAAAAGTAAGGGACAGGATAAAACTCCACAATCATGGAGCTCTGTTGGCCTAAAGACTTCTTGAGAAACTTCCTCTGAGGTTGGGCACTTGAAATATATGTTGTTGTCAGGAGCTTTATCTTCCTTTGTAGTGAGACCATCAAAGCTGGGTCTGCATATATGTGACCTGGAGGACATGGTCTCTTATATTCCAATGAACATTAGGCAGCAGTGCTGAATTCTCTCTTTATAGATATCTGTGGCCACTGGGAGCTAAGTGTCTCTCCGTGTGGACTGTGAAGCTATTTGGTCATCCTCCACTTTTTGTGGTGTTTCTTGCTGCTGCATTGGGAGTTTGGTATTTGCTTCTCGAAAAACAAAAAGTTCAACTGGGACACAGTGCTGGAGGGAGTTCTGTCATGTGTCGTGTGTCAGGGTCTGCAGGAGAATGCACCAAATAGGCTTCTATCACACATAGGTTGCCCCCTTGACCATAGCAACCTGATTCTGAACATTGCCCTGAAATTTCTCCATATAACAAGATGCCTTTACATACAAGGTTCTGCTGGCTGCACCATGTCAGTCGCAACCCATTTGGAAGTAAATGGCAGATCCACATGGCCCCACCACAGATGTTTTATCACACACATGCACAACACTGTTCTATGACCACTAATCAGGAGGCTCCAACGTACTGACATCTCTGTTCTACACCATTATCATGAAACCCAGTCAATCAAGGCACTGTCTTGTACACTCGAATTAGCAACAGGACATCGAAGGTTCTCCAGTGCCACCTGGTCAAGGGAATTTCAAGAATGTCATGGTATTTATGTAGCCATTTTTCAAGGATGAAGTTGGAGGCACTGTGGGTTTCCATTCATTCAGGAACCACTAAAGGTTGAGGAAGATCATTTCAATGAAAGCTCTGGAGAAATTTCACAGGCAAGGCTTCCCAAAGACTGGGCAAAAGGTTACATGAAGCCAGGCACATAGAGGTCTACAATGTGAGGTCCATGTGTGTTTTGACTCTCAACTATGGATTCCAAGGCTTTCAGAATAAAATCATATGGTATCATGGCTGAGATTCCCTGTGCTCTGTGGAAAGCCGCCCTTGGTCTAGATCTCAGTTTCCAAGGGCGACTCTCATGCGTGGCCTCCAAAAATGCCAACACAAATCATGGCAATTCTTCTCTGAGGTCAGTTCCACAACGCAGTCTCAAAGGGGAATCACATCAGAGTTTAAACCCCGATGGACCCAGTCATCTTTTCCAACCACCACACTAATGACCACAATTAAAACCAAAACACTTCCACATAGCCCTCATATTCTTCCATATAGATACTAATCATAACCTCTGGCTGGAGGTTTCCATGAGGGGCACATCCAAAGACAGTGTCCAAAATACGTTCTCTTGCCCCTCATTTGCCTAAAGTCATTGTGGCCGGGACACCTTTCCTGTGAACCAGGAGTGATCAAATAGGCCTGCTCTTAATACTGCTCTGATTCTCCAATTTGAGGCCTACTGACAGTCAGGTATAGATTCTTTATGTGATTTGGAGTCATGAGGAAACCCAAGCACCTCTGCAGGGCTTTGAAGTACTAATTTTACCCAAAGGATTCCTATTCTCACTTGATGGATGTCAGGAAACTAATAGAGAAAGTCAAGAAGCTTCATCCACTATAACTGATCTTTTTGCCATTTTGGTTTCAGATGCACACATGGCATCTTTTTTAGATCCATCTGGTTTTGAGAATCTAAGCCACAACCTGACACAGGGCCAAGACACTGATTCAGACACATCCATTTCCAAAGCAATTAAGGAAAGAGCCACAGGTGATGCCCATTCATTTCCATTTGAAAACTATTTTCTTCAGGCTTCACAAAGTGTGACCTGAGGCAAAGACCTTTCTGACATTCAGGGCAACAGAAAAATAGGTAAGTAAAAGGCCCAAAGCAGGGTTTCTCCACTGAGACTTTTCTATTCACACTGATATTTGAGTTTTCTGAGATGATCACATTTCCTTCAGCTATTCAGTACATGGCCATTTCACAGAGCTTGGAGGTGGTACATATCTTGGACACAAAACCATGAGCCTATTCTGGAGAGTTGAGAGAATTCAGGAAGAAAACTGAAACTTAGGAATATAATAGGTGTTGCACATCAATAAGGCTGCCCACTCTCTATTCATACATTGGGCAGGATGAATGCTGGGAGCTTTCTACTAGACACAACACATCCATTGATGCATTCTCTTTTCTATTGTCTACAACCACTGACAACAGTAAGATACACAGACATAGAAACACTCACCTTGCCAAACGACATACAAGAAACAGTCTACCCCAAAACAAACAAACCGACTTTCCTACCTATTCTCAGAACATGAGACAAAACCACACACCCACACTCAAAAAGGCACCTCCTTCCCCCAAGTAGGTCTCTGACTATATGGAGTGTCCTCTGACTGGTGAGCCATACTTCGTTCCCCCGAAATGGCCTGTACGGTCTCAGATCTTGTCTCCTTTTTCAACTCAGTGAAGTTGCCAGCAGCCAGTGGTGAGCAACTACCTACTTTCCCAGGAAAGGACCCTCTTCATAGCTATTCTGTCATTTGACCATCCTCACATCAGTAGGTACCAAGAAAGACTGACTATGTCCATGGTAAATACAAACAATTGAGCCCACTGGGACGGGGACTGGGACTGGCTCTGGGTGCCTGGCTTCCTGGATACCAAGTTCAGAGAGTTCCATAAACAAGGAAGTTAAGTAGGTCAATTCTTTCAGGAACTGAGTGAGGTCACTGCCGTGACAACCACTTTGTCCTAACAATTGCTTCAGTTGCTTCCAAGTGTCCCATGAGATGGAGGCTGCCCCTACTTCCTGTGACACTTTCACAAGTTAGAATGGTATGTAAACCATAGGCACCCAGGAACAGCTCTCCACACAGGCCTGGTTTGGTCCATCTTCTCTACATTAAGAAGAGAGAGGCTGATTCAGACACATCCCTTCATTCTGACCAGGGTTTTTGAATTGGAAGATGACTTTTGCTCTCTTAGTTCCTCAATAGCTGCCTACATCTTATCCAGGGATCATTTCTGCATGGACATTTTAGGTTCTCAGCAGGTGGAAGATCCCCTACATTCCTGTATTGTAAGACGAACTCTGTACCTGCTCTTCTGTAAAGTGAGATTGAGAAAAGAGTGTATGGTTACGGTTAATAACAGGTTCTATTTGGGTTCGGAATCATTGTGCAAGATGATTAATGGTATTGGGAACCTGCAATATTTTCAAGAATATAAGGGGAAATATAAGTTTGAAAACAGAAATCCAGGTAAGATTTGAAGCCCAGAAAGGCATTAGGCCTTTGAGTGGGATACTTAGCTTTGAATTATATTCTGCACAGATGTCTCAGATGAATCGATATACAATTGCCTTGTACCTTGGATGATTGAATGTCAAAGAGAACATCCAGTCAAAAAGTGATAGTCGGTACAACTAAGACGAAAGTCGGTAGGTTTCGAAAGAAGAGTGAGTATAAGAGTGGGACCAAAAGTTCTTTAGCAATAGGCTTTCGGGTAGACAGTGAATGTAAATGTCAGCACATGTGAAGAGTCAGTCACAATAATGAACTGGGATAATATGTAGGGAAGCAGAAATCAATAGAGACATTAGGAAATCAGGCAAAGTATAAATTGTGTGGTAGGATTAGACATTTTCAACAGTATTGAGGTTGAATATATAATCTTAGGAAGAAACAAATATGTATTCACCAATAGTATTGACATTAGAGAGCATTAGGCAACCTGGACATGGATGTTTTTAGTAACGCATGCTCACTTTCACTTAGGCTTTGGTACAATCATAAGTGTGATATTTTCATAATGTGTCCAGAATATTACTGTGATAAAATGTATATGTAGATCAGGTGACATGAGTATTTCTGCCAACATTTCTGGGAGCTACATTTTGAAGATGAATAAATTAGTATTGGGGATACAAATAGATGTACCCTGTGTCTATAAATATAGAAATAATGCATGAATAGACCATACTGTGAATAAATAATAAAAGTGGTTCAAACTTTAAATAATGGATTGAATTGATATCAGAAAATATACAGGGAATCTTATATTGATATACAATCATTCATTCCAATCAGTTACACATATAATGGTAAAATTAGGGTTATGGTATATCATGAAGAATGTGTGAGTTTTGCTTCAAAATGATTATGAAAACCAAAATGAATGTGTTTGGAAATAAGTGTCATGAAAAGACCATTCAGGAAAATAGGAGTAATACATGTGTTCTGAAGCAGGAAATGATTGAAAATGAATCAAATGCGTATAAATTTGTGAACTTGTGGATGAAATATATATCCTATGATGTGAATAAACTGAAGAAATTGTAATGTACCAGTGTTGAACAAAATGAACTTCAAAATACACATCATGTCCGATAGATTTCTACTTGCATTGATGTTAATCTGTGTCAGTCACTGTAGAAATATTAGGATTGTATGCACCATTCACTTAAGTTAGTTTTCAGTACTAGAAAACAAATATGTATTTCAGGTGGATGAATATTTCTGAGAATAATCTTGTGAAAAGTTGATTATAAATCCACATACATGAACATAAATGAATTTAGGGAGTGTATATAAGACACATATATTTCATATTTTGAAAAATCTGAAGAGTGTATATATATATATAGAAAACACACACACAGACAATAAAAAGTAGCAATATATATGCCAAACAAAATTCATCATGAAATATATATCATCCATAGATGCAAAAATATTTATGTTACTGATCATGGATTTATGTAAAATGTTGTTCTACTAGGAAGCTCACCCATAGATTGAATTTTGAGTTCCAACAGCGTTTATGGGGAGTGATCTCTTCTCACAATTTGTATCTGCCAAGTCAGCCTCCTCACAAGAATGTACGTGTGATTCCAAGTAGGATTCTATATGTGCAGATAAAAATACATGTGTTGAATAGGCTACAGAGAAATGGAGACAGGAATTCACATATTTGTTAACTTTAAAAACACATGGAGAACGATTTCAATTAAAAATTAACTAGATTTATAACACCTACCCTATATCATGCAAAAGGCAAGTCCAAATATACACCATGCCTCCTCTGAACTGCTTGTATTTCTATTCTGTTTGGGTTATTTTTCTCCATCATATTAGGATTAGTAGTCAGAGTGTAGTAGGGTATGGGTTAGTGTCAGTTGTCCCGGCCGGCCGCACACATCAATGTGGGCAAGGAACCTAGTTGGGGAGGAATGAAGGGACAAGAGACACGAGAGATTACAGCAAGACTGGAGTTCTGACCATGCTGCAAACTTTTATTGTTCTCACATGGGAATTTATATGTTGTGGATGGGAAAGCTCTCTTATCGGCAGTTGCTGGATGTCTTCAGAAAGTTTGATAACCTCAGGATGTTGCAGGAAGACAGATGGCCGCAGGATGTCTCAGGGAGATAGATGGCTGCGGGATGTCTCCCAGGCAGGATATCTCCCAGGGGGCTGTTTCTTTTCAGTGTCAGGCTATTCTTTGAAGGAGAACTTCCTTCTAGCCCCTGACCTCTCTTTCTTATATAAAATATTTGACCATACCTTACTGGCCAATGTTTTAGGGGGTGATAGAGGCTCTGTTTCTCTAGCAGGCCTTAGAATATCTCCTGATTCGAGAGAGCATGTTTACTAGGAGATTTCGTGGTGGCCTTGGCATGTTTTGGGAGGAGACGGCTTTGAGGGGGAAGCAGGCCGACCACCATGCACCAGAGCGTGTCACTAAGAGGTCTTCTGTTTTGGGATCCGTGGATACATCCTTCTGCAGTCCATCCTGCACCCTCCGTTATTATGGCCTAACGTCCTCACTCCATGGGTGCATCCTCCCCCAAGTGGAGGGGCCCATGGAGGACGAACCCTTATGGCAATGGCAGAGGATGGTTGGTCAGAGCTGTTACTTATAGTTTAATGTAAGAAAGAGAGATCTGTGGGGATGTAAACTTAAGAAATAAGCCTGTGAGAAGGGTAGAACATCCTTTTAAATGTTGGCAGCATGGTCTTCCATCTCCAGGCGATGATAGTGGACCTGTATGGGCTTAGAGGACAAAATATTAATCTGTTCTATAATAAATTGTACAAGCCTGTTTATAATGCAGGGTCCTATGGACACCATTAAAAGTAAACCCAACAAAGGGCCTAATAGGGGAAGAAGGTAGGGTAGAAATCCATTAAACCCAGTCCAGAGGGGATTTTCAAAAAGTTCCCTTCATCTCTTTTCTAGATCTTCTTGAAGCTGCTTAATTTTACTGCGTACTATGGCTGATTTATTGGCATTAAAGCAGCATCGTTCCCCTAAGGCCAAGCAAATACCTCCCTGGTTAGCTGTCAGTAAATCTAAGCCTTCTCTGTTTTGAAGGAACACTTCTGCCAGGGAGTCTACTGCAAATCTTTAATGGTTCCTGATATAGTTTGTACATCATTTATAAGTTGTTGAGACAGGCGACGCTAAGAGTGTATAGCCATGCCTAAGCCAGCTGTACCTGTGGCCACAGTAGCTGTTATTCCAAGGCTGGCAACGAGTGGTAAGGCCTGTATTGCCCGCCTGTGTCTTTTGACTGAGGTGTCTAGACTAGGAATGCATAGAGTTTCGTCTCCTGGGACAATAGTTATATCAGGGAGTAATAAGGCAAGAACACAGCCAACGGTCCAATTCGATGGAAGCCTCGGGAAGGCCGAGTTTCCTCCACACATAAAAACTGTGCCATTGGAGGGACAAAGAGATGGGGTGGATGAGGAATAGTTTTGTACTGTTGAGCAATTTCCAAAGGAAGTAACTCCAACATCAATATCATAGGTATTATTTTGCATCGTGCCTAAAAGACATATTGTAAAAGTGCCTATCGACTGTACTTTTAAATGAAATCTGGGTTGGCATGTATTATCATCGTCTATGATAGAATTAATAGGAACTGCCATAGGCATGATTGCCCCTGTTGTCATGGAGAGCCAGCAATCACCAGCAAAGTTGGGGTTGGAATTATTAAGCAAGGAGAAGGTAGTTTCCAAAATATCTAATGTATTGTTATCTAAACCTGGGAGCTGGCATTTTGGCTATATTAAGGGATGATATGTGAGCTCAGGGATTTGGGGTTTCAAAAGTTTGATTATCTGAGGATGCTTGACAGCATAAGGGAATCCTCCACCATCAGTGACCCCTGTAGGTGCCTTAATGGGGCAGCAGGAGGGTTTACCAACAGGGCCTTGGCACCCAGCTGACTGTAGCTTGGTGTATTTGCCTTCTCCTCCCCGGTCAAAAAGAACGGGGGTATAATGAATAGTGGTCCCTCCTGCGGCATGAGTTTTAGTTAGGGAGGCTTCAAAAAATTGTTCTCCCTGCTTGTTAACACAAATTGAGGCCGACGCATAACAAGTGGCATGCATCACTTGGGTATGCGTTCAAGTTGCAGAACAATTTTGGAGAGCTTTACTTGTACTAGGGGGAATAATCTTTGGCTTGTTAACACATACCAATTTAGGCTGATGAACTCCTCTGAGTTTATGGTCAACCTCGGCCCGGAGGTAAGCCACGTTAGTCACGCAGTCAGCAGTCTGGGTCAAACTAGTGGGAGCCTGAGTCCAAGATCCTCCCTTGCGTTCACAGGGAGGGCCAAAAAGGTACTCCATGATGTTGGAAGGTGGAGGGCCAAAGCCTCCGTGTACAATCCTGTTCAGCATAAGTGCCTTAAGTAGGATCCTCACACAGATTGTTGGCTGCATCTGAAAAAGAGGAAAATTTGTCCTCAGGAGGAGGGCCTCCATCCCCGTGTTGAGGTAAGCCATTAACCTGTTTAACCAGGCGTTCTGGTAACCATCTTGGGGCTGCTTGCTCTTCGTCCAAAACACAAGCTGAGCCTCGTCCACAGATGAGGACAGGACCTGGGCGTTTCCATTTATTTTTTAGGGGACTGTGCCACATAACAGGTGGGCGAACAGAATTGGACGAGGATTGCCTGTGTCAGTCTGCAGCCGAATGGCCTTCATTGTCTAGGGAAAGAAAAATAAGGGCAAATAATGCATGATTAAGGCGATGCCTGTGAGTGGTAAATACAAGTGCAGAAGCATTAATGCGGGTTAGCCAAGTCTTTAGGTAAGGTGGCCACGTTCCACAATGCCTGAGGCTTGTATGGAATTCCAGTAGTATGCCAAATTTGCGAGGTAGCACAAAACTGTTTAAACTTGGCACTGGTATATGCAGGACAATTATCTTTTTTTAATATGTATTGGTTTACCCATTACAGAAAACGCTGAAACAAGATGAGAAAGGACATCTTTGATAGCCTCTCCAGAATGTGGTGATGCGAAAATAAGGCCACTGAAGGTATCTACAGAAACGTGTACATATTTGGTTTTTCCAAATTCAGAAAAATGAGTAACATGCATTTGCCAAAACTGATTGGACAGTAATCTTCGGGGGTTAACTCCCAAGTGTTGAATGGGGAGGGAGACAGGGCAACCAGGGCATGCTTTTACTATTTCTCGTGCCTGTTGCCTGGTAATTTTACATAGTTATCGAAGGTTCTGGGAATTTAGATGGTGAAGATTGTGTAACTCCGTGGCCTTTTGAGTGCAGCCAACAAAAATTGGAAAGATGAAACGAGTTGCTGCATCAGCTTTGGCATTACCTTGTGTTAGAGGGCTGGGAAGATCAGAGTGTGCCCTGCTGTGTCCTAAGAAAAATGGGTGTTGTCTGGCCTGAATTAGCTGCTGAAGCTGGTGAAACCGATGGGCGACATTGGAAGAAGCCTTAATGGTCGGTGAAATCTCAAGCAGGCGCACAGAATGAGCAATGTAGGCACTGTATGTATAAATATTAACAGGATTATCAAAAAATGTTTTAAAAACTTGTGTTATTGCAAACAATTCCACAAACTGTGCTGAATGATAGACAGTATAAACGGTGTTAGGCTGGTTATTGACAACAAAGACTGCTCGGCCATTACTGGAACTGTCTGTAAAGACAGTAAGGGCTTGAGGAATGGGAGCCTTTTGAGTAATTTTGGCAAAAATAAATGGATGTAACTGGACAAAATGTAAAAGGGGGTCATTGGGTAGGTGGTTATCAATTGTTCCCAAAAAGCCTGATAAGGCAATACGCCATTCATCCTCCGTCTGTAGTAAAAATTGGATTTGGTCTTTAGTGTATGAAATTAAAATATTATCATGGTCTTTGCCAAAATGTTGTCGAGATAGCAAACGACTTTTAAAAATAATAGAAGCTACCTGAGCAAGAAAAACAGTAATAACCTTGGAGAATGTGGTGGGTAAATGGACCCAAAGCAAAGGCAGCCTTTATTTCTAAAATGTGTATTTCGTTGCCAAAATATTCCTGTGGGAGTATGAGGAGTGTGTAAAATAACCAGAACCAGAGGAAGGTTATAAGAATGTTCTGTAAAAAACTGTTTGGCAATGGCTTCTGTGACTTGGTTTAATGCCTGTCATGCCTCGGGAGTAAGTTTTTGAGGGGAGGAGGGGTGGGAATCACCTCTCAAAATATCATTAAGGGACAAAAGTACACAAGGTGGTAATTTTAAATATGTTTTTAGCCATTGAATATTCCCCAGGAATTTTTGAAAATCATTAAGGTTTTGAAGATGGTCCACCCATAGTGGTATCTTAGGAATTTGGATCTGATTATCTTGAAGTTTAAGGCCCAAATAGGTATAACAGTCCTGTGTTTTAACCTTATTAGGAGCTATCTGTTGTCCCAAGGAAGTGAGGATTTTGTAAATGTCCAAGTAACAATTATTAAGGTCATGGTTATTAGGTGCAGCAATTAACAAATCATCCATATAATGTAAAATATAAATTTGTGGCCATAGCTCTCTCACAGGGTCTACTGCTTGAGCAACGTATTTTTGGCAAAGACTAGGGCTGTTGGCCATACCTTGGGGAAGAACCTTCCATTGAAATCTCTGCATAGAGCCCTGAAAATTAATGCGAGGGAGACTAAAGGCAAAATAGTGTCTATCCGCAGGATGTAAAGGAATGGTAAAAAAACAATCTTTTAACTCAATAATCATTTTACAATAGTTTTTGGGAATAGCCACTGGTGTGGGAATGCCTGGCTGTAGTGCTCTTATTGGGCACATAGCTTTATTAATGGCACACAAATATTGTAAAAGGCACCACTTGCCTGATTTTTACTTGATAACAAAAATTGGAGTATTCGATGTTGAGGTTGAGGGCTCTACATGGCCGGCTGCCAGCTGTTCCTGCACTAACATGGAGGCAGCCTCCATATTTTCTTGGGTAAGTGGCCATTGATGCACCCACACAAGAGTCTGAGTTTCCCAAATAATTTTATCTCCATGGGGTACAGGAGAGTCAGAGACCGACACTAAAAATCCGAATACCCAAGTCCATATGTATTTGTTTTTTGTATGGGTTTTATTGGCTCAACCAGTCCTTGTCTCAGTCTCCCAAGGCCTGTACCAGGGACAAAATTTATATGAAGCATTTGATGAGTTACCATGGAATTGGGACTGGCATGAATAACTTCCATTTGACTCAAAATATCTCGGGCCCATAGGTTAACAGGGAGGTCAGGAACAACGAAAAGAGTGACGATTCCCTTATTACCCTCTTTATAAGTCCAGCTAAGAGCCATAGAGCTGACCAGAGGATTTTTTGACTGTCCTATCCCTTTAAGGTCAGTCAAGGATGAGGTGAGGGTCCAAGCTGATGGCCAATATTTTTGAGAAATAATTGTGTCATCAGCTCCAGTATCTAGAATTCCTTGGAATTCCTTTCCTTCAATAAGTAAGGAAATTGTGGGTCTTTTGTGAGAAACGGGTTGAACCAAATTTACATCAGAGCAGCCCAAGGAGGCAGTCCCCTGCGGTAGGTTTGGGCGGTGGAAGTGCCTCCTGGATTCAAGGGAAGGAGTATTAATTGTGCAAGACTTGTTCATGCTGGGATGGCCACAACTCCATTAATAGCTATGGCCAGTATTTTTTTTCTCTAGTGAAATCATTATTATTAATGCCATGGAAGACCTGAACACCATGTAAGTTAGTAGAGGCTCTCCCAAAAATAAGGGCACACATATGAGATTGAGGGGGACCCATAATTCCAGTGGGTATTATCTGGGGTCCTTGCATTGAGTCCAATATAGTATTGGTGGTGGCACAGAGGTCCAATCCTGCGCTGCCTGGAGTGGCTAGTTGGAGGGAGGCAATTGTGGAGAAGAATTTTGAGGTAGGTTGGGAGTTTGGGAGGGAACAAATCTTATTGCCCCTGGGTTTGTCCTGGGGGATGTCGTGGCCCGGGGCTGGCCCCGCAGGGAGTTTCCCAAGAAGCAGGAAAAAATAGGCTGTCTGAGGGCATTTGTCTTAGATCTACACTCACTGGCCCAGTGATGACCTTTACCACATCTAGGGCAAAGGATAGCTTGGGGCGGTACAGCCCCAGTTGAAGGAGACGCTATTCCTAGGCTTTTTTTGCCTGTCGGACACTTGCGTGCAAAATGGCCAGGTTGTTTACAAGTAAAGCAAGTACGTGAGCCAGGATTGTGAAAGGTCTTGGTAAAGGTGGCACCTAGGGCAAGACCCATGGCATGGGCTGCACCTACCCCTGCATAGAGTCTAATAAAGTCAGAAAGTTTCCCTTTATCCTTATGTGGTTGAAGAACATCCTGACATGCCAGGTTGGCGTTTTCAAAGGCAAGATGTTTTACAAAAGCGCTTTTGCTTTCGCTTGGTCCAAGCAAGCATTCCACAGCTAGGTTAAGCCGGGGAACAAAGTCGCTATAAGGCTCGTCGGGCCCTTGTCAAATTTTTGCCAGGGAAGTGGTAGCCGAGGCTTTTGAGGGAGGTGTCTCCAAGCATGTAAGCCAGCCATCTGAATCTGCATTAAAAGTCCAGCAGGGAAATATGCCTGTTTAGTTTTATTGTCAAAAGGCTCATTGCCCACTAGCTTAACATAAGTCCTGGATTTAGAGAAGGCCTTAGTTAAAATTTTTTGAGCAGTTTCCCTACAGTGCTCTTTGAAATCTGCATTCCATAACAGGAAGTCTCTGGCACTGAGGGTAGCTTGGTCTAAAAATTTCCAATCATTGGGAGTAAGTCATTGTGTGCTGTGGCTTTCTAATAAAGCCAATGTGTAGGGTGCAATGGGGCCATAGTGAGCACAAGCCTTTTTAAGTTTTTCAGGAAAATGCAGGCTTAATTTTTTGTAGACTCTGGGTTCCTGCCTGCCTAGGGCTGAACTCCTCATCCTCTGAGTCCTGATCTCCTTAATCCATTTCCCCTCTTCCTCCTCTTTATCCTCGTCTAATTCTTTGACCTCAGCCTGGGCAGGCTTATCTATCAGACTGGTGGTGACTGGGAAGGCGAGCACAGGTCAATGGAGTGGCTTCGCCTTTGTATTAGACCACTGTAGGCCAGTTGCTTTGACTCCATACCTAAGGCTAATGAACAGAGCTCAGAGTGAAGGGATCTTAATTCTTTTAAAGGTTGGATCTGTGCCTGTGTATGTTGAAAAGATGCTCACAAAGGAGCCAGTTTAGGCAAGGGAAGTGGGGAGAAAATATCTGGGGGGGGGGGGGGCATTTGTTCCCTGAAGGGCCAGAGCACAAAAGGCAGGAGGGATATAGCAGGGAGGTGGATGTGTAAGTCCTATAGGCTGTGGCAGGGTCTTGAGAGGTGGAGGGTCTTCTGAATGGTAGCGAGCTGCTTCCTTCTCCAAGGTAGCCTCCTCTACAGGGGTCAATGAGTCTCCGGTATTTAAAACTGGATAAAGGCAGTTGGTAATCATTGGAGCCTTATTCATTAGGGTGGTATTTTGAGGGGGACCATGAAGGTTCCCACGGTCCTGGGGAGCCTGAGAAGGGTCTATGTCTATACTAACTGATGGGCATGCCGAGGGGATATGAGAAGTATTTGCATAGTCTCTTTCCCAACCTTGACAACTTTTAAGGTACCATTGTCAAAGGGTGAACTTTTAAGAATTCTATTAATTAAGTTCCAGTAAGAAAAGGTGGGAACAGGCACTTTTTCTGGGCCAAAGGATTCATAATAATCTTTTAAACAGTCTCCTACTCTAAGCCATCTTTTACCATCAATGGTCCTTTCAAGAGGAAACCATGGACACTGCTCTCTTATGTGTGAAAAGAAAAAAAATTTAAGTCTTTTTTCTTAATACGTGCCCCCATGTCTGGAAGGACTCCTTGTAGCCTGACAAAAACAAATCATGTGACGAAACTGCTTGCCCCATGGTGGGTCAATCACCGTGTGTCATCCCACCCTCCTCCTGGATCTGTCTCTCGGTGGTGTCTTCTGCAGTTATTGCAAGCTCCGCTTGACCAAATCTTCCAGGAGGACGGGGTCCCCCTCAATCAAAAGCTCGAGCCCCAGTCAGTGGGCGCCAGATGTCCCGGCCGGCAGGACACATCAACGTGGGCAGCGAACCTAGATAGGGAGGAATGAAGGGACAAGAGACACGAGAGATGACAGCTAGACAGGAGTTCTGATCAAGCTGCAAACTTTTATTGTTCACACAGGGGTATTTGTATGCTGGATGTGGGAAATCTCTCTTATCGGCACTTCCTAGATGTCTTCACAAGGTGAGATAACCTCAGGAAGTTTCAGAAAGACACATGGGCACAGGATGTCTCAGGGAGACAGATGGCTACAGGATGTCTCCTGGTGGCTGTTTCTTGTAAGTGTCAGGCTATTCTTTGAAGGAGAATTCCTTCTACCTCTGACAGTCAGGGATTCAGTATTTCGAATAGAAAATTGGAAAATGAATCCAATGTGTATGCAAATATATGCTACCCAAAAGTCTTCCCACTCTCATTCAGAACAATGCCTTGACATTACCTTCACCCCAAGTAAGACACAATAAGAGGAGAAGAGTTAGAAAATCTGTGAATACACATATGGAATGGAAAATGCTCAGTAGTTAACAACCTTGGAGGTGGTAGAGGTGTTTCGAAAAGTAAGGTACATGGTAAAAACTCCACAAACATGAAGCTCTCTTGGCCTAAAGACTTCTTGAGAAACTGCCTCTGAGGTTGGGCACTTGAAATATGTTGTTGTCAGGAGTTTTAACTTCCTTTGTAGTGAGACCATCAAATCTGGGTCTGCTTCTGTGTAACCTGGAGCACATGGTTTCTTTTTTTCCAATAAACATGAGGCAGCAGGGCTGAATTCTCTCTTTGTAGGTAATTTGTTGCCATTTGGGGGCAAAATGTCTCCCAGTGTGGACTTTGAAGCCATTTGGTCTTCCTCTACTTTTCATGGTGTTTCTTGCAGCTACACTGGGAGTTTGGTATTTGCTTCATGAAATACGAGAAGGTCAACTAGGACAGAGTGCTGGAGGGAGTTCTGTCACGTGTGTTGGTTAAGGGTCTGCAGGAGAGTGCACCAACCAGGCTTCTATCCCACATAGCTTGCCCCCTTGACAATAGAAATCTGATTCTAAACATTGACCTGAAACCTCTCCGTATAACAAGATGCCTTTACATACAAGGGTATGGGGGCTGCACCATGTCAGTCACAAACCATTTGGAATCCAATGGCAGATCCACATGACCCCATCACAGATGTTTTAACAAACACCTACACTCCACTGCTCTAGGCCGAATACTCATCGGGCTCCAAATTACTGGCATCTCTGTTCTACACGATTTTCATGAAACCCAGTCAATCAAGGCACTGTCTGGTACACTCATGATCATCTATAAGACATCCAAAGGTTCTCCACTGACACCTGTTCATGAGAATTTCAAAAATTTAATGGCATTTATCTAGCCTTTTTTCAAGGATGAAGTTTGAGGCACTGTGGGGTTTAATTCATTCAGGAACCATTAAATGGAGAGGAATCTCATTTCAATGAAATCTCTGGAGAATTCTAACAGGCAATGCTTCCCAACGACAGGCTAAAAGGTCACATTAAGCCAGGCGTTTGAGGTCTACAATGTGTGATCCTTTTGTGTTTTGACTTGCAACTATGGCTGCCAATTCTTTAAGAATTAAATCATGTGATATCCTTCCTGAGATTCCCAGTGCTCTGTGGAAAGCCACCCTGGGCCTTGATCTCAGTTTCCAAGGGCGACTCTCATGTGTGGCCTCCTAAAATCCCATCACAATACATGGCAATACTTCTTTGAGGTCAGTTCCATAACTCAGTCTCTAAGGGGAATCACACCAGTGTTCAAGCCCAGGTGGCCTCAGTCATCTCTTCCAACGGCCACAAAAATGACCATAATTAAAACCAAAACACTCCCACATGGCCCTCATCTTCTTTCATATAGACACTAATCATAACCTCAGGCTGTAGGTTTCCATGAGGGCCAAAGCCAAAGACACTATCCAAAATAAGGTCCCTTTCTCCCATTTGCCTAAAGTCAGTGTGGCAAAGACACCCTTCCTGTGAACCAGGAGTGATCAAAGAGGCCTGCCCTTAATACTGCTCTGATTTTCCATTTTGTGGCCTAATGACTGTGGGGTTTAGATTCCTTATGTTAATTGGGGTCATGAGAAAACCCAAGCACCTATGGCCTAGACTCTGTAGTGATTTGAAGAACTCATTTGACCCAAAAGATCACTATTCTCAAAGATGGAGGTCAGGAACCTTACAGAGGAAGGTGAGAGACTTCATCCACAATGACTGCTCTTTTGGCTATTTTGGTTTTGGATGCACACATGGGATTTTTTTAGATCCATTAGGTGCTGAGAATCTAAGCCACAACCTCACACAGGGCCAAGAAGCTGATTCAGACACATCCCTTTCCAAAGCAATTAAGCCAAGAGCCAAAGGTGATGCCCATTCATTTCCATTTGAAAACTCTTCAGTCTTCACAAAGGGGTGGCCTGAGGCAAAGACCTTCCTGACATTCAGGGCAATAATACAATAGGTAAGCAAAAGGCCCAAAGCAGGGTTTCTCCACTGAGACTTTCCTGGTCACACTGATATCTGAGTTTTCTGAGATGCTCACCATTGCCTTCAGCTATCCAGTACATGGCCATGTCACAGAGCTTAAAGGTGGTACATATCTTGGACACAAAACCATGAGCGTATTCTGGAGTTTGGCCAAAATTCAGAAAGAAAATAGGAACTTAGGAAGATATTAGGAGTGGCCGATCCATATGGCAAGCCGCAGACCATTTATAAATAGGACAGGATGAATGCTGGTAAGATTTCTACTAGATAGGAGATATGTATTGATGCACTCTCTATTCTAATGTCTACAACCACGGACACAGTGGGATACACAGACATAGAAACACTCGCCTTGTCAAAAGACTTACTAGAAACATTTCACACCAAACCAAACAAAACGACTTTCCTACCTATTCTCAGAACATGAGACAAAATGACAAACCCACACCCACACCCACACCCACACCCACACAGACCCCCAAGTAGGTCTGTGAAAATACGGAGTGACCTTTGACTGGTGAGCCATTATATATTCCCCCATAATGGGCTGTCCTGTCTCAGATCTGGTCTCCGTGTCCAACTCTGTGAAGCTGTTAGGAGCCAGCGGTGAGCCAGTACCTTCTTTCTCAGGAAAGGCCCCTCCTCAGACCTTCCTGGCATTAGGCTATCCTCACATCAGTAGGTACCAAGTTTGAACACTGGGACATGAACTGGGACTAGCTCTGGGTGCCTGACTTCCTGTATCCCAAGTTCAGAGAGTTCCTTCATCAAGGAAGTGAGGTGAGGTCACTTCCTTCAGGAACTAAATGAGGTCACTGCCTTGACAACAACTTTGTCCTAAAAGTTGCTTCTAAGAGTCCCATGAGATGGAGGATGCACCTACTCGCTCTGACATTTTCACAAGTTAGAATGGTATATCAACCATAGGCACCCGGGAACAGCTCTCCACACAGGCCTGGTTTGGTCCATCTTCTCTACATTAAGATGAAAGAGGCTGATTCAGACACATCCCTTCATCTTGACCAGGTTGTTTACCATGGAAGTTGACTTTTCCTCCCTCAGGTCCTTCATAGCTGCCTACATCTTCTCCATGGATCATTTCTGCATGGACCTTTGAGGTTCTCAGCAGGTGGAAGTTTCCCTACACTCCTGTATTGTAAGGCCAACTCTGTCCCTGCTTTTCTACAAAGTTAGATTGAGTGAACAGTGTATGGTTTGGGTAATAACAGGTTCGATTTTGTTAGGAATCATTCTGAGCGATGAATAATGGTATTGGGAACCTGCGATATTTATTAAATTATATTGGCAAAATATATGTATGAAAACAGAAATCTAGGATTTGAAGCCCAGAAGGGCATTGGGCCCATGATTGGGATACGTAGTGTTGAATTAGGTTCTGCACAGATGTCTCAGATAAATCCATTTACAATGGCATAGGACCTTGTACATTGGATGATTGAATGAGGAAGAGAACATCCAGTCAAAAAGGGATAGTCGGTAGGATTAGGTAGATAGTCGGTAGGTTTAGGAAGAAGAGTGAGTACAGGATTTGGACGGAAATTTCTTTAGCAATAGGGTTTCAGTTAGAGAGTGAATGTAAATGTCAGCACATATGAAAATTCAGTCACAATGATGAACTTTGAAAAATATGTAGAAAAGCAGATAATAATAGAGACTTTAAAAAATCTGGCAAAGTATAAAGTGAGTGATAGGATTAGACATTTTGTTCACTGTTGAGTTTGAATATATAATCTTAAGAAGAAACAAATATGCAGTGACCATTAGGATTGACATTTGAGAGCATTAGGAAACCTGGACATGGATGCTTTTAGTAATCCATGTTCACTTTCCTTTTAGGCTTTGGTACAATCATAAGTGTGACCTTTGCATTTTTTGTCCAGAATATTACTGTCATAGAATGTATATGTGGATCAGGTGACATGAGCATTTCTTCAAGCATTTCTGGGAGTAAGGTTTTCAAGAGCTATAAATTAGTATTGGGGGTACAAAGAGGTGTACCCTGTGTCCATGAATATAGACATAATGCATGAATAGACCACATTTTGAATAAATAATTTAACTGTTCCCACTTTAAATAATGCATTAAATTAATATATGAAATATTATAAGAAATCTTGTATTGATATAATATCATTCATTTCAACCAGTAATACATCTAAATGTAATATTAGGGTTATGGATAATCATGAAAGGTGTGTGAGTATTGCTTCAAAAGTGATGCTAGAAATCGAAAATAATGTGTTTGGAAAGAAGTCTCATAAAAAGACCAGTCAAGAAACATGGAGGAATACATGTGATCTGAAGAAGAAAATGATTGAATGTGAAACAAATGCCTATAAACTTGCGAACTTGTGGATGAAATATATATCCCATGATGTGAATAAATTGAAGAAATAGTAATGTACCAGTGTTGAATAAAACGAACATCCAAATACACATCATGTCCAATAGGAATCTACTTGCATTGATGTTAAACTAGGTCAGTTACTGTAGAAATATTAGGATTTGTATGCACCATTCACTAAAGTTAGTTTTCAGTACTAAGAAACAAATATGTATATCAGGAGAATGAATATTTTGAGAATACTCTTGAGAAAATTTGATTATAAATCCACATACTTGAATATGAATGAGTTAAGGGAGTTTATAATAAGACACATATTTCATATTTTGAAAAATCTGGAGAATATATATATATATATATATATATATATATATATATATATATATATATATATATACACACACACATACACACACACAAACACACACGGACATTAAAAATAGCATAATATATGCTATAGGAAATTCACCATGAAATTTATATCATCCAGAGATCCAAAAATATTTATTTTATTTAACATGGATTTATGTATAATGTTGTTCAACTAGGAAGCTCACGCATAGGTTGAATTTTCAGTTCTAAAGCGCTTAGGAGGAGTGATCTCTTAAAATTTGTATCTGCCAAGTCAGCCACTTCACAAGAATGTACGTGTGGTATCAGGTAAGATTCTATAATTGCATGTAAAAATACATGTGCTGAATAGGCTACAGAGACAGGGAAACAGGAATTCACATATTTGTTAACTTTAAAACACATGGAGAAATATTTTAACAAATAATTGACTAGATTTATAACTCCTACCCTAAATAATGCAAAAGGCAATTCCACTATACACCATGCCTTCTCTGAACTGCTTGCATTTCTATTTTTTTTGGTTTATTTTTCTCCACCTTATTAGGATTAGTTGTCAGAGTCTAGTAGGGTAGGTGTTAGTGTGAGGTATTCAGTATTTTGAAAGGAAAATTGGAAAATGAATCCAATGTGTATGTAAATATGTGATACACAAAAATCTTCCCACTCTCATCCAGAACAATGCCTTGACATTACAATGGCCCAGAGTAAGACACAATTAGAAGAGAAGAGTTAGAAAATCTGTGAATAAATATCTGGAATGGAATATGCTCAGGAGTTCACAACCTTGGAGGAGGTAGAGGAGATTCCAAAAGTAAGGGACAGTGTAATCATTCCAAAAACATGGAGCTCTGCTGGCCTAAAGACTTCTTGAGAAACTGCCTCTGAGGTTGGGCACTTGGAATATATGTTGTTGTCGGGAGCTTCAGCTTCGTTTGTAGTGAGACCATCAAATCAGGGTCTTCATCTATGTGACCTGGAGGACATGGTTTCTTATTTTCCACTGAACATGAGTCAGCAGTGCTGAATACTCTCTTTGTAGGTAAACTGTGGACACGGCGGGCTAAGTGTATCCACATGGGCCTGTGAAGCTATTTGGTCATTCTCCACTTTTCGTGTTGTTTCTTGGTGCTGCACTGGGATTTTGGTATTTGTTTCACGAAATACAAAGAATTCAACTGTTACTCTGTGCGTGAGGGAGTTCTGTCACGTGTGGTGGGTCAGGGTCTGCAGGAGAATGCACCAAACAGGCTTATATCCCACATAGTTGCCCCCTTGACCATAGCAACCTGATTCTTAATATTTCCCTAAAACCTCTATATATAACAAGATGCCTTTACATTGAAGGGACTGCTGGCTGCACCATATCAGTCACAAGCAATTTGGAAGCCAAAGGCAGATCCACATGACCACACCGCAGATGTTTTATCACACACCTGCCCACCACTGCTCTAGGCCCACTCCTCAGGAGGCTCCAACTTCCTGGCATCTCTGTTCTGCACAATTTTTATGAAAACCAGTCAATCAAGGCACTGACTGTTATTCTCATGATCAGCCACAAGATATTCAAAGAATCTCCAGTGCCAACTTGTCACGGGAATTTTAAAAATTTCATGATATATTGACCTAGCCATTTTTCAAGGATGAAGTTGGAGGCATTCTGGAACTATTAAATGGTGAGGAAGCTTATTTCAATGAAATATCTGGAGATGTCTCACAGGAAAGGCTTCCCAAAGAGTGGCCAAAAGGTCACATGAATCCTTGAAAATTGAGGTCTACAATGTGAGGTCCATGTGTGTTTTGACTCTCAACAATGGTTGCCAAGTTTTTCAGAATAAAATCATGTGATATCCTGGCTGAGATTTCTAGTGCTCTGTGAATAGCTACCCTGGGCCTAGATCTCAGTTTCCAAGGGCGACTATCGTGCGTGGCCTCCTAAAATTCCAACACTATTCATGGCAATACTTGTCTGAGTTCAGTACGAGAACTCAGTCTTTATGCGGAATCCCACCAAAGTTCAAGCCAAGGTGGGCCATGTCATCTCTATTAACCGCCACAAAAATGACTACAATTAAAACCAAAACACTCCCACATGGCCCTCATTTTCTTCCATACAGACACTCATCATAACCTATGGCTGGAGGTTTCCGTGAGGGGTGCAGCCCAAGACAGTGTCCAAAATAAGCTCCCTTGCCCCTCATTTGCCTAAAGTCAGGGTGGCCTGGACACCCTTCCTGTGAACTAAGAGTGATCAAATAGGCCTGCCATTTATTTTGCTCTGCTTCTTAAATTTGAGGCCTACTGATGGTGGGATTTAGATTCTTCATGTGAATTGGAGTCATGAGAAAACCCAGTCACCTATGGGCTAGAATCTGCAGGGCTTTGAAGAACTTATTTGACCCAAAGGAGCCCTATTCTCACTTGATGGAGGTCAGGAACCTTACCAAGGAAGGAGAGAGACTTCATCCACAATGATTGCTCTTTTGGACATTTTGCTTTTGGATGCATACATGGGATCTCTCTTTAGATCCATCAGGTTCAGAGAATCTAAGCCACAGAATTACACAAGGTCAAGGGGCAACAGAACAATAGGTAAGGAAAAGGCCCAAAGCATGGTTTCTCCACTGAGTCTTTACTGGTCACACTGATATCTGAGTTTTCTGAGATGCTCACCATGCCCTTCATTTTACCAATACATGGCCGTGTCACAGAGCTTGGAGGTGGTACATATCTTGGACACAAAACCATGAGCCTATTCTGGAGAGTGGCCAGAATTCAGGAAGCAAACAGTAACTTAGGAAGATAGCAGGTGTTGCCGATCCATAAGGCAAGACGCAGTCCATTCATAAATTGGGAAGGATGAATGCTGGGAAGCTTTCTACTAGACAAGACTCATCCATTGATGCATTCTCTTTGCTAATGTCTACAACCACGGACACAGTGAGATACACAGACATAGAAACACTCGCCTTTTCATACGACTTTCTGGAAACACTTTACTCCAAACCAAACAAACCGACTTTCAGACATATTCTCAGAGCATGAGAAAAAAACCACAAACCCACACCCACAGACAGATAAGCACCTCCTTCCTCCAAGTAGATTTGTGACTATCCGGAGTGTTCTCTGACTGATAGGCCATACTATGTTCCCCCAAATAGCCTCTCCTATCTCACATCTGGTGTCCATGGGCAATTCTGTGAAGTTGTCAGGAGCCAGCAGTGAGCCACTACCTTCTTTGTCAGGAAAGGCCCCTCTTCAGAGCTTTCCTGTCATTTATTCCATCCTGACATCAGTAGATACCAAGAAAGACTGACTCTGTCCTTGTTAAATCAAACAAGTGAGACCACTAGGCCTGGGACTGAGACAGGCTCTAGATGCCTGGCTTCCTGGATCCCAAGTTCAGAAAGTGCCATCACCAAAAAAGTGAGGTGAGGTAACTTCTTTCAGGAACTGAATGAGGTTACTGCCTTGGCAACCAGTTTGTCCTAACACATGCATCCAAGGTTCCCATGACATGTAGGCTGACCGTATTTCTGTGACACTTTCACAAGTTAGAATGGTATATCAACCATAGGCACCCGGGAACAGCTCTCCACACAGGCCTCATTTGGTCCATCTTATCTACATTAAGAAGATAGAGGCTGATTCAGACAAAAGCCTTCATCCTGACCAGGTTGTTTGCCATGGAAGATGACTTTTGATCTCTCAGGACCTTCATACCTGCCTACATCTTCTCCAGGGATCAATTCTGAATGGACCTTTGAGGTTCTCAGCAGGTGGACAATCCCCTACTTTCCTGTATTGTAAGACCAACTCTGTCCCTGCTCTTTTATAAAGGTAAATTGAGGGAACAGTTTATGGTTAGGGTTAATTACATGTTTGTTTTGGGTTAGGAACCATTTTGCTGTATGAATAATGGTATTGGGAATCTGTGATATATATAAGAATATAGAGTTGAAAAATATGTATGAAAACAGAAATTTAGTAAGATTTAAAGTCCATATTGGCATCGGGCCTTTGATTGGGATACTTAGCTTTGAATTACGTTCTGCAGTGATGTCTCAGATAAATCGATAATCAATGACATAGGACCTTGTACCTTGGATGATAGATTGTAGAAAAGAACATCCACTCAAACAGGGATAGTCCATAGGATTAGGAAGATAGTCAGTAGGTTTTGCAAGAAGTGTGAGTACAGGATATGGACCAAAAGTTCTTTATCAATAGGGTTTCAGTAATAGAATGAATGTCAATGTCAGCACATGTGAAGAGTTAGTCACATAGGTAAACTGGGGAAAATATGTAGGAAAGGAAACATCAATAGAGACAGTAGGAAATCAGGCAAAGTATAAAGTGAGTGATAGGATTAGACATTTTAACAGGGTTGATATTCACTATTTAATCTTCAAAGAAACAAATATGTAGTCACCAATAGGATGGACATTTGAGAGAATTAGGCAACCTAGACATCAATGTTTTTAGTAATCCATGCTCCCATTCAATTTAGGCTTTTGTACAAACATATGTGTGATCTTTGCATTTTGTATCCAAAATAGTACTGTGATAAAATGTATATGTAGATCAGGTGACATAAGTATTTTTTCCACCATTTCAGGGAGCAATATTTTGAAGATGTATAAATTAGTATTGCGGGTACAAAGAGGTGTACCCTGTGTCTATGAATATAGAGATAATGCATGAATAGATGATACTGTGCATAAATAATATAACTGATTCCACTTTAAACAATGGATTAAATTGATATCTTAAAATATATAAGAAATCTTATATTGATACACAGTCATTCATTCCTATCAGTTATACATCTAATGGTAATATTAGGGTTATGGTTTGTCATTAAGGGTGTGTGAGTTTTGCTTCAAAAGTAATTATGGAAATCGAAAATAATGTGTTTGTAAAGAAGTCTCATGAAGAGACTAGTTAAGAAACATGGAGGAATACATGTGTTCTGAAGCAGGAAGTAATTGAAAGTGAAACAAATTGATATAAATTAGCGATCTTGTGGATGAAATATATATCCTATGATGTGCATAAACTGAAGAAATAGTAATGTACCAGTGTTGAAAAAAAATGAACATCAAAATACATGTCATGTCCCATAGGAATCTACTTGCATTGATCTTAAACTTGGTCAGTAACTGTAGAAATATTAGGATTTGTATGCATCATTCACTGAAGTTAGTTTTCAGTACTAGGAAACAAATATGTATTTCAGGTGGATGAATATTTCTGAGAATAATCTTGTGAAAAGTTGATAATAAATCCACATACATGAACATGAATAAATTTAGGGAGTGTATAATAAGACACATATATTTCATTTTTTCAAAAATCTGGAGAGTATATATATATATATATATATATATATATATATATATATATATACACACACACACACACACACACTCACACAGACATTAAAAAGTAGCAATATATATGCCAATCAAAATTTATCATGAAATATATATAATCCACACATCCCAAAATATACTTTTTACTGAACATGGATTTATATATAATTTTGTTCAGCTAAGAAGGTCACCAATAGTTTGAATTTTCAGTTCCAACAGCATTAAGAGGAGTGATCTCTTTTCACAATTTGCATCTGCCAAGTCAGCAACCTGTCAAGTATGTACATGTGATACCAGGTAGGATTCTATATGTGCATATAAAAACACATGTGCTGAATAGGTCACAGAGAAAGGGAGAGAGGAATTCACATATTTGTTAACTTTAAAAACACATGGAGAACTGTTTTAATTAAAAATTGACTAGATTTATAATTCCTACCCTATATAATGCAAAAGGCAAGTCCAATTATACAACATGACTCCTCTGAACTGCTTGTATTTCTATTCTGTTTTGGTTATTATTCTCCATCATGTTAGGATTAGTAGTCAGAGTCTAGTGGGGTATGTGTTAGTGTCCAAAATAAGCTCTCTTACCCCTAATTTGCCTAAAGTCATGGGGGCCTGGACACCCTGCATTTGAAGCAGGAGTGATAAAATAGGACTGCAGTTAATACTGCTCTGCTTCTCCATTTTGAAGCCTACTGCCTGTCAGGTATAGATTCTTTATGTGATTTGGAATAATGAGAATACCCAAGCACTTCTTTAGGGCTTTGAAGATTTCATTTGACCCAAAGGATCCCTATTCTCACTTGATGTAGGTCAGGAACCTAACAAAGGAAGGCAAGACACTTCATCTACCATAACGGATCTTTTTGCCATTTTGGTTTAGATGCACACATGGGATCTTTCATTAGATCCATCAGGTGCTGAGAATCTAAGCCACAACCTCACACAGGTCCAAGAGGCTGATTAAGACACATCCCTTTCCAAAGAAATTAAGCAAAGAGCCACAGGAGATGGCCATTCATTTTCATTTGAAAACTGTTTTCTTCAGGCTTCACAAAGAGGTGGCCTGAGGCAAAGACCTTCCTGACATTCAGGGCAACAGAAACATAGGTAAGAGAATGGCCCAAAGCAGGGTTTCTCCACTGAGAATTTCCTGGTCACACTGATATCTGAGTTTTCTGAGATGTTCCCATTCCTTACCGCTATCCAGTACATGGGCATGTCACAGAGCTTGGAGGTGGTACATATCTTGGACACAAAACCATGAGCCTATTCTGCAGAGTGGCCAGAATTCAGGAAGAAAACAGAAACTTAGGAAGATAGTAGGTGTTGTCCATCCATAAGGCAAGCTGCAGTTCATTCATAAATTGGGCAGGATGAATGCTGGGAAGCTTTCTACTAGACAGGACATATCCATTGATGCATTCTTTTTTCTAATGTCTACAACCACGGGCACAGTGGGATACACAGATATAGAATCACTCACCTTGTCAAAAAACTTACTAGAAACAGTCTATTCCAAACCAAACAAACTGTCTTTCCTACCTATTCTCACAATATGAGACAAACCACAAACTGACACTCACACTCACAAAGGCATCTCCTTCCCGCAAGTATGTCTCTGACTATCTGGAGTGTCCTCTGTCTGTTGGGCCATATTATGTTCCAATGAAATGTCCTGTCATGTCTCAGATCTGTCTCCTTTGCCAACTCTGTGAAGTTCTCAGGAGCCAGCGGTGAGCCACTACCTGCTTTCTCAGGAAAGGCCCCTCTTCAGATCTGTCCTGGCATTTGGCAATCCTCACATCAGTAGATACCAAGAAATACTGACTCTGTCCTTGGTACATCCAAACAAGTGAGCCCACTGGGATTGGGACTGGGACTGGCTCTGGGAGCCTGGCATCTTGGATTCCAAGTTCAGATAGTTACATCACCAAGGAAGTGAGGTAGGTCACTTTCTTCAGGAACTGCATGAGGTCACTACCTTGGCAATCACTTTGATTTAACATTTGCTTCCAAGGGTCCCATGAGATACAGGCTGCCCCTACTTTCGGTTACAATTTCACAAGATAGAATGGTATATCAAACATAGGCGCCTGGGAACATCTCCCCACACAGGCCTGGTTTGGTCCATCTTCTCTACATTTAGAATAGAGAGACTGATTCAGACACATCCCTTCATCCTGACAAGGGGGTTTGCCATGCAAGATGACTTTTGCTCTCTCAACTCCTTCATAGCTGCCTACATCTTCTCCAGGGATCATTTCTGCATGGACCTTTGAGGATCTCAGCAGGTTTAAGAACCCCTACATTCCTGTATTGTAAAAGCAACTCTGTCCCTGCTCTTCTGTAAAGTTTGATTGAGGGAAGAGTGTATGGTTACGGTTAATAAAAGTTCGATTTGAATCATTCTGCGGGATGAATAATGGTAATGGGAACCTGTAATATTTACAAGAATGTAAAAGTTAAATATAAGAATGAAAACAGTAATCTAGGTAAGATTTGAAGCCCAGAAGGGCATTGGGACCTTGATTGGGATTCTTAGCTTTGAATTATGTTCTGCAGAAATGTCTCAGATAAATCGATGTTCAATGGCATAGGACTTTGTACCTTGAATGATGGAATGTCAAAGAGAACTTCTAGACAAAAAGGGATAGTCGGTATTATTAGAAAGATAGTCGGTAGGTTTAGAACGAAGAGTGAGTATAACATTTGGACCAAAAGTTCTTTAGCAATAGGGCTTCTGGTAGAGATTGAATGTAAATGTGAGCACATGTGAAGAGTCAGTCACAGTGATAATCTGGGGAAAATATGTAGGAAAGCAGATATCAATAGAGACATTAGGAAATCAGGCAAATGATAAAGTGAGTGATAAGATTAGACATTTTCAAGGGGCTTGAGGTTGAATATATAATCTTAGGAAGAAACAAATATGTAGTCAAAAATAGGATTCACATTTGAGAGCATTAGGGAACCTGGACATGTATGTTTTTAGTAATCCATCTTCACTTTCCATTTAGGTTTGGTAAAATCATAAGTGTCACCTTTGCTGTTTGTGTCCAGAATATTACTGTGATAAAATGTATATGTAAATCAGGTGACATGTGCATTTCTTCCACCATTTCTGGGAGCAATATTTTGAAGACGTATAAATTAGTATTGGGGGTACAAAGAGGTGTACCCTGTGTCTATGAATATAGAGATAATGCATGAAAAGACCATACTGTGAATAAATAATATAACTGGATCCACTTTAAATAATGGATTTAATTGATATCTGAAACTAAGTAAGAAATCTTATATTGATATACAATCATTCATTCCAGCTAGTTGTACATCTAATGGTAATATTAGGGTTTGGTTTATCATACGGGTGTGTGAGTTTTGCTTCAAATGTGATAATGGAAATCGACAATAATGTGTTTGGAAAGAAGTCTCATGAAAAGAGCAGTCAAGAAACATAAGAAATACATGTGTTCTGAAGCAGGAAGTGACTGAAAGTGAAACAAATGCGTATAAATTAGCGAACTTGTGGATGAAATATATATCCTATGATGTGCATAAACTGAAGAAATAGTAATGTTCCAGTGTTGAATAAAAATGAATGTCAAAATACACATCATGTCCCATAGGAATCTGCTAGCCTTGATATTAAACTGGGTCAGTTACTATAGAAATATTAGATTTTTTTTTTGGTGTTATAATAGAATTTATTTTACCACTAGCATGCCACAGAATGTTGAGGAAAGAGCAATGGATTTTTAGTTATTGCACTAATAATCTAACATTTAATGACTCTTTTGGATAGTCTAGAAATTACATAAGGCTATGTTACGTGATTTTTTTTTAAATTTAACATTCATAAAAGCTTGGAGTTTTGCTAATATTTCTACTTTTTTATTTTTTATTTTTTCAGTTGTGATTGACCTTCATTTTGTTTATTTGTATGTGGTGCTTAGAATAGAACACAGTGTCCCACACATGCTAGAAAAGCATGTTACCACTGAACCACAAACCCAGCCCCTCCACTTTTATCTTTACATCGAACATGCCTCTCCCTCATCTTTACTCACTTTCTTCCTCATTTTCCCCCTTCTCTCTCTTCCTTTTTCGTTTTACTTTCATATCTGTTTTTCTCTCATGTCATTACAAACAGTAGTATGCTATGAAATTTAAATTTAAGACTGTTTTTATAGTCATTTTTTTTTCCTGAGAAAATTTAATAATTATAATCACCTGATAGATATATTAAAATACATTTTTATACATATGTATCTATATTCATGCATATGCATTACATATTATATATATATATATATATATATATATATATATATATATATATATATATATACATATATATTTAAAAGTACTTTGATTAGCCTGTTAAAAATAATATAGACCAAAACTTTCTTAATTCTCAAGCCTTCCAGAATTAACATCTTACAGTGAAAATCAAATAAACATATTTAAATAAACAGGTATCATTCTTTTTTATCAATACTGATAATTTAAGGTTTTATATCACATTAAGCTGTAATACGGCATATTAAATCTTATGAATTAAAAAAAATGTTTTTTGAATTACCTATTATTTAAGGACCATATGCACTGACATTTTAAATGGCTTTCTTGTGATTTCAATTTCTATCAATTGTGTATTAATTGCCAAATCCTTATTTTAGTACTTTTCATATTCATAATTGATATAAAGTCAATTGTTTAATTCTTCTTGTAAGTAATTACTTATTACAGTAGGGACATATTAATAATTCTAAATCTGTATAAGAAAATAGTACAAAGATATTTTCATGCAAAATTAAATAATTGCGTGCTCTAAATGTCTGATTGTTGATACATATAACAAAGAGCTTTTGATCAGTCTCTTCCCCAGTAAAACATAAAATGCAAAGATATTGTTGGGTATATACGTGCAAATAAAGATAAAGAAAATACACATTATCAGCTAGAAACTATTAAATAAAAGGTGAAAACAACAATCCAACAGATTGTACGAATTTGTCAGATGAGGTAGTATTCTGGAAGAATAGCCTAAGTCTAGACCTGGTCCATGACAAAATATTCACGAAAAAAATAAAATTTGAAAAATATAGGAAATGCTATGAATTTTTCAAGAAGGAAGGTGAATTATCCTTTAATCTCAATTTATGTGCATTTTCAAAAGCCAATTTCCTGGTAAAATAAATTTGTGATAGTTACAACTAAACAAAACAAAGTTTTGCTTAGCAAAATGAATGCATCTCAACCCATTTTTAGCTGATTTCTTCCCACTCAATTTTAAACCGTTATTTATTTATTTATTTCTATTGGTTGTTCCAAACATTACAAAGCTCATGATATATCATCTTTGATACATTTGACTCAATTGGGTTATGAACTCCCATTTTTTCCCCAAATATGAATTGCAGAATCACATTGGTTACACATTCACATTTTTACATAATAGCATATTAGTGACTGTTGTATTCTGCGACATTTCCTATCCCCCAATATCCCCCCTCCCCTCCCCTCCCATCTTCCCTCTCTACCTCATCTGCTGTTGTTCAATTCTCTCCACTGTTTCCCCCCCATTTCCCCTCAAATCCTCTTATATGTAATTTTGTGTAACATTGAGGGTCTCCTACTATTCCCATATGCTTTCCCTTCTCTCTCCCTTTCTCTCCCCCCACTCATCTTTGTTTAATGTTAAACTTTTCCTCATGCTCTTCCTCCACGTTCTTTTCTTAGTTGCTCTTTTAATATCAAAGAAGACATTTGGCATTTGTTTTTTAAGGATTGGCTAGCTTCGCCTAGCATAATCTGCTCTAATGCCATCCATTTCCCTGCAAATTCTATGATTTTGTCATTTTTTAATGAAGAGTAATACTCCATTTTGTATAAAAGCCACATTTTTTTATCCATTCATCTATTGAAGGGCATCTAGGTTGGTTCCACAGTCTAGCTATTGTGAATTGTGCAGCTATGATCATTGATGTGGCAGTATCTCTATAGTACGCTCTTTTAAGATCCTCAGGAAATAGTCGGAGAAGGGTGATAGCTGGGTCAAACGGTGGATCCATTCCCAGCTTTCCCAGGTATCACTATAGTACTTTCCAAATTGGCCTCACCAATTTGCAGTCCCACCAGCAGTGTACAAGTGTACCCTTTTCCCCACATTCTCACCAACACTTATTTTGTTTGACTTCATAATGGCTGCCGATCTTACTGGAGTGAGATGGTATCTTAGGGTGGTTTTGATTTGCATTTCTCTGACTGCTAGAGATGGTGAGCATTTTTTCATGAACTTGTTCATTGATTGAATGTCCTCCTCTGTAAAGTGTCTGTTCAGGTCCTTGGCCCATTTGTTGATTGGGTTATTTGTTATCTTATTGTTTAATTTTTTGAGTTTTTTGTATATTTTGGATATTAGGGCTCTATCTGAAGTGTGAGGGGTAAAAATTTGTTCCCAGGATGTAGGCTCTCTATTTACCTCTCTTATTGTTTCTCTTGCTGAGAAAAAAAACAATTTAGTTTAAGTAAGTCCCATTTGTTTATTCTTGTTATTAACTCTTGGGCTATGGGCATCCTATTAAAGAATGTGGAGCCCGTCCCCACAGTATGTAGATCGTAGCCAACTTTTTCTTCTATTAGACACAGTGTCTCTGATTTGATATCTACCTCCTGGATCCATTTTGAGTTAACTTTTGTGCATGGTGAGAGAAAGGGATTCAGTTTCATTATGTTGCATATGGATTTCCAATTTTCCCAGCACCATTTGTTGAAGATGCTATCTTTCCTCCATTGCATGTTTTTAGCCCCTTTATCAAATATAAGAAAGTTGTAATTTTGTGGATTGGTTTCTGTGTCCTCTATTCTGTTCCATTGGTCCAGCTGCCTGTTTTGGTACCAGTACCATGATGTTTTTATTACTATTGCTTTGTAGTACAGTTTGAACTCTTGTATCGCTATACCTCCAGATTCACACTTCCTGCTTAGAATTGCTTTTGGTATTCAGGGTCTTTTGTTTTTCCATATGAATTTCATGATTGTTTATCATTTCTACAAGAAATGCTGTTGGGATTTTTATTGGCACCGATTTAAACCTGTAGAGAACTTTGGGTAATATCAAAATTTTGATGATGTTAGTTCTGCCTATCCATGAACAGGGTACGTTTTTCCATCTTCTAAGATCTTCTTCTATCTCTTTCCTTAGGGTTCTGTAGTTTTCATTATATAAATCTTTCACCTCTTTCGTTAGGATGATTTACAAGTATCTTATTTTCTTTGTGGATATAGTGAATGGAGTGGTTTTCCTCATTTCCATTTCAGAAGTTTTGCTGCTGATATACAGGAATGCCTTTGATTAATGCGTGTTGACTTTATATCTCGCCACTTTGCTGAATTCATTTATTAACTCTAGCATTTGCTTTGTAGACCCTTTTGAGTCTGTTAAATATATTATCATGTCATCTGCAAATAGCGATAATTTACGTTCTTCTTTTCCTATTTTTATGTCTTTAATTTCTTTTGTCTGTCTAATTGCTCTGGCTAGTATTTCAAGAACTAAATCGAATAGAAGTGGTGATAGAGGGCATCCCTGTCTTGTTCCAGATTTTAGAGGGAATGCCTTCAGTTTTTCTCCATTTACGATGATGCTAGCCTGAGGTTTAGCATATATAGCTTTTACAATGTTGAGGTAACTCAACATTGTTATCCTAGTTTTTCTAGTGTTTTGAACATAAAGGGAGGCTGAACTTTGTCGAATGTTTTTTCTCCATCTCTCAAGATGATCATATGGTTCTTGTCTTTAAGTCTATTGATGTGGTGAATAGCATTTATTGATTTCCGTATATTGAACTAGCCTTGCTTCCCTGGGATGCAAGTTTTTTTAGTGTTTTGAACATAAAGGGAGGCCGAACTTTGTCGAATGTTTTTTCTGCATCTATCAAGATGATCATATGGTTCTTGTCTTTAAGTCTATTGATGTGGTGAATAGCATTTATTGATTTCCGTATATTGAACTAGCCTTGCTTCCCTGGGATGAATCCTACTTGATCATGGTGCACAATTTTTTGATATGCTTTTGTATTACATTCACCAGGATTTTATTGAGAATGTTTGCATCCTAGTTCGTTAGAGACATTGGTCTGTAGTTTTCTTTCTTTGAAGTGTTTTTGTCTGGTTTTGGGATCAGTGTGATTTTGGCCTCATAGAATGAATTTGAAAGAGCACCTTCTTTTTCTATTTCTTGAAATAGCTTGAAAAGTATTGGTATTAATTCTTCTTTTAAGGTTTTGTAGAGCTCCGCTCTATACCCATCCGCTCCAGGGCTTTTTTTGGTTGGTAGTCTTTTGATGGCTTCTTATATTTCTTCCTTTGTTATTGGTCTGTTTAAATTGTGTGTGTCTTCCTGACTCAATCTGGGCACATCGTATGACTTAGGAAATTTATTGACATCTTCACTATCTTCTATTTCATTTGAATATAGGGTTTCAAAATACTTTCTAATTATCTTCTGTATTTCTGTAGTGTCTGTTGTGATAATGCCTTTTTCATGCCGTATGTTAGTAATTTGAATTCTCTTTCTTCTTCTCTTCGTTAGCATGGCTAAGGGCCTGTCAATCTTATTTATGTTTTCAAAGAACCAACTTTTAGTTTTATCAATTTTTTCAATGTTTTTTTTTGTTTCAATTTCGTTGATTTCTGCTCTAATTTTAATTATTTCTTGTCTTCTACTACATTTGCTGTTGTTTTCCTTTTCTTTTTCTAGGTTTTTGAGGTGTAGTGTGAGTTCATTTATTTGTTTTGTTTTTTTTTGTTGAAAGAACTCAAAGAAATGAATTTCCCTCTTAAAACTGCTTTCATTGTGTCCTATAGATTCCAGTATGTTGTGTCTGTATAGTCATTTGTCTCTAAGAATTTTTTATATCCTCCTTTATGTCTTCTGTAACCCATTGAACATTCAGTAGAATATTGTTCATTTTTCCATATGATGTAGGATTTTTCCTTCCTTCTTTTATCATTGATTTCCAGTTTCATTCCAATATGATCAGATATGGTGCATGGTATTATCTCCACGCCTTTATATTTACTAAGGGTTTCCCTATGGCATAATATATGATCTATCTTTGAGTAGGATCCTTGTGCTGCTGAGAAGAACGTGTATCCACGTTCTGCATGTTGGCTATCTTCATAATTCTATGTCTTGGAGTTGGTCTATTATGGTTTTGAATGTTTGAGGTCATGTAGGCTTCAAGGATTTGGCAATCCATTCCATCTTTCATCTCTGGGAAGTTTTCTAGAATTATTTCATTTAATATGTTGTCCATTCCTTTGGTTTGAATCTCTATGCCTTCTTCTATCCTAATGACTCTCAAATTTGTTTTTTTATGTCATCCCATATCTCTTAAATGGATTGCTCATGGGATATAAGCATCTTTTCTGTGTTGACTATATTCTTTTCAAGTTGATAAACTTTGTATTCATTATCTGATCTTCTGACTTCTACTTGATCTAGTCTATTTACAATATTCTCGTTTGAATTTTTAATGTGGTTTATATTTTTCTGCATTCCTAGGATTACTGTTTGATTTTTTTTAAGATCTCTGTCTTTTGGTGAAGCTCGTTCTTTGCCATTTGAATTTGTTTGTTTAATTCATTTTCAAAATATTCTTTTATTGTTTGGACTTGCTGCCTCATGTCTTCTCTAATATTTCTTTCCATCTGAGTTAGGGATGCATTGAGTTTTTTCCCTATCCCTGTTTCTGATGATTCTATGTCCTCCTGTAAAATTAAGTTGTCCGGCATTATTTGTACACCTTTTTCCCTTGTTTTTTCATGAAGTTCACATCACTTTTTAGCTCCATTTGATTGCTGTGTTTCTGGTCTCTTCTATATATTTGTTTTGGTTTTATATATCTCTATTGACTCTCCTTTGTGTTGGTAGACTGTGAATGCTAAAGTGGATTCCACTGGGAAGGAATTCCGACGGCCGAGCTCCAGTGATGTCACCTCTCTGCTATGGTGGGCCCCAGGCTCTTTGCCCGGGTGTTCGCATGGGGGTGTGGGACTGTACTGTCTCTGTTTGGTTTCAGCTCCCGGTCGCCGGCGTGCAGGTGGTCACAAGCTGTCCAGTCGCGCAGTCAGCTGGTGGGCTGTCACCGGCGGTTGTGCGATCTCTAGCCACCCATTAGGGCGGGCATATGGCAGGCAATTGGTCGCTGGTGGGCAGGCAGTCTCCAGGCAGTCTGCAGCGGGCCGGCTCTTGCCGGCGGGCGAGCGTTCTCCAGGCGCCCAGTCACGCGGGCCTGGCCTCAAGTCCCCTGGTTTCTCCTGCTAGTCCTGGTTTCTCCTGCTAGACCAGATTTCCCCTGAGTAATGCCCTCGGCAGCTCAAACTGTACTCTGGCTTGCCGTTTCTTGGGTGTCGATTGTGTCTATTGGGAACCCCAGCACTCTATTTTTATTATTTTTTCCGTTTGCCCTTTCCCCCATCCCTGGCTAGACAGATTTTGTTTTCACCACTGATGGGAGGGGGAGTTGAAGGTCAGGTGCCTCTAGTTTCCCCTCCCAATCTTTATGCAGGCTCTCTCTGAAAATCCCTCCCCTGGAAAGCTTAGGAGCGATTTTATGCAAATTTCCTACTGTATGGGAGATGAGCGGAAAACACACAACTGTTTTATTGTTGCAATCTGTCGGAGAGTGGCGGTGGTTACTTCAGCTCTCCAAGATGGTGGCCATTGGTTTCCTTGGTGGAGTTTCCATTGTGGGGGATAGAACTGTAGAGCTTCCTTCCCTGACTGAAATCCCGAACTCGGCCTGGGGCTCAGTGCGGTGTCAGCCGGCAGGATTCCACAGAATCTGCAGCAACGTTTCTCCCTGGATGCTAGTCGCTTCTCGGTGGTGCCTCGATGTCTGCAGCCATGGGGCGGGCCACAGGGATCAATAAGCCCGGATCTCCGGTTGCATATGCAGCTCACGTTTGAGACTCAATTACCGGACCTCGTTGGTGGAAATCATTCTTTTAGGTTTCGGTGCACACCCATTTTTCTATAAGATCCTAACAAGATAGTCTTTTGTCATTTTAACTCGTTATTCACCTGCAATGTGGCGTGGTACACTGGGTGTGATGCACTCTATTTGCGGCCAACTTGCAAAGTTGAAATATTATGTTTTGTATGCACCATTTACTGAAGATAGTTTTCAGTACTAGGCAACCAATATGTATTTCAGGTTGATGAATATTTCTGAGAATAATCTTTTGAAAAGTTGATTATAAATCCACATACATGAATATGAATGAATTTGGGGAGTGCACAATAAGGCACATATATTTCATATTTTGAAAAATCTGGAGAGTATATATATATATATATATATATATATATATATATATATATATATATATATACACACACACACACAGAGACATTACAATGTAGCATTATGTACGCCAAACGAAATTTATCATGAAATACATATCATCCACGGATCCAACAATATTAGTTTTACTGAACATGGATTTATGTATAATGTTGTTCAAATAGGAGGCTCACCAATAGGTTGAATTTTCAGTTTCAACAGCGTTTAGGAGGAGTGATATCTTCTCACAATTTGTATCTGCCAAGTCAGCCACCTCACAAAAATGTACGTGTGATACTAGGTAGGATTCTATATATGCATATAAAAATACATCTGCTGACTAGGCTACAGAGAAGGGGAGAAATAAATTCACATATTTGTTAACTTTAAAAACACACGGAGAACTATTTCAACAAAAAAATTGACTAGATTTATAACTCCTACCGTATATAATGCAAAAGGCAAGTCCAACAATACCAAACATGCCTCCTCTGAACTGCTTGTATTTCTATTCTGATGGGGTTATTATTCTCCATGATATTACGATTAGTAGTCAGAGTCTAGTAGGGTAGGGGTTAGTGTCAGGGATTCAGTATTTCAAATGGAAAATTGGAAAATGAATCCAATGTGTATGCAAATATGTGCTACACAAAAATGTTCCCACTCTCATCAAGAACTATGGCTTGACATTACTTTTGCCCCAAGTAAGACACAATTAGAGGAGAAGTGTTAGAAAATCTGTGAATACATATCTGGAATGGAATATGCTCAGTAGTTCACAACACTGGAGGTGGTAGAGGAGTTCCCAAAAGTAAGGGACAGGGTAAACACTCCACAAACATGGAGCTCTGCTGGCCTAAAGACTTCTTGAAGAACTGCCTCTGAGGTTGGGCACCTGAAAAATATGTTGTTTTCTGGAGCTTTAGCTTCATTTGTAGTGAGACCATCAAAGCTGGGTCTGCATCTATGTGACCTGGAGGACATGGTTTCTTATTTTCCAGTGAAGATGAAGCAGCAGTGCTGAATTTGCTCTTTGTAGGTAAACTGTGACCACTGGGGTCTAAGTGTCTCCCCATGTGGACTGTGAAGCCATTTGGTCATCCTCCAAATTTCATGGTGTTTCTTGCTGCTGCTCTAGGAGTTTGCTATTTGATTCAAAAATACAAGGAGTTTTAGTGGATGACAGTGCTGGAGAGAGTTCTGTCACATGTGGTGGGTCAGTTTCTGCAAGAGAATGCACCAAACATACTTCTAGCCCACATATATTGCCCCATTGACGATAGCAACATGATTCTGAACATTGCCCTGAAATCTCTCAATATTACAAGATGCCTTTACATAGAAGGGACTGCTCGCTGCACCATGTCAGTTCCAAGCCATTTGGAAGCCAATGGAAGATCCACAAGGCCCCACCACAGATGTTTTATCACACACCTGACCACCACAGCTCTAGGCCCACTACTCAGCAGGCTCCAACTTATTGGCATCTCTGTTCTACACGATTTTCATAAAACCCAGTCAATCAAAGCACTGTCTGGTATACTCATGACCAGCAACAGGACATCCAAATGTCCTCCATTGCCACCTGGTCATGGGAATTTCAAAAATTTTATGGTATTTTTGTAGCCATTTTTCAATGATGATGTTGGAGGCACTGTGGGTTAAAATTCACTCCAGAACCATTAAATGTAGAGGAAGCACATTTCAATGAAAGCTTTGGAGAATTCTCACAGGCAAGGCTTCTCAAAAAGTGGCCAAATGGTCACATGAAGCCAGGCCCATTGTGGTCTACAATGAGGACCATGTGTGTTTCGACTCTCAACTATGGCTGCCAAGTCTTTCAGAATAAAATCACGTGATATCTTGGCTGTGATTCCCAGTGCTCTGTTGAAAGCCACCCTGGGCCTAGATCTCAGTTTTCAAGGGGGACTCTCATGCATGCCTCCTAAAATCCTAACACAATTCATGGCAATAATTCTCTGAGTTCAGTTCCAGAACTCAGTCTCTAAGGGGAATCACACCAGAGTTCATGTCAAGGTGGACCCAGTCATCTCTTCCAACCACCAAACAAATGGCCACAATTAAAACCAAAACACTCCCACATGGCCCTCATGATCTTTCATATAGACACTCATCATAACCTCTGGCTGGATGTTTCCATGAGGGGCGAAGCCCAAGACAGTCTCCAAAATAATCTCCCTTGCCCCTTAATGGCCTAAAATCAGGGTTGCCTGGACACACTTTCTGTGAACCAGGAGTGATCAAAAAGGCCTGCTGTTAATACTTCTCTGCTTCTCTAATTTGAGGCCTACTGACTGTGGGGTTTATTTTTTTATGTGAATTGGAGTCATTAGAAAACCAAGCACTTATCGGCTAGCTTCTGCACGGTTTGAAGAAATCATTTGACCCAAAGGATCCCTATTCTCACTTGATGGAGGTCAGGAACCTAACAGAAGAAGGGGAGAGACTTCATCCACAATGACTGCTCTTTTGGCCATTTTGGTTTTGGATGCACACATGGGATCATTCTTAAGATACATCAGGTGCTGAGAATCTAAGCCATTGCCTCAAACAGGGCAAAGAGGCGGATTCAGACACATCCCTTTCCAAATCAATTAAGCAAAGAGGCACAGGTGATGCCCATTCATTTCCATTTGAAACCTGTTTTCTTCAGGTTTCACAAAGGGGTGGACTGAGGCAAAGACCTTCCTGACATTCAGGGCAACAGAACAATAGGTAAGCAAAGCAGGGTTTCTCCACTGAGACTTTATTGGTCACACTGATATTTGAGTTTTCTGAGATGCTCGCCATTCCCTTCAGCTATCCAGTACATGGCCATGTAACAGGGCTTGGAAGTGGTACATATCTTGGACGCAAAACCATGAGCCTATTCTGTAGAGTGGCCAAAATTCAGGAAGAACGCAGGAACTTTGGAAGATAGCACGTGTTGCCCATCCATAAGGCAAGCCAAAATCCATTCATCAATTTGGCAGAATAAATGATGGGAAGCTTTCTACTAGACAGGACACATCAATTGATGCATTCTCTTTTCTAATGTCTATAACCATGGACACAGTGGGATACACAGACATAGAAACACTCACCTTGTCAAATGACTTACTAGAAATAGTTCACTCAAAACCAAACAAATGGCCTTTTCTATCTATTCTCAGAACATGAGACAAATCCACAAACACACAGCGACACCCACAGAGGCACCTCCTTCCCCAAAGTAGGTCGGTGACTATCCAGAGTGTCCTCTGACTGGTGGGCCATAGTATGTTCCCCAGAAATGGCCTGTCCTGTCTCAGATCTGGTCTCCTTAACCAACTCTGTGAAGATGTCAGGAGCCAGTGGTGAACCACTATCTGCTTTCCTCAGGAAAGGCCCCTCTTCAGAGCTTTTCTGGAATTTGGCCATTCTCATATCAGTAGGTACCAAGAAAGACTGACTCTGTCCTTGGTATATACAAACAAGTGAGACCACTGTGACTGGGAATGGGACAGGCTCTGGGTGCCTGTCTTCCTGGATAACAAGTTCTTAGAGTTCCATCACCAAGGAAGTGAGGTGAGGTCACTTCCTTCAGGAACTGAATGAGGTCACTGCCTTAGCAACCACTTTGTCCTAACAGTTGCTTCCAAGGGTCCCATGAGATGGAGGCTGCCCCTACGTACTGTGACACTTTCACAAGTTAGAATGTATATCAACCATAGGCACCCTAGACCAGCTCTCCAAACAGGACTGATTGGGTCCATATTCTAATGGGTGGCACTAGAGCAGATTATGCTTAGTGAAGCTAGCCAATCCCTAAAAAACAAATACCAAATGTCTTCTTTGATATAATGAGAGCAACTAAGAATAGAGCAGGGAGGAAGAGCAGGAAGAAAAGATTAACATTAAACAGAGACATGAGGTGGGAGGGAAAGAGAGAGAAAAGGGGAATTGCATGGAAATGGAGGGAGACCCTCATTGTTATACTAAATTACATATTAGAGGTTGTGAATGGAATGGGAAAATAACAACGTGAGAAATGAATTACAGTAGATGGGGTAGACAGAGAAGATGGGAGGGGAGGGGAGGGGGATAGTAGAGGATAGGAACGGTAGCAGAATACAACAATTACTAGTATGGCATTATGTAAAAATGTGGATGTGTAACGGATGTGATTCTTCAATCTGTATCTGGGGTAAAAATGGGAGTTCATAAATCACTTGAAGCTAATGTATGCTAATGTATGAATATGTTATGTCAAAAGATTTGTAAGGTTTTGAACAACCAATAATAAAAAAAAGAACAGAGAGGCTGATTCAGTAACAACCTTTCATACTGACCAGGTTGTTTGCCATGGAAGTTGACTTTTGCTCTCTCAGGTCCTTCAGTGGTGCCTATATCTTCTCCAGGGATCACTTCTGAATGAAACTTTGAGTTTTTCAACAGGTGGAAGATTCCCTACATTCCTCTATTTTAGGACCAACACTGTCCCTGCTCTTCTGTAAAGTTAGATTGAGGGAACAGTGTATGGTTTCGCTTAATAACAGGTTTGATTTGGGTTAGGAATCATTCTGCTTGATGAATAATGGTATTGGGAACCTGTGATATTTATAAGAATATATAGGTGAAATATAAGTATGAAAACAGAAATCTAGGTATGATTGGAATCCCAGAAGGGCATTGCACTCTTGATTGGGATACTTAGCTTTGATACATGTTCTGCAAAGATGTTTCAGATAAATCAATAATCAATGGCATAGGACCTTGTACCTTCGATGATTGAATGTAGAAGTGAGTATCCACTCAAACTGTGATAGTCGGTAGGATTAGGAAGATATTCTGTAGGTTTCAGAAGAAGAGTGAGTACAGGAATTGGACCAAAAGTTCTTTAGCAATAGGGTATCACATAGACAGTGAACGTAAATGTCAGCACATGTGAAGTGTTAGTCAAAATGGTGAACTGTTGAAAATATTTAGGAAAGCAGACATCAATAGAGACATTAGGAAATCAGGGAAAGTATAAAGTGAGTGATAGGATTAGACATTTGAACAGAGTTGAGGTTGAATATATAGTCTTAGGAAGAAACAAATATGTTGTCATAAATAGGATTGACATTTGAGAGCATTAGGCAACCTGGACATGAATGTTTTTAGTAATCCATGCTCACTTTCCATTTAGGCTTTGGTACAATCATAAGTGTGACCTCTGCTTATTGTGTCCAGAATATTACTGTGATAAATGCATACGTACATCAGGTGACATGAGTATTTCTTCCACCATTTCTGGGAGCAACATTTTGAAGATGAATAAATTAGTATTCGGGTTACAAATAGATGTACCCTTTGTCTATGAATGTAGCGATAATTCATGAATAGACCATACTGTGAATAAATAATATAATTGGTTCCAACTTTAAATAATAGATTGAATTGATATCTGAATATATACAGAAAATCTTATATTGATATACAATTATTCATTCTAACCAGTAATACATCTAATGGTAATATTAGGGTTATGTTTTATCATGAAGAGTGTGTGAGTTTTGCTTCAAAATGATTATGGAAATTGAAAATAATGTGTTTGAAATAAAGTCTCATGAAAAGACCAGTCAAGAAACCTGGAGGAATACATGTGTTCTGAATCAGTAAATGATTGAAAGTGAATCAAATGCCTATAAATTTGTGAACTTATGGATGAAATATATGTCCTATGATGTTCGTAAACTGTAGAAATTGTATTGTACCAGTGTTGAATAAAATAAACTTCAAAATACACATCATGTCCCATAGGAATTTACTTGCATTGATGTTAAACAGGGTCAGTTAATGTAGAAATATTAGGATTGTATGCACCATTCACTGAAGTTAGTTTTCAGTAATAGGAAACAAATATGTATTTCAGGTGGATGAATATTTCTGAGAATAATCTTGTGAAATGTTGATTATAAATCCACATACATGAACATGAAAGAATTTAGGTAGTGTATATAAGACACGTATATTTTATATTTGGAAAAATTTGAAGATTGTATATATATATATATATATATATATATATATATATATATATATATATATATATTAAAAAAACAAAAACAGACAATAAGATGTAGCAATATATATGCCAATCGAAATTCTTCATGAAATGTACATCAGCCACAGATGCAAAAATATTTATTTTACTCAACATGGATTTATGTATGGCTTGTTGTTCTACTAGGAGGCTCACCCATAGGTTGAATTTTCTACTAGGAGGCTCACCCATAGGTTGAATTTTCAGTTCCAACAGAGTTTAGGAGGAGTGATCTCCTCTCACAATTTGTATTTGCCAAGTCAGACACCTCAGGAGAATATACGTGTGATACCAGGTAGGATTCTATATGTGCATATAAAAATACATGTGCTTAATTGGCTACAGAGAATGGGAGACAGGTATTCACATATTTGTTAACTTTAAAAACATGTGGAGAACTATTTCAATTATAAAGTAGCTAGATTTATAACACCTACCCTATATCATTCAAAAGGCAAGTCCAACTATACACCATGCCTCATCTGTACTGATTGCATTTCCATTCTGTTGGATTATTTTTCTCCATCATATTAGTATTAGTAGTCAGAGTCTAGTAGGTTATGGTTTAGTGTCAGGTGTCCGGGCCGGCTGGACACTTCAACGTGGGCGTTGAACCTTGTTGGGGAGGAATGAAGGGAAAAGAGTCATGAGAGATGACAGCAAGACAACAGTTCTGATCATGCTGAAAACTTTTATAGTTCTCACAGTGTATTTATATGCTGCGGATGAGAAAGCTCTCTTATCGGCAGTTGCTGGATGTCTTCACAGGGTGAGATAACCTCAGGATATTTCAGGAAGACGGATAGCTGCAGGATGTCTCAGGGTGATAGATGGCTGCGGGATGTCTCCCAGGCAGGATATCTCGCAGGGGGCTATTTCTTGTAAGTGTCAGGCTATTCTTTGAAGGAGAACTTCCTTCTAGCCCCTGACATCTCCTCCCTTTCTTATATAAAATATTTGACCATACCTAACAGGCCAATGTTTTAGGGGGTTATAGAGGCTCTGTTTCTCTAGCAGGCCTTAGAATATCTCCTGATCTGATCGAGCATGTTTACTAGATTTCGTGGTGGCCTTGGCATGTTTTTTGAGGAGATGGCTTTGAGGGGGAAGCATGCCAACTGCCATGCACCAGCGCGTGTCACTCAGAAGACTTGGATTTTGGGAACCATGGATCCATCCTCCTGCAGTCCTTCCTGCACCCTCCGTTATTATGCCCTAACGTCCTCACTCCATGGGTTCGTCCTCCCCCAAGTGGAGCGGCCCATGGAGGACGAACCCTTATGGCAAGTGCAGAAGATCGTTGGTCAGAGCTGTTACTTAGAGTTTTATGTAAGAAAGCGAGATCTTTGGGCATGTAAACTTAAGAAATAAGCTTGTGAGGAGGGTAGAACATCCTTTTAAATGTTGGCAGCACGGTCTTCCATATCCAGGCAATGATAGTGGACCTGTATGGGCTTAGAGGCCAAAATATTAATCTGTTCTTTAATAAATTGTACCAGCCTGTTTATAATGCAGGGTTTTAGGGACACCATTAAAAGTAAACCCAACAAAGGGCCTAATAGGGGAAGAAGGTAGGGTAAAAATCTATTAAGCCCAGTCCAGAGGGGATTTTCAAATATTTCCCTTCATCTCTTTTCTAGATCTTCTTGAAGCTGCTTAATTTTAGTGCATACTATGCCAGAATTATTGGCATAAATGCAGCATCGTTCCCCTAAGGCCAAGCAAATACCTCCCTGGTTAGCTGTCAGCAAATTTAAGCCTCGTCTTTTTTGAAGGAACACTTCTGCCAGGGAGTCTATTTGGTCCTGCAAATCTTTAATGGTTCCTGATAGAGTTTTTATCAGTTGTTCCTGATAGAGTTTATAATTTGTTGAGAGAGGCGATGGTAAGAGTGAATAGACATGCCTAAGCCAGTGTACCTGTGCCCACAGGAACTGTTATTCCAAGGCTGGCAGATTGTTGGCTGCATCTGAAAAAGAGGAAAATTTTGTCCTCATGAGGAGTGCCTCTGTCCCTGTTTTGAGGTAAGTCATTAACCTGTTTAACCAGGAGTTCTGGTAACCATCTTGGGGCTGTTTGATCTTGGTCCAAAACACAAGCTGAGCCTCCTCCCCAGATGAGGACAGGATCTGGGCCTTTCCATTTATTTGTAAGTGGATTGTGTCACATAACAGGTGGGCGAACAGAATTGGACGAGGGATGGCAGTGTCTGTCTGCTGCCGAATCGCCTTCATTGTCTAGGGTAAGAAAAATAAGGGCAAATAATGCATTGTTAAGGTGATGCCTGGGTGTGGTAAATACAAGGGAGGAAGCCTTAAGGAGGTTTTTAAGCCAAGTTTTTAAGTTAAGGTGGGCAAGTTCCACAATGCCTTGGCCCTGAGGGTTGTATGGAATTCTAGTAGTATGACAAATTTGCAAGGTAGCACAAAACTGTTTAAACTTGGCAATGGTAAATGTAGGATAAATATCTGTTTTAATATGTATTGGTTTACCCATAACAGAAAAGGCTGAAACAAGATGAGAAAGGACATCTTTTGTAGCCTCTCCAGAATGTGGTGATGCAAAAATAAAGCCGCTGAAGATATCTACAGAAACGTGTATATATTTGGTTATTACAAATTCAAGAAAATGAGTAACATCCATTTGCCAAAACTGATCGGGCAGTAATCCTCGGGGGTTAACTCCCAAGTGTTGAATGGGGAGGGAGACAGCACAACCAGGGCATGCTTTTACTATTTCTCGTGCCTGTTGCTGGTAATTTTACAAAGTAATCAAAGGCTCTGGAAATTTAAATGGTGTATATTGTGTAACTCCATGGCCTTTTGAATTGAGCCAACAAAAATTGGAAAGATGGAACGAGTTGCTGCATCAGCTTGGGCATTACCTTGAATTAGAGGCCTGGGAAGATCATAGTGTGCCCTGATGTGTCCTAAGAAAAATGGGTGTTGTCTGGCCTGAATTAGCTGCTGAAGCTGGTGAAACAGAAAGGCCGCATTGTTAGAAGCCTTAATGGGGGGTGAAATCACCAGCAGGTGCACAGAATGAGCAATGTAGGCACTGTCTTTATAAATATTAACAGGATTATAAAAAATGTTATAAAAACTTGTGTTATGTCAAACAATTCCACAAACTGTGGTGACTGATAGACAGTATCAAAGGTGGTAGGCTTGTTATTGACAACAAAGACCGCTTGGCCATTACAGGAACCGTCTGTAAAGACAGTAAGGGATTGAGGAATGGAAGCCTTTTGAGTAATTTCAGGAAAAGTAAATGGACGTAACTGGACAAAATGTAAAAGGGGATCTTTGGGGAGGTAGTGATCAATTGTTCCCAAAAGCCTGATAGGGCAATACCACATTCATCCCTTGTCTCTAGTAAAAATTGGGTTTGGTCCTTAGTATATGGAATAAAAATATTATCAGGGTGTTTGCCAAAATGTTGTAGAGAAATCAAATGACCTTTAAAAATAATAGAAGCTACCTGAGCAAGATAAACAGTAATAACCTTTGAGGATGTGGTGGGTAAATGGACCCAAAACAAGGGGCAGTCTTTATTTTTAAAATGTGGATCTCGCTGCCAAAATATTCCTGTGGGTGTATGAGGAGTGTGTAAAATAACCAGAACCAGAGGAAGGTTATAAGAAATTTGTGTAACAAATTGTTGGGCAATGGCTTCTGTTACTTGGTTTAATGCCTGTCATGCTTTGGGAGTAAGATTTTGAGGGGAGGAGGGGTGGAAATTACCTCTCAAAATATCATTAAGGGTCAAAAGTACACAAGTGCATAATTTTAAATATGTTATTAGACATTGAATATCCCTCAGTAATTTCTGAAAATCTTTAAGGGTGTGAAGATGGTCCACACGTCCTTGTATTTTAGAAATTTGGATCTGATTTTCTAGAATTTTAAGGCCCAAACTCTTATAAGAGTCCTGTGTTTGAACCTTATTAGGAGCTATCTGTAGTCCCAAGGTAGTGAGGATTTTGTAAAAGTCCAAGTAACAATTATTAAGGTCATGGGTATTAGGTGCATCAATTAACAAATCATCCATATAATGTAAAATATAAATTTGTGGCCCTCACTCTCTCACAGGGTCTACTGCTTGAGCAACCTATTTTTGGCAAAGAGTAGGGCTGTTGGCCATACCTTGGGGAAGAACCTTCCATTGAAGTCTCTGCATAGGGCCCTGAATATTAATGCAAGAAAGACTAAAGGCAAAATAGGGTCTATCCTCAGGATGTAAAGGAATGATAAAAAAGCAAACATTTAAGTCCATAACCATTTTACAATAGTTTTTGTGAATAGCCACTGGTGTGGGAATGTCTGGCTGTAGTGCTCCCATCGGGGGTATAACTTTATTAATGGCACACAAATCTTGTAAATGGCGCCACTTGCCTGATTTTTTCTTGATAACAAAAATAGGAGTGTACGATGGTGAGGTTGAGGGCTCTACATGGCGGGCTGCCACCTGTTCCTTCACTAACATGAAGGCAGCCTCCAAATTTTCATGGGTAAGGGGCCACTGATCCACCCACACAAGAGTCTGAGTCTCCCAAATAATTTTATCTGCATGGGGTACAGGAGGGTCAGGGAACGACACTAAAAATCCAAATATCCAAGTCCATATGTATTTTTTTTTATGGGTTGTATAAGCCCCACCAGTCCTTGTCTCAGCCTCCCAAGGCCTGTACCAGGGACAAAATTCATACGGAGCATTTGATGAGTCACCATGGAATTGGGACTGGCAAGAATAACTTCCATTTGACTCAAAATATCTCGGGCCCATAGGTAAACAGGGAGGTCAGGAACAACGAAAGAAGTGACAGTTCCCTTATTACCCTCTTTATCAGTCCAGCTAAGAGCAGTAGAGCTGACCAGAGGATTTTTTGACATTCCTATCCCTTTAAGGTCAGTCAAGGATGGGGTGAGGGGCCAACCTGATCGCCAGTATTTTTGAGAAATAATTGTCGCATCAACTCCAGTAACTAAAATTGCTTGGAATTCCTTTCCTTCAATAAGTAAGGTAAGGGTGTGTTTATTATGAGAAATTTGATGAACTCAATATACCTCGGAGGAGCCCAAGGAGGCAGTCCCCCACAGTAGGTTTGGGTGGTGGAAGTGCCCCTTAATCAAAGGGAAGGAGTATTAATTGTGCAAGACTTTTTCCTCCTGGGATGGCCGCAACTCTATTAATATCTGTGGCCAGTATTTTTATTTCTCCAGTGATATCATTATCATTAATGCCAGGGAAGACCTAAACACCTTCTAAGGTAGTAGAGGCTCTTCCAAGAAGAAGGGCACACGTATGAGATGGAGGGGGACCCATAATTCCAGTTGGTATTATCTGGGGCCCTTGCATTGAGTCTAATGTTGTATCAGTGGTGGTACAGAGGTCCAATCCTGCACTGGCTGGAGTGGGTAGTTGGAGGGAGCCAATTGTGGAGAAGGATTTTGAGGTAGGTTGGGAGTTTGTAAGGGAACAAACCTTATTGCCCCAGGGAGTTTCCTGAGAAGCAGGAAGAAATAGGCTGTCCGAGGGCATTTGTCATTGATCTACACTCACTGGCCCAGTGATGAACTTTACCATATCAAGGACAAAGTGTAGCTGGGCGCGGTTTAGCTCCAGTTTGAGGAGACGCTATTCTTACTCTTTGTTTGCCTGTCGGACACTTGCGTGCAAAATGGCCTGGTTGTTTACAAGTAAAGCAAATACGTGAGCCAGGATTGTAAAAGGCCTTGGTAAAGGGAGCACTAAAGTGAGACCCATGTCATGGGCTGCACCCACCCCTGCACAGACTCTAATAAAGTCAGAAAGTTTCCCTTTATCCTTATGATGTCGAAGAACATCCTGACATGCTGGGTTGGCGTTTTCAAATGCAAGATGTTTTACAAACGTGCTTTCGCTTTCGCTTGGTCCAAGCAAGCATTCCGCAGCTAGGTTAAGCCGGGGAACAAAGTCGCTATAAGGCTCGTCGGGCCCTTGTCGAATTCTGGCCAGGGAAGTGATAGCCGAGGCCCTTTCAGGGAGGCGTCTCCAAGTATGTAAGCCAGCCATCTAAATCTGCGCAAAAAGTCCAGCAGGGAAACGTGCCTGTTTAGTTTTAGTGTCAAAAGTTGCATTGCCCACTAGCTTAACATAAGTCCAGGATTTAGAGGAGGCCTTTGTTAAATTTTTTTTGAGCAGTTTCTGACAGGGCTCTTTGAAATCTGCATTCCATAGTAGGAAGTCTCCGGGAATGAGGGCAGCTCTGTCTAAAAATTTCCAATCATTGGGAGTAAGAAATTGTGTGTTGTGGCTTTCTAATAAAGCCAACGTGTAGGGCACAGTGGGGCCATAGTGAGCACAAGCCTTTTTAAGTTTTTCAAGAAAATGGAGGCTAAATTTTTTGTAGACACTCTGGGTTCCTTCCTGCCTAGGGGTGAACTTCTCATCCTCTAAGTCCTGATCTCCTTGATCCATTTCCTCCGCTTCCTCCTCTTGATCCTCTTCTAAGTCTTTGACCTCAGCCTGAGCAGGCTTATCTATCTGACTGTTGGTGACTGGGAAGGTGAGCACAGGCCGATGGAGTGGCTTCGCCTTTGTATTAGACCACTGTGGGTCAGCTTGTGTTGACTCCATTCCTAAGGCTAATGGAGAGAGCTCAGAGTCAAGGGATCTTTATTCTTTTAAAAATTGGATCTGTTCCCATCCATGTTGGAGAGATTCACTCAAGGGAGCCGGATTAGGCAAGGGAAGTGGGGAAAAAATATCTGGGGGGACATTTGGCCCCTGAAGGGCCAGAGCACAAAAGGCAGGAGGGATATAGGAGGGAGGGGAATGTGTAAGTCCTATAGGCTGTGGCAGGGTCCTGAGAGGTGGTGGGTCTTCTGAATGGTAGCGAGCTGCTTCCTCCTCCAAGGTAGCCTCCTCCCCAGGGGTCAATGTTTCTCTGGGATTTAAAACTGCATAAAGGCTGTTGGAAACCATTGGAGCCTTATTTATTAGGGTGGGATTTTGAGGAAGATCAGGAAGGTTCCCAGGGTCCTGGGGAGCCTGAGAAGGGTCTATGTCTATACTAACTGATGGGCATGCCGAGAAGGGACGAGAGGTCTTTTGCATAGTCTCTTCCCCAATCCTAACAAGTATTAAGGTACCATTGTCAAAGGGTGAACTTTTAAGAATTTCACTAATTTATTTCCAGAAAGAAAAGGTAGGAACAGACACTTTTTCTGGGCCAAAGGATTCATAATAATCTTTTAAAATGTCTCCTACTCTAAGCCATCTTTTACCATCAATGGTCCCTTCAAGGGGAAACCATGGAAACAATTTTTCAATGTATGAAAAGAAAAATTTTAAGTCATTTTTCTTAACACGTGCCCCCATGTATTTAAGGATTCCTTTTGGCCTGACAAAAACAAATCATGTGACGAAATTGCTTTTCCCATGGTGGGTCACTCACTGTGCGTCATCCCCACTCTCCTCCTGGATCTGTCTCTCAGTTGTGTCTGCTGAGGCAATCGTGAGCTCCACTTGTCCAAATCTTCCCCCAGTCAAAGGCTCGAGCCCCAGTCGTTGGGCGCCAGTTGTCCCAGCCTGCAGGACACATCAACGTGGGTAGCGAACCTAGATGGGGAGGAATGAAGGGACAAGAGACATGAGAGATGACAGCAAGACAAAAGTTCTGATCAAGATGCAAACTTTTATTGTTCACACAGGGGAATTTATATGCTGGAGATTTGAAAGCTCTCTTATCGGCAGTTCCTGGATGTCTTCACAAGGTGAGATAACCTCAGAATATTTCAGGAAGACAGATGGCCACAGGATGTCTCAGGAACACAGATGACTACAGGATGTCTCCCAGACAGGATGTCTCCCTGGGGGCTGTTTCTTGTAAGTGTCAGGCTATTCTTTGAAAAAGAATTCCTTCTACCCCTTATAGTCAGGGATTCAGTATTTCAAATGAAAAATTGGAGAAAGAATCCAATGTGTATGCAAATATGTGCTACACAAAAATCTTCACACTCTCATTCAGAACAATGCCTTGACATTACCTTCACCCCAACTAAGACACAATTAGAGGAGAAGAGTTAGAAAATCTGTGAATACACATCAAGAATGGAAAATGCTCAGGAGTTCACAACTTTGGAGGTGGTAGAGGAATTTCCAAATGTAAGGGAGAGGGTAAAACTCCACAAACATGGAGCTCTGCTGGACTAAAGACTTCTTGAGAAACTGCCTCTGAGGTTGGGCACTTGAAATATATGTTGTTGTCAGGAGCTTTAGCTCCCTTTGTAGTGAGACCATTAAGCTGGGTCTGCATGTATGTTACCTGGAGGACATGGTTTCTTATTTTCCAAAGGACATGAGGCAGCAGTGCTGAATTCTCTTTTTGTAGGTAAACTGTTGTCACTGGGGGCTAAGTGTCTTCCAGTTTGGAAGCCATTTGCTCATCCTCCACTTTTTGTTGTGTTTCTTGCAGCTGCACTGGAAGTTTGGTATTTGCTTCATGAAATACGAAGAGTTCAACTGGGACACAGTACTGAAAAGAGTTCTGTCACATGTGGTGGGTAAGGGTCTGCAGGAGAATGCACCAATCAGGCTTCTATCCCACATAGCTTGCCCCCTTCACCATAGCAATCTGATTCTAAACATTGCACTGAAACCTCTCCATATAACAACATGCCTTTACATACAAGGGTCTGGGGGCTGCACCATGTCAGTCACAAACCATTTGAAAGCCAATGGCAGATCCACATCACCCAACCACAGATGTTTTAACACACACCTTCACACCACTTTTCTAGGCCAACTACTCAGCAGGCTCCAAATTACTGCCATCTCTGTTCTACACCATTTTCATGAAACCCAGTCAATCAGGCACTGTCTGGTACACTCGTGATCATCAATAGGCCATCCAAAGATTCTACAGTGCGAAGTGGTCATGGGAATTTCAAAAATTTTATGTTTTTTATCAGGCATTTCTCAAGGATGCAGTTGGAGGCACTGTGGGTTTCAATTCATTCAGGAACCATTAAATGGAGAGGAAGCTCATTTCAATAAAAGCTCTGGAGAATTCTAACAGGCAAAAAGGTCACATTAAGCCAGGCGTTTGAGGTCTACAATGTGTGGTCCATTTGTGTTTTGACTTGCAACTATGGCTGCCAATTCTTTAAGAATAAAATCATGTGATATTCTTCCTGAGATTCCCAGTGCTCTGTGGAAAGCCACCCTGGGCCTAGATCTCAGTTTCCAAGGGCAACTCTCATGCGTGGCATCCTAAAATCCCAAAACAATACGTGGCAATACTTCTTTGAGGTCCATTCCATAACTCAGTCTCTAAGGGGAATCACACCAGTGTTCAAGACCAGGTGGACCCATCATCTTTTCCAACAGCCACAAAAATGACCACAATTAAAAGCAAAACACTTCCACATGGCCCTCATCTTCTTTCATATATACACTCATCATAACCTCAGGCTGTAGTTTTTCATGAGGGGCACAGCCAAAGACAGTATCCAAAATAAGGTCCCTTGCCCCCATTTGCCTAAAGTCAGTGTGGCTGGGACACCCTTCCTGTGAACCAGGAGTGATCAAAGAGGCCTGCCCTTAATACTGATCTGCTTCTCCATTTTGAGGCCTAATGACTGTGGGGTTTAGATTCTTTATGTTAATTGGAGTCATGAGAAACCTATGAACGTATGGTCTAGTCTCTGCAGGGCTTTGAAGAACTCATTGGACCCAAAGGATCCCTATTCTCATAGATGGACGTCAGGAACCTTACAGAGGAATGTGAGAGACTTCATCCACAATGACTGCTCTTTTGGCTCTTTTGGTTTTGGATGCAAACGTGGGATGTTTCTTTCGATCCATTAGGTGCTGAGAATCTAAGCCGTAGCCTCACACAGGGCCAAGAGGCTGATTCAGACACATCCCTTTCCAAAGCAATTAAGCAAGGAGCCACAGATGATGCCCATTCATTTCCATTTGAAAACTCTTTTCTTCAGGCTTCCCAAAGGGGTGGCCTGAGGCAAAAAACTTCCTGACATTCAGAGCAACAGAACAATAGGTAATTAAAAGTACCAAAGCAGGGTTTCTTCACTGAGACTTGTCAGAAGCCAGTGGTGAGCCACTATCTCTTTTCTCATACAAGCCCCCTCTTCAGAGCTTTCCTGGCATATGGCCATTCTCACATCTGTAGGTACCAAGATAGACTGACTCTGTCCTTGGTAATTCAAAACTAGTGACACCACTGGGAGTGGGACTGGGACAGGCTCTGTGTGCTTGGCTTCCTGGATGTCAATTTCCATCACCGAGGAAGTGAGGTGAGGTTACTTCCTTCAGGATCTGAATGAAGTCACTGCCTTGGCAACCACTTTGTCCTAACAGTTGCTTCCAAGGGTCCCATGAGATGGAGGCTTCCCCTACTTAATGTGACAATTTCACAAGTTAAAATGGTATATCAACCATAGGCACCTGGGAACAGCTCTCCATACAGGCCTGATTTGGTCCATCTTCTCTACATTAAGAAGAGAGAGGCTGATTAAGACACAACCCTTCATCCTGACCAGGTTGTTTGCCATGGAAGATGACTTGTGCTCTCTCAGGTCCTTCATAACTGCCTACATATTCTCCAGGGATCCTTTCAGCATGGATCTTTGAAGTTCTCAGCAGGTAGAGGATCCCTACATTCCAGTATTATAAGACCACCTCTGTCCCTGCTCTTCTGTAAAGTAAGATTGAGGGAACAATGTATGTTTAGGGTTAATAACAGGTTCAATTTGGGTTAGGAATCATTTTGTGGATGAATAATGGTATTGGCAACCTGTGAAATTTATAAGAATATAGAGGTGAACAGTGTGTATGAAAACAGAAATCCAAGTAAGATTGGAAGCCCAGAAGGGCATTGGGCCCTTGATTGTGATACTTAGCATTGAATTACATTCTGCACAGATGTCTCAGATAAATCAATATACAATGGCATGGGACCTTGTACCTTGGATGATTGAATGTAGAAGGGAACATCCAGTCAAAAAGGGATAGTCAGTAGGAATAGGAAGATTGTAGGTAGGTATAGAAAAAAGGGTGAGTGTATGATTTGGAACAAAATTTCTTTAGCAATAGGGTTTCGGTTAGAAAATGAATTTAAATGTCAGCACATGTGAAGAGTCTGTCACAATGATGAAGTGGGAAAAATATGTAGGTAAGCAGATATCAATAGGGACATTATGAAATCAGGCAAAGTAAAAAGTGAGAGATCGGCTTAGACATTTTCAAAGGGTTGAGTTTGAATATGCAATCTTAGGAAGAAACAAATATGTAGTCATCAATAGGATTGACATTTGAGAGCATAAGTAATCTTGGACATGGATGATTTTAGTAATCCATGTTAATTTTCCATTTTGGCTTTGGTACAATCATAAATGTGAACTTTGAATTTAGTGTCCAGTATATTTCTGTGAATAAATGTATATGAAGATCAGGTGACATGAGTATTTCTTCCACCATTTCTGGGAGCAATATTGACTGACTACTTCTGATTGATAGGTACAGATTCTTTATGTGAATTGGAATCATGAGAAACCCAAGCACCTCTTTAGGGATTGAAGAACTCATATGACCCAAAAAATCCCTATTCTCAATTGATGGAGGTCAGGAATCTAATAGAGGAAGGGAAGATACTTCATCCAAAATGAGTGAACTTTTTGCCATTTTGGTTTTGGATGCACACATGGGATCTTTCTTTAGATCCATCAGGTGCTGAGAATCTAAGTCACAGCCTCACACAGGGCCAAGAGGCTGATTCAGACACATCCCTTTCCAAAGAAATTAAGCAAAGAGCCATAGGTGATGCCCATTCATTTCCATTTGAAAACTGTTTTCTTCAGGCTTTACAAAGGGTTAGCCTGAGGTAAAGAACTTCCTGACATTCAGGGCAACAGAAAAATAGGTAAGCAAAAGGCCCAAAGCAGGGTTTCTCCACTGAGACTTTCCTGGTCACACTGTCCCTGCTCTTCTGTAAAGTTAGATTGAGGAAACAGTGTATGGTTAGGGTTAATATCACGTTCGATTTGGGTTAGGAATCATTCTGCAGGATGAATATTCGTTCTGGGAATCTGCAATATTTACAAGAATATATAGGTAAAATAAAAGTATGAAAACAGAAATCTAGGCAGGAATTGAAGCTCAGATGGGCATTGGGCCCTTCAGTGGGTTACTTATCTTTGAATTATGTTCTGCACAGATGTCTCAGATAAATCGATATACAATGACATAGGACCTTGTACCTTGGATGATTGAAAGTTGAAGAGAACATCCAGTCACAAAGGGAAAGTCCGTAGGTTTAGGACGATATTCTCTAGGTTTAGAAACAACAATGAGTATAGGATTTGGACCAAAAGATTTTTAGCAATTGGTTTTCAATAAGAGAGTGAATGTAAATATCAGCACATGTGAAGAGTGAGACACAATGATGAAATGGGGAAAATATGTAGGAAAGCAGATATCAATAGAGACATTAAGAAATCAGGCAATGTATAAAGTGAGGGATAGGATTAGACATTTTGAACAGGGTTGAGTTTGAATATATAATCTTAGAAAGAAACAAATACATAGGATTTATCAATAGGATTTACATTTTACAACATTAAGAAACGGGGACATGGATATTTTTAGTAATCCATGCTCACTTTTCTTTTAGGCTTTGCTACAATCATAAGAGTGACTTTTGCTTTCTGTGTCCAGAATATTACTGTGTTAAAATTTATATGTAGATCAGGTGACATGAGCATTTCTTCCACCATTACTGGGGGCAATATTTTGAAGACGTGTAAATATTGGGGGAAAAAAGTGGAGTACCCTGTGTCAATGGATATAGAAATAATGTATGAATAGACCATACTGTGAATAAATCATATAACTGGTTCCAACTTTAAATAGTGGATTGATTTGATATCTGAAAATATACTGGAAATCTTAAATTGATATTCATACATTCATTACAACCAGTTATACATCTAACGGTAATATTAGGGTTATGGTTTATCATGAAGAGTGTGTGAGTTTTGCTTCAAATATGATTATGAAAATCAAAAATAATGTGTTTGGAAAGAAGTCTCATGACAAGACCAGTCAAGAACCCTGGAGGAATATATGTGTTCTGAAGCAGGAGGTGATTGAAATTGAAACAAATGCCTATAAATTTGTGAACTTGTGGATGAAATATATATCATATGATGTGCATAAACTGAAGAAATAGTAATGTACCACTGTTTAATAAAAATGAGCTGCAAAATACACATCATGTCCCATAGGAAAATGCTTGCATTGATGTTGAACTAGGTTTTACTGTAGAAATATTAGGATTTGTGTGCACCATTCACTGAAGTTAGTCTTCAGTTCTAGGAAACAAATCTGTATTTAAGGTGGATGAATATTTCTGAGAATAATCTTGTGAATAGTTGATCATAAATCCACATACATAAATATGAATGATTTTAAGGAGTGTATAATAAGATTCATATATTTCATATTTTGAAAAATTTGGAGAGTATATATATATATATATATATATATATATATATATATATATACACACACACACACACACACACACACACACACAAACACACAGACAGACATTAAAACTAGCAATATATTTGCCAATCGAAATTCATCATGAAATATGTATCATCCACAGGTGCAAAAATATTGATTTCACTGAAAATGGATCTATATATAATGTTGTTCTACTAGCAAGCTCACCCATAGGTTGAATTTTCAATTCCAACAGTATTTAAGAGGAGTGATCTCTTCTCATAACTTGTATCTGCCTAGTCAGCAACCTCACAAAAATGTACGTGTGATAACAGGTAGGATTCTATATGTGCATATAAAAATACACGTGCTGAATAGTCTACAGAGAAAGGAGACACCAATTTGTTGAAAGCCACAGCTTAAGGGGCCCCATTAAACTTCCAGCTACCAGCAACATTCCCCTGCCAGATGATTATTGGCTCACAGCGGCCCCAGCAACATCTAGCTGATTGGCTCCTCTGCGGTGATGCTCATTGGGCAGTTTCCCTGCCCTTTCAGACCACAGAGCTGCTCATTGTGGGACTTTTTTGGCTCCACCCACCTGACCCAGCTAAATAGCCTCAAGAGCAGGAGGATTGTGGGAGGTGGAGAGGCTTGTGGGTGTGACAGAAACTTTGCAAGAAAGCCAGTGGTGGCAGTTGGGCTCTGAGGGTTTTTCCTGAGGAGCTGTTTTGTTTGGCATGTGTGGTTCTAAAAATAAAGTTTGTTTCTTTTGAAAAGTGGCTCTTGAATCGTGCCCAGCCAGACTGCAGCGTTTTTATGGCTTGCACGGGGAGCCACTGAGGGTAAGTGATAAGGTAAACTGCTCGCCCCTGAGCGAAGGGCGAGAGGATGGGTAGCCATTTAAGATTCCTCTTTTGTTTTGCTTCACTTTTGTTGCCTGTCCATGGAGATGAGTGAGATGGATGAAAAACCGCTCACATCTGAGAAAAAATTATTTACTTCTGAGGAACAGATAGGGAGAAAGGACGGATGCACATGTCAGTAGGATATAAAGGCTATAATGACTTTTTGTTGTTCCCTTTTTATTTTATTCTGTCTCGGTTTTGTTTGGCATCGTCTTGTTGGGTTGTATTATAGTAGAAATACGGGATCAGAAATTAGTAAAAAAACAAACTGAAAGAGTGTTAAGTAAATTGTTAGAGGAAGGAGGCATCTCAGTAAAGTCAAGAACAGTCAGGGCATACGTTGATACAATACAAAAATGTAGCCCATGGATTTTTAAGGAGTTGTTAAATATACCATAATGGAACCATCATGGTGAAGATTTAAAAGGGGGTAAAAGAACAGCCCAGGGACTCTGCCAGTTGGCACATTGCCATTGAGGACGTTCATATCTGGTTTGCTTAGTCCAAAGGCTTCAGTTCAGACAAAGATAGAAGAACAAAGCTTAGGGCAGAAAAAGCCATCAGGGGCAAAGTTACAAAAGGAGACTGCTACTAACAACTTTCTATCACTAGAGGGCGTAAATGTCCAACCAACAGTGCCTCCTCTACAGGAGACTGTTACTAACACCTTTCTATCACCAGAGGATGTAAATGTCCAAATAACAAGGCCACCTCCATATGCTGGGAGGCCCCCAAACCCCACAGTTGATAGTTCGAATCCTGAGACAGGATCTCAAGTATGAACATGCCCTGATTTTGAGGTAGGAGGGCAGCGAATTCACCATGCTTTAAATTTCAAAATAGTGAACAGCTAAAAGGGGCTGTAACAACCTATGGTCCTCAATCACCCTTCATTGTAAGCTTGGTCGAATCCATTAACAACTTGAATATGACACCAGTAGATTGGGCTAATATATGTAAAGCTGTGCTAAATGGAGGTCAATACCTTTTATGGAAGGTTGCCAATGAGGAATTTTGCAAGGACACGGCTAGGCGTAATGCAGAAACTGGTTATCCTCAGAGAAATCTAGATATGTTGTTAGAAAGGGACCTTATGATGATCAGCAGCAACCAATTGCATATGATCCTGGCGTATACGCAAAAATTGCTGCAGAGGCGGTTAGGGCATGGAAGACTTTACAACGACATGGAGGTTTACAAGGTCAATTATCTAAGGTAATACAAGGAGCTAATGAATCTTCCACTGAATTTGTAGATAGGCTTATTCAAACAGCTATCAGAGTTTTGGGGAATACAGAACAAGCAATGCCATTAATAAAAAACTGTCTTATGACCAAGCGAATCGTTGGTGCAGAGATATCACTAGACCATGGAAACATGAAGATTTAAACACATATATTAAATTATGTAAAGACATTAATGAATAAGAGAAAGTCATGGCAGCTGCAGTAAAACAGGCTTTAGATGCCAGAGACATCAATGAACAAGGGCAATTTGTGGCAGCTGCAGTAAAACAGGCTTTAGATGCCAGACTAGGAACATGCTACAAACATGTTAACATGTGAACAAACAGGACATTTTAAAAGGAATTGCTCCATAGGAAGAGGGTTTAACAAAACTAGGTACCAAAGGAGTAGAATACGTGGGTATTTGCCCACGATGCCGTAGAGGGAGACATTGGGCTAATGAATGCCGTTCTCAAACCACCATAGAGGGTACTTCATTATCAAAAATGAACAAGGACTAGCTGTTTATCCACGATATCATGGAGAAAGGCATCGGGCTCCATTGCCAAAAAATGGACAGGGGAGCCCAATGCTCTGGGGCCCAAAATCACAAATATACAGAGCACTGGAGGAACCCAGCAACCCCATCAGTGTAGTGCCCAGGACACATTGTCCATCAGACGCCTCATCAGACAAATCAGAGGGAGCGCAGGGTTAGATATCTGCACCTCCGTCAGATCAGTACTAACTGTAGAGATGGGGGTTCAAATCATTCACACAGGGTGAGAGGACCTCTTCTCAAAGGAACGGTAGGCTTATTATTGGGACGCAGCTCTTCTAATCTAAAAGGACTTATGATAAGTCCTTGGGTAATTGATCCCGTTTATGAAGGTGAAATAAAATTATACCCAGTTCTCCAAAGGACATATCAGTAATTTCACCAGGAGATAGAATAACACAGTTACTAATAATACTCAGTCTGCATGATAAATTTTCCAGTCGTGCTGTAGAAAGAGGTTCCAAAGGATTAGGCTCCACAGGTGTAGATTTAGTTATGCTTTCTTTAAATTTAGATTCTCGCCCCAGGCTAAAACTAAATATTCAAGGACATGAATTTAATGGGCTACTTGATACAGGTGCAGATGTTAGCATCGTCTCTCATCAAGAATGGCCAAAACATTGGCCATTACAACAGTACACTAAAATACTTTGAGACCTAGGAGTGGCAACTAATCCCCATAGAAGTGCAATGGCATTGGATTGGAAGGATCCTGAAGAATGTGAAAGAACTATACAGCCGTATGTATTGGATCATCTTCCCGTAAATTTATGGGGATGAGATGTCCTAGATCAATTAGGTTTGACATTAACAAATAACATCAATCAAAATGCACCCACTATTATGGCTAGAGAAGGTTTTAGGAAAGGAAAAAGATTAGAAAAACAAGATCAAGGTATATCAGCACCAATACAAATAGACCAAGCAACAGACAGACATGGGTTGGATTTTCAGAAAGGGCCACTGAGACAATAAAAATTACTTGGAAATCAGAAAGACCAGTATGGCTTCTTCAGTGGACCCTGACTAAAGAAAAGATACAAGCAGCCCAGTTCCTGGTCAAACAACAATTAGCGGAAGAACATATACAACCTTCTGTATCTCCCCATTATACTTTCATTTTTGTCGTCAAAAAGAAATCTGGTAAATGGAGATTATTGGAAGATTTAAGAGCCATTAATAATGAGATGGTTATTTTGGGACCTGCTCAATCAAGGATTCCTCAATTGTCTGCTTTGCCAAAAACTTGGTATGTTTTAGTTATACATATTAAAGATTGTTTTTTTTTTTTTCATTTCCAATTCTTCCTGAGGATAGTCCAAGTTTTGCATTTACTATCCCTGCACTGAATCATGAAGGTCCTGATCAGAGGTATGAGTGGAAAGTATTCCCTCAAGGGATGGCTAACAGCCCAACTATTTGTCAAATTTATGTTAACAAAGTAATCCAGCCACTTAGAAATCAAAATCCTGAACTACAAATATTTCACAATATGGATGATGTGTTATTAGCACACAAGTTAAAAACCCATTGCTAGAATGTTATGCCACACTTACAAACTTATTAAGAAATTATAATCTAGGGATATCAATTGATAAAGTACAATTAAATTTTCCAATTAATTATTTAGGAGTTCTATTATCCTCAACCATGGTCAGTCCAGCAAAAATTCAAATACGAGTAGATCAACTCAAATCAATTAATGACTTTCAAAAGTTATTAGGAGACATTAATTGGATAAGGCCTTATCTAGGTATACCAACAGGAGAGTTGGGACCTATATTTGATATCCTAAAAGGTCCATCTGATCCAAATTCACCCAGAATGTTAATGCCTGAAGCAAGAAAGGCATTAAAAATCATTGAAACATATATGGGAAATATGCATTTGGATAGATTTGATAAAATAATGCCTCTATTATTCATTGTGCTACCAACAAAAAAATATTCCTACAGGAGTATTTTGGCAAGAAGGTCCATTATTATGGATACATTTATCTTATTCTTCTAACACTATTATTACTAGGTATCCCGAGGCTTAGGGACAATTAATACTAATAGGAATAAAAGCAGCAAAGGGAGTGTTTGGAATTTCTCCCAATAAAATTATTACTCCATACACTATGAATCAAATTGATGAATTTGCTAATGAGTTAAATACTTGGGCAATAATCCTGTGTAAATCTAATGTTTCATTTGATAACCACTTACCATCTAATCTTTTATTGTCTTTTGGGTCATTGCATCCTGCAATTTTTCCAAAAATTACAAGAAAACACCTATCATGAATGCTCCAAATATATTCACTGATGGGTCAAATAATGGTACAGCAGCAATAGTTACACCTGATCAAATTTTTACATTTTTAGCACCCCAACAATCAGCTCAAAAGGTAGAGCTTAATGCAGTATTATAAGCTTTTGTGATGTTTAAAGATTCTGTGTTTAATTTATTTTCCAATAGTCAGTATATAGTTAATGCTATAGTATCCCTTGAAGATGCTGGTAGGATTTCCCCTTCCTCTACTGTTTTCTCTTTGCTTTCCAGTATACAAAGTCTAATCTGGGACAGAAAAGATCCATTCTTAATAGGACATATCTTGGCACATACAGGATTGCCTGGAGCCCTTAGTTTGGGCAATGATTTAGCAGGTAAAACTACACATGACATACATACATATGTTCTCTACACTAGAAGAAGCTATAAATTTTCATGAAAAGTTCCATATCAATGCTAATACTTTACAAAAGCATTTTAAAATAACTAAGGAGCAAGCTAGACAAATAATAAAACAATGTCAAAATTGTGTGACCATTTTACAACATTTTAATCTTAGAGTCAATCCTAGAGGATTGATACCTTACCATATATGGCAGATGGAAGTCACACACTTGCCAGAATTTGGAAAAGTAAAATATTTGCATGTTACAGTTGATACTTCTTCTGGATTTTTGATGGGCTCCCTTCATGGGGGAAAAAATAACTAAAGATGTTATAGCTCATTGCTTACAAAATTTTGCCACTGTGGTCATTCCAAAACAGTAAAAAACAGATAATGCCCCCGGTTATACTTCTACCTCTTTTAAACCATTTTGCTCATCATTTGGCATTACTCATATAACAGGAAACCCATACAATCCACAGGGACAAGCCATAGTTGAAAGAGCACAGCACACTATTAAAATGTACTCATTAAAGTAAGAAGACAGAATTGGGAAGGAATATAAATTCCCCAAAGATAAAATTAAAATAACCCTTTTTAATCTAAACTTTTTAAATTTGGATTTTCAGGACTTAGTGCTGCAGAAAGGCATAAGTGTCCAAAAAATGTGTATAAGCCCGAGGTACTTTGGAAGGATATTCTAACAGGAAAATGGAAAGGTCCTGACCCATTAATTTTCTGGAGTTGGAGGTCTGTTTTTGGGTTTCCACAGGAAGAACAGCAGCCGATTTGGATTCCAGAGAGATTAACTAAGGTCCAGACCCAGTGATTGCCTGGAGTTGGGGGTCTGTTTATGTGTTTCCAAAAGGAGAACAGCAGCCGATTTGGATTCCAGAGAGATTAACTGAAGCGCTTTCAATAGACCAAAATAAGATGATTTGGCTCAAATCCATAACAGCTGATATCGAAAACTCCAGTTTGGCTATCCTTACATCTGCGACAGAACAGGGATGCTTTTTTCAATATCTATTTTATTATTGCCCTTTCCCACATCATGAAGTTCTCTTTTGTTTTTTTTGAGCTCATACAGACCTAGGATAATGTTTTGCTTATCAGTTCTATTTTTTGACTATAGAGTTTTTAAACATTGCAATGATGATTTCACATGTAAAAAGTTATAAGGCCTTTACTATTATATTATGTGTTGTATGTATTTATTATGTGTGCACACTTGTGTTTTGTGTTATATATTTGAATGTGCATATGTCCATATATCACATATGATGAGTGCTAATGAAATAATATATCCATTTTTTTTTATTCACGTGAATTAAATTGTTTAATTTAAATTGGGAAAACAACTGTTCAGGATTGTCTTAATATGTGAAAAAATAGGAGGTTAACAGACGTGCTTGTTTACTTTCACTTTTCCTTTTCATTATATTTAATTATTCTCTTCAAGATAATGTAAATTGTTAAGAAAATTGTTTTCTTTTAGTGCCCTCAGGAATGTTACATAATTTTTTTCTTTAGCCATTACTGCCAGAATTCCTATTTTCATCCCAGTGCCAGTGAAGACAAAGATAAAACCAATCTACAGATTCTGCAATAGCCATCACTGAACTGCTTGCAGAACTTGCCTGGATTATGTATCACTTGTATGCATTGTGAACTCACTTGTATGCATTGTGAACTATCTGCTGCTGCAGCGAATTGTCGTAGTGTTGGGGTACTTATGCTGATGCTTTCATCAGTGATAGAATTTTTCCAATAGGAGCCATCAATTGACTTGGTGTATCTTTCCTATTCTCACTTGATAGAGGTCAAAAAACTTACAGAGGGAGGTGAAAGACTTCATCAGCAATGACTGCTCTTTTGGCAATTTTGGTTTTGGATGCACACATGGGATTTTTCTTTAGATCTATCAGGTTCTGAGAATCAAAGCCACAACTTCACACAGGGCCAAGAGGCTGATTCAGACACATCCCTTTCCAAAGTAATTAAGCAAAGAGCCACAGGTGATGCCCATTCATTTCAATTTGAAAACTGTTTTCTTCAGGCTCCACAAACGGGTGGCCTGAGGCAAAGACATTCCTAACATTCAGGGCAAGGGAACCATAGGTAAGCAAATTGCCCAAAGCAGGGTTTCTCCACTGAGACTTTTCTGGTTACACTGATCTCTGAGGTTTCTGAGATGTTCCCATTCCATTCAGCTATCCAGTATATGGCTATGTCACAGAGTTTGGAGGTGGTACATATCTTGGACACAAAACCATGAGCCTATTCTGGAGAGAGGCCAGAAATCAGGAGGTGAACAGGAACTTGGGAAGATAGTAGGTGTTGTCTATCCATAAGGCAAGCTGCAGTCCATTCATTAAAAGGGCAGAATAAATGCCTGGAAGCTTCCTACTAGTCAGGACACCTCCATTGATGTATTGGCTTTTCTAATAACTACAACCACGGACACAGTGGATACACAGACATAGAAAAACTCGCCTTCTCAAACGACTTACTAGAAACAGTCGACTCCAAACCAAGCAAACCACCTTTGCTACCTATTCTCAGAACATGAGACAAAACCACGAACTCACACCCACACCCACTAAGGCACCTCATTCCCACAACTAGGTCTGTGACTATCCGGAGTGTCCTCTGACTGGTGGACCATACTATGTTCCCCCCAAATTGCCTGTCCTGTATCAGATCAGGTCCCTTTTGCCAACTCTGTTAAGTTGTCAGGAGCCAGCAATGAGCCACTACCTGCTTTCTCAGGAAAGGCCCCTCTTCAGAGTTCTCCTGGCATTTGGTCATCCTCACATCAGGAGGTACCAAGAAAGACTGACTCTGTCCTTGGAAAATTCAAACAAGTGTGCCCACTGGGAATGGGACTGGCACTGGCTCTGGGTGCCTGGCTTCCTGGATCCCAAGTTCAGAGAGTTGTATCACCAAGGAAGTGAGGTAGGTCACTTCCTTCAGGAATTGAATGAGGTCAATACCTTGGCAACCACTTTGTCCTAACAGTTGTTTACAAAGGTCCCATGAGATGGAGGCTGCCCCTACTTTCTCTGACTCAGTCATAAGTTATAATGGTATATCAACCACAGGCACCATGGAACAGCTCTCCACACAGGCCTGGTTTTGTCCATCTTCTCTACATTAAGAACAGAGCGACTGATTCAGACACAATACTTCATCCTGACCGGTTTTTTTTGCCATGGAAGATGATTTTGCGCTCTCAGGTCCTTCATAGCTGCCTAAGTCTTCTCCAGGGATCATTTCTGCATGGACCTTTGAGGTTTCAGCAGGTGGAAGATACCCTAAATTCCTGTATTGTAAGACCAACTCTGTCCCTGCTCTATTGTAAAGACAGATTGATGGAACAGTGTATGCTTAGGGTTAATAACAGGTTTGATTTGGGTTAGGAATCATTCTGTGCGATGAATAATGGTTTTGGGAACCTGCGATATTTACAAGAATATATAGGTGAAATATAAGTATGAACACAGAAATCTAGGTAAGATTTGAAACCCAGAAGTGCATTGGGCCCTTGATTGGGATACTCAGCTTTGAATTATATTCTGCACAGATGTCTCAGATAAATTGATATACAATGGCATAGGACCTTGTACCTTGGATGATTGAATGTTGAAAAGAACATCCAGTCAAAAGGATAGTCAGTAGGATTAGGAAGATATTCAGTAGGTTTAGAAAGCAGAGTGAGTATAGGATTTGAACCAAACATTCTTTAACAGTAGGGTTTCGGGTAGAGAATGAATGTAAATATCAGTACATGTGAAGAGCCAGTCACATTGATGAACTCTGGAAAATATGTAGGAAACCATATATCAATAGAGACATTAGGAAATCAGGCAAAGTATAAAGTAAGTGATAGGATCAGGCATTTTCAACAGTGTTGAGGTTGAATATATAATCTTAGGAAGAAACAAATATGTAGTCACCAATAGGATTGACATTTGATAGCATTAGGCAACCTGGACATAGATGTTTTTAGTAATCCATACTCACTTTCCATTTAGACTTCGGTACAAACATAAGTGTGACCTTTGCATTTTGTGAAAGAAGTCTCATGAAAAGACCAGTCAAGAAACCCTGTGGAAAACATGTTTTCTGAATTAGGAAGTGATGGAAAGTAAGACAGAATGCCTATAAATTTCTGAACTAGTGGATTAAATATATATCCTACCATGTGCATTAACTGAAGAAAAAGTAATGTACCAGTATTGAATAAAAATGAAAGACAAAATACACATCACGTCCCATAGGAATCTACTTGCATTGATATAAAACTGTGTCAGTTACTGCAGAGATATTAGGATTTGTATGCACCATTTACTGTTAGTTTTCAGTACTAGGAACCAAATATGTAGTTCAGGTGGATGAATATTTCTCAGAATAATCTTGTGAAAAGTTGATTATTAATCCACATACATGAATATGAATGAATTTATGGAGTGTATAATAAGACACATATATTTCACATTTTGAAAAATCTGTAGAGTGTGTGTGTATATATATATATAAACACACACACACACACACACACACACACACAGGCACGCACACAAACAGACATTAAAAAGTAGCAATATAAGCCAATTGAAATTCACCACGAAATATATGTCATCCACAGATCCAGATAAATTCGTTTTACTGAACATGGATTCATGTATAATTTTATTGTACTAGGAAGCTCATCAATAGTTTGAATTTTCAGTTTCAACAGCGTTTAGTAGGAGTGATCTCTTTTCACAATTTGTGTCTGCCAAGTGAGCCACCTCACAAGAATGTACGTGTGGTACCAGGTAGGATTCTATATGTGCATATAAAAATACATGCCCTGAATAGGATACAGAGAAAGGTAGACAGGAATTCACATATTTGTTAACTTGAAAAACACATGGAGAACCATTTCAACAAAAAATTGACTAGATTTATAACTCCTACCCTATATAAAGCAAAAGGCAATTCCAATGATACACCATTCGTCCTCTGAACTGCTTGTATTTCTATTCTGTTTGGGTTAATTTTCTCCATCATATTAGAATTAGTAGTCAGAGTCTAGTTGGCATGGGTTTGTGTCAGGGATTTGGAATCATTTGGAAAATGATTCCAATGTTTATGCAAATAAATGCTACAAAAGTATCTTCCCACTCTCATGCATAACAATGCCTTGAGATTACCTTGGCCCCAAGTTAGACACAATTAGAGGAGAAGAGTTAGAAAATCTGTGAATACAAATCTGGAATCAAATATGCTCACGAGTTCACAAACTTGGAGGTGGTAGAGGAGATTCCAAAAGTAAGCGACAGGGTAAACACTCCACAAACATGGAGCTCTGCTGGACTAAAGACTTCTTGAGGAACTACCTCTGAGGTTGGGCACTTGAAATATGTGTTGTAGTCAGGAGATTTAGCTTCCTTTGTAGTGAGACAATCAAATCTGGGTATGCTTCTATGTGACCTGGAATACATGATTTCTTATTTTCCAATAAACATGAGGAAGCTGTCTTTAATTTTCTATTTGTAGGTAAACTGTGGCCACTGGGGACTAATTGTCTACTCTTGTGGACTCTGAAGCCATTTGGTCATCCTCCAGTTTTCCTGGTGTTTCTTGCTGCTGCACTGGGAGTTTCGTATTTGCTTCAAGAAATACAAGGAATTCACCTGGGACACAGTGCTGGAGGGAGTTCTGTCACCTGTGGTGGGTCAGGGCCTGCAGAAGAATGTACCAACCAGGCTTCTCTTCCACATAGCTTGCCTCCTTGACCATAGCAACCGGATTCTGAACATTGGCCTGAAACCTCTCCATATAAAAAGATACCTTTACATAGAAGCGTCTGCTGGCTGCACCATGTCAGTCACAAGCCAATTGGAAGACAATGGCAGATCCACATGGCCCCACCACAGATTTTTTTTTATCACACACCTGCCCTTCACTGCACTAGGCCCACTACTCTGCAGGGTCCAACTTCCTGGAATCTCTGTTATACACCATTTTCATGAAACTCAGTCAATCAAGTCACTGTCCTGAATAATAATGTTCAGCAACAGGACAACCAAAGTTTCTCCAGTGCCATCTGGTCAGGGGAATTTCAAAAATTTCATGGTATTTATCTAGCAATATTTCAAGGATGAAGTTGGCAGCATGTGGGTTTCAATTCATTCAGGGACCATTAAATGTTGTGGAAGTTCATTTCAAATGAAGTTCTGGAGAACTCTCACTGGCAAGGTTTCCCAAAGATTGGCCAAAGTGTCACATAAATCCAGGCCCATTGAGGTCTACAATGTAACGTCCATGTGTGTTTTGACTCTCAACTAAGACTGCCAAGTCGTTAAGAATAAAATCATGTGATATCAAGCCTGAGATTCCCAGTGGTCTCTGGAAAGACACCCTGGGCCTAGATCTCAGTTTCCAAGGGTGACTCTCATGCTTGGTCTTCTAAAATCCCAACACAATTCATGGCAATACTTCTCTAAGTTCAGTTCCTGTACTCAGACTCTAAGGGGAATCACACCAGAGTTCAAACCCAGGTGGACTCAGTCATCCCTTCCAACTGCCACAAAAATAACCACAATTAAATCCAAAACACTCCCACATGGCCCTCATCTTCTTCCATATAGACACTCATCATAACCTCTGACTGGAGATTTTCATGAGGAATGCAGCCCAAGAGAGTGTCCAAAATATGCTTTCTTGCCCCTCATTTACCTAAATTCTGCGTGACCTGGACACCCTTCCTGTGAACCAGGAGTGATCAAATAGGCCTGCCGTTAATACTGATCCACTTCTCAAATTTGAGAACTACTGACTGTGGGGTTTAAATTCTTTATATGAATTGGAGTCATGAGAAAACCCAACCACCTATGGGCTAGCCTCTGCAGGGAACTGAAGAACTCATTTGACCTAAAGGATCCCTATTCTCACTTGATTGATGTCAGAAACCTTACAGAGGAAGGCGAAAGACTTCATCCACAATGACTGCTCTTTTGCTATTTTGGTTTTGGATGCACACATGGGATCTTTCTTTAGATCCATCAGTTGCTGAGAATCTAAGCTACAGCCTAACACAGGGCCAAGACGCTGATTCATACACATCTCTTTGCAAAGCAATTAAGCAAAGAGCCACAGCTGATGCCCATTCTTTTTTATTTGAAAAAGGTTTTCTTTAGACTTTGCAAAGCGTTGTCCTGAGGCAAAGACCTTCCTGACATTCAGGGAAACAGAACAATAGGTAAGCAAAAGGCCCAAAGCAGGGTTTCTCCAATGAGACTTTACAGGTTAAACAGGTATGTGAGTTTTCTGAGATGCTCGCAATTCACTTCAGTTATTCAGTACATGGCCATGTCACAGAGCATGGAGGTGGTACATATCTTGGATACAAAACCATGAGCCTATTATGGAGAGTGGCCAGATTTCAGGAAGAAAACAGGAACTAAGGAAGATCGTAGGTGTTACCCATCATTATGGCAAGCCGCATTCCATTTATAAATTGGGCAGCATGAATGCTGGTAAGCTTTCTAAAAGACAGGACACATCCATTGATGCTTTCTCTTTTCTAATATCTACAATAACGGACACAGCGGGATACAGCGACACAGAAACACTCGCATTGTCAAATGACTTACTAGAAACAATTCACCCCAAACTAAACAAACCTCATTTCCTACCTCTTCTCAGAACATGAGCCAAAACCACAAACCCACACCCACACCCACAAAGGCACCTCTTTCCTCCAAGTAGGTTGTGACTATTTGGAGTGTCCTCTGACTGTGGGCCATTCTACGTTCCCCCGAAATGGCCTGTCCTGTCTCAGATTTTGTGTCCTTTGCCAACTCTCTGAAGTTGTCAGGAGCCAGCGGTGAGCCACTACCTGTTTTCTCAGGAAAGGCCCCTCTTCAGAGTTTTCCTGCCATTTGGCCATCCTAACATTAGTAGGTACCAAGAAAGACTGACTCTGTCGTTGGGAAATTCAAAAAGTATAACCACTGAGACTGGGACTGGGACTGTCAATGTTTGACTGGCTTCCTGGATCGCAAGTTCACAGAGTTCCATCACCAAGGAAGTGAGGTGAGGTCACTTCCGTCAGAAACTGAATGAGTTCACTGCCTTGGCAACCAATCTGTCCTAAGAGTTGCTTCCAAGCTTCCCATGAGATGGAGGCTGCCCCTGCTTCCTGTGACACTTTCACAAGTTAGAATGGTATATCACCCATAGGCACCCAGGAGCAGCTCTCCACACAGGTCTCATTTGGTCCATCTTCTCTACATTAAGAATGGAGAGGCTGATTCAGACAGAACACTTCACCCTGACCAGGTTGTTTTCCATGGAAGATGACTTTTGCACTCTCAGGTCTTTCAGAGTTGCCTACATCTTCTCCAGAGATTATATCTGCATGGACCTTTGAGGTTATCAGCAGGTGGAAGATTCCCTATATTCCTGTATTGTAAGACCAACTCTGTCCCTGCTTTTCTGTAAAGTTAGATTGAGGGAACCATGTATGGTTAGGGTTAATAACATGTTTGATTTGGGTTAGGAATCATTATGCTGAATAAATAATGGTATTGGGAACCTGCAATATGTATAAAAATATATAGGTGAAATATATGTATAAAAACAGAAATCTAAGTAATATTTGAAGCCCAGAAGGGCACTGGGCCCTTGATTGGGATACTTAGCTTTGAATAAATTGATATACAATGGCATAAGACCTTGTACTTTGGATCATAGAATGTAGAAGAGAACATTCAGTCAAAAAGGACAGTCGGTAGTGAAAGGTTAATAAAATAGGTACTTGTCACTACCTGTTTTTCTGTATGCTTAACAAAACACTGTTAAAATCTTGAGAACTGTTTGCTAATCTTGTTCCCAGAATGTGCTGTCCCCAAGTGCCAAAGTGTAGAATGTACTCCCTCACCCGGTTGCACGCAAACCGACCACTCGCCCTGAACCATCAGTAAACTTCCCTCCCTGCCCTCTCCAAGGAAAATATATATGTTCTGCTTAAACTGTTCTCAGGGCTCTCTGATCTATTCAAGTGAGCTCCGAGCCCCAGCATGCTGGACCCAGAATAAACCCTTTGCTGTTGGATAAGACAGTCTGTTAGTGGTCTCTTCCTTCCATGCTTGCCCGACCTTTACATATGGAGATTCCACCGAGTTTTGGCAGCGGCGGACAAAAGACCCTAACGGGTTCCTCTCGGGTTAAGTAAGGCCCCTCTTTCTTGTTTCAGTGTTAAGGTTAGGGCTTGGCAAAATGGCTGTCGATGAAGAGCGTGAGTTCTCTCCGATGGTGGCTGACAGACGTGTCACAGAGCCGCAGGCCACGTCCCTGGGGGACTTCCCAAAGACTCGGGAAATCGAGGAACAATAGTCTCCTCGACTCAGTAATATTTTGTATCGGATTCGGAATTGCCAGGCCATTGGGTTTTGCTGGCTACTCAGTCCTGGTCTCAGTTTTGGATGTCCATTGAATGTCTTTATTGTCTTGTCTTGTCTGTGTCGTCTGTCTTGCATTCACTCTTTGTGTATCTTTCATTATGGGACACAGCACTTCAATGCCCCTGTCCCTGACCCTTGATCACTGGACCAAAGTCCGCTTAAGGGCTCAGAATCTTTCTTTTTTAGTAAAACGTTGGACCTTTCGGAATCTCTGTGCCTCAGAATGGCCCACCTCTGAATTTGGATGGCCCCTAGAAGGATCTTTCTATTTCCCACTAATTTAAGAAGTCAGAGATATTGTCTTTCACCCAGGCACACATAGCCATCCGGATCAACAGCCATATATCTTAACTTTGCAGGACCTCTGCAAATCTGCTCCTCAATGGGTGAAGCCTTTCTTTGTCCCTTCCCCTGCTCCTACTCCTTCCCCCATGATCTCTCAAACCCTCTGCTCCTCCTCCTCCTCCACCCTTTGTAATCCCTGAGTCACAAGATTTGACTCTACTGGACTCTCTTCCCCCGTATTATACCCTGCCCTCGTCCCCCAACCACCAACACCCTCTAAGTGATTCTCCTGCAGCTGACTCAGCCTCTCTACCATTGGAGGAATCTAAGCTGGCCCAGCGCCCTCCAGATAACTCCCCCGCAGCACACACAGCCCCTCCTCCGCAGGAGGAAGCTAGCCCAGCTAAGGGAACTTGATGGTGGCGAATGATTGAAAACCCTGGACCTCCTCTGATGCTCCCCCTATGTCCCTACGGACCATTGATTGACGAAGGCCATGGGGGGAAAATGCAAGCCTACAAATATTGGCCTTTCTCCTCTTCCAACCTATATAACTGGAAAAATAACAATCCCCCTTTTTCCGAGGACCCCATCGGGCTCACAGGTCTGGTTGAGTCATTGATGTTTTCACACTTGCCTACTTGGGATGACTGTCAACAATTCCTAGGGACTCTCTTCACGACAGAGGAACAAAAGAGAATCTTCCTGGAAGCTATAAAAAAATGTCCTCCGACCAGATTGGAGACGGACACATCTTCCCAACTTAATCAAAGCTGGTTTTCCCTTGAAACAACCCAACTGGGACACCAACAACATTGAAGTTAGAAAGCATCTGTCCACTTATCGCCAGGTTCTAATAGTGGGCCTCCAAGTGGCCACTAGGCGACCAACTAATTTGGCCAAGGTAATAGAGATTATTCAAAGGCCTGATGAATCTCCCTCTATGTTTCTAGAGAGAATTATGGAGGCATGTAGGAGATATACTCCTTTCGATCCACAGGCAGAGGATCAAAAGGCATCTGTCATGATGGCCTTTATTGGGCAAGCTGCCCTGGATATTAAAAGAAAGTCACAATGCTTAGATGGATTACGAGATATGACTTTGAGAGATTTAGTCAGAGAAGCCAAGAAAATATACCTTAAGTGAGAAACTGAGGAAGAGAAAGAAGCAAAGTGAGGATAAAAGAAACAAAAGACAGACTAAGGCGTTGACTAAGGTCCTGGTCACAACAACAAAAGGGCCAGAAATTAAGAAACAGGGAGACAGGAAGGGATACCTGGTCCCATGCCAGAGGCCACCCCTGGCCTCAGATCAATGTACCAACTGTAAAAAAAAAAAAGGACACTGGGCCAAAGAGTGCCCTAGAAAGGGACAGCCACGCCAGTCAGCCATTCTGACTCTGGAGGATGAGTATGAAAGTCTGGGCTCAGATCCCCTCCCCGAGTTCAGGGTAACTTTTGAAGTGGAGGGGACCCGAGTAATCTTTGAAGTGGATAAAGGGGCAATATACTCACCCCTAATGTCACATTGGGCCCTCTATCAAATAAAAGGTCTCTAGTTCAAGGGGCTAATGACAGTAAATACCGGGCTTGGACAACTAAGAGGATCATGGAACTGGGGAAAGGAAAAATCCATCACTCCTTCCTAGTAATCCCAGAATTCCTAGCCCCATTGATGGGCAGAGATCTGCTCACCAAGTTCCGGTCCAAAATAACTTTTAACCCTGAAGGCCCCCAAGTGGAATTTCTAAATCCTTCAGTAAAAACTCCTATAGTCACAGCTCTAAATATGTCAGTAGAAAATGCACATCAACTCACTCACCTTGGTTCAAAGAAACTGCAGGTATTTCTGAAGTATCAAGAACAGAGTTTTCCACTAACTGACTCACAGCAAAAAGAAATAACTGAATGGGTAAAAAAAGCCTGTCGAGTCCATCAATTGGTAAATTCTTACCCTTCCAAGCTTCCTGCAGGAAAGCACCTACGAGGAACCAGACCAGGACAATTCTGGGCAGTTGACTTTACTGAAATTAAGCCAGCAAGGTATGGACATAAATATCTTCTAGTCTTTGTAGATACATTTTTAGGATGGATTGAAGCCTTCCCCACTAAAAGAAAAAAAAAAAAGAAACAGTGCTAATGGTGGTCAAGCAGATCCTGAAAGACATTTTTCAAAGATACGGCCTGCCAAAGGTAATACGGTCTGATAATGCACTGGCGTTCATGGCCCAAGTAAGTCAGGGGTTAGCCAGGAACCTGGGGATTCATTGGAAGTTTAATTGTGCTTACAGACCCTAGAGTTCAGGACAGGTAGAAAGAATAAATAGAACCATTAAAGAGACCTCAACGAAATTAAGCTTAGAGACCAGCATAAATGATTGGACTATGCTCATGCCTTATACAATGTTTCGTGCAAGAAATATGCCCTCTGTTTCTTTGAGTAACCACACCACCTGTGAATATCTAGGGTGCCTCTCTTCCAGTAACGGACCAAAGCCCAACTCTAAGACCTAACGATCCCTTTCACACCCCCTTGTTTGACAGACTTAAAGCTCTTGAACGATCTCAGTGATACCTGTGGAAACAGCTGGCCACTCCCTACCAAACTGGGGACGAGGGGACTCCACATCGATATCAAGTAAGAGACTTCATCTACGTAAGATGATATCAGGTGTCATCCCTGGAACCCCACTGGAAAGGACCATACCAGGTGCTACTTATAACATCTATAGTGGTAAAGGTAAACGGAATCACTTCCTGGATCCATGCCTCTCATCTCAAGCCTGCGCCCTGTCCACACTCTGGCTGGAAACTGGAAAAGACTGGTAACACTTTCAAATTGCATATTCACCGTCTGGATAAGCCTATAGACTCTCCCCTTGGCCACAAGTAGTCCTAACCCTTATCAGCCCGTTCAGCAGCGATGGCTGATCACAAATTCTACTGGAAAAGAAGTATAATCTATCTTGCATGCAGCCCACTTAGGGACCTGGTGACCATCTCTCCACCCAGACATTTGTCAGCTGGCTATAAGTCTTTCCTAATGGGATATCCCTGATGAAGAGGATCCCACTAAAATTCCATTAAATCCCTTCCTTACCATAGATAATGGAAACAAATATTATGGATGTAGGGACACACGAGCCAGATGCAGGTTGGCTAGCCTAGATTACTGTGTTTACCCGGCCGACTGTCAAAGCCAAAAACAGCCATGGCTGTGTGGGGGAAAAGCCGACTTCTTCTGTAAGTCATGGGGATGTTAGCGTACAGGGGCTGCCTGATGGAACCCAAACCCTGCATTAAATTCAGTAGACAGCATTGGCCATATTACGAATTAGATAACAAAAACTGATGGCCACCAGAGGGGATTCTAGATCCTCAAATCCTGCATGACCTTTTTAACATCTGCTAGTGCTTAAAAGGGTGAAAGGAGATTCCACTATGTGGAGGCCTTTTCCCTTCTTGGCTCACATCCTGAACTATGCTTATCCAATAGATCCTCACCTTCAGCCTTCTGTTCCAGAGTCTCTGCTGTCACTCCCACCTCAGCAACCTGATTTCTCCACTACAATTATTAGATCAAAAACCCAAACCTCTGCTGGTTCTCAGACCATTGACCCCTTGCTGAGGTAGCAGGTACTGAGGTACCCCTCCACCCACTCACTCCTCTCTTCTGTTGACAGTGCCCGCACTGGGTCCCACCAGGTCCTCTTACCAACTAACCCAAAGCTCAAACCAGCTGAGGAGAGCCCTCAGACCTCTATCCAAGATGTAATGAAAATGGCCTTTAAAGTTGCTTTGTCATCACTGAAAACAGTTTACTACAAATTTAAAGTCCCTCTGCGTTTTGGGATACTCACTACCATCTTCCCCTCTGCTTGACCTGTTCTACTGCTCAAATATTTGTTGCTAGGAAAATTCCAAACCACTTTCCCATTATTTTTTTACATCTCTCTTTTCTCATTCTCAGATCCTCGGAGCTGCTCTCAGCCCCACCTTCTCCGTCTTTCCCCTCTATACCAGGCCCACAGAAAAGTCTTTAACTGACCTTCTCCAGAAGTCTTCACCATGGCTGACTTTAGGACTTTCAGCAAAAGAGTCCCTATAAAAAAGTTCAATGTAGTTAAACTTCCTATTTTCATGTTGCCCTGTTCTACTTGGCAACTGGCTAAAAAATTAGCACTCCTAATCCAGACACCCCCTTACTAGTTTTTCACAAAAATATGTGAACAAGGCCTCTGGCCTTGACGTGGGGCTTCACAGAGATGGCTACATTTCTAAGTTAACGAAGTTAGCAACTGGGCTCCATAGTAACAGCTGGCAATGGGAAAATAAGAAAGGGAAGAAAAAGCTCTTTCCCTCCCAGGTGTCCGTGAAAAGTTAACTTGCCCAGAACCGAGGAAAAAACAGAAACAAAAACTGCTTTTTTCAACTTCTGCAGACTGTGAACTTCTGAGCCCCTTCCCTTACATGTTGGGTACAAAATTCTGAAACTACCTAAACTTGGGTTTCAGAGGATTAGTTGATTACAACAGAATCAATGCCCTCTGAATCTGGTTGCAACCAAATAGGACTGTTTCCCTGTCTTCAGTGCTATCTTAGGTGCGTTGCCTTGTCCTTCCCTACTACAGCATGATTCTATATACTTAAACATTGTTAATGTTTTCATGAAATGGTCAACAGATGTGATTAATTGTGTAATCGTGCAGATGTTTCCCAGAGTGCTCTATCACGACGCAGATTCATTTGAAGATCAAATAGGGGGGCATTCAACCCGATTCCACTGAAAATATATATCTCTCAATGTAGCCATCCTATTAGGAATAGAAATTGCTGCACTGGTGGCCACGGGAACCACTGCCTTTGTCCAAGGGACTCAACAAATGACCAAACAAATGACAGCAATAGACCAAAACTAAGATATTAGAAACCTCCATCAGAGCTTTGCATGAGTCTTTTACCTCTCTCTCTGCAGTTGTTTTTCAGACCACTCGAGGGTTGGACCTCCTCGTCATGAGAGAAGGGGGCTTTGTGCTACATTGAGAGAAGAAAGTTGTTTGTATGCTGAGCATACTGGACTTGTAATAAAATCTAAGAGTAAATTAAAAAGATGCCTTGAAAAGCATCAACGAGACAGAGAGGCCCAAAAAAGGTGGTTTGAGTCTTGGTTCACACAGTCTTCCTGGTTAACTACGTTTTTATCAACCCTGGCCGGTCCAATAGTAATCTTCATGTTATTGCTAACTATTAAACCCTGTTTTCTCAACCGTGTAATTTCTTTTCTCCAGGCTCAAATTGGACGAGTTAAACTTATGGTAATACCCTACTAGTATACATAGAATGTGACACACCCCCAATGATCATTTTTATGATTAAAAGTAGCCAGAAGAAGAAGTGGGGAATAAAAGGTTAGTAAAATAGGTACTTGTCACTTCCTGTTTTTCTGTATGCTTAATAAAACACTGTTGAAATCTTGAGAAATACTTGCAAATCTTGTTCCCAGTATGTGCTGTCCCCAACTGCCCAACTGCAGAATGTGCTCCCTCACCCAGTTGCACGCAAATCGCCCACTCACCCCGATCCATCAATAAACTTTCCTCCCTGCCCTCTCCAGGTAAAGTATATAAGCTCTACTTAAGCTATTCTCAGGGCTATCTGCTCTATTCAAGTGAGCTCTGAGCACCAGCATGCTGGACACTCAATAAACCCTTTGCTGTTGCATGAGATAGTCTGTTGGTGGTTTCCTCCTGTGAAGCTCGCCGGACATTTACTATAATGATTGAATGTAGAAGAGAACATCCAGTCAAAAAGGGAGAGTTGATAGAAATAGGAAGATAGTACGTTTAGGAAGAAGTGTGAGTATAGCATTTGGAACAAAAGTTCTTTAACAATAGGGTTTAGGTTACAGAGTGATTGTTAAAGTCAGCACATATGAAGAGTCAGTCACTATGATGAGCTGGGAAAAAATGTAGAAAAGCAGATATCAATAGAGACATTACGAAATCAGGCAAAGTATAAAGTGAGTGATAGGATTAGACATTTTCAACAGGGTTGAGTTTGAATACATAATATTAGGAAGAAAAAAATATGTAGTCACCAATAGGATTGACATTTGAGAGCATTAGGCAACCTGGACATAGATGTTTTTAGTAATCCATGTTCACTTTCCATTTAGTCCTCCGTGCAATCATAACCGTGACCATTACATTATTTGTCCAGAATACTACTGTGATAAAATGTATATGTAGATCAGGTGACATGAGTATTTCTTCCACCATTTCTGGAAGCAATATATTCAAGACGTAAAATTAGTATTGGGTTTACAAAGAGGTGCACCCTGTGTCTATGAATTTAGAGATAAAGTACGAATAGACAATACAGTGAATAAATAATATAACTTGTTCCAACTTTAAATAATGGATTGAACTGATATCTTAAAAATTACAGGAAATCTTATATTGATATACAATCATTCATTCCCACCAATTATACATCTAATGGTAATATTAGTGTTTTGGTTTATCATGAACAGTGTGTGAGTTTTGTTTCAAAAGTGATTATGGAAATCGAAAATAATATGTTTGGAAAGAAGTCTCATGAATAGACCAGTCAGGAAACCTGGAGGAATGCATATGTTGTAAAGCAGGAAGCGATTGAAATTGAATCAAATGCCTATAAATTTGCTAATTTGTGGATGAAATATATATCCTATGATGTGCATAAACTCATGAAATAGTAATGTACCATTGTTGAATAAAAATGAACGTCAAAATACACATCATGTCCCATAGGAATCTACTGGCATTGATTTTAAACTGGGTCAGTTACTGTAGAAATATTAGGATTCTCGTGCATTATTCACCGAATTTATTTATCTTTTTTTTTAATTTTTATATATGGTTGCTCAAAACATTACATAGTTCTTGATAAATAATATTTCACACTTTGATTTATGTGGGTTATGAACTCCCATTTTTGCCCCGTTTACAGATTGCAGAATCACATCACTTACACATCCATTGATTCATATATTGCCATACTAGTGTCTGTTGTATTCTGCTGCCTTTCCTATCCTCTACTATCCCCCCTCCCGTCCCCTCTCCTCCTCTCTTCTCTCTCTACACCCTCTACAGTAATAAATTTCTCCCCCTTGTATTATTTTTCCCTTTCCCCTCACTTCCTCTTGTATGTAATTTTGTATAACCCTGAGGTTCTCCTTCCATTTCCATGCAGTTTCCATTCTCTCTCCCTTTCCCTTCCACCTCTCATCCCTGTTTAATGTTAATCTTCTTCTCATGCTCCTCGTCCCTACTCTGTTCTTAGTTACTCTCCTTATATCAAAGAAGACATTTGGCATTTGTTTTTTTAGGGAATGGCTAGCTTCACTTAGCATAATCTGTTCTAATGCCATCCATGTCCCTGCAAATTCTATGATTTTGTCATTTTTTAATGCACAGTAATACTCCATTGTGTATAAATGCCACTTTTTTTTATTCATTCTTCTATTGAAGGGCATCTAGGTTGGTTCCACAGTCTTGCTATTGTGAATTGTGCTGCTATGAACATCGATGTAGCAGTGTCCCTGTAGCATGCTCTTTTTAGGTCTTTAGGTTTTAGACCGAGAAGGGGAATAACTGGGTCAAATGGTGGTTCCGTTCCAAGCTTTCCAAGAAATCTCCATACTGCTTTCACATTTGGCTGCACCAATTTGCAGTCCCACCAGCAATGTACAAGTGTACCTGTTTCCCCAGATCCTCGCCAGCACTTGTTGTTGTTTGACTTCATAATGGCTGCCAAACTTACTGGAGTGAGATGGTATCTTAGGGTGGTTTTGATTCACATTTCTCTGACTGCTGGAGATGGTGAGAATTTTTTCATGTACTTGTTGATTGATTGTATGTCCTCCTCTGAGAAGTGTCTGTTCAGGTTCTTGGCCCATTTGTTGATTGGGTTATTTGTTATCTTATTGACAAATTTTTTGAGTTCTTTGTATACTCTATATATTAGTGCTCTATCTGAAGTGTGAGGAGGAAAGATTTGTTCCAAGGATGTAGGCTCCCTATTTACCCCTCTTACTGTTTCTTCTGCTGAGAAAAAACTTTTTAGTTTGAGTAAGTCCCATGTGTTGATTCTAGTTATTAACGCTTGTGCTATGGGTGTCCTATTGAGGAATTTGGAGGCGACCCCACAGTATGTAGATCGTAGACAACTTTGTCTTCTATCAAACACCATGTCTTGATTTGATATCAAGCTCCTTGTTCCATTTTGATTTAACTTTTGTGCATGGCAAGAGAAAGGGATTCAGTTTCTTTTTGTTACATATGGATTTCCAGTTTTCCCAGCACCATTTGTTGAAGATGCTATCATTCATCCATTGCATGCTTTTAGCCCCTTTATAAAATATAAGATAGTTGTATTTTTTTGGATTGATTTCTGTTTCCTTTATTCTTTACCATTGGTCCACCCACCTGTTTTGGTACCAGTACCATGCTATTTTTTTTACTATTGTGCTGTAGTATACTTTGAAGTCTGGTATCGCTATACGGCCTGATTCTCACTTCCTGCTTAGTGTTGTTTTTGCTATTCTGGGTCTTTTATTTTTCCATATGAATTTCATGATTGCTTTCTCTATTTCTACAAAAACTGCCGTTGGGATTTTGAATTGCATTGCATTACACATATAGAGAACTTTTGGTAATATCGCCATTTTGATGATGTTAGTTCTGTCTATCTATGAACAGGGTACATTTTTACATCTTCTAAGATCTTCCTCTATTTTTCTCTTTAGGGTTCTGTAGTTTCCCTTGTATAAAACTTGCACCTCTTTTGTTAGGTTGATTCCCAATTATTTTTTTTTTTAGTATATTGTGAATGGAGTGGTTGTCCTCATTTCCGTTTCAGAGGATTTGTCACTGATATTCAGGAATGTCTTTGATTTATGAGTGTTGATTTTATATCCTGCCACTTTGCTGAATTCATTTATTAGCTCTATTAGTTTCTTTGTAGACCCTTTTGGGTCTGCTAGGTATAGAATCATGTCATCTGCAATAGTGATAATATAAGTTCTTCTTTTCCTATTTATATGCCTTTAATTTCTTTTGTCTGTCTAATTGCTCTGGCCAGTGTTTCGAGAACTATGTTGAACAGAAGTGGTGAAAGAGGGCATCCCTGTCTTGTTCCATATTTTAGGGGGAATGCCTTCAATTTTTCTCCATTCAGAATGATGCTAGCCTGAGACTTAGCATAGATTGCTTTTACAATATTGAGGTATGTTCCTGTTATCCCTAGTTTTTCTAGAGTTTTGAACATAAAGGAATGCTGTACTTTGTCGAATGCTTTTTCTGCATCTATCGAGATGATTATATGGTTCTTATTTTTAAGTCTATTGATGTGATGAATAACATTTATTGATTTCCGTATATTGAACCAGCCTTGCATCCCACGGATGAATCCTACTTGATCATGGTGCACAATTTTTTTGATATGCTTTTGTATCTGATTTGCCAGAATTTAATTGAGGATTTTTGCCTCTAGGTTCATTAGAGATATTGGTCTGTAGTTTTCTTTCTTTGAAGTGTCTTTTTCTGGTGTAGGAATCAGAGTGATGTTGACCTCATAGAATGAATTTGGAAGAATTCCCTCTTTTTCAATTTCCTGAAATAACTTGAAAAGTATTGGTATTAGTTCCTCTTTAAATGTTTTGTAAAACTCTGCTATATACCCATCAGGTCCTGGGCTTTTGTTACTTGGTAGTGTTTTGATGGTTTTTTCTATTTCCTCAATTGATATTGGTCTGTTTAGGTTGTCTATATCCTCCTGACTCAATCTGGGCAGATCATATGACTTAAGAAATTTATCGATGCCTTCACCGTCTTCTATTTTATTAGAGTACAAAGATTCAAAATAATTTCGGATTATCTTCTGTATATCTGAAATATCTGTTATGATGTTGTCTTTTTCATCCCATATGCTAGTAATTGGAGTTCTCTCTCTTCTTGTCTTCGTTAGCATGGCTAATGTTCTGTCGATTTTTTTTAATTTTTTCAAAGAACCAAATGGGTTGACGTGTCTGCCGCGCTTGCAGGCCGCTGGGCCTGTTCCGCCTGTCGGTTGCAGGTCTGCCTACCTTGCGGGAGCGGGTGGTGGCTCTGCTCTGGCCCTACTGCCATTGGGGTGTCGTGACTACCATGCTGGCAGATCGCTGGGCCTGTTCTGGGTGCGGGCAAAGGCTCTGCTCTGCCCCTACTCCAATTGGGTTGACGTGACTACCTCGCCGGTGGGCCGTTGTGCTTGTACTGGGCGCAGGAGAAAGCTCTGCTCTGCCACTACTCCAATTGGGGTGTCATGTCTACCATGGTGGCAGGCCGCTGTGCCTGTTCCGCAGGTCAGTCACAGGTCTGCTTTTGTTGCGGGCATGGGCGGAGGCCTGCTTGGCCCCTACTACAATTTGGGTGACGTGACTACCACACCAGCTGGTGACTGGGCCTTATCCGGGCACGGGCAGCGGCACTGCTATTTCCCTACTCCATTTGGGGTGACGTGGCTACCATGCCTGCGGGTCTGATGAATCTTCCTCTATGTTTCTAGAGAGAATTACGAAGGCATATAGGAGATATACTCCTTTCGATCCTCATGCAGAGGATCAAAAGGCATCTGTCACAATGGCCTTTATTGGGCATGCTGCCTTGGATATTTAAAGAAAGTTACAATGCTTAGATGGATTACAAGATATGACTTTGAGAGATTTAGTCAGAGAAGCCCAGAAAGTATACTATAAGAGAGAAACTGAGGAAGAGAAGGGAGCAAAAGGACGATAAAAGAAACAAAAGACAGACTAAGGAGTTGACTAAGGTCCCGGTCACAACAACAAAAGCGACAGAAATTAAGAAACAGGGAGACAGGAAGGGATACCTGGTCCCACGCCAGAGGCCACCCCTGACCTCAGATCAATGTGCCTACTGTAAAGAAAGAGGACACTGGGTTCAAGAGTGCCCTAGAAAGAGGCAGCCACGCCAGCCAGCCATTCTGACTCTTCAGCATGACTACGAAAGTCGGGGCTCAGATCCCCTCCCTGAGCTCAGCGTATCTTTTGAAGTGGAGGAGACCCCAGTAAACTTTGAAGGGGATACAGGGGCAATAAACTCAGCGCTTAAGGCCCCATTGGGCCCTCTATCAAATAAAAGGTCTCTAGTTCAAGGGGCTAATGGCAGTAAATATCGGACTTGTACAACTAAGAGGATCATGGACCTGGGGATAGGAAAAATCCATCACTCCTTTTTAGTAATTCCAGAATGCCTGGCCGACTTTTTCTGTACGTCATGGGGATGTGAGCATACAGGGGCTGCCTGATGGAACACAAACTCCTCATCAAATTCAGTACACAGCATTGGCCATATTACCAATTAGATAACCAAAACTGATGGCCCCCAGAGGGGTCTCTAGATCCTCAAATTCTGCGTGACCATTTTTTTTAAAGAGAGAGGCGAGAGACAGAGAGACAGAGAGAATTTTTAATATTTATTTTTTAGTTATTGGCGGACACGACATCTTTGTTTGTATGTGGTGCTGAGGATCAAACCCGGGCTGCACGCATGCCAAGCGAGCGTGCTACAATTGAGCCACATCCCCAGCCCTGTGTGACCTTTTTAACTTCTGCAAGTGCTCAAAAGGGTGAAAGGAGATTCCCCTATGGGCAGGCCTTTTCCATCCTTCACTCATATCCTGAACTATGCTTATCCAATAGATCCTCACCTTCAGCCTTGTGCTCCAGAGTCTCTGCTGTCACTCTCACCTCAGCAACCTGATTTCTCCCCTCCAATTATTAGATCAAAAACCCAAACCTCTCCCGGTTCTCAGACCATCGCCCCCTTGCTGAGTTAGCAGGTACTCAGGTTCTCATCCACCGACTCACTCCTCTCTTCTCCTGTCCGTGCCCGCACCGGGTCCCACCAGGTCCTCTTACCAGCTAACACAATGCTGAAACTAGCAGAGGAGAGCCCTCAGACTCCTATCAAAGATGTAATGAAAATGGCCTTTAAAGTTGCTTTGTCATCACTGAAAACAGTTTACTAAAAATTTAAAGTCCCTCACATGCATTTTGGGATACTCACTCTTGTCTTCTCCTCTGCTCTACCTGTTCTGCAGCTCAAGTTTTTGTTACTAGGAAAATACCAAACCCCTTTCCCATTATTCTTTTACATCTCTCCTTCCTTATTCTCAGATCCTCGGAGCTGCTGTCAGCCCCACCTTCCCTGTCTTCCCCTTCTGTACCAGGCCTACAGAAAATTCTTAACTGACTTTCTACAGAAGTCTTCACCATGGCTGACTTTAGGACTTTCAGCAAAAGAGTCCCTATAAAAGAGTTCAATGTAGATAAACTTCCTCTTTTAGTGTTGCCTTGTTCTACTTGGCCACTGGCTAAAAAAATAAGCACTTCTATGCTAGACACCCCATTACTTGTTTTCCACAAAATATTTGAACAAGGCCTCTGGCCGTGAGCTGGGGCTTTACAGAGATGGCTATATTTCTAAGATAAAGAAGTTACCATCAGGGCTCCATGGTAACAGCTGTCAGGGGCGAAAAATAAGAAAGGTAGGAAAAAGCTCTTTCCCTCCCAGGTGTCCTTGAAAAGTTAACTTGCCCAGAACCGAGGAAAAAACAGAAACAACAACGGCTTTTTTGAACTTCTGCAGACTGTGAACTTCTGAGCCCCTTCCCTTACATGTTGGGTACAAAATTCTGAAACTACCTATACTTGAGTTTCAGGAGAATAATTGATTACAACAGAAGCAATGCCCTCTGAATCTGGTTGCAACCAAATAGGACGGTTTCGCTGTCTTCGTTGCTATCTTAGGTGCCTTGCCTTGTCCGTCCCTACAACAGCATAATTGTATATAATTAAAAATTGTTTATGTTTTCATGAAATGGTCAACAGATGTGATTAATTGTGTAATGGTGCAGATGTTTCCCAGAGTGCTCTATCATGATGCAGGTTCATTTGAAGATCAAATAGGGGGGCATACAACCCGTTTCAACTGGGAACATATATCCCTCACTTTAGCCATCCTATTCGGAATAGGAGTTGCTGCAGGGGTGGGCACAGGAACCACTGCCCTCGTCCATGGGACACAACAAATGACCCAATTAGAAGAAGCAATAGACCAAAACTAAGATATTAGATACCTCCATCAGAGCTTTGCATGAATTTTTAACCTCTCTCTCTGAAGTTGTTTTACAGAACAGGTGAGTGACACAAAACACACACACACACAGAAAAAAAAATAGCAACATATATGTCAATCAAAATTCATCATAAAATATATATCATCCACAGATCCAAAAATATTCATTTTACTGAACATGGAAGATCACCCATTGGTTGAATATTCAGTTCCAACACGGTTTAGTAGGAGTGACCTCTTCTCACAATTTGTATCTGCCAACTCATCCACCTCACAAGAATGTATGTGTGGTACCAGGTATGATTCTATATATCCATATAAAAATATATGTGCTGAATGGGCTACAGAGAAAGGGAGACAGGAATTCACAATTTGTTAACTTTAAAAACACATGGAGAACTATTTCAACAAAAAATTGACTAGATTTAACTCCTACTCTGTATCATGCAAAAGGCAAGTCCAAATATACACCATGACTCCTCTAAACTGCTTGTATTTCTATTCTGTTTGGGTTATTTTTCTCCATCCTATTAGAAATAGTATTCAGAGTCTGATAGGGTATGTGTTAGTGTCACATACTTCCCACTCTCATCCAGAACAATGCTTTAACATTACTTTCGCCTCAAGTAAGACACAATTATAGGAGAAGAGTTAGAAAATCTGTGAATACCTATCTGGAATGGAAAATGCTCCAGATTTCACATCTTTGGTGGAGGTAGAGGACTTTCTAAAAGTAAGGGACAGGGTAAACACTCCACAAACATGGAGCTCTTCTGGCCTAAGGACTTTTTGAGAATCTCACTCTGAGGTTGGGCACTTGAAATTTAGGTTGTTTTCAGGAGCTTTATCTTCTTTTGTAGTGAGAACATCAAAGGTGGGTCTCCATCACTTTGACCTGAAGGACATGGGTTCTTATTTTCCAATTAACATGAAGCAGGAGGCCTGAATCCTCTCTTTGTTGGTAAACAGTGACCACTGGTGACTAAATGTCTCCCCATGTGAACTGTGAAGCCATTTTGTCCTCCTCCACTTTTTGTGGTGTTTTTCCTGCTGCACTGAGAGTTTAGTATTTGCTTCATGAAATACAAGGAGCCCAACTGAGACACAGTGCTGGAAGGAGTTATGTCACGTGTGGTAGGTCAGGGTGTGCAGGAGAACGCACCAACCAGGCTTCTATCCCTCATTGCTTGCCCCATTGCCCCCTTGTCCATATGACCCTTATTCTGAACATTGCCCTGAAACCTCTCCATATAAAAAGATGACTTTACAATTAAGGATCTGCTGGCTGCACCATGTCAGTCACAAGCCATTTGGAATCCAATGGTAGATCCTCATGGCCCTACTAATGATGTTTTTTCACACACCTGCCCACCAGTGCTCTAGGCCCACTACTCAGCAGACTCAAACGTACTGGCATCTCTTTTCTACAACATTTTCATGAAATCCAGTCAATCAAGGCACTGTCTGGTATACTCATGATCAGCAACAGGACATTCAAAGGTTCTCCAGTGCCACCTGGTCATGGAAATTTTAATAACTACATGGTATTCATCTAGCCATTGTTAAGGATGAAGTTGGAGGCACTGTGGGTTTCAATTCATTCAGAAACCATTAAATAATGAGGAAGCTCATTTTCAATGAAAGCTCTGGAGAACTCTCACAGGCAAGGCTTCCCAAAGAGTGGCCAAAAGGTCACATGAAGCCAGGTAAATTGAGGTCTACAATGTGAGGTCCATGTGTGTTTTGACACTCAACTATGGCTGCCAAGTCTTTCAGAATAAAATCATGTGTTATCCTGGCTGAGATTCTCATTGCTCTGTGGAAAGCCACCCTGGGCCTAGATCTCAGTTTCCAAGGGCGACTCTCATGCGTGGCCTCCTAATATCCCAACACAATTCATGGCAATACTTCTCTGAGTTCAGTTCCAGAACGCAGTCTCTAAGGGGAATCCAACCAGAGTTCAAGCCCAGGTGGACCAAGATATTTCTTACAACCACCACACAAATGACCACAATTAAAACCAAAACACTCAAACAAGGTCCTCATCTTCTTCCATATAGTCACTCATCATAACCTCTGGCTGAAGGTTTCCATGAATGGCTCACCCAAAGACAGTGTCCAAATAAACTCCCTTGCCCCTCATTTGCCTAAAGTCATGTTGGCCTGGACACCCTTCCTGTGAACCAGGAGTGATCAAATAAACCTCCCGTTAATACTGCTCTGTTTCTCCAATTTGTGGCCTACTGACTTTCAATTATAGATTCTTTATGCGATTTGGAGTCATGCAAAAACCTAAGCACCTCTGCAGTAATTTGAAGAACTCATTTGACCCAAGGAATACCAATTCTCACTTGATGGAAGTCAGGAACCTAACAGAGGAAGACGAGAGACTTCATCCACAATTACTGATCTTTTGGCAATTATGGTTTTGGATGCACACATGGGATCATTCTTTAGATCCATCAGCTGCTGAGAATCAAAGTCACAGCCACATACAAGGCCAAGAGGCTAATTTAGACACATCCCTTTCCAAAGCAATTAAGAAAGAGCCACAAGTGATGCCCATTCATTTCCATTTGAAAACTGTTTTCTTCAGGCTTCACAAAGGGGTGGCCTGAATCAAAGACCTTCCTGATATTCAGGGCAACAGAACAATAGGTAAGCAAAAGGCCAAAAGCAGGGTATATCCACTGAGACTTTCCTGGTCACATTGATATCTGAGTTTTCTGAGATGCTGGCCATTCCCTTCAGCTATTCTGTACATGGCCATGCCACAGACCTTGGAGTTGTTACGTATCTTGGACACAAAACCATGAGCCTATTCTGGAGAGTGGCCAGAATAAAGAAGAAAACAGAGACTTAGGAAGGTAGTAGGTATTGCCCATCCATAAGGCAAGTCGCACTCTATTCATAAATTAGGCAGGATGCATAATGGGAAGCTTTCTACTAGACAGGACACATCCATTGTTGCATTCTCTTTTCTCATGTCTACAACCACGGACACAGTGGGATACACAGACATAGAAACACTCATCTTGTCAAACGACTTACTAGAAACAGTTCACTTCAAATCAAACAAACCGCCTTTCGTACCTATTCTCTGAACATGAGACAAAACAACAAACCCACACTCACAAATGCACCTCCTTCCCTCAAGTAGGTCTGTGACTCTCCGGAGTTAACTCTGACTGGTGGGCCATATTATGTTCCCCCAAAATGGCGTGTCCTCTATCAGATCTGGTTTCCTTGACCAACTCTGTGAAGTTGTGAGGAAAAAGTGGCCAGCCACTACCTGCTTTCGCAGGAAAAGTATCTCTTCAGAGCTCTCCTGGTATTTGGCTATACTCACATCAGGAGGTACCAAGAAAGACTGACTCTGTCCTTGCAAAAATCCAATCAAGTGAGCCCGCAGGGACATGGACTGGGATTGCCTCTCGGTGTCTTGGTTCTTGGATAGCAAGTTCAGATAGTTCCATCACCAAGGAAATGAGGTATGTCACTTTCTTTGGAACTGAATGAGGCCACTGCCTTGGCAACCACTTTATCCTAACACTTGCTTCCAAGGGTCCCATGAGATGGAGGCTGCTCCTACTTCCTGGAACACTTTCACAAGTTAGAATGGTATATCAACCATAGACACCTGGGAACAGCTCTCCACACAGGTCTGGTTTAGTCCATCTTCTCTAAAATAAGTAGAGAGATGCTGATTCGGACACATCCCTTTATCCTGACCAGGTTGTTTGACTTGGAATAGGACTTTTGCTCTCTCAGGTCTTTCATACCTCCCTACAACTTCTCCAGGTATCATTTCTGCATGGACCTTTGAGGTTTTCAGCAGGTGGAAGGTCCCCTAATTCCCTGTATTTTAAGAACAACTCTGTTGCTGCTCTTCTGTAAAATGAGATTTAGGGAACAGTGTATGTTTAGGGTTAATAACAGGTTCAATTTGGGTTAGGAATCATTCTGGGCGATGAATAATGGTATTGAGAACGTGCGATAATTACAAGAATATAGAGGTGAAATATCAGTATGGAAACAGAAATCTAGGTATGATTTGAAGCACAGGACCTGTACCTTGGTAGATTTAATGTAGAAGAGAACATCCAGTCAAAATGGATAGTCGGTAGGATTAGGAAGATAGTCGGTAGGTTTAGGAAGAAGAGTGAGTATAGGATTTGGACCAAAAGTTCTTTAGCAATAGGGTTTCTGTTAGAGAATGAATGAAAATTTCAGCACATGTGAAGAGTCAGTCACAACGATGAATTGGGGAAAATAAGTAGGAAAGCAGGTATCAATAGAGACATTATGAAATCAGGCAAAGTATAAAGTGAGTTATAGGATTAGACATTTTCAACAGGGTTTAGTTTGAATATATAATCATTGGAAGAAACAAATATGTTGTCACCAATAGGATTGACATTTGAGAGCATTAGGCAATCTTCACATGGATGTTTTTAGTTATCCATGTTCACATTCCTTTTAGACTTCGGTACAATCATAAGTGTGACATTTACATTTTTTGTTCAGAATTTTACTGTGATAAAATATATATGTGGATCAGGTGACATGAGTATTTCTTCCACCATTTCTGGGAGCAATATTTTGAAGACATATACATTAGTGTTAGGGGTACACAGAGGTGTGCCCTGTGTCTATGAATATAGAGATAATGCATGAATAGACCATCCTGTGAATAAATAATTTAACTGGTTCCACTTTAAATAATGAATTGAATTGATATCTAAAAATATATAAGAAATCTTATATTGATATATAATCATTCATTCCAACCAGTTATACATCTAATGGTAATTTTAGGATTATGGTTTATCATGAAGGGTGTTTGAGTTTTGCTTCATAAGAGATAATGAAAAATGAAAATATTGTAATTGGAAAAAGTCTTATGAAAAGACCAGTCAAGAAACATGGAGGAATACATGTATTCTGAAGCAGGAAGTGACTGATCATTAAACAAATGCCTATAAGTTTTCGAACTTGTGGATGAAATATATATCCTATGATGTGCATAAACTGAAGAAATAGTAATGTACCAGTGTTGAATAGAAATGAACGTCAAAATACACATCATGTCCCCTAGGAATCTACTTGCATTGATGTTACACTGGGTAAGTATCTGTAGAAATATTAGAGTTTGTATGCACCATTCTATGAAGTTACTTTTCAGTACTAGGAAAGAAATATGTATTTCAGGTGGATGATTATTTCTGAGTATAATCTTGTGGAAAGTTTGTTATAAATCCACATATATGAATATGAATGAATTTAGGGAGCGTATAATAAGACACATATATTTCATATTTTGAAAAATCTGGAGAGTATATATACATATATATATATGAACGCACACGCACAGACATTAAAAAGTAGCAATATAGGAGATCCAACATGGTGGCGAACATGGAGAAATCAAGTCTCTGACCTCTTAAGCTGCGCAGGCATAGGGAGTCATAAACTGTCTAAATGCTGTTTGTTCAGAATCACTAGGCAATGCTGACCTGACATGGATCTGGTGCGAACAGTCTGGGCCCCTCAGAAAACACACAGAGCCCGGATCAGCTGCATAGAAGCTCAGATTTGCCTGCTTCTTGTGTCTCAGAACTAACATTCCCTCTGAAATAACTGGTCGGCCCTTCTGAATTTACAGAGGTAAAAGGCCACTGAATTGAAATGGGGCTTCGGAGACACAGTCAGGACCCATCCGTTGCATTGGTCACCTGGAAAAAGGAATGAACGGTCACCATTTGCATGGGATACCACCATGGAAGAGAACTGACGTCATGGGCAGAGGAGATAACTTCATTGAAACCAGTACGACAGGTGTGTAATTCCCTATGCATCTCTCTCCACACAGCGGAGAAACATTAAGGGCCCCTTCCAGCTCTCCTTTAAGGGGCCCTCCCAGGTCTCCCGTGAGAAAGATGACCAGACCGAGGGAATCATGTGTGCTGTGGGACTCGTGGCATGGAATTCCCGGCTACCGCTCCCACCAGTGCTGACAACTGAGGTCTCTTACACCAGCTAATGTGGGCATGGATACCAGAGAGCAAGCAAATTCGCTGAGGGTTCCCAGCCCCAAGCTCTACAAACTTAGGGTCTGAGGGAGGCAAACAGGGAGAGAGTGGCAGGCGTTGATGAAAACAGGACTACCAGGAACAGAGACCTGACGTGTAGCAAGTATTGTGGTGAGTGTCACAGTTGAGCAGAGCCTGGCTTGAGGAAACACTAGAGAAGGTCCTAGGCACTCAGGATTGGAGACCCGCCCAGTCTGGGAGGAAGAGCTGCTGCACAGTGATTGGTTCCCACCTATTGAGAGGAGAAGCTTGGCCCAGTGAGCACAGCTCCACCTACTGGAAGAGAAGTTAATTGAACTCTATGACTGCATGTATTATTATTATTATTATTTTATTTTTACTTTTTTTCTTTCATTTTCATTTTTTGTTGTTGTTCTTTAACTTATTTTAATGTTTTTATTTTTTAAATTTTACTATTATTATTATTATTTTTAATTTTAATTTTCATTTTTAATAATAATTATTATTTTAAAAAAATTATTTCTTTCTTTATTTTCTATTTTTTTCTTTTGTCTTTTCATTTCTTTTCAATTTTCTTATTCCCTCATCCTTGAATTCTACCTGCCTATTCTCATTCTCTTTAGTGACTTCTTCCCATCCCTTCTAATATCTTTCCTCCCAAGCTTCAAATAAATTTATAAGAATAAGCAGTAACTCAGCACTCAAACAAACAAGAAGTAACATGAGCAGCATAAAAAAGCAAGAAAGAAAAGGAGTACAAACAATGAAGGATAACCTAAATATTCAGGAGGACCTAGAATCATCAGAAAAATGGTCATATAAAAAACTCAAGGAATACCTTAGACAGATAGAATGAAACCTTAAAGAGGATACGAGAGAGCAAATAAATACAGTGAAAGAACACATTGAAAATGAATTACATAAACAGATAAAAGAAGAAGTTAATCTTCTTTATCAGGAGATAGAGATTATAAAAATTCAAAGAATAATTCTAGAAATGAAGAAAACGATAAACCAAATTAAAAACTCAATTGAGAGTATCACTAACAGAGTGGAGCAAGTAGAAGACAGAATGTCACATAATGAAGACAAAATATAACATCTTGAAAAGAGTCTAGCCAACACAGAAAGGCTGGTAAAAAATCACGAGAAAAACATCCAAGAGATATGGGATAACATAAAAAAAAACAAACTTATGAGTCATCTGAAGAGAGGAAGGTACAGAGATTCAAACCATGGGAATGAGTAACCTGTTGAATAAAATAATTACAGAAAATTTTCCAGAAATAAAAAAGGAAACGGATATACAAATTGAAGATGCTTACAGGACACAGAGCACACAAAATCACAGTAGACCAACGCCAAGACACATTGTTATGAAGATATCCAATATACAGAACAAAGAGAAAACATTAAAAGCTTCAAGAGAAAGGAGGAAGATTACATTCAGGGGTAAACCAATATGGTTAACAACCTATTTTTCATCACAGACACTGAAAGTGAGAGGATCCTGGAACAACGTATTTCAAACATTGAAAGACAATGGATGCCAAACAAGAATTCTGTATCCAGCAAAATTCAGCTTCAGGTACGACAACGAAATAAAAATCTTTCATGATAAAGAAAAGCTAAAAGAATTTGCAGCAAGAAAACCACCATTGCAAAGTGTCTTGAGCAAAACACTACACGAGGAAGAAATGAAAAACAACAACCAAAACCATCAGTGGGAAGTGCCTCAGTAATGACAGAGGGCGGGGGAAAAGCTAATCATGGAGAAACAAAGTAAATTTAAAAAAACGATAAATATTCAAACATGGATGGCAGTAGAAACCATATATCAATAGTAGCTCTAAACACTAATGGCTTAAACTCTCCAATAAAGCAACATAGGCTTGTAACTTGGTTTCAAAAAACAAATCCAACAATATGTTGCCTCCAGGAGACATATCTGAATGGAAAAGACATACACAGGCTGAAGGTGAAAGGTTGGGAAAAAATATACCATGCACACGGTCCTCATAAGCAAGCAGGGGTGGCCATCCTCAAATCGAATTATTTCGACTTCATGACTAATTTAATCAAAAGGGATAATGAAGGAAATTATACGTTGTTAAAAGGAACCATTCACCAACAAGACATAAAAATTATCAATATTTACGCACCATTAAATGGTGCTGCAACGTTCATAAAACAAATTCTCCTCAAGTTCAAGAATCAAATAGACCACAACACAATAATTATGGGTGACTTCAACACACCTCTCTCACCATTGGACAGATCCTCCAAATAAAAGTTGAATAAAGAAACTATAGAACTCAATATCACAATCAATAACCTAGACTTAACTGACATATATAAAATATATCAACCATCATCAAGTGGATATACTTTTTTTTTAAGCAGCACATGGATCCTTCTCAAAAATAGACCATATATTATGCCATAGAGCAACCCTCAATAAATATAAACTGGTGGACATAATACCATGAAATTTATCTGATTATAATGGAATGAAACTGGAAACCAATGAAAAAGAAGGAAGGAAAAATCCTACATCACATTGAAAATGAACAACATTTTACTGAATGATTAATGTGTTACAGAAGACATAAATGAGAAAATCAAAAAATTCTTCGAGATAAATGAAAATACAGACACAACATATCGGAATCTATGGGACACAATGAAAGGAGTTTTAAGAGGGAAATTCACCACTTTGACGTCATTCCTCAAAAATAGGAAAGAACAACAAATAAATGAGCTCACACTTCATCTCAAAGCCCTAGAAAAGGAAGAGCAAAACAACAGCAAATGTAGCAGAAGGCAAGAAATAACTAAAATCAGAGCGGAAAACAACAAAATTGAAACAAAAGAAACTATTGAAAAAATTACGAAACTAAAGCTTGGTTCTGCGAAAAATAAATAAGAACAATAGACCCTTAGCATCCCTTTATGTTCAAAACATTAGAAAAATTAGAGATAACAGGAACTTACCTCGACATTGTAAAAGCTATCTATGTTAAGCCTCAGGCTAGCATTATTCTGAATGGAGAAAAATTGAAGCATTCCCTCTAAAATCTGGAACAAGACAGAGATGTCCTCTAACACCACTTCTATTCAATATAGTTCTCGAAACACTGACCAGAGCAATTAGACAGATGAAAGAAATTAAAGGCATGAAAATAGGAAAAGAATAACTTAAATTATCACTACTTGCAGCTGACATAATTCTATATATAGAAGACCCAAAAGGGTCTACAAAAAAAAAAAACTACTAGAACTAAGAAATGATTTCAGCAATGTGGCAGGATATAAAATCAACATTCATAAGTCAAAGGCATTTCTGTATATCAGTGACAAAACTTCTGAAACGGAAATGAGAAAAAAAACACTCCATTCACAATATCCTCAAAAAATAAAAATAAAATCATTGGGAATCAACCTAACAAAAGAGGTGAAAGATTTATACAATGCAAACTACAGAACCCTAAAAAGAGAAGTAGAATAAGATCTTAGAAGATGGAAAAATATACACTGTTCATGGATAAGGAGAACTAACATCATCAAAATGGTGATATTCCCAAAAGTTCTCTATAGGTTTAATGCAATGCCAATCAAAATCCTAACGGCATTTCTTGTAGAAATAGAGAAAGCAATCATGAAATTCATTTGGAAAAATAAAATATCCAGAATATCAAAAGCAATTCTAACCAGGAAGTGTGAATCAGGCGGTATAGCGATACCAGATTTCAAACTAAATTTCAGAGCAATAGTAACAATGACAGCATGGTACTGGTACCAAAACAGGCGGGTGGACCAAAGGTACAGAATGGAGGACACAGAGATTAATCCACAATGCTACAACAATCTTCTATTTGATAAAGGAGCTAAAAGCATCAATGGAGGAAGGATAGCATCTTCAACAAATGGTTCTGGGAAAACTGGAAATCCATATGTAACAAAATGAAACTGAATCCCTTTCTCTTGCATGCACAAAAGTTCACTCAAAATGGATCAAGGACCTTGATATCAAATCAGAGACATGGCGTCTGATAGAAGAAAAAGTTGGCTACGATCTACATACTGTGGGGTCGGGCTTCAAATTCCTCAATAGGACATCCATAGCACAAGAGTTAATAACTAGAATCAACACATGGGACTTACTCAAAGTAAAAAGTTGTTTCTCAGCAAAAGAAACAATAAGAGAGGTAAATAGGGAGCCTAAATTCTGGGAACAAATCTTTACTCCTCACACTTCAGATAGAGCCCTAATATCCAGAGTATACAAAGAACTCAAAAAATTAAACAATAAGATAACAAATAACCCAATCAACAAATGGGCCGAGGACCTCAACAGACATCTCAGAGGAGGACATATAATCAACAAGTACATGAAAAAATGCTCACCATCTCCAGTAGTCAGAGAAAGGTGAATCAAAACCACCCTAAGATACCATCTCACTCCAGTAAGATTGGCAGCCATTATGAAGTCAAACAACAAGTGTTAGTGAGAATGTGGGGAAACAGGTACACTTGTACATTGCTGGTGGGACTGCAAATTGGTGCATCCAATTTGGAAAGCAGTATGGAGATTTCTTGGAAAGCTGGGAATGAAACCACCATTTGACCCAGCTATTCCCCTTCTCGGTCAATTCCCTAAAGACCTAAAAAGAGCATGCTGCAGGGACACTGCTACATCGATGTACATAGCAGCACAATTCACAATAGCAAGACTGTGAAACCAACCTATATGCCCTTCAATAGATGAATGGATAAAAAAAAATGTGCCATTTATACAGAATGGAGTATTGCTCTGCATTAAAAAATGACAAAAAATCATAGATTTGCAGGGAAATGGATGGCGCTAGAGCAGATTATGCTAAATGAAGCTACCCAATCCCTTAAAAACAAATGCCAAATGTCTTCTTTGATATATGGAGATTAACTAAGAAGAGAATAGGTATGAAGAGGATGAGAAGAAGATTAACATTAAAACAGGGATGAGAGGTGGGAGGGAAAGGGAGAGAAAAGGGATATTGCATGGAAATGGAAGGAGACCCTCAGGGTTATACAAAATTACATACAAGAGGAAGAGAGAAGAAAGGGGAAAATAATACATGGGGAGAAATTTATTAAGGTAGAGGGGGTAGAGAGAGAAGATGGTGGGAGAGGGGAGGGGAAGGGGGATAGTAGAGGATAGGTAAGGCAGCAGAATACAACAGACACTAGTATGGCAATATGTGAATCAATGCATGTGTAATTGATGTGATTCTGCAATCTGTATACGGGGTACAAATGGGAGTTCATAACCCACTTGAATCAAAGTGACAAATATGATGTATCAAGAACTATGTAATGTTTTGAACAAGCATAAATAAAAATTTAAAAAAAAAAAGAAAACTAACTTCGGTGAATGATGCACGCGAATCCTAATATTTGTACAGTAACTGACCCAGTTTAACATCAATGCAAGTAGATTCCTATCGTACATGATGTGTATTTTGACGTTCATTTTTATTCAACACTGGTACATACTATTTCATCAGTTTATGCACATCACAGGATATATATTTCATCCACAATTTAGCAAATTAATAGGCATTTGTTTCACTTTCAATCACTTCCTGCTTCAGAACACATGGATTCCTCCATATTTCTTGATTGGTAATTTCATGAGACTTCTTTCCAAACACATTATTTTCGATCCATAATCACTTTTGAAGCAAAACTCACACACACTTCATGATAAAAAATAACCCTAAGATTACAATTAGATATATAACTGGTTGGAATTAATGATTGTATGTCAATATATGATTTCTTATATATTTTCAGATAACAATTCAATCCATTATTTAAATTGTAACCAGTTATATTATTTATTTACATTATGTTCTATTCATGCATTATCTCTATATTCATAGACACAGGGTACACCACTTTGTACCCCCAATACTAATTTATATGTCTTCAAATATTGCTCACAGAAATGGTGTAAAAAATACTCATGTCACATGATCTACATATATATTTTATCACAATAATTTTCTGGGCACAAAATGCAAAGGTCACACTTATGATTGTACCAAATCCTAAATGGAAGTTGAATATGGATTACTAAAAACTTCCATTTCCAGTTTGCCTAATGCTTTCAAATGTCATTTCTATTGGTGACTACATATTTGTTTCTTCCTAAAATTATGTATTCAATCTCGATCCTGTTGAAAATGTCTAAACCTATCACTCACTTTACAATTGCCTGATTTTGTAATGTCTCTATTGATATCTTCTTTCCTATATTTTCCGCAGTTCATCATTGGGACTGACTCTTCGCATGTGCTGACATTTACATTCACTGTATAAATGAAACCCTATTGCTAAAGAACATTTGATCCAAATTTTATACTCACTCTTCTTCCTAAACCTACCGACTCTCTTCCTTATCCTACCCACTATCCCAATTTGAGTGGATGTTCTCTTCTACAATCAATCTTCCAAGGTACAAGGTCCTATGCCTTTGATTATCAATTTATCTGAGACAACCGTGCAGAACATAATTAAAAGCTAAGTATCCCAATCAAGGGCCTCATTCCCTTCTGGGCTACAAATCTTACCTAGATTTCTGTTTTCATACTTATATTTCACCTCTATAGTTTTATAAATATCACAGGTTCCCAATACCATTATTCATCCATCAGAATGATTCCGAACCCAAATTGAACATGTTATTAAAACCCTAATGATACACTGTTCCCTCAATCTAACTTTACAAAAGAGAAGGGACAGGGTTCGTCTTGCAATACAGAAATGTAGGGGATCTGCCACCTACTGAGAACCTCAAAGGTCCATGCATATTTGATCCCTGGAGAAGATGTAGGCAGCTATGAAAGACCTGAAAGACCAAAAGTCATCTTCTATGGCAAACAACCTGTTCAGGATGAAGGGTTGTGTCTGAGTAAGCCTCTCTCTTCTTAATGTAGAGAAGATGGACCAAACCAGGCCTATGAGGAGAGCTGTTCCCGCAAACTGGTGTGGCCAATTTGGAAAGCAGTATGGAGATTCCTGGGAAAGCTTGGAATGGAACCACAATTTGACCCAGCTATTGCCCTTCTCGGACTATTTCCTGAAGACCTTAAAATAGTGTATACCTCTGGGATACTGCCTCATCGATGTTCTTAGCAGTACAATTCACAATTGCTGCACTGTGGGCCCAACCTAGATGCCCTTCAATAGATGAATGGATAACAAAAATGTGGCATTTATACACCATGGAGTATTACGCAGCACTAAAATATGACAAAATCATGGAATTTTAAGGGAAATGGATGGTAATAGAGCAGATTATGCTTAGTGAAACTAGCCAATCCCTAAAAAACAAATACCAAATGTCTTCTTGGATATAATGAGAGCAACTAAGAACAGAGCAGGGAGGAAGAGCAGGAAGAAAAGATTTACATTAACAGAGACATGAGGTGGGAGGGAAAGGGAGAGAAAAGGGAAATTGCATGTTAATGGAGGGAGACCCTCATTGTTATACAAAATTACATATAACAGGTTGTGAAGGGAATGGGAAAATAAACAAGGAGAAAAAATAATTACAGTAGATGGGGTAGAGAGAGAAGATGGGAGGGGAAAAGAGGGGGATCATAGAGTATAGGAAAGGTAGCAGAATGCAACAGTAACTAATAGGGCATTATGTAAAAATGTGGATATGTAACCAATGTGATTCTGCAATCTTTATTTGGGGTAAAAATGGGAGTTCATAACCCACTTGAATCTAATGTATGAAATATGATATGTCAAGAGCTTTGTAACGTTTTGAACAACCAAAAAAAAAAAAGTAGCCATGTATATGCCAATCGAAATTCATCATGATATATATATATATATATATATATATATATATATATATATATATATATATATAATCCACAGATGCAAAAATATTCATTTTACTGAACATGGATTTATGTATAATGTTATTGAACTAGGAAGCTCACCCATAGTTTGAATTTTCAGTTCAAACAGCGTTTAGGAGTAGTGATCTCTTCTCACAATTTGTATCTGCCAATTCAGCCACCTCACAAGTATGTACGTGTGATACCAGGTAGGATTCTCTATGTGCATATAAAAATACGTGTGCTACAGAGAAAGCGAGACAGGATTCCCATATTTGTTAAGTTTAAAAACACATGTAGAATTATTTCAACAAAAAATTGACTAGATTTATAGCTCCTATACTATATAATGCAAAAGGCAATTCCAACTACACACCATGCCTCCTCTGAACGGCTTGTATTTCTATTCTGCTTGGGTTATGTTTCACCATCATATTAGGATTATTAGTCAGAGTCTAGTAGGGTATGGGTTAGTGTCAGGAATTCAGTATTTCAAATGGAAAATTGGAAAATGAATCCAATGTGTATGCAAATATGTGATATACAATCATCTTCCCACTCTCATCCAGAACAATGCTTTGACATTACCTTTGCCCCAAGTAAGACACAATTAGAGGATAAGAGTTAGAAATTCTCTGAATACTTATCTGGAATGGAAAATGATCAGGAGTTCACAACCTTGGAGGTGGTAGAGGAGTTTCCAAAAGGAAGGGACAGGGGTGATCGCTCAACCTGATCTTTCATTAATATTTGGAGCCATCTTGCCTTAAAGCCATGGAAAGATAATTTTTGCTTTACTATAAATTACTGCAAATTCTGAACCTGCTTGGAATGCCTGCCCATGCCTTGAACTCACCCATGCCTGTCTTACTGACCAGATCACAGCCCTCTCTGAAACCTTACTGACACCTCATAAATATTGGCCTTCCCTGGCCAGACAACGACCCTCTCTGAGGCTCTAATGGTCCTCATAATTTCTGATGCTGGGGCCAGCAAATAAAAAATGATAACTACAGTTAGTGTGATGCTTGTCAAAGTTCTGTTTTCTGATACTCCCTTTTTGTGTAACTTTTTGGGCTATAAAGCTGGGGTGTAGGAAAGGTGGGGATGCTGTCTTTTTCCCGCTGTTTTGAGAAGGAGAGTCAGCCTAGCCGGTTGAACTAATAAGCTTGCCTTAATTTGATTTTAATTGGAGTCAGTGGTCTTTTCTTGCATCTTGGTCTAACATTTTGGAGTTCCCCAGCGAGATGACGTGACCAGATCACAAGACCAGACTGCTGGAAATTCTGACGCTGGCCTTTCCTCCAGGGCTCAGGGCTGGAGAGCCAAGTTCCAAAGCCTTGGAGTGAGCCTTCGGTCCAGGGAGCACTGCAGTGAACCATCACACTAAAACTATTAGCAAGCACCTGGTGGAGGAGGCCTCCATTGGTAGGTGGTGCCTTTATAACATCTGATATCTGGTTAAGGGAGATGTCTTCTGATTACAGAGAGGTGGCCTGGGAAGGCTCACATGTACTCCTGTCCAGGACAGTAACAAGAATTGTTCTGTCCTCTGTTCTGTTCTGTATGGAATTTCTCTGAAAGGGTAGAAAGGTGCAGCCGGGCACGCAGGAGCTCCTACCCCGGAGCTTCAGCAAGACATTTCATTGCTCCTCAGTTTTTCTGTATCTTCACCAGGTTTCTGTTTCTTTGTGTTTTGTTTTGTGTTCTATATGGTTTTTGTTTGTTTGTTTTTGTGCATTTTGTTGTTTGATTTCTGTGGTAAAAACTTAAGGATATTGGACGTAAAAATGGGTAATAAAGCAAGTAAGCCTTACACCCTTTGGACTGTGTTCTAAAAAACTGTGATGAAGTTTACCCCCCTTTGTTAAGCAGGATGAGAAAAGCCCCTAGCTGGCAGCCTGGAACTCACCCACTGCAGAGGGCAATGCCTGCTGGCCACCAAGGAACAGAGTATCTCCCAGGTTAACAATGGAAACTCCTTTAAAACCCCTTGTTGCTCCAGTTCAAGAGAGTCACAACCTTTGGGCAGAGTCCCCTGTGTTTCTGCTTTGTTAGCAAAGCAGCAAATCTCCCTTTTTATTTGTCTCAAACCTTGTCCTCATTATTAAATAGGTATTAATTCGCTTCAAGGTCAGAAACCGAAATTTAAGTTACAAATTTTGATAACCCCCCGACCCTGGAACTTTTTGAGAGGTGACTACTGAAATGTTAGGAGATGGAGCGAGATTGGGGTGGAACCAAACCAGAGGAGCTAGTCCCATAAGTAAAAGGAGGGACTGAGGGACTCCCAGCATCTACCAAAGCCCTGCTGCTTCAAGGAATTCCTTCCTTCGTTCCCTGCACTGTAAGGATTATGCCACCTCTGTCTTCTTAAAAAAAAGAAAAAGAAAAAGGGGACACTAAATGCAGTAAAGTCACCATGGAAACCCTTGATATTACATTTCAGCTTGCCCTCTGTGAAAACATCTGATCCCCTTGTGAGGACATCTATCCTGCCACTGGTGTAGGAAATTTTTCTCTTATCTGCTCTGTTTTTAAGGCTTCTGTCTGTCAGCCATAGTCTGGAGCTCCTTTCTGTCTGTCTTGTGTCTTTGTTTCTGGCCCTTTAAGACATGTGCAATAATGTGCTGATATTATAAATTGTTTCTTGGGAATGATATTAGTTCAATGTGTGTCTAAATGATGATGTTTTATTGTAACAATCTGGTATCTGGATGCGTTTTTGTAGGATTGCTCAATCTTGCAGTTAAAAGTCGGGTTTAGGTAATTGTTTAGTTTATGATTTCAGATAATTCATGCCAGATAACTTAAATACTTAGGATGGAAAACTAAAGCACTCTACTTCCAAGTTGGCAAGTAACTTCCCAAACATTCAATTTTACTTGTCACTAATTTTGAATTGGGTAGACTGAGAAAATATCACAGTGTGTACCAGTGCATTAATTTGGACAAGGATAGTAAATCATAGTATGGTATCTGTTGACAAAAGAAGATGTAAAGATATAAAATTTTGTGAATTTCATCTTAAAATTGTATCATAATTTTCAACATCCGAATCTCAAAATTATGGTTAAAATGCCTTAGGCCTGAGGTGTCTGCTCAGAATAGCAGTTTTTCCCTGCACCTTTCAGACCTCAGCCAGGACTTTTGTTGAAATGCAAATGAAAGAAGCCTGCAAGCTCAGTAGGAGACTGATCTGAGGCCTAAGGCAGGAAAAAAGGTAAATTGTATGGTATTTATTAATTACTGGGCAGTCATTTTTTCTAGGACTCTTATTTTTTTCCTTAGATTCTGTATTCTTTTTTTGAGCTCATGAATTTGATCCTACAGACCTAGGTTAATGTTTTTCTGATCAGCTCTATCTTTGACCAACAGTGGAGTTTTTGAAACATTGCAATGGAGATTTCAACTGCAAAAAGCTACAAGGCCTTTACTATTATTATGTGTGCACACTTTTGTTATGTGTTGTATGTCTATATATACATATATCCCTATATCATATATATGTTATACAAATTAACACATATAAGGAGCACTCATAAAAAAAGCACTCATAAAAACAAATTTTAAAACGTGGATCCAAAGATCTTTAATTCAAGTGATTTAATTGGTACAATTTAAATTGGATAAACAGATAAAAATAAATGTCTTTAAATTTAACCTTACAAGTTTTTCTAGGTGTTCAAAAATCTAATAAAATATTAATGCCGACAAAAGGTCTAATATGCCTTGGTTCTAGGACTTTTTCTTCAACAAAAAATGGTACACTGTTCAATACATTTGTCTAATATTTTGATAAATAAGTAAAGTAAATTTGATATGGGATTACTCATTCATGAGTACTTTTGTTAGATATCTGATTGATTTACTAAGGTCTGTATAAGTTTGTCCTAAAGTCTGTATAAGATTGTAAAAATCAGTCATGTGTTTAAGAGACAAAAATTTCTTAAAACATAAGTTTACCCATAACATTGTGGTTATTAAGTTTTATTTTTCTAGAGCAAGCAACCATAAAAATTAAACAACTGATTAAATAAGAACTGTTATTTTAGAGCACTGTACTGCCATTTCTTTAAAAGCTAAACTTGGTAAATGTAGAAAAATCAATGCAATTGTGATGCTATTAATGTGCTCATATCTTCCAGGTATACAAGTCTGTAAGGTAGAAACTTTAAAAGAGCATTATATCAAGCTGGTGTTCTGAAGTTGTATGGTAAAAAAAAAATATATATATATATATATATATATATATATATATATATATATATATATATATATATATATATTGGGATTTATTTACCTGTTGTCAATAAGATATGTAAACTTTTATGTTACTTTTTATATTGGGGAACAATTTAAATGTATTTTAAGTTAATGAGAGCCTAATCTATGTAAAGGTTAAAAAGTTTCAGCCTTTTTTTAATTCATGTTTTAAATGCTATATCATATGGTGTTAGCTAATGTTCATGTGACCTCAAACAATTTATGTAAACTTTGTAAAATGATATTTAAAAAACAAAGATTAGTTTTAGAATTAAAACACTTAAGATTAATAAAGAGCCCTTCCTTACCTGAGATAAGGCTCTGTGTCCCATCTTATTATGTGAGAATGACTACGAAAGCAGTAGGTCAGATGTTATTTCATTTAAAGATATTTTCAAAAGTTTTTTTTTTCCTGTCAATATTACTAGCATCTCAAACAGAGGATATAATGTATAACTCAGCCAACAATTTTAGGGTAGCTATTACACGAACTAAGTTTGTTTACTGTTGTTAATTTTATTTTGTAATTTCCTTATGGGTGATATAAAGATTCGCTGTTAGTGTTTTACAGAAGTGTTGCTTTAAGAACACAACATTGGTTAATTTAAGATAATTAGCCATCACCTACAAGACAGACAGAATAATACAGATCCCAAATAATAAAAAGATAAATAATTTTAAATTATAGACATTAAAGCCCAGTACTCTTAATATAAGTCTGTTAAAATTTATTTGATGGATGTTTAAGATTAGGATTTAAAATTAAAGTTATATGAAAAGGGACAAGAAAACCAATATTTGGCTCTTGCCCTCTGAGTCAGTCTGTATCCAGGGAACAGCGGACTTCTCTAAAGAGCTTTGCAACTCTGAACCACATAACTTCCTGATCAGGGAGATTAATGAGACCACTGGAGAACAGAAAGCCAATCAGTGCATTTGCTACGAAGAGGAGAGTCATCAGAGAAGGGAGACATCCCTGATGCTTCCGAGGGAAGCCACATGGTCAAACAAGACCTGGACCCACCTAGCGCAAATGGCACTAGCAGAACTGAGAAGCTGCTCTCAAGTTTCCCCAGGAATGACTCCCATAAAAGCTCAGCTGACTGTTCACAATAGATAGAAACAAAAGTCAGTTTGACTGCTTCATCTTAAACACTTAGAAAAGACAGTTAAAAGCAAATTACAGCCATTCCTGGGCATTTTATATAATAATAATAATAATAATATTTTAAGGTATACACTTTATGTTAGCCTCCCAAAATAAGTAAGACTGGAGGCTACAAAGAAGGATTCTCAGACAGGAATGCCTGATAACTATAAAAAGAGACTATCAAGATTATCTGCCAGAGGCAGAAGATTTTAGTTTAAGGCCTACAGATATTCTTAACCTAAACACATAGGCTTGGTATTTGTTAGTATGATTATCCAGCAATGAGTAAGAGAATTAAAGGTTTCTCTATTAGACACAGAGGTCATACTAGTAAAAGTATTTTGCAAGATCAGATGACATTAAATTATTAAACTGAATCTTATGGGGAGGGACAAATGTAACACTAAAAGTTAAATATTAAGTTGACAGTCCTGATAACTGTGGATATTAAAGACTGGTGAGGGAACTTCTATACAGTGACATGTTCCAGCTGCTACAACATTTATTAAGTACTCATGTTTTTTTGTTTCTCTCATAGAAGAACCCATCCCCAGATGGCTTTACTACCTGTTCTTCCCCATCCAGACTTCAAACCTAACTGACTTCTAAAAGGCAACTAATGTCCCTCAGGCGGTGCCCCCTCACATCACCCTCTCTCAGCTCAGAAGAAGTCTAAATGAGTGACGCCTCTCTTCTTACAACAATGGAGACAAAAATAAATAGAATACCAATATAAGTAATTAATTAAGTCAGGTAAAATCAGGGAGACCTGTTTCTGGGTGAGTTCAAAAAATCGGGAGACTGTTACCTGAGGGATTAAAATTCCCACAGTGCTCTTCCTACCCAATCAAATATATGAAAGGAACACATTAGAAAAGGGGGGAATGATTGACCCAACCTGATCTTTTATTAAAATTGGGAGCCATCTTGCCACAAAGCCATGAAAAGATAATTTTGGCTTAACTATAAATTACACCAAATTCTGAACCTGCTTGGAATGCCTGCCCGTGCCTTGAACTCACCCATGCCTGGCTCTCTGACCAGATAACAGCCCTCTCTGAAACTTTGTTGACACCTCATAAATATTGGCCTTCCTTGGCCAGACGACACTCTCTGAGGCTCTAATGGTCCTCATAAATTCTGATGTTGGAGCCAGCAAACAAAAATGTAAACTACCATTAGTGTGATGCTTGTCAGAATTCTGTTATTTGTAACCCCACTTTTGTGTAACTTTCTGGGCTATAAAGCTGGGCAGCTCTCCTGTTCCCGACGTTTTGGGAGGGAGAGGCAGCCAGGGTGGTGGAGATAATAAGCTTGCTTTAATCTGATTTTAATTGGAGTCAGTGGTCTTTTCTTGCAACCTGGAAGGTAAACACTACACAAACCTGGAGCTCTGCCGGACTAAAGACTTCTTGAGAAACTGCCTTTGACGATGGGCACTCGACATATATGTTGTTGTCAGAAGCTTTAGCTTCCATTCAAATGAGACCATCAAAGCTGGGTCTACATCTATGAGACCTGGAGGACATTGTTTCAATTTTTTCAGAGAACATGAGGCAGCAGTGCTGACTTCTCTCTGTAGGTAAACTGTGGCCACTGAAAGCTAAGTGTCTCTGCATGTGGACTGTGAAGCCATTTGGTCATCCTCCACTTTTCATGGTGTTTCTTCCTACTGCACTGGGAGTTTGGTATTTGCTTCATGAAATGCAATGAGTTAAACTGGGACACAGTGCTGGAGGGAGTCCTGTCACGTGTGGTGGGTCAGGGTCTGCAGGAGAATGCACCAACCAGGATTCTATCCCACATAGCTTGTCCCTTTGCCCATAGCAACCTGATTCTGAACATTGCCCTGAAACGTCTCCTTATAACAAAATGCCTTTTATGGAGAGGTTTCAGACATATAAGTGATTCCTGACTGTAACATGTCAGCCACAAGTCATTTGGAAGTCAATGCCAGAATCACATGTCCCGACCACAGATGTTTTAACACACAACTGCACACAACAGCTCTTGACCCACTACTCAGCAGGCCCCAACTTACTGGCATCGCTGTTCTACACCATTTTCATAAAATCCAGTCAATCAAGGCACTGTCTGGTACACTCAGGATCAGAAACTGTACATCCAAAGGTTCTCCAGTGGCAGGTGGCCATGGGAAGTTCAAAAATTTCATGGTATTTATCTAGCCATTTTCAAAGATGAAGTTGGAGAAACTGTGGGTTTCAATTCATTAAGGAACCATTAAATTTAGAGGAAGCACATTTCAATGAATAATCTAGAGAACTCTCACAGGCAAGGGTTCCCAAAGACTGGCCAAAAGGTCACATGAAGCCAGCCCCATTGAGGTCTACAATGTAAGGTCCATGTGTGTTTTGACTCCCAACTATGGCTTCCAAGTCTTTCAGAATAAAATCATGTGATATCCTGGCTGAGATTCCCAGTGCTCTGTGGAAAGCCACTCTGGGCTTAGATCTCAGTGTCCAAGGGCGACTCTCATGTGTGGCCTCCTAAAATCCCAACACAATTCATGGCAATACTTCTCTGAAGTCAGTTCCATAAAGCATTCTCTAAGAGGAATCACAGCAGAGTTCAAGCCCAGGTGGACCCAGGCATCTCTTACAACCACCACACAAATGACCACAATTAAAACTAAAACACTCCCACATGCTCCTCATCTTCTTCCACATAGACACTCATCATAAACTCTGGCTGGAGGTTTCCATGAAGGGCACAGCCCAATACACTGTTCAAAATAAGCACCCTTGCCCCTCATTTGCCTAAAGTCAGGGTGGCCTGGATACCCTTGCTGTGAACCAAGAGTGATCAAATAGGCCTGCCCTATATCTGATCTGCTTCTCCAATTTGAGGCCTAATGACTGTCTGGGATAGATTCTTTATGTGAATTGGTGTCATAGAAAACCCAAGCCCCTATCGACTAGCCTCTGCAGGGATTTGAAGAACTGATTTGACCCAAATGATCCCTATTCTCACTTGATTTAGCTCAGGAAGCTTACAGAGGAAAGTGAGAGACTTCATCCACAATGACTGCTCTTTCGGCCATTTTGGTTTTGGATGCACACTTGGAAAATTTCTTTAGATCCATCAGGTGCTGAGAATCTAAGCCACTGCCACCACACCAGGCCAAGTGGCTGTTCCAGACACATCCCTTTCCAAAGCAATTAAGCAAAGAGCCACAGGTGATGCCCATTCATTTCCATTTGAAAACTGTTTTCTTCAGGCTTCACAAAGGGGTGGCCTGAGGCAAAGACCTTCCTGACATTCAGGGTAATAGAAACATAAGTAGGCAAATGGCCCAAAGCAGGGTTTCTCCACTGAGACTTTACTGGTCACACTGATATCTGAGTTTTCTGAGATGCTCCCATTCCCTTCAGCTATCCAGTACATGGCCATGTAACAGAGCTTGGACGTGGTACATATCTTGGAAACAAAACCATGAGGATACTCTGGAGAGTGGCCAGTATTCAGGAAGAAAAGAGGAACTTAGGAAGATAGTAGCTGTTCACCATCCATTAGGCAAGCCGCACTCCATTCTTAAATTGGGTGGGAAGAATGCTGGGAAGCTTTATACTAGACAGGACACAACCATTGATGCATTCGCATTTCAAATGTCTACAACCACGGATACAGTGAGATACACAGACATAGAAACACTCGTGTTGTCAAACGACTTTCTAGAAACTTTCCAGTGCAAACATACAAACCGCCATTCCTACCTATTCTCAGAACATGAGACAAAACCACAAACTCACACTGACACCCACAACAGCACCTTCTTCCCCCAAGTATGACTGTGACTATCCTGAGTGTCCTCTGACTGGTGGGCCATACTATGTTCCCACGAAATGGCCTGTCCTATCTCAGATCTGGTCTTCTTTGCAAACTTTTTGAAGTTGTCAGGAGCCATGGTTGAGCCACTACCTGCTTTCTCAGAAAAAGCCGCTCTTCAGAGCTCTCCTGAAATTTGAGCATCATCTCATAAGTAGGTATCAAGAAACAATGACTCTGTCTTTGGTAAATTCAAACAATTGAGACCACTGGGACTGAAACTAAGACTTGCTCTGGGTGCATGGCTTCCTGGATCCCATGTTCAGAGAGTTCCATCACCAAGGAAGTGTGGTAGGTCACTTCCTTCAGGAACTGAATGAGGTCACTGCCATGGAAAACCACTTTGTCCTAACAGTTGCTTCCAATGGTCCCATGAGATGGAGGCTGCCCCTACTTCCTGTGACACTTTCACAAGTTAGAATGGTATATCAACCATAGGCATCTGGGAACAGCTCTGTACACAGGCCTGGTTTGGTCCATTTAATCTACATTAAGAAGAGAGAGGCTGATTCAGACACATTCCTTCATTCTGACCAGGTTGTTTGACATGGAAGTTGACATGGATTTGACTTTTGCTCTCTCAGGTCCTTCATAGGTAAAAAGGTCGGTCAAAAGTCGGAGGAAAAGACCACCAAGAGACTGTCTCATGCCACAGCAAAGGGTTTATTGGGCGTCCAGCATGCTGCGGCTCAGAGCTATCTTCAGAGGAGCAAAGAACAAAGAGCCCCAAGAACAACTTGAGCAGAGTTTATTTACATTCTTTAGAGAGGGCAGGGACTTTGCATACATCATAGCCTCCTTTAGCAAATCAACATACCACGGGAAAATCAAATAACAACCCAAAAACATGATTAGCATATTCATTGGCAGGAAGGGGTCGGACAGGGGGTGATTGGTTAGCCCTGAGAAGGGGTATATGTTTAAACTGATTGGTTGAAGCCCTGAGATGTATACGTGATGAGCTGCACGGTTTCTACGAAGGGGTTGTTTAGTAACTAGGTGGTCAGGGAAGATTTCAACACACATCTAATTGGCAGTTTCGAGAATTGTCTTAACTGCCACAGGAATTTCAGGTTCTGAGTGCAGCTTGGAAACTTTACAAAACCTGGTTCTTTAAGTTTCAATTTTAATTTCTTTTATTCTTTCATTTCCCACTCCTTTTTCTTACTATATTTAATCTTAAAAGCAATGAATCATAATTATTGCGGGGTCTCACACTCTATTTCTGCCAGTGGAGCGTATTTCTGTCTGATTACCATGAGTTTTTCCTGCCCAATTTGAGCCTGGAGAAAGGAAACTATGGGGTTAAGCAAACAAGGTCCCAAAGTTAGCAACACCATAAGGATGATCAGGGGTCAAGCTAAGCCTGACAGGAGTGTAGTTAACCAGGGGGACTGGGTAAACCATGACTCAAACCACCCTTGTTGAATCTCCCTTTCTCTCTGGCGCTCTTCAAGGCATTTTCTCAATTTACTCATGGATTCTTTTACAACTCCAGTATGGTCAGCATAAAAACAACATTCTTCTCTCAGTGCAGCACAGAGGCCCCGCTCCCTCATGAAGAGGAGGTCTAATCCTCACCTGTTCTGTAAAACAACTTCAGAGAGATTTTAAGGATTCCTACAGCACTGTGATGGAGGTCTCTAATGTCTTCCAGTCTTGATCTATTGCTGTTTCTTATCAGGCCATTTGTTGTGACCCATGGATCATAGCAGCTGTTCCCATACCCACTCCTGCAGCAGCTCCTATCCTCAATAGGATGGCAAGAGTAAGGCACACTGGATGCCAGCAAAATCAGGTTGTTTGTCCCCCTAGTAGACCTTAAAATGATTCTGCATCATAATAAAGCACCCTGGGGAGTATCTGCACCATTACACGATAATTTACAGAGCTGTCAAATACATGGGTTGAAATGCAAGGAGTTCTGACTGTGTGGAGTTCAGTACAATTAAGGTTCCTTTAATTAGTTCCCAGGGGCAGGAGTCAGCTGTACTCTGGACTGGGGAAGTAGGCAAAGATGGAAACTGGGAAGTATGAGATGGTAGAGGGGTTCTGGTAGATCTAGGCATGGGAGGTTTTGGAGGCTTAATTCCTGGCTTGAGGGGATTTTGCCCTATTGCTGTGGGATTTTCTTCCTTTTTAAGCAGGATGGTGAACCAGTGACCAACGTCATAACGAGGGCCATAAATATAGAATCGCATTTCCCACGTATTTCCCATAGACCATGTTGTTCTGAGGTAGCCCCTTCCTTTGGAAGTGAAAGTTATATTGAGGGGGTAACATAGACTATTCTTTCCACAGCGAGTTTTTGACACAACTTGGCTAGCGGCACATTTCTTGGGATCAAACCAGGTGTCATTTTTTCCTACCTGAATGATACTGTCTGGGGAGTTTGGGTTCAACCATGTAGCTCCCGTTTGTTCACAACCCCAAGATCTAAAATAAAAGTCACTGGGTCCTCCACAGGTTTGGGCCTGTTTGCGACTTCGGAAATCAGCTGGGCACACATAAAAATCAAGACTGGCTAGTTTACACCTGAGCTGGGGAAGATGATATCCATAATTCATGGGGTAAGGTGGTCTATGTTGCCCTGGTTTGGGTTTGAGTGGAATCTGTGTGGGGTCCTCTATGTAAGGGAGATCCCAGTCAGAGAGGCCTATGGCAAGCTGACAAATGTCCAGGTAGAGAGATGGCCACCAAGTCCATAAGAGAGCTGTATGTGAAATAGACCACACTACTTGCCCAGTAGGATTTATAGCTTGCCATTGTTGCTGAACAGGCTGATGGGGATAAGGACTGCTGGTGATCAGGGGAAGAATCGATAGCCCTACCCACACGACGGACACGCAACTTGAGAAGATTACCAGTCTGTTCCAGTTTCCAGCCGGAGGCTGGACAGGGTGCAGGCTTGAGATGGGTGGCATGGATCCAGGAAGTGATTCCATCCACTTTCACCACTGTAGGTGTTATAAGCAGCACCTGGTATGGTCCTTTCCAGCGGCGTTCCAGGGATGATACCTGATGACGTCTCACGTAGACGCAGACTCCCACTTGATATCGATGTGGGGTTCCCTCGTCTCCAGGCTGATAAGCAGTGGAAAACTGTTTCCACAAGTATCACTGGGTGCTGTGTTTGTTCATGGGATTTAAGTCTGTCAAGCAAGGGGGTGTGAAAGGAATCATTAAGTCTCAGAGTTGGGGTTAGGTCCCTTACTGGAGGAGGGGCACCATAGGGAATTTCATAAGTGGTGAGTTTACACAAAGTGGCAGAGGGTGTATTTCTTGCACGAAACAGTGCTTAAGGCAGGAGCATACTCCAATTTTTTATGCCGGTCTCCAAGCTTAATTTCGTTAAAGTCTCTTTGATGGTTCTAATCATCCTTTCTACCTGTCCTGAGCTCTGGGGTCTATAAGCACAATGTAACTTCCTATTAATCTTCAGGGTCCTGGTGAATCCCTGACTTACCTGGGCAAGGAATGCCGGTTCATTATTGGACCCTATTACCTTAGGCAGGCCGAAATTTGGAAAAATGTCTTCTAGAATCTTTTTGAGCACCGTCTGAGCCGTTTCTTTCTTCATGGGAAAGGCTTCAACCAATCCTGAAAGAGTATCTACAAAGACTAGGGGATATTTAAGTCCATACCTTCCTGGCTTAATTTCAGGAAAAGTCCACTTCCCAGAATTGTCCTGGTCTGGTTCCTCGTAAGCGCTTCCCTGCAGGAAGCTTGGATGGGTAAGCATTAACTAATTGGCAGACTTGACAAGCTCTAGTCACCTGCTAAGCTATTTCTTTCCTCTGTGAGTCAGTCAATAATAAATCCTTTCTTCGGTCTTTTAAGAGTGTCTATATCTTCTTTGAGCTTAAGTGGGTGAGCTAGTGCACGTCTTTGACATAACGGTGGGCTTTTTGAAATTGTAAACTTGGCTCTGTAGCGTCCCAGAGTTCTGTATCTGTCTCCTCAGATGATAAGTTGCCTGAATGTTCCAGTGTGGCCAAGTCTCCTGAATGTTGATCCCCCTGGTGTGGAAAAAGTTAACAGAGTCACTCCGTTTAGGGCTGCCAATTAAGCTTCCTCATCTGCCCTTCTGTTTATAAGTGCAACGAGGTCGTTTCTCTTCTGGTGCCCTGGACAGTGCACTATAGCTAGTTCCTTAGTGCCCTGCACTGCTGAGAGACGGTGGAGGATCTCAAATTTGTTCTTTATTTTTTTCCCAGTGGAGGTTAATAGCCCCCTTTGCTGGTAAATAGCCCCGTGCACATTAGCATTGCCAACTGCATAGCGGCTATCAGTGTATATGGTGGCCCTTTTGCCTGTTGCTAGTTCCAATGCTTTCGGAAGGGCAATCAGTTCTGCCTTTTGGACTGATGTCTCTTCTGGGAGACCAGAGGATCAGATGACATTAGTTTTGCTAACTACTGCTGCTCCAGCCTGCCACATACCATCTTGGAGGAAGCTGTTCTCTTTCGTAAACCATACGACTTCAGGGTGAGGCAGTGGCTGGATCCTACAAGTCTCGTCCTATACTGGTTTCCTCTGCCAGTATGTGTTGACACTCATGAGCAACAGGTCCTGATGATTCTTCTGGCAGCCAGGTTGAGTGGAGCAGAAGGTCCAAGAGTTATTCTGTCTTTGCTAATCCAGAGGCTCTGGTAGTGGTTTATTCTGGAGTTTGATAGTCACCTCTCTGGAGGTTGACAGATGATGCTCTCCAGGGCATGGGGGGCTATAATGGTTAGCTTCTGTCCCAACGTTCATTAATGAGCATCTTTTATTAGAAGCGCTGCCGCTGCTATAGCTCTTAAGCAACAGGGCCACCCAGTAGCCACTGGGTCCAGTTTTTTTGATAAGAATGCTACCGGCCTTTTCCAAAGTCCCAAAGTCTAAGTGAACACTCCCCGTGTTATTCCTTTCTTTTCCTCGATGTAGAGAGTGAAGGGTTTATCTATATCTGGGAGTGCTAAGGCCGGAGCAGATAGCAGCACCTTTTTTTGACATATCAAAAGCTTGTTGGTGCTCAGGGTTCCATTGGAATTGGGCATTCCACTTTATCAGCGGGTATAAAGGGGCAGCCAGAGAGGCGAACCCAGGAATCCATCACCTGCAAAAGCCAGCAGTCCCAAGAAACTCTCTGAGTTGTCTCTTATTAGATGGGGGTGGTATCTGCACAATGGTTTGTTTTCTGTTCTCAGTGAGCCATCATTTGCCACCCCTAAGAGAATAACCCAGGAAGATTACTTCTTGCTGAAAAATTTGGGCCTTTTGGCAGAAGCCCTATATCCAAGCCGAGCAAGCTCGGATAATAGTGCTTGGGTCCCAGACTCATAGTTCTCCTTGGTGTCCGCTGCCAGTAGCAGATCATCCACATATTGGAGTAGGGTGACTTCGGGGTGTGCAGTTCTGAAGTCATTTATGTCCCTGTGGAGGGCTTCATCAAAGAGAGTGGGGGGGGGGGTTTGAACCCCTGTGAGAGTCTAGTACAGGTTAGTTGGCCATATGTTAAAGTTTCTGTGTCTATCCACTCGAAAGCAAACAGCAACTGACTGTCCTTATGTAGGGGCAAGCAGAAGTAAGCATCTTTTAAGTCCAGCACAGTGTACCATTCCCGCTCCAGATTCAGAGTGCTAAGCAAATTATATGAATTGGGTACTGTGGGGTGAATGTCCTGAACTCTGTTGTTGATGTCTCTTAGGTCTTGAACAGAACTGTAGTCCCTAGTTCCTGGCTGTCTTACTGGTAGCAGGGGATATTCCAGGCTGATTGACAGGGCCTTAGGACACCAAGGGCCAATTATTTCTGAACATGGGGACTTATCCCATCCTTAGCTTCTTTGCTTAGAGGATATTGTTTAACACTGATTGGAGAGGCAGAGGCTTTTAATTCTACTACTATTGGAGGTTGTTTTATGGCTAGACCTAACCCAGCAGTTTCTGCCCAGGCATTAGGATAATCTTTTATCCATTTCTGTTGTAGTTTGCCTCTTTGATCAGTCCTAGGGGGCACGAAGTGTTGATGTTCATCTTCGACAGACAATGTCAATTCTGTGACTATGGGAGTTTTTACTGAAGGTTTTAGAACATCCACTTGGGGACCATCAGGGTTAAAGGTTACTCTAGCCCCGAGTTTGGTAAGCAGATCTCTGTTCATCAATGGGGCTGGGCATTCTTGGATTACTAGGAAAGAGTGGTGGACTTTTCATTTTCCTACTTCCATAATCCTCTTAGTTGTCCAAGCCCGATATGTAGTGCCATTAGCCCCTTGAACTAGGGACCATTAATTTGATATGGGGCCCAGTGAAGCCTTAAGGGCTAAGTATACTGCTCCTGTATCCACTTCAAAGTTCACTGGAGTCCCCTCCACTTCAAATGTTACCCTGAGCTCGGGGAGGGGATCCGAGCCCTGACATTCCTAGTCCTCTTCTAGAGTCAGCATGGCGGGCTGCCGTGGCTTCTTCTTTTTGCGGCACTCTTTGACTCAGTGTCCTTTTTCTCTACAGTAGGCACATTGATCTGAGGCCAGGTACAGCCTTTGGCGTGGGCCCAAGTATCCCTTTCTGACTCCCTGCTTTTTAATTTCTGGCGTATTTGCTACTGTGAAGAAAACCTTAGCCAATGCTTTTGTCTGCCTTTTGCTCCTTTCACCCTCCTTTTGTTCCCTTTCCTTCTCACTCCTCTGTTCCCTCTCCTCCTCAGTTTCTCTCTTATAATATACTTATATACTTATAATATATACTTATAATATATATCTTATACTTTCTCAGCTTCTCTGTCTAAATCTCTTAAGGTCGTATTTTGTAACCCTTCTAGACATTGTAACTTTCTCTTAATATCTTGGGCAGCCTGCTCAATAAAGGCCATTGTAACAAATGCCTTTTGGTCATCTGCCTGAGGATCAAAAGGAGTATATTTTCTATATGCTTCCATAATTCTCTCCAGAAACATAGAGGGAGACTCATTAGGCCCTTGGATAATCTCTCTTACCTTGGCCAAATTGGTCGGCTCTCTGGCGGCCACTTGGAGACCCGCTATTAGAGCCCGGCAATAAGTGGACAGATGCTTCCTACCTTCAAAGGTGTTGGGGTCCCAGTTGGGTCGGTTCATAGGCCCATAGGGATGGAGAGAGTGCATCACAGGGGCTTCTGAGTTTTCTATTATCCGTCGCCGGTGGGTCTCTTTAGGTTGCCCAGCTTCCTCCAGGGGAGGAGGGGTTGCTGCTGCTGCGGGGAAGTCCCCTGGAGGGCTTGGGTCTGGCCCAATTGCCTCTAGCAGTGGAGAGGCTGAGTCAGCGGTGGGAGGATCATCAGGAACTGTGTTGGGGGTTGGGGAGGGAGAGTAGATGATAAGGAGGGGGTGGAGTGTCCAGTCTTGTGACTCAGGGAGAATGGAAGGAAGAGGGAGAGGAGTGGAAAGTTTGAATGATAGGAATGTGGGGGAAGGAGTATATGGCTGTTGATATGGGTGGCCACGTGGCCCCGGCTGAATGACAATATCTCTGAATTTTCGGAGTAGAGGAAAGTGGAAGGATTCTTCTGGGGCCATCCGAATTCGAGGATGGGCCATTCTGAAGCACAGAGAGTCTGCCAGGTACGGTGTTTTACTGAAAAAGAAAGATTCTGGGCCCTTGAGCAGACATCAGTCCAATGATCAAGGGTCAGAGACAGAGAAGAGGAAGTGCTTTGTCCCATAGTGGGAGTTACTCAAACAGGGACAGTGAAGACACAAACACAACACAGACAAAGACAAACAGTAAACGTTTAACATGAGTCCATGACAAAGATTAGAACAGAGTAACTGGCAAATATTGATGGGTTAGACAATAAAGACAGTCAGTAAACTCAACATGAGTTCAGAACAATGACCAAAACTGAGTTACCGGCAAAACCTGATGGGCTGGCAAATCGAATCCTGAAGCAAAACATAACCGAGTTGAGGAAACTACTATTCCTTGAATTCCCTAGTCCTCCGGAGGGTCCCTCAGGGACGTGACCTTGGCTCTGTGACACGTCTGTCACACCATAGGAGAGAGCTAATGCTCTTCACCAACAGCCATTTTGCCACACTCTAGCCTGAAACCCAAAACCAGAAAGAGGTGCCTTACTTACCCCGAAAGGAGTCCCTTGAGGTCTTCCGTCCACCGCTGCCGGATATCTCACCTGGGGCCTCCAGATGAAAAGGTGCTGCGAACGTCAGAGGAAAAGACAACAAAGAGGCTTTCTCATGCATCAGCAAAGTGTTTATTGAGGGTCCAGAATGCTAGGGCTCAGAGCTCCCTTCAGAGGAGCAAAGAACAAAGAGCCCCGAGAACAACTTGAGCAGAGTTTATATACATTCTTTAGAGAGCTCAGCGACTTTACATACATCATAGCCTCTTTTAGGAAATCATCATGTACCACGGGAAAATCAAATAACAACACTAAAACATGATTAGCACATTCATTGGCGGGAAAAGTTGGGGCAGGGTGTGATTGGTCAGCCCTGAGAAGGGGTACACATTTAAACTGATTGGTTGAAGCCCTGAGATGTATACGTGGTGAGATGCACGGCTTTTGAGAAGGGGTTGTTAAGTAACTAGGTGGTCAGGGAAGATTTCAACACACATCTAATGGGCAGTTCCAGGAATTGGCTTAACTGCCACAGGAATTTCAGGTTCTGAGCGCAGCTTAGAAACTTTACAAAACCTGGTTCTTTACATTTCAATTTCAATTTCTTTTATTCTTTCAGAACCTTAGAGTGGAAGGTGAGAGACTTCATTCACAATGACTGCTCTTTTGGCTATATTGGTTTTGGATGCACACATGGGATCTTTTTTTTGATCTGTCTGTTGCTGATAATCTAAGCCACAGCCTCACACAGGGCCAATAGCCTGATTAAGACACATGTCTTTCCAAAGCAATTACTTCTCTGAGGTAAGTTTCAGAACTCAGTCTCTGAGGAGAATCACACCAGTGTTCAAGACCAGGTGGACCCAGTCATCTCTTCCAACCGCCACACAAATGACCACAATTATAACCAAAACACTCTCATATGGCACTCATCTTCTTACATATATACACTCATTATACCCTTTGGCTAGAGGTTTCCATGAATGGCGCAGCCCAAGAGAGTGTCCAAAATAAGATCCCTTGCCCGTCATTTGCCTAACCTCAGGGTGGCCTGAACACCCTTCCTGTGAACCAGGATTGATCACATAGTTCTTCCTTTAATACTGCTCTGCTTCTCCAATTTGAGGCCTACTGACTGTCAGGTTTAGATTCCTTATGTGATTTGGAGTAATTAGGAAACCAAAGCAACTTTGCAGCGCTTTAAAGAACTCATTTGAGCCAAAGGATCCCTATTCTCACTTGGTGGAAGTCAGGAAACTTACAGAGGAAGGCGAGAGACTTCATCCACAATGACTGATCTTTTTGCCATTTTGGTTTTGGATGCACACATTGGATCTTTCTTTAGATACATCAGGCGCTGATAATCTAAGCCACAGCCTCACACAGAGCCACAAGGCTGATTCAGACACATACTTTTCCAAAGCAGTTAAGCAAAGAGCCACAGGTGATGCCGATTCACTTCCATTTGAAAACTGTTTTCTTCAAAATTCACAAAGGGGTGGCCTGAGGCAAAGACCTTCCTGAATTCAGGGTAACAGAACAATAAGTCAGCAAATCCCAATGCAGGGTTTCTCCACTGAGACTTTACTAGTCACAATGATATCTGAGTTTTCTGAGATGCTTGCAATTCCCTTCAGCTATCCAGTACATGGCCATGTCACAGAGCTTGGATGTGGTACATATCTTGGACAAAAAACCATGAGCCTATTCTGGAGAGTGGCCAGAATTCAGGAAGAAAACTGGAACTTAGGAAGATAGTGGGTGTTGCCCATCGAAAAGCAACCAGCAGTCATTTCCTAAAATGGGCAGGATGAATGCTGGGAAGCTTTCTACTAGACAGGATACATCCATTGATCTATTCTGTTTTCTAATGTGTACAACCAAGGACACAGTGGGATACACAGACACAGACACACTCGCCTTGTCAAAGGACTTTCTAGAAACAGTCCACTCTAAACCAAACAAACCGCCTTTCCTACCTATTCTCAGAACATGAGACAAAACCACAAACTCACACCCACACTCAAAAAGTCACCTCCTTCCCCCAAGTAAGTCTGTAACTATCCAGAGTGTCCTTTGACTGGTGGGCCATACTATGTTCCCCCAAAATGGCCTGTCCTGTGTCAGGTCTGGTCTCCTTGTCCATCTCTGTGAAGTTGTATGGAGCCTGTGCTGACCACTACCTGCTTTCTCATTAAAGGCCCATCTTCAGAGCTCTACTTGCATTTGTCATCCTCAAACCATTAGGTACCAAGAGAGACAGACTCTCTCTTTGGTAAATCCAAACAAGTAAGTCCACTGGAAATGGGACTGGGACTGGCTCTGTGTCCCTGGCTTCCTGGATCCCAAGTTCAGAGAGTTACATCACCAAAGAAGTGAGGTAGGTCAATTCCAACAGGAAGGGAATGAGGTCACTGCCTTGGCAACCACTTTGTCCTAACACTTGTTTCCAAGGGTCCGTTGAGATCGAGGCTGCCCCTACTTCCTGTGACACTTTCAGAAGTTAGAATGGTATATCAACCGTAGACACCCAGGAGAAGCTCTCCACACAGGGTTGGTTTGGTCCATCTCCTTTATATCAGTAGGAGAGAGGCTGATTCAGACACATCACTTCATCCTGAACAGGTGGTTTGCCATGGAAGATGACTTTTGCTCTCTCAGGTCCTTCATAGCTGCTACATCTTCTCTAGGGATCATTTCTGCATCAAACTTTGAGATTCTCAGCAGGTGGAAGATCCCCTACATTCCTGAATTGTAAGACCAACTCTGTCCCTGCTCTTTTGTGAAGTTAGATTGAGGGAACAGTGTATGGTTAGGGTTAATAACATATTCTATTTGGGTTAGGAAACATTCTGCGGGATGAATAATGGTATTGGGAACCTGTGATATTCACAAGAATATATAGGTGAAATATAAGTAGGAAACCTGAAATCTAGGTACGATTTGAAGCCCTGAAGGGCATTGGGCCCTTTAGTGAGATACTTAGCTTTGAATTATGTTCTGCACAGATATCTCAGATAAATTGATGTGCAATGGCAGAGGACCTTGTACCTTGGATGATTAAATGTCCTAGAGAACATCCAGTCAAAAAGGAATAGTAGGCAGGATTAGGAAGGTAGTCAGTAGGTTTAGAAAAAAGAGTGAATATAGGATTTGGACGAAAGTTTAATTAGCAATAGGGTTTTGGGTAGAGAGTGAACGTAAATATGAGCACATATGAAGAGTCAGTCACAATGATGAACTGGGGAAAATATGTAGGAAAGCAGATATCAATAGAGACATTAGGAAATCAGGCAAAGTATAATGTAATAGGGTTAGACATTTTCAACATGGTTGAAGTTGAATATATAATCTTAGGAAAAAAGACATATGTTGCCTCCAATAGGTTTGACATTTGAGAGCATTAGGCAACCTGGACATGGTTGTTTTTAGTAATCCATGCTCACTTTCCATTTTGCTTTGGTGAAAGGTTAATTAAATAGGCACTTGTCACTTCCTGTTTTTCTGTATGCTTAACAAACCGCTGTTGAAATCTTGAGAACTGTTTGCTAATTTTGTTCCCAGAATGTGCTGTCCCCAACTGCCAAACTGCAGAATATACTCCCTCACCCGGGTGCACGCAAACCGCACACTCGCCCTGACCCATCAATAAATTTTCCTTTCTGCCCTCTCCAAGAAAAGTATGTAAGCTCTGTTAAAGCTGTTCTCAGGGCTCTCTGCTCTATTCAAGTGAGCTCTGAGCCCCAGCATGCTGGACCCCCAATAACCTCTTTGCTGTGGCCGAGTGAAAATGGAATACTGTTCTGTACTTAAAAGATGCTTTCTTTTGCTTGCCTCTGCATAAAGATAATCAGTTGCTGTTTGCTTTCGAGTAGATTGACCCAGAAACTGGAACGTCTTGTCAACTAACTTGGACTAGACTCCCACAGGGGTTCAAAAACTCCCCCACTCTCTTTGATGAAGCCCTTCACAGACATCTCAACAACTTCAGAACTACGCACCCCGAAGTCATTCTGCTTCAATATGTGGATGTCCAGCTACTGGCAGCCAACACCAAAGAAAACTGTGAGTCTGAGACCCAAGCACTATTATCTGAGCTTGCTCAACTCGGGTAGAGAGCTTTGGACATAAAGGCCCAAATTTGCCTGCAAGAAGTAATCTTCCTGGGGTATTCCCTTAGGCGCGGTAAATGATGGCTCACTGAGCCCAGGAAACAAACCGTTGTGCAGATACCACCCCCATTTAACAGGAGACAACATAGAGAGTTTCTTGGGACTGCTGGCTTTAGCAGGTTATGGACCTGGGTTTGTGTTCTTGGCTCCTCCTTTATACCAGCTGTTAAATGAGAATGCCCAATTCCAATGGATCCTTGAGAACCAGCAAGCTTTTGATAACATCTAAGAACACTAACACTGAACTCCTCAACTTCACTGAGCCCAGGCTGCAATTTCAGAAAGCCCTACACTACGTTAAAAATGTACATCAACTCAATAAACTTGGTTCAAAAAAACTGCAGGCATTACTGTAGGATCAAGAACAGAGTTTTAGACTAACTCACTCACAGTGAAAGGAAATAATTGAATGGGTAACAAAAGCCTGTCAGTTCTGTCAATTGGTTAATGCTTACCCTTCCAAGCTTCCTGCAGGAAAGCACCTATGAGGAACCAGACCAGGACAATTCTGGGAAGTGGACGTTACTGCAATTAAGCCAGCAAGGTATGGACTTAAATATCTCCTATTCTTTGTAGATACATTTTCAGGATGGATTGAAGCCTTTCCCACCAAAAAAAAAAAAAAAAAAAAAAAAAGAAAAAAAGAAAGAAAAGAAAACCGGCACAAATTGTGGTCAAGAAGATCCTGAAAGATATTTATCAAAGACATGCCCTGCCTAATGTAACATGGTCTGATAATTGAACAGCCTTCATGGGCCAGGAAAATCAGGGGTTAGCCAGGACCCTAGGGATTAATTGGAATTTACATTGCGCTTATAGACCCCAGAGCTCAGGACACATAAAAAAATAAATAGAACCATTAAAGAGACCTTAACAAAATTAAGCTTAGAGACCGGCATAAAAGATTAGACTATGCTCCTGCCTTATGCACTGTTTCATGCAAGAAATACTCCCTTTGTTTCTTTGTGTAACCTCACCCCCTATGAAATTCTCTATGGGGCCCCTCCTCCACTAAGAGACCTAACCCCGACTCTAAGACCTAAGGATCCCTTCCACACACCCTTGCTTGACAGACTTAAATCTCTTTTAAGAACTCAGCTATACCTGTGGAAACAGGTGGCTACTGGCTTCCAACCTGGGGACGAGGGGAATCCACATTGATATCAAGAAAGAGACTTCCTCTGAATAAGATGACATCAGGTGTCATCCCTGGAACCCGACTGGAAAGGAACATTCCAGGTGCTACTTATAGCACCTACAGCAGTAAAAGTAGAGGGAATCTCTTCCTGCATCCATGCCTCTCATCTCAAGCCTGTGCCATGTCCAGACTCTGGCTGGAAACTGGAAAAGACTGTTAACCCTTTCAAATTGCATATTCGCCACGTGGGTAAGGCTATAGACTCTCTCCTTGGCCACCCGTAGTCCTAACGCTCATCAGCCCCTTCAGCAGCGATGGCTGATCACAAATCCTACTAGACAAGAAGTATGGTCTATCTTGCATACAGCCCCCTTAGGGACCTGGTGGCCATCTCTCCACCCAGACATTTGTCAGCTGGCTATAAGTCTTTCCTATTAGAATATCCCTGATGAAGAGGATCCCATTAAAATTCCATTAAATCCTTTTCGTACCATAGATAATGGAAACAAACATTATGGTTGTAGGGACAGGCAAGCCAGATGCAGGTTGGGTAGCCTATATTAGTATGTTTGCCCGGCAGACTATCAAAGCCACAAACCACCATGGCTGTGTGGGGGAAAAGCCGACTTCTTCTGTAAGTCATGGGGATTTGAGCATACAGGGGCTACCTGGTGGAACCCAAAATCCTCATCAAATTCAGTACACAGCATTGGCCATATTACCACTTAGACAACCCAAACTGATGGCCCCCAGAGGAGTCTCTAGATCCTCAAATTCTGTGTGACCTTTTTAACTTCTGCAAGTGCTCAATAGGGTGAAAGGAAATTCCCCTATGTGAAGGCCTTTTTCCTCTTTGGCTCACATCCTGAACTATGCTTCTCCAATAGTTCCTCAAACTCAGCCTTCTGCTCCATACTCTCTGTTGTCAGTCCCACCTCAGCAAACCTGATTTCTCTTCTCCAATTACTAGATCAAAAACCGAAATCTCTGCTGGTTCTCAGAGCATTGCCCCCTTGCTGAGGTAGCAGGTACTGAGGTACCCATCCACCCACTCACTTCTCTATTTTCCTGTCAGTGCCCACACCGGGTCCCACCAGATCCTCTTACCACCTAACCCAAAGCTCAAACCAGCTTAGGAGAACCCTCAGACCCCTATCGAAGATGTAATGAAAATGGCCTTTAAAGTTGCTTTGTCATCACTGAAAACAGGTTACTAAGAATTTAAAGTCCCTCACAGGCTTTTTGGGATACTCACTCCCGTCTTCCTTTCTGCTCTACCGGTTCTACTGCTCAATTTATGTTGCTAGGAAAATCCCAAAACCCTTTCCCATTATTATTTTACATTTCTTCTTCCTTATTCTCAGATCCATGGAGCTGCTCTCACCCCCCGCCTTCCCCGTCTTCCCCCTCTGTACCAGGCCCTCAGAAAAATCTTCACTGAACTTCTCCAGAAGTCTTCACCATGGCTGACTTTAGGACTTTCAGCAAAAGAGTCTCTATAAATGAGTTCAGTGTAGATTAACTTCCTCTTTTTCTGTTGCCCTGTTCTACTTGGCTACTGGCAGGAAAAATCAGCACTCCTAAGCTAGACACCCCCTTAATAGTTTTTCACAGAATGTGTGAAAAAGGCCTCTGGCCTTGAGCTGGGGCTTCACAGAGATGGCTACATTTCTAAGATAAAAAGTTACAAACTGGGCTCCATGGTAACAGTTGGCAGGGGGATAAAAGAAAAGGAAAAAAAAAAGCTCTCTGCCTCCCAGGTGTCCTTGAAAAGTTAACTTGACCACAATAGAGGAGAAAACAGAAAAAAAAGGTTCTTTTTTTGAATTTCTGCAGACTGTGAACTTCTGAGTCTCTTCTCTTTCATGTTGGGTACAAAATTCTGAAACTACCTAAACTTGGGGTTCAGGGAGTTAATTGATTACAACAGAAGCAATGCCCTCTGAATCCGGTTGCAACCAAATAGGACTGTTTCCCTGTCTTTGGTGCTATCTTAAGTGCCGTGCCTTGTCCGTCCCTACAACAGTATAATTCTATATACTTAAACATTTTTTATGTTTTCATGAAATGGTCAACAGATTTGATTAATTGTGTAATGGTGAAGATGTGTCCCAGATTGCTCTATAATGACCCAGGTTCATTTGAAGTTCAAACAGGGGGGCATACAACCCGGTTCCACTGGGAACCTATATCCCTCACTTTAGCCATCATATTAGGAATTGGAGTTGTGGCAGGGGTAATCACAGGAACCACTGCCCTGCTCCATGGTACACAACAAATGACCCAAATAGAAGCAACAAGAGACCAAAACTTAAAGATAATAGAAACCTCCATCACAGCTTTGCAGGAATCTTTAACATCTGTATCTGAATTTGTTTTACACACCAGTTGAGGGTTGGACCTCCTCTTCATGAGAGAAGGGGGCCTTTGTGTTGCATTGATATAAGAATGTTGTTCTGATGCCGACCATACTGAGGTTGTAAAAAAAACCTATGAGTAAAATAAAAGGATGCCTTGAAAAGCGTCAATGAGAGAGAGAGGCCCAAAAAGGGTGGTTTGAGTGGTGGTTCACACAGTCCCCCTGGTTATCTACGCTTTTATCAACCCTGGCCTGTCCAATAATAATCCTCATATTATTTCTAACTATAAAACCCTGTTTGCTCAACCATGTAATTTCTTTACTCCAAGCTCAAATTGGACAAGTTAAACTTATGGTAATACCCCACTAGCAGACATAGAATGTGACACGCCCCAATAATCACTTTTATGATTAAAAGTAGGAAGAAGAAGATGTGCGGAATGAAAGGTTAATAAAAAAGGTACTTGTAACTTCCTGTTTTTCTGTATGCTTAACAAAACACTGTTGAAATCTTGAGAACTGTTTGTAATCTTGTTCCCAGATTGTGCTGTCCCCAACTGCCAAATTGCAGAATGTATTCCCTCACCCACTTTCACACTAACTGCCCACTCGCTCTGACCCATCAATAAATTTCCGTCCCTGCCCTCTCCAAGGAAAGTATATAAGCTCTTCTTAAGCTGTTCTCAGGGCTCTCTGCTCTATTCATGTGAGCTCTGAGCCCCAGCTTGCTGGACCCCCAATTAACCCCTTGTTGTTGCATGAGACACTCTCTTGGTGATCTCTTCCTCCAACACTTGCAGGAACATTACTTGGATGTTTGAATGTAAAAGAGAAAATCCAGTCATAAAGGGATAGTCGGTAAGATTAAGAAGATAGTCGGTAGGTTTAGGAAGAAGAGTGAGTATAGGATTTGGAAAACAATATCTTTAGCAATAGGGGTTCGGTTAGAGAGTGAATGTAAATGTCAGCACATGTGAACAGTCACAATAATGAAGTGGGGAAAATATGTAGGAAAGCAGATATCAATAAAGACATTACAAAATCAGGCAAAGTATAAAGTGAGTGATACAATTAGACATTTTCAACAGAATTGAGTTAGAATATATAATCTTAAGAAGAAACAAAATGTAGTCACCAATAGGATTGACATTTGAGAGCATTAGGCAACTTTGACATGGATGTTTTTTGTAATCCATGCTCACTTTCCATTTAGGCTTTGGTACAATCACAAGTGTGACCTTTACATTTGTCTCCAGAATACTACTGTGATAAAATGTATATGTAGATGTGGTGACATGAGTGTTTCTTCCACTATTTCTGGGAGCAATATTTTGAAGACATATAAATGGGTATTGGGGGTACAAAAAGGTGTACACTGTGTCACTGAATATAGAGATAATGCATGAATAGACCATAAGTGAATAAATAATATAACTGGTTCCACATTAAATAACAGATTGAATAGATATCTGAAAATATATAAGAAATCTTATATTGATATACAATCATTCATTCCAACCAATGATACATCTAATATTAATATTAGGGTTACGGTTTATCATGAAGATATGTTAGTTTTGCTACAAAAGTAATTATGGAAATCAAAAATAATGTGTTTGGAAAGAGTCAGTCACAATGCTGGCAATATGTAAACAAGGCCACTGAGCTTGAGCTGGGGCTTCACAGAGATGGCTACATTTCTAAGATAAAGAAGTTACCAACTGGGCTTCATGGTAACAGCTGGCAGAGAGAAAAAAAAAAAGAGAAGAAAATAGCTCTGCCCCATTCCCGGTGTCCTTAAAATGTTAACTTGCCCAGATCAGAGAAAAAACAACAGAAACAAAAACTGCTTTTTATGAACTTCTGTAGACTGTGAACTTCTGAGCCCCTCCCTTACATGTTGGGTACAAAATTCTGAAACAATTTAAACTTGGGGTGCAGGGGATTAAATGATTACAACAGAAGCAATGCCCTCTAAATCCGGTTGTAACCAAATAGGACTGTTTCCGTGTCTTCGGTGCTATCTTAGTTGCCTTACCTTGCCTTGTAAATCCCTTTTCTCATGAAAAGACCAGTCAAGAAACATGGAGGAATGCATGTGCTCTGAAGCAGGAAGTGATTGATAGTGAAACAAATGCCTATAAATTTTCTAACTTGTGGATGAAATATATATCCTATGATGTGCATTAATTGAAGAAATAGTAATCTACCAGTGTTGAATAAAAATGAACGTCAAAATACACATCATGTCCGATTGGAATCTACTTGCATTGATGTTAAACTGGGTCAGGTACTGTAGAAATATTAGGATTTGTGTGCATCATTCACTGAAGTTACTTTTCAGTATAGGAAAGAAATATGTTTTTCAGGTGAATGAATATTTCTAAGAATAATCTTTGGAAAGTTGATTATAAATTTACGTATATGAATATGAATGAATTTGGTGAGTGTAAAATAAGACACATATTTCATATTTTGAAAAATCTGGAGAGTATATATATATATATATATATATATATATATATATATATGTGTGTGTGTGTGGGTGTGTGGGTGTGTGTGTGTGTGTGACTAAAGTCACGGTGGCCTGGACACCCTTCTTGTGAACCAGGAGTGATCAAACAGGTCTGCCATTAATACTTTTCCACTTCTCCAATTGGAGGCATTCTGACTTTGGCATTTAGATTCTTTATGTGAAATGGAGTCAAGAAAAAACCGAAGCACCTATGGACTAGCCTCTGCATGGTTTTGAAGAATTCATTTGACCCAAAGGATCCCTATTCCCACTTGATGGAGGTCAGGAACCTTACAGAGAAAGGCGAGAGACTTCATCTACAATGACTGCAATTTTTGCCATTTTGATTTTGTATGCACACATGGGATCTTTCTTTACATCCACCAGGTGTTGGTAATCTAAGCCACAGCCTCACACAGGGCCAAGAGACTGATTAAGACACATCCCTTTCCAAAGCAGTTAAGCAAAGAGCCACAGGTGATGCCCACTCATTTCCATTTGAAAACTGGTTTCTTCAGGCTTCACAAATGTGTGGCGTGAGGCAAAGCCCTTCCTGACATTCAGGGAAAAAGAACAATAGGTAAGCAAAAGGCCCATAGCAGGGTTTCTCCACTGAGACTTTACTGGTCACACTGATATCTGAGTTTTCTGAGATGCTCGCCATTCCCTTCAGCTATCCAGTACATGGCCATATCACAGAGCTTGGAGGTGGTAAATATCTTGAACACAAAACCATGAGCCTATTCATGAGTGTAGCCAGAATTCAGGAAGAAAACAGGAACTAAGGAAGTTTGTAGGTGTTGCCCTTCGATAATGCAAGCCACAGTCCATTCATAAATTGGGCAGGATTGATGCTGGGAAGCTTTCTACTAGACAGGACCCATACATTGATGCATTCTCTTTTCTAATGTCTGCAACAACAGACACATTGGGTTACACAGACATGGAAACACTTGCCTTGTCCAATCACTTACTAGAAACGGTTCACTCCAAACCAAACAAACCACCTTTCTTACCTTTTCTCAGAACATGAGATAAAACCACAAACACACAACAAAAACCACAAAGGCATCGCCTTCCCCCAAGTAGGTCTGTGACTATTCGGAGTGTACTCTCACTGGTGAGCCTTACTATGTACCTCCAAAATGGCCTGTCCTGTCTCAGATCTGGTCTCTTTGGCCAACTCTGTGAAATTGTCAGGAGCCCGTGGTAAGCCACTACTTGCTTTCTCTGGAAAGGCCAGTCTTCAAAGCTTCCCTGGCATTTGGCCATCTTCACATCAATAGATACCAAGAAAGACTGACTCTGTCCTTGGAATATCCAAACAAGTGAGCCCACTGGGACTGGGACTAGGACTGGCTCTGGGTGCCTGGATTCCTGGATCACAAGTTCAGAGAGTTCCATCACCAAGGAATAGAGATGAGGTCACTTCCTTCAGGAACTGAATGAGGTCACTGCCTTTGCAACCACTTTTTCCTAACAGTTGCTTTCAAGGGTCCCATGAGATAGATGCTGTCCCTATTTCCCGTGACACTCTCACCAGTTAGAATAGTATATCACCCATAGGCACCCGTGAACAGCTCTCCACACAGGCCTGGATTGGTCCATCTTCTGTACATTAGGAACAGAGACACTGAGTCAGAAACAACCCCTCTCCAGACAGGGTTGTTTTCCATGGAAGATGACTTTTGCTCTCTCAGGTCCTTAATAGCTGCCTACATCTTCTCCAGGGATTATTTCTGCATGGACCTTTGAGGTTTTCAGCAGGTGATATATCCCCTACATTCCTATATTGTAAGACCAAGACTTTCCCTGCTCTTTTATAAAGTTAGAATGAGGGAATAGTATATGGTTTGGGTTAATTACTTGTTCGATTTGGGTTAGGAATCATTTTGCTGGATGAATAATGGTATTGGAAATCTGCAATATTTATAAAAATATAGAGGTGAAATATATGTATGAAAACAGAAATCTAAGTAATATTTGAAGCCCAGAAAGGGATTGGGCCCTTGATTGGGAGACTTAGCTTTGAATTATGTGCTGCACAGATGTCTCAGATAAATCAATGCACAATGGCATCGGACCTTGTACCTTGAATGATTGAATGTCGAAGAGAACATCCATTCAAAAAAGGATAGTCAGTAGGATTTGGGAGATAGTCGGTAGATTCAGAAAGAAAAGTGAGTATAGGATTTGGACCAAAAGTTATTTAGCAATTGGGTTTCAGGTAGAGAGTGAATGTAAATATCAGCACAAATGAACAGTCAAAATGATGAACTGGGAAATTATGAAAGAAAGCCTATATCAATAGAGACATTAGGATATCAGGCAAAGTTTAAAGTGAGTGATAGGATTAGACATTTTCAACAGGGTTGAGTTTGAATATATAATCTTAGAAAGAAACAAGTATGTAGTCAACAATTGGATTGACATTTGAGAGAATTAGGCAACCTGGACATGGATGTTTTTAGAAATCCATGCTCACTTTAAATTTAGGCTTTGGTACAATCATAAGTGTGACCTTTGCTTTATTTTCCAGAATATTACTGTGATAAAATGTATATGTAGATCAGGTGACATGAGTATTTCTTCCACCATTTCTGGGAACAATATTTTGAAGACGTATAAATGAGTATTGGGGGTAGAATGTGGTGTAGTATCTGTCTAAGAATATAGAGATAATGCAAGAATAGACCATACTGTGAATAAATAATATAATTGGTCCGCTTTAAATAATGGACTGAGTTGATATCTGAAAATATACAGAAAATCTTATATTGATATTAAATCATTCATTCCAACCAGTTATACTTCTAATGGTAATATTAGGGTGATATTTCATCATGAAGAGTGTGTGAGTATTGCTTCAAAAGTGATTATGGAAATCGAATATAATGTGTTTAGAAAGAAGTCTCATGAAAAGTCTTGTCAAAAAACATGGAGGAATACATGTGTTCTGAAGAATGAAGTTATTGAAAGTGAAACAAATGCCTATAAATTTGCTAACTTGTGTATGAAATATATATCTTATGATGTGCATAAACTGAAGAAATAGTAATGTACAAGTGTTGACTAAAAATGAACATCAAAATACACATCACGTTGCATAAATATCTACTTGCATTGGTGTTAAACTGGGTCAGTTACTGTAGAAATATTAGGATTCGTATGCACCATTCACAGAAGTTAGTTTTTAGTTCTAGGAAACAAATATGTATTTTAGGTGGATGAATATTTCTGAGAATAATCTCTTGAATATTTGATTATAAATCCACATACATGAATACGAATGAATTTAGGGAGTGTACATTAAGACCCATATATTTAATATTATGAAAAACTTGGAGAGTGTATACACACACACACACACACACACACACACACACAGACATTAAAAAGTAGCAATATATATGGAAATCGAAATTCATCATGAAATGTATATCATCCACTGATCCAAAAATATTCATTATACTGAACATGATTTTATTTATCATGTTGTTCATCTATGAAGCTCACCCATAGGTTGAATTTTCAGTTCCAACTGTGTTTAGGTGGAGTGATCTCTTCTCCCAATTTGTATCTGCAAAGTCAGCCACCTCACAAGAATGTATATGTGATAACAGGTACGATTCAATATGTGCATATGAAATTACATGTGCTGAATTGGCTACAGAGAAATGCAGAAAGGAATTCATCTATTTGTTAACTTTAAAAACACATGGAGAACTATTTCAACAAAATATTGACTAGATTTATAAGTCCTACCCTGTATAATGCAAAAGGCAAGTCCAGCAATACACTATGCCTCGTCTAAACTGCTTGTATTTCTATTCGGTTTGGGTTATTTTTATCCATCATATTAGAATTAGTAGTCAGAGTCTAGTAGGGTATGGGTTAGTGTCAGGCATTCAGCATTTTGAATGGAAAATAGGAAAATGAATCCAATGTGTATGTAAATATGTGCTTCACAAAAATCTTCGCACTCTAATCCAGAACAATGCCTTGACTTTACCTTCACCCCAAGTAAAACACAATTAGAGTGGAAGAGTTAGAAAATCTGTGAATACATATCTGGAATGTAATATGCTCAAGAGTTCACAACCTTGAAGGTGGCAGAGGAGTTTCCAAAAGTAAGGGACAGGTAAATACTCCACAAAAATGGAGCTCTGCTGGACTAAAGACTTCTGGTGAAACTGCCTCTGAGTTTGGGCACTTGAAATATTTGTTGTTGTCAGGAGTTTTAGCTTTTTTTGTAGAGAGACCATCAAAGCTAGGTATGTATCTAAGTGACCTGGAGGACATGGTTTCTTATTTTCTAATGAACATGAGGCAGCAGTGCTGAATTCTCTCTTTGTAGGTAAACTGTGGCCACTGGGGGGAAAATCTTTCCGTGTGGACTGTAAAGCCATCCGGCAATCCTCCACTTGTCGATGTGTTTCTTGCTGCTGCAATGTGAGTTTGGTATTTGCTTCACAAAATACAAGGAGTTCAACTGGGACACAGTGCTAAAGGGAGTTCTGTCACGTGTGGTGTGTCAGGGTCTGCAGGATAATGCACCAACCAGGCTTCAATCCCATCCTTGACCATACCAATCTGATTCTGAACATTGCCCTGAAAACTCTCCATATAACAAGATGCCTTTACATAGAAGGGTCTGCTGGGTGCACCATGTCAGTCACTTTGGAAGCCAATGGCAGATCCACATGGCCCCACCACAGATATTTTATCACACAACTGCACACGACTTTTCTAGGCCCACTTCACATCAGGCTCCAGCTTACTGGCATCTCTGTTCTACACCATTTTCATGGTCATGGGAATTTCAAAAATTTCATGGTATTTATCTAGCCATTTTTCAAGAATGATGTTGGAGGCACTGTGTGTTTAACTTCATTCAGGAACAATTAAATGGTGAGGAAGCTCATTTCAATGAAAGCTCTGAAGAAATCTCACAGGCAAGGCTTCCAAAGAGTGGCCAAAATTTCACAGGAAGCCAGGGCTATTGCTGTCTACAATGTGAGGTCCATTTGTGTTTTGACTCTCAAATATGGCTGCCATGTCTTTCAGAATAAAACCATGTGATATCGTGGCTGAGATTCCCAGTGCTCTGTGGAAAGCAAACCTGGGCCTAGATCTCGGTTTCCAAGGGCGACTCTCATGCGTGACCAACTGAAATCCCAACATATTTCATGATAACACTTCTCTAAGTCAGTTCCAGAACTCAGTCTTTAAGGGGAATCACACCAGAGTTCAGCCCAGGTGTACCCAGTCATATCTTCCAACTACCACACAAATGACCACAATTAAAACCAAAACACTCCCACATGGTCCTCATCTTCTTCCATATATACACTCTCATACTAAGTTCTGTCTGGAGGTTTACATGAGTGGCGAAGTCCAAGACAGTGTCCAAAATAAGCTCTCTTGTCCCTCATTGCCTAAAGTCATGGTGGCCTGGACACCCTTCCTGTGAACCAGGTGTGATCAAATAGGCCTGCCCTTAATACACCTCTGCTTCTCCAATTTGAGGCCTACTGACTGTCAGGTATAGATATTTTTATGTGAATTGGAGTCATGAGAAAACCAAAGAACCTATGTGCTAGACTCTCCAGGGCTTTGAAGAACTCATTTGACACAAAGGATGCGTATTCTCACTTGATGGAGGTCAGTAGCCTTACAGAGGAAGGCAAGAGACTTCATCCACAGGGACTGCTCATTTGGCCATTTTGGGTATGGATTCACACACGGAATGATCCATCAGGTGATGAGAATCTAAGCCACAGCCTCACACAGGTCCAAGAGGCTGATTCAGACACATTATCAAGATCAATCACCTGTTTTTTTCCTCTGTCTAACTAGCTAGATAGACCTTCTCTTTTAATTGAATTTTTATCTCTGTCTGACTAGCTTGAGAGACCTTCTCTTTTACTTGAATATTTCTACTATAACTATAATACAACCCAAGAAGATATCGCCAAACAAAACTGAACCAGAATGAAACAAAAGTGGAACAACAGAAAATCATTATAATAGCTTTTCTATCCTCCTGAAATGTCCATCTCTTTTTTCTCTCAATCAGTTCCTCAGATGTGAGTGGTTTTTCTTCCATCTTACCCATCTCCAGGGACAGGCAACTTAAAACAAAAGTGAAGCAAAACAAAAGAGGAATTTTAAAATGGCTTCCCATCCTCTCGCCCTGCCTTCAGAGGTGAGCAGTTTACCTTATCACTTACCCTCACTCATTCCCCTTGCGGCCCTCCAAATGCCACAGTCTGGCTGGGCAAAATTCAGGAGCCACTTGACAAAAGAAACGAACTTTATTTTAAGAACCACACATGCCAAACAAAACAGCTCCTGAGGAAAACCTTCAGAACCCAACTGCCATCACCGGCTTCCCACAAGCCAGCAGTGACCTACCTCACTTACTTGGTGATGGAACTCTCTGAACTGGAAGCCCGGGACACAGAGCCAGTCCCAGTCTCAGTCCCAGTGGGCTCATTGTTTGGATTTACTAAGGACAGTGTCAGTCTTTCTTGGTACATACTGATGTGAGGATGGCCAAATGCCAGGAGAGCTCTGAAGTGGAGCCTTTCCTGAGAAAGCAGGAAATAGCTGGCTCCTGAAAACTTCACAGAGTTGGCCAAGGAGACCAGATCTGAGACAGTACCGGCCATTTCGTGGGAAAATATTATGGCGCACCAGTCAGAGGAAACTCTGGATAGTCACAGACCTACTTTGGGGAAGGAGGTGACTTGTGGGTATGGGTGTGAGTTTGTGGTTTTGTATCATGTTCTGACAATAGGTAGGAAAAGCAGAATGTTTGGTTTGGGGTGAACTGTGTCTAGTAAGTCCTTTGGCAAGGCAACTGTTTCTATGTCTGTGTATCTCTCTGTGTCCGTTCTTGTAGACCATAGAAGGTGAATTAAAAATTATAGCCAGTTCTCCAAAGGGTATATCTGTAATTTCACCAAGAGACAGAATAGCACAGTTACTAATAATACCAAGCCTACATGATAAATTTTTCAGTCATGCTGTAGAAAGAGGTTCCAAGGGATTAGGCTCCACACTTGTAGATTGGGCTATGCTTCTTTAAATTTAGATTCTCGCCCCATGCTAAAACTAAATATTCAAGGACATGAATTTAATGGGCTATTGGATACAGATGCAGAACTTAGCATCATCTCTCATCAAGAACTTAGCATCATCTCTCGTCAAAACATTGGCCATTACAACAATACACTCAAATGCTTCAAGGCCTAGGATTGGTGACTAATCCCCATAGAAGAGCAATGGTATTAGATTGGAAGGATCCTGAAGGATGTGAAGGAACTAAACAGCCATATGTATGGATCATATTCCCATAAATTTATGGGGATGAGATGTCCTAGATCGATTAGGTTTGACATTAACAAATAACATCAATCAAAATGTACCCACAATTATGGTTAGACAAGGTTTTAGGAAAGGAAAAAGATTAGAAAAACAAGAACAAGGTATATCAGCCCCAATACAAATAGATCAAAGAAGAGACAGACATGGGTTGGATTTTAAGAAAGGGCCACTAAGACAATAAAAACTACTTGGAAATCAGAAATACCAGTATGGATTCCTCAGTGGCCCCTGACTAAAGAAAAGGTACAAGCAACCCATGACCTGGTAAAACAACAATTAGCGGAAGGACATATACAACCGTCTGTATCTCCCCATAATACTCCCATTTTTGTCATCAAAAAGAAATCTGGTAAATGGAGATTATTGCAAGATTTAAGAGCCATTAATAATGAGACGGTTATTATGCGACCTGCTCATTTGGGAATTCCTCAATGTTCTGCTTTGCCAAAAACCTGGTATGTTTTAATTATAGATATTAAAGATTGTTTTTATTCAATTGCAATTCATCCTGAGGATAGTCCATGGTTTGCATTTACTATCCCTGCACTGAATCATGAAGGTCCTGATCAGAGATCCAAATGGAAAGTACTCCCTCAATGGATGGCTAACAGTCCAACTATGTGTCAAATTTATGTTAACAAATTAATCCAGCCACTTAGAAATCAAAATCCTGAACTACAAATATTTCACTATATGGATGGTGTATTATTAGCACAGAAAGCTAAAAACGCATTGCTAGAATGTTATGCCACACTTACAAACTTATTAAAAAATTATAAACTAGAGATAGCAATAGATAAAGTACAATTAAATTTTTCAATTAATTATTTAGAAGTTCTTTTATCCTCAATCATGGTCCATCCACCAAAATTTCAAATACGAATCGATCAACTCAAATCACTTAATGACTTTCAAAAGTTATTAGGAGACATAAATTGGATAAGGACTTATCTAGGTATACCAACAGGAGAGTTTGAACCTTTATTTGATATCCTAAAAGGTCTATGAGATCCAAATGCACCCCGAATGTTAACACCTGAAGCAAGAAAGGCATTAAAAATCATTGAAAAATGTATGGAAAATATTCATTTGGATAGAATTGATTTAAGAATGCCTTTATTATTTATTGTACTACCACCAAAAAAATATTCCTACAGAAGTATTTTTGGCAAGAAGGTCCATTATTATGAATACATTTTTCTTGTTCTCCTAACACTATTCTTACTAGGTATACTGAGGCTTTAGGACAATTAATACTCAAAGGAATAAAAGCAGCAAAGGGACTGATTGGAATGTCTTCCAATAAAATTATTACTCCATATACTATGAATCAAATTGATGAGTTAGATAATTAGTTAAATACTTGGGCAATAATCATGTGCAAATCTAATGTTTCATTTGATAACCACTTACCATCTAATCCTTTATTGTCTTTTTGGTCATCACATCATGTAATTTTTCCAAAAATGAGAAGAAAAACACCTATTATAAATGCTACAAATATATTCACTGATGGGTCAAATAATGGTACAGCAGTAATAGTTACACCTGATCAAACTTTTACATTTTTAGTACGAAAACAATTAGCTCAAAATGTAGAGCTTAATGCAGTATTACAAGCTTTTGTGATGCTTAAAGCATCTGTAATTAATTTATTTTCCGATAATCAGTATATAGTTATTTCTATAGTATCACTTGAAGATGGTGGAAGGATTTCCCCTTCCTCTACTCTTTTCTCTTTGCTTTCCACTATACAAAGTCTAATCTGGGACAGGAAAGATCCGTTCTTTATAGGACATTTCAGGACACATACAGGAATGCCTGGAGCCCTTAGTTTGGGCAATTATTTAGTAGATAAAACAACACATGACATACATACATATTTTCTCTACACTAGAAGAAGCTATAAATTTTTATAAAAAGTTCCATGTCAATGCTAATACTTTACAAAAGCATTTCAAAATAACAAAGGAACAAGCTAGACAAATAATAAAACAATGTCAAAATTGTGTGACCTTTTTACCACAAGTTAATCTTGGAGTCAATCCTAGAGGATTGATACCTAACCATATTTGGCAGATGAACGTCACAAACTTGCCAGAATTTGGAAAATTAAAATATTTGCATGTTACAGTTGATACTTCTTCTGGATTTTTGATGGTCTCCCTTCTTGCTGGAGAAAAAAAACTAAAGATGTTATAGCTCATTGCTTACAAAATTTTGCCACTGTGGGCGTTCCAAAAGAGTTAAAAACAGATAATGCCCCTGGTTATATTTCTACCTCTTTTAAACAATTTTGCTCATCATTTGGCATTACTCATATAACAGGAATCCCATACAATCCACAGGGACAAGGCATAATTGAAAGATCACATCAAACTATTAAAACATACATATTAAAGCAAAAAGAAGGAATTGGGAAGGGGTATATATTCCCCAAAGATAAACTTAAAATAACCCTTTTACTCTAAACTTTTTAAATTTGGGTTCATCAGGGCTTAGTGCTGCAGAAAGGCATATATGTCCAAATAATGTACATAAGCCCAAGGTACTTTGGAAGGATATTCTAACAGAACAATGGAAAGGTCCTGACCCAGTAATTGTCTGGAGTCCGGGGTCTGTTTTGTGTTTCTACAGGGAGAAGAGTAGCCAATTTGGATTCCAGAGAGATTAACTAAAGAGATTTCTACAGACCAAAAATAAGATGATTTGGCTCAAATCAATAAGAGCTGATATCCAGAACTCCAGTTTGGCTGTTCTTACATCTGTGACAGAACCAGAATGTTTTTTTCAACATCTATTTTATTATTGCCCTTTGTCATATCATGAAGTTTTATTTATTTTTTTTTTTTAGCTCATACAGACCTAGGTTAATGTTTTGCTGATCAGTTCTATTTTTGGACAATAGAGTTTTTAGACATTGCAATGGAGATTTCACCTGTGAAAAGTCATAAGGCCTTTAATATTATGTCATGTGTTGTATGTATTATATTATGTGTGCACACTTGTGTTTTGTGTTATATGTTTGATTTCAGCATCTTTTCTGTGTTGACTATATTCTTTTCAAGTTGATATACTTTGTCTTCATTATCTGATGTTCTGACTTCTACTTGATCTAGTCTGTTTGTAATATTCTCATTAGCACTTTTAATCTGATTTACGGTTTCTTGCATTTCTATGATTACAACTTGATTATTTTTAACACCTCTATCTCCGGATAAAGCTCATTCTTTGTGGATTTAATTTGTGTGGTTAGTTCCTCTTCAAAATATACTTTCAATGCTTGGATTTGCTGTCTCATGTCTTCTCTAATATTCCGTTCCATCTGAATTAGGAATGCCTTGATTTCTTTCCCTGTCCATATTTCTGATTCTTCTAGGTCCTCCTGTATATTTAGATTGTACTGCATTGTTCGTAACCCTTTTTTCCCTTGTTTTTTCATATTGTTCACGTTGCTTTCCAGCTCTGTTTGACTGCTTTGTAACTGCTTTCTCCTATACATTTGTTTTGGCTTTGTATATCTCTGTTGTCTCTCTTTTGTGGTGGGAGATTATGCCTAGAAATTTTGGGCTTTGTTGTACTTTAAAGCTGATTCATTCAATTCATATAAGGCTTCTAGGTTCTGTATGCATATAATGATTTGCTGTTTGTTCTTAGGACTATATGTTTAGGTTGGGTGCTCTGGTGGTACAATGGTTAGTATGACTTGGCTACTTTAGAACATTGCTCCACTGAAGGTGGATACTACCAGGCAATTGGATCAGGGTGTTGGTAGTAGCTAGGTATTTAGGAGTCTTATAGACAGCCTCGAGACATTCACCTATTTGCATTTAGACAATTACACACAATGGAAGATGTAATGCTTGGGATGAGAGTTGGGCGGTAGGAGAATGAAGGTGCTCTTAAAAAGAAAAAATGATAGAGGGAGAGATAGATTAGAGGGGAATGAAAAGAACAATAAAACTTGAAATGGGATAGAAAGAGAGAAGGAAAAGGGGGGAAAGGAACAGGGAGAGAAGAAGGAGAGAAAAAAATATCAACAACAGCAACAACAACAACAACAAAAAAATTAAAGTCTTAGAGATCCACCTTCTTCTCTTCCAGTAGGCAGAGCTGTGCCTTCCAAGCGGAGTGTCTGCTCTCTACCTGCCGAGAGCTATCCCTGTACTGTGTCTTCTGGGGGTTTCTCAGACTTGTCAGTCCAGAGCCATTTCACTTCTCCATCTCTTAACCCCCTTCCTCCTGTCAGCCTGCCAGCCAGGTCCTGTTTCCCAGAAGTGATTCTCCAGAGATCTAGTTACACTTGCAGCCCCACCGAGTGTCCCTTTTAAGCCCCAGTGCTGTGGTAAACTGGCGGCTAAGACCTTAGGGGTCACCACTGGTGATATGGGGGCCTTGGGGTCTGGGCTCCCCTCTGCTTCCCTACGGACATGACCCCTGAGAAGTCAATGAAGTTTCCTGTCTGCTTGTATCAGTATGGGGAGTCACGGACCTGCTAAAGTGGATTCTGCTGTGAAGGAATTTCGCCAGCCGAACTCCGATGACGTCAACTCTCTGCTATGGCGGGCCCCAGGCTTCTTGCCGGATTGACCGAGGGGAGGGGTGGGACTGGCCCGGCCTGGTTCGCCTCAGCTCCTGGCGCGTGGAGGCTTGGCTAAAGACTTCTTCCTGCCAAGCTGTGTCTCAGCGTCTAGCAGGACCCAGTCACTTTGGCTGCGGGCGGGTGGATGGATCTGCAGCTGTGCCCACGGTGCGCGGACTGTGGCTGGTGAATCTCGAACTCCGCGTCTAGTGGTAGGGTCCCGCTCGTCCGGGTCACACAGACGCTTCAAAAAAATTCTAGTAGCTCCCGGGCGGTCTCCCTTCAGTGGAATTTTGCTAGGAGAATCTCCGTTGGTAGAATCCAAGAGTTATCCTTGCGACTTTATGACCCCATCACTGTGAGTGCATTAAAAGCGCAGCCTCTCTGCCGCCGCCATGTTGGATCCACCTTTTCTTTGCATTATATTTAATAATTCTCTTCGAGACAATGTAAATTGTTAAGAAAATTGTTTTCTTTTAGTGCCTTTTGGAATGTTACATAATTCTTTCTTTAGGCATTGTTGCCAGAATTTCTAACTTCATCCCAGTGCATGTGAAGACAAAGATAAAACCAATCTACAGCTTCTGCAATAGCCATCACTGAACTGCTTGCAGAACTTGCCTGGACTATGTATCACTTGTATGCATTGTGAACTCACCTGCATGCATTGTGAACTATCTGTTGTTGCAGCGACTTGTGGTAGTGTTGGGGTATTTCTCTGATGATGTCATCGGTGGTACAATTTTTTCAAAAAGAGCCATCAATTGCCTTGGTGTATCTTCCTCCCTTCTGCTTGTCATGGTCGTTCAGCTAAAATTTGGGTGCCAACAGAGATGAGGCAAAGAACCTCACCCGCCCCTGGTACAAAGACCTCTCCACAGGTGTGGATGTATACTGGACCTGTAGTCAGTGATGGGTAAGATCCAATTACAATGGTACCAATCTAAGACAGGAGGCTGACACCTTGAGGTCAGCTCATTCGATAATGGGTAAGGACCATATGTACTATTGGACAACCTAAGGCAGGCACGGTCCCTAAGCCACATGCTTGTTGTTTAAACAGAGAGGGTTAGATGTTGAGAGCCACAGTCCAATGGGCCAAAGCAAACTTTCAGACTGCCAGCTGATGGTTGGCTCACAGCGGCCCCAGCAACATCTAGCTGATTGGCTCCTCTGTGGTGATGCCCATTGGGCTGTTTCCCCACCCTTTCAAATTATGGAGCTGCTTCTTGGGGGACTTTTTTGGCTCTGCTCAAACAACCCAGCCAATCGACCTCAAGAGCAGGAGGAGTGAGGAGGTTGAGAGCTTGTGGGAAGCCGGTGGTGGCAGTTGTGCTCTGAGTGTTTTTCCGGAGGAGCTATTTTTTGGCGTGTGTGGTTCTAAAAATAAAGTTAGCTTTTGACAAGTGGCTCCTGAATTGTGCCCAGCCAGACTGTGGCAATCCTAAATTGATGGAGCAAAATAACCAAAACAGAATAGAAATACAAGCAGTTCAGAGGAGGCATGGTGTATAGCTGGACTTACCTTTTGTATGATAAAGGGTAGGTGTTATAAATCAAGTCAATATTAAATTGAAGTAGTTCTCCGTGTGTTTTAAAGATAACAAATACGTGAATTCCTGTCGCCCTTTATCTGTATCCTATTCAGCACATGTATTTTTGTATGCACACATAAAATCCTACCTGGTAACACATGTACACTTTTGTGAGGTGGCAGACTTGGCAGATACAAATTGTCAAAAGAGATCACTCCTCCTGAACGTTGTTGGAACTGAAAATTAAAACTATGGGTGAGCTTCCTAGTTGAACAAGATAATACATAAATCCATGTTCAGTAAAATGAATATTTTTGGATCTGTGAATGATATATATTTCATGATTAATTTCGATTCGCATATATATTGCTACCTTTTAATGTCTATGCGTGTGCGTGTGTGTGTGTGTGTGTGTGTGTGTGTGTATACACACACACTCTCCAGATTTTTCAGAATATAAAATATATGTGTCTTATTATACAATCCCTAAATGCATTCATATTCATGTATGTGGATTTATAATCAAATGTTCACAAAATTATTCTCAGAAATATTCATCCACCTGAAATACATTTTGTTTCCTAGTACTGAAATCTAAATTCAGTGAATGGTGCATAGAAGCCCTAATTTTTCTACAGTAACTGACCCACTTTAACATCAATGCAAGTAGATTACTATGGTACATGATGTGTATTATGACGTTCATTTTTATTCAACAATGTTACATGACTATTTCTTCAGTTTATGCACATCATAGGATAAAGATTTCATTCACAAGTTTGCAAATTTATAGGCATTTGTTTCACTTTCTATCACTTCCTGCTTCAGTACACATATATTCCTCCATGTTTTTTGACTGGTCTTTTCATGAGAATACTTTTCATTTTAGATTTCAATAATCATGTTGAAGCAAACCTCACACACTCTTCATGACAAATCATAACCCTAATATTACCATTAGATCTATAAATGGTTGTAATGAATGTATGTATATCAATATAAGATTTCCTGTATATTTTAAGATATCAATTCAATCCATAATTTAAAGTTGGAACCAGTTATATTATTTATTCACAGTATTGTCTATTCATTCATTTTATCAATATTTGTAGACACAGTGTAGACCTATTTGTACACCCAATACTAATTTATACATCTTCAAAATATTGACCACATAATTGGTGGAAGAAATACTCATGTCACCTGATCTACATATACACTTTATCACAGTAATATTCTGGACACAAAATGCAAAGTTCACACTTATGATTGTACGAAAGCCTAAATGGAAAGTGAGCATGGATTACTAAAAACATCCAAGTCCAGATTGCCTAATGCTCTCAAATGTCAATCCTATTGTTTTTAAATATTTGTTTCTTTCTAAGATTGTATATTCAACATCTACCATGCTGAAAATGTCTAATCCTATCACTCAATTTATACTTTGCTTGATTTCTTCCTGTCTCTATTGATATCTGCTTCCCTATATATTTTCCCCAGTTAATCATTGTAACTGACTCATCACATTATGCTGACATTTACATTCATTCTCTACCAGAAACCCTATTGCTAAAGAACTTTTGGAGCAAATCCTATACTCACTCTTCTTCCTAAACCTACTGACTATCTTTCCAATCCTACCAACTACCCTTTTTAAGTGGATGTTTTCTTCTACATTTGATCATCCAATTTACAAGGTCCTATGCCATTTTTTATCGATTTATCTGAGACATCTGTGCAGAAGGTATTTCAAAGCTAAGTATCCCAATCATGGACCCAATGCTCTTCTGGGCTTCAAATCTTACCTAGACTTCTGTATTCATACTTATATTTCACCTATATATTCTTGTAAATATCACAGGTTCCCATTGCCATTATTCATCATGCAGAATGATTCCTAACCCAAATCAAACCTGTTATTACCCTAACCATACACTGTTCCCTCAATCTAACTTTACAGAAAAGCAGGAACAGAGTTGGTCTTACAATCAGGAGTGTAGGGGATCTTCCACCTGCTGAGAACCTCAAAGGTCAATACAGAAATAATCCATGGAGAAGATGTAGGCAGCAATGAAGGACCTGAGGAAGGAAAAGTCAACTTCCATCGTAAACAACCTGGTCAGGGTGAAGGGATGTGTCTGAATCAGCCTCTCTCTTCTTAATGTAGAGAAGATGGACCAAACCAAGCCTGTGTGGAGAGCTGTTCCCAGGTGCCTATGGTTGATATATCATTCTAACTTGTGAAAATGTCACAGGAAGTAGGTGCACTCTCCATCTCATGGGACCCTTGGAAGCAACTGTTAGGACAAAGTGTTTGTCAAGTCAGTGACTTCATTCACTTCCTGAAGGAAGTTACCTCACATAACTTCCTTGGTAATGGAACTCTCTAAACTTGGGATTCAGGAAGCCAGGAGACAACAGCCAGTTCCAGTCCCAGTTCCAGTGGTCTCACTTGTTTGGGTAAACCAAGGACAGAGTCAGTCTTTCTTGGTTCCTAGTTATGTGAGGATGGCCAAATGCCAGGAAAGCTAAGAAGAGGGGCCTTTCCTGAGAAAGCAGGTAGTGGATCACCAGTGACTTCTGACAACTTCACAGAGTTGGCCAAGGAGACCAGAACTGAGACAGCACAGTGCATTTCGTGGAAATATAGTATATCCCACCCATCATAGGACACTCCGGATAGTCACAGACCTACTTTGGGGAAGGTGCTGCCTTTTTGAGTGTGGGTGTGAGTTTGAGAATATGTAGGAAAGGCGACTTGTTTGGTTTGGAGAGGACTTTATCTAGTATGTCCTCTGACAAGGTGAGTGTTTCTATTACTGTGTATCCCACTCTGTTTGTGGTCTTGGTATTAGAAAAAGAATGCATCATGGATTTGTACTGTCTAGTAGAAAGCTTCCCAGCATTCATACTGCCAATTTATGAATGGATTGCGGCTAGCCTTATCAATGGGCAAAACCTACTATCTTTCTAAGTTCCTGTTTTCTTCCTGAATTCTGGACACTCTCCAGAATAGGCTCACAGTTTTGTGTCCAAGCTATGTGGCACCTCCAAGCTCTATCACATGGCCATGTACTGGAGAGCTGAAGGGAAGGGGAGCATGTCAGAAAACTCAGATATCATTGTGACCAGGAAAGTCTCAGTGGAGAAACCCTGCTTTGGGTCATTTGCTTACCTATTTTTCTGTTGCCCTAAATGTAAGGAAAGTCTTTGGCTCAGGCCACCTTTTTGTGAAGCCTGAAAAAAACAGTATTCAAATGGAAATGAGTGGGCATCACCTGTGGCTCTTTGCTTAATTTCTTTGGAAATGGATGTGTCTGAATCAGCCTCTTGGCTCTCGGTGAAGCTGGGGCTTAGATTGTCAGCACCTGATGGATCTAAAGAAAGATCCCATGTGTGCATCCATAACCAAAATTCAAAAAGATCAGTCATTGTGGATGAAGTCTCTCACCTTCCTCTGTTAGGTTCCTGACCTCCATCAAGTGTGATTATGGACCCTTGGGTAAAATGAGTTCTTCAAAGCCCTGCAGATGTGCTAGTGTTTTCTCATGACTACAAACCACATAAAGAATCTATACCTGACAGTCAGTAGGCCTCAAATAGTAGAAGCAGAGCAGTATTAATGGCAGGCCTATTTGATCACTCCTGGTTGACAGGAAGAGTGTCCAGGCCACACTTACTTTAGGCAAATGAGGGACAAGGAAGCTTATATTGGACACTGTCTTGAGCTGCGCCACTTATGGAAACCTCTTGCCAGAAGTTATGATGAATGTCTATATGGAAGAAAATGAGGGCCATGTGGGAGTGTTTTGGTTATAATTGTGGTCATTTTTGTGGCAGTTGGAAGAGATGACTCGGTCCACCAGGGCTTCACTCTTGGGTGATTCCCCTTATAGACTGAGTTCTGGAACTGACCTCAGAGTAGTATTGCCATGAATTGAATTGGGATTTTAGGAGGCCACGCATGAGATTCACGCTTGGAATCTGAAATCTAGTCCCAGGTTGGTTTTCCACAGAGCACTGGGAATCTCAGCCAGGATATCACATGATTTTATTATGAAAAACATGGCAGCCATAGTTGAGAGTCAAAACACACATGGACCTCACATTGTACAGTTCAATGGGCCTGGCTTCATGTGACCTTTTGGCCACTCTTTGGGAAGCCTTTCCTGTGAGTGTTGTCCAGAGAATTCATTGAAATGAACTTCCTCACCATTTAGTGGTTCCTGAAAGAATTGAAACCCACAGTGCCTCCAACTTCATCCTTGAAAAATGGCTAGATGAATACCATCAAATTTTTGAAATTCCCATGACCAGGTGGCACTGGAGAAACTTTGGATGTCCTGTTGCTGATCATGAGTATACAATACAGTGCCTTGATTGACTGGGTTTCATGAAAATGTTGAAGAACAGTGATGCCAGTAAGTTGGAGCCTCCTGAGTAGTGGGCCTAGAGTAGTGGTGTGCAGGTGTGTGATAAAACATCTGTGGTGGAGTCATGTGGACCTGCCATTGGCTTCCAAATAGCTTGTGACTGATATAGTGTAGCCAGCAAACCCTTATATGTAAATGCATCTTGTTATATGGAGAGTTTTCAGGGCAATTTTCAGAATCAGGTTGCTATGGTCAAGGGGGCAAGCTATGTGGGATAGAGGCCTGGTTGGTGCATTCTCTTGCAAACCCTGACACACCACACATCACAGAACTCCCTCTAGCACTGTGTCCCAGTTGAAATCTTTGTATTTCACGAAGCAAATACCAAACTCCCAGTGCAGCAGCAAGAAACACCACGAAAATTGGAGGATGACCAAATGGTTTCAGAGTCCTCACAGGGAGACACATAGCCCCCAGTGGCCACAGTTTACCTACAAAGAGAGAATTCAGCACTGCTGTCTCATGTTCATTGGAAAATAAGAAACAAGATCCTTCAGGTCACATAGATGCAGATCCAGCTTTAATTGTCTCACCACAAATGAAGATTAAGCTCCTGACAACAACATATATTTCAAGTTCCCAACCTCAGAGGCAGTTTCTCAAGAAGTCTTTAGGCCAGCAAAGCTCCATTTTTGTGGAGGGTTTACCCTGTTCGTTACTTTTGTAAACTCATCTACCACCTCCAAGTTTGTGAACAACTGAGCATATTGCATTCCATATATATATATATATATATATATATATATATATACACAGATTTTCGAACTCTTCTCCTGTAATTGTGTCTTACTTGGGGCAAAGGTAATGTCAAGACATTGTTCTGGATAAGAGTGGGAAGATTTTTCATAGCACATAATTACATACACATTGGATACCTTTTCCAATTTTCCATTCGAAATACTGAATCCCTGACACTAACCCATAGCCTACTAGACTCTGACTACTTATCCTAATATGATGGAGAATAATAATCCAAACAGAATAGAAATACAAGCAGTTCAGAGGAGGCATGGTGTATAGTTGAATTTGCCTTTTGCATTATGTAGTGTAGGAGTTATAAATCTAGTCAACTTTTGTTGAAATTGTTCTCCATGTGTTTTTAAAGTTAACAAATATGTGAATTCCTGTCTCCCTTTCTCTGTAGCCTATTTGCACATGTATTTTTATATGCACATATAGAATCCTACAAGGTACTACACGTACATTCTTGTGAAGTGGTTGACTTGGCAGATACACATTGTGAGAAGAGATCACTTCTCCTAAATGCTGTTGGAAGTTAAAATTCGAACTCTCTGTGAGCTTCCTAGTTTAACAACATTATACATAAATCCATGTTCAGTAAAATGAATATTTTTGAAACTGTGGATGACATATATTTCATGGTGAATTTCAATTGGCATATATTGCTACTTTTTAATGTCTGTGTGCATGTGTGTGCGTGTATATATATATATATATATATATATATATATATATATATATATATATACAAACTTTCCAGATATTTCAAAATATGAAATACATGTGTCTTATTATACATTTCCTAAATTCATTCATATTCATATATGTGAATTTATAATCAACTTTTCACAAGATTATCGTCAGAAATATTCATCCACCTGAAATACGTATTTGTTTCCTAGTACTGAAAACTATCTTCAGTGAATGGTGCCTACAAATCCTAAAATTAATACAGTAACTGACCCAGGTTAACATCAATGCAAATTGATTCCTATGGGACATGATGTGTATTTTGACGTTCATTTTTATTCAAAACTGGTACATTACTATTTCTTCAGTTTATGCACATAATAGGATATATATTTCATCCACAAGTTCGCTAATTTAGAGGCATTTGTTTCACTTTCAATCACTTCCTGCTTCAGAACACATGTATTTTTTCATGGTTCTTGACTGGTCTTTTCATGAGACTTCTTTCCAAACACATTATTTTTGATTTCCATAATCACTTTTGAAGCAAAACTCAGACACTTTTCATGATAAACCATAACCTTAATTTTACCATTAGATGTATAACTAGTTGGAATGAATGTATGTATATCAATATAAGATTTCTTATATATTTTAAGATATGAATCCAATGCATTATATAAAGTGGAACCAGTTATATTATTTATTAACAGTATGGTCTATTCATGCATTAGCTCTATATTCATAGACACAAGGTACACGTCTTTGTACACCAATACTAACTTATTAATCTTCAAAATATTGCTCCCAGAAATGATGGAAAAATTACTCATGTCACCTGATCTACATATACATTTTATCACAGTAATATTCTGGACACAAAATGGAAGGTTCACACTTATTATTGTACCAAAGCCTAAATTGAAAATGAACATGGATTACTAAACACAGCCATGTCCAGGTTGCCTAATGCTCTCAAATATCAATCCAATTAGTGACTACATATTGGTTTCTCCTAAGATCATATATTCAAATTCAACCCTATTGAAAATGTCTAATCCTATCACCCACTTTATACTTTGCGTTATTTCGTAATATCTCTATTGATATCTGTTTTCCTACATATTTTCTCCGGTTCACTATTTTGACTGACTCTTCACATGGGCTAACATTTACATTCACACTCTAAACAAAACCCTATTGATAAAGAATATTTTTTTTCCAAAACCTATACTCACTCTTCTTCCTAAACCTAACAACTATCTTCCTAATCCTACCGACTATCCCTTTTTGACTGAATGTTCTTTTCTACACCCAATCATCAAAGTAAACATTGGGCGAGCTTCGGAGGAAGAGACCACCAAAAGACTATCTCATGCAACAGCAAAGGGTTTATAGGGGGTCAGCATGCAGGGGGTCCGAGCTCACTTGAATAGAGCAGAGAGCCCTGAGAAGAGCTTAAGCAGAGCTTATATACTTTCTTTGGGGAGGGCAGGGAGCGAAGTTTATTGATGGGAGAGGGAGAGTGGGCGGTTTGCATTCAACCGGGTGAGGGAGTACATTCTGCAGTTTGGCATTTGGGGACAGGACATTCTGGGAACAAGATTAGCAAACAGTTCTCAAGATTTCAAAAGTGTTTTGTTAAGCATACAGAAAAAAAAAGTGACAAGTACATATTTTATTAATCTTTCATTCCCCACTTCTTCTTCTAGCTACTTTTAATCATAAAAGTGATCATTGGGGGGTGTCACATTCTATGTCTGCTAGTGGGGTATTACCATAAGTTTAAATTGTCCAATTTGAGCTTAGAGAAAAGAAATTACACGGTTGAGCAAACAGGGTTTTATAGTTAGCAATAATATGGAAATTATTATCGGACAGGCCAGGGTTGATAAAAAAGTAGTCAAACAGGGGGACTAGGTGAACCAAGTCTCAAACCACTTTTTTTGGTCCTCTCACTCTCTCATTGACGCTCTTCAAGGTGTCTTTTTAATTTAATTTTTTTTTTTTTACAACTACATTATGGTCGGAATAAACACAAAATTCTTCCCAGGAAGTGACAAATACCTATTTTATTAACCTTTCACTTCCGACTATCCCTTTTTGACTGGATGTTCTCTTCGACATTCAATCATCGAAGGTACAAGGTCCTATGCCATTGTATATTGATTAATCTGACACATCTGTGCACAACTTAATTCAAAGCTAAGTATTCCAATCAAGGGCCCAATGCTCTTTTGGGCTTCAAATCTTACCTAGATTTCTGTTTTCATACATATATTTCACCTATATATTCTCATACATATAGCAGGTTCCCAATACCATTATTCATCCAGCAGAATGATTCCTAACCCAAATCACACATGTTATTAACCCTAACCATACACTGTTCCCTCAATTTAACATTACAGAACAGCAGGGACAGAGTTGGTCTTACAATACAGGAATGTAGTGGATCTTCCACCTGCTGAAAACCTCAAAGGTCCATGCAGAAATGATCCCTGGAGAACATGTAGGCAACTATGAAGGACGTGAGAGAGCAAAAGTCATATTCCATGGAAAACAACCTGGTAAGGATGAAGGGTTGTGTCTCATTCACCCTCTCTCCTTAATGTAGAAAAGATGGACCAACCAAGGCCTTTGTGGAGAGCTGTTCCTGGGTTCCTATGGTTGAGATACCTATCTAACTTGTGAAAGTGTCAGAGGAAGTATGGAAGCAACTGTTCGGAAAAAGTGGTTGCTAAGGCAGTCACCTCATTCAGTTCCTGAAGGAAGTGACCTCACCTCACTTCCTTGGTGATGGAACTCTGTGAACTTGGGATCCAGGAAGTCAGGAATCCAGAACCAGTCCAATTCCCAGTACAGTGGGATCACTTGTTTAAATTTACCAAGGACAGAGTCAGTCTTTCTTGGTACCTACTGATGTGAGGATGGCCAAATGCAAGGAAAGTTTGAAGACTGGCCTTTCCAGAGAAAGCAAGAAGTGGCTCACCGCGGGCTCCTGATATTTCACAGAGTTGGCCAAGGAGACCAGATCTGAGAAAGGACAGGCCATTTCTGGGGAACATAGTATAGCCCACCATTCAGAGGACACTCTGGATAGTCACAGACTTACTTTGGGGAAGGAGGTGCCTTTTTCAGTGTGGGTGTGAGTTTGTAGTTTTGTCTTATATTCTGAGAATAGGTAGGGAAGGCGGCTTGCTTGGTTTGGAGTGGAATGTTTCTAGAAAGTCTTTTGACAAGGCGAGTGTTTCTATGTCTGTGTATTCCACTGTGTCCGTGGTTGTAGACATTAGAAAAGAGAATGAATCAATGGATGTGTCCTGTCTAGTAGAAAGCTTCCCAGCATTCATCCTACCCATTTTAGGAATGGATTGCAGGTTGCCTTATCGATGGACAACATGTACTGTCTTCCTAAGTTCCTGTTTTCTTCCTGAATTCTGGCCACTCTCCAGAATAGGCTCATGGTTTTGTATCCAAAATATGTACCACCTCCAAACTCTGTGACATGGCCATGTAATCCATAGCTGAAGGGAATGGCAAGCATCTCAGAAAACTCAGATATCAGTGTGACCAGGAAAGTCTCAGTGGAGAAACCCTGCTTTGGCCCTTTTGCTTACCTATTGTTCTGTTGCCCTGAATGTCAGGAAGGTCTTTGCCTCAGGCCACCCTTTGTGAAGCCTGAAGAAAACAGTTTTAAAATGGAAATGAATGGGCATCACCTGTGGCTCTTTGCTTAATTACTTTGGAAAGGAATGTCTCTGAATCAGCCTCTTGGCCCTGTGTGAGGCTGTGGCTTAGATTATCAGCATCGGATGGATCTAAAGAAACATCCAATGTGTGCATCCAAAACAAAAATGGCAAAAAATCAGTCATTGTGGATGAAGTCTCTTGCCTTCCTCTGTTTGGTTCTTGACCTCCATCAAGGGAGTATTGGGATTTTCTGGGTCAAATGAGTTCTTCCAATCCCTGCAAAGGTGCTTTGGTTTAATAATGACTCCAAATCACATAAGGAATCTATACCTGACAGTCAGTAGGCCTCAAATTGCAGAAACAGAGCAGTATTAATGGCAGAACTATGTGATCAATCCTGGTTCACAGGAAGGGTGTCCAGGCCACCCTGAATTTAGGCAAATGAGGGGAAGGGAGCTTATTATGGACACTCTATTGGGCTGTGCCATTTAAGGAAACCTCCAGCCAGAGGTTATGATGAGTGACTATATGGAAGTAGATGAGGGCCATGTGGGATTGTTTTGATTTTAATTGTGGTAACTTGTGTGGCTTTTGGATGAGATGACTGTGTTCACCTGGGCTTTAACACTGGCGTGATTCTCCTAAGAGACTGAGTTCTGTAACTGACTTCAGAGTAGTAATTGCTTTGGAAATGGATATGTTTTAATCGTCCTCTTGGCCCTGTTTGAGGCTATGGCTTAGATTATCAGCACCAGATGGATCTAAAGAAAGATCCCATGTGCATCCAAAACCAATATAGCCAAAATAGCAGTAATTGTCGATGAACTCTCTCGCCTTCCTCTGTAAGGTTCTGAAAGAATAAAAGAAATTGAAATTGAAATGTAAAGAACCAGGTTTTGTAAAGTTTCCAAGCTGCACTCAGCACCTGAAATTCCTGTGGCAGTTAAGACAATTCCCGGATTTGCACATTAGATGTGTGTTGAAATCTTCCCTGAGGACCTAGTTACTTAACAGCCCCTCCCCAGAAACCATGCAGCTCACCACGTATACATCACAGTGCATCCACCAATCAATTTAAATGTATACCCCTTCTTAGGGCTGACCAATCACCCCCTGCCCAACCTGTTCCCGCCAATGAATGTGCTAATCATGTTTTAGAGTTGTTATTTGATTTTCCCGTGGAATATGATGATTTGCTAAATGAGGCTATGATGTGTGTAAAGTCCCTACCCTCTCTAAAGAATGTATATAAACTCCGCTCGAGTGGTTCTTAGGGCTCTTTGTTCTTTGCTCCTCTGAAGTGAGCCCTGAGCTCCAGCACGCTATACCCCCAATAAACCCTTTGGTGTTGCATGAGAAAGCCTGTTGGTGGTCTTTTCCTCCGATGTTCGCCCCACCTTTTCATCTGGAGGCCCCAGGTGAGATATCCGGCGCAGCGGACGAAAGACCCCAAGGGACTCCTCTCAGGGTAAGAAAGGTGCCTCTTTCTGGTTTCAGGTTTCAGGTGAGGGCTTGGCAAAGTGGCTGTCGGTGAAGAGCATTAGCTCTCTCTGACGGTGGCTGGCAGACGTGTCACAGAGCTACTGGCCACGTCCCTGGGGGACACTCCAGAGGATGAGGGAAATCAAGGAATATTAGTTTCCTCAACTCGGTTATATTTTGCTTCAGGATTCGGTTTGCCAGCCCATCAGGTTTTGCTGGCTACACAGTTTTGTTCATTGTCCCGAACTCATGTTGAGTTTACTGTCTGTCTTTATTGTCTAACCCATCAGGTTTTGCCAGTTACTGAGTTCTAATATTTGTCTTGGACGCATGTTAAACGTTTACTGTTTGTCTTTGTCTGTGTTGCATTTGTGTCTTCACTGTCTCTTTTTGAGTAACTCCCATTATGGGACAAAGCACTTTCATACTTCTGTCGCTGACCCTTGATCATTGGACTGATGTCCGCTCAAGGGCCCAGAATCATTATTTTTCAGTTAAATGTCAGACCTGGCAGACTCTCTGTGCTTCAGAATGGCCCATCCTCAAAGTCGGGTGGCCCGCAGAAGGATCCTTCTACTTCCCTCTAATCCGAAAAGTCAGAGATATTGTCTTTCAGCCGGGACCACGTGGCCACCCAGATCAACAGCCATATACCCCTTCCCCAGGATCCTATCATTCAAACCTTCCGTTCCCTCCCCATCTTCCCCCCATTCTTCCTGAGTCACAAGACTGGACAATCCTCCCCCTCCTTATCCTCTACCCTCGCTCCCCAACCGCCAACACATTCCAGATGATTCTCCCACCACTGACTCAGCCTCTCCGCCACTAGAGGCAATTGGGCCAGACCCAAGCCCTCCAAGGGACTTCTCCGCAGCAGCAGCAGCCCCTCCTTTTCTGGTGGAAGCTGGGCCACCTGAAGAAACCCGCCAGCTACGGAAAATAGAAAACTCAGAAGCCACTGTGATGCTCCCTCTTCGTCCTTATGGGCCCATGAACCGACAAAACTGGGACTCCAACACCTTTGAAGGTTGGTAGCATTTGTCCACTTATCACCGGGCTCTAATAGCGGGGCTCCGAGTGGCCGCCAGAGGGCCGACTAATTTGGCCATGGTAAGAGAGATAATCCAAGTTCCTAATGAGTCTCCCTCTATGATTCTGGAGAGAATTATGGAAGCAAATAGAAAATATACTCCTTTTGATCCTCAGGCAGAGGACAAAAAAACCTCTGTTGCAATGGCCTTTATCCAGCAGGCTGCCCTAGATATTAAGAGAAAGTTACAACGTCTAGATGGATTACAAGATATGACCTTAAGAGATTTAGTCAGAGAAACTGAGAAAGTATATTATAAGAGAGAAACTGAGGAGGAATGGGAACATATGAGAGAGAAGGAAAGGGAACAAAAGGAGGATGAAAGGAGCAAAAGGCAGACTAAATCATTGGCTAAGGTTTTGGTCAGAGCAGCAAATAGACCAGAAGTTAAAAAGCACGGAGACATGAAGGGATACATGGGCCCATGCCAAAGGCTGCCCCTGGCCTCAGATCAATGTGCCTACTGTAAAGAAAAAGAAAACTTGGACAAAGAGTGGCCCAAAAAGAGGCAGAGAAACCAGTATAGGACGAGACTTGAAGGATCCAGCCACTGCCTCACCCTGAAGTCGTATGGTTTACGAACGAGAGCAGCTTCCTCCAAGATGGTACGTGGTGGGCTGGAGCAGCAGTAGTTAGCAAAACTAATGTCATCTGTTTCTCTGGTCTCACAGAAGAGACATCAGTCCAAAAGGCAGAACTGATTGCCCTTACGAAAGCATTGGTACTAGCAACAGGCAAAAGGGCCACCATATACACTGATAGCCGCTATGCATTTGCCACTGCAAATGTGCACGGGGCTATTTACCAGCAAAGGCAGCTATTAACCTCGGCTGGGAAAGAAATAAAGAAATAAAGAACAAAGATATGATCCTCCACCTTCTCTCAGCAGTGCAGGGCCCTACGGACCTAGGCATAGTGCACTGTCCAGGGCACCAGAAGGGAAACGACCCCGTGGCGGTTGGAAACAGAAGGGCAGATGAGGAAGCTAATTGGCAGCCCTAAACGGAGTGCCTCTGTTCACTTTTTCCACACCGGGGGGAACAACAATCAGGAGACTTGGCCGCACCGGAACATTCAGGCAACTTATCATCTGAGGAGACAGATACAGAACTCTGGGAACCTACAGAGCCAAGTACACAATTTTCAAAAGCCCACCTTTATCTCAAAGACATACGCCAGCTCACCCACTTAGACTCTAAGAAGTTATAGGCACTCGTAAAGGACCAAAGGAAGGAATTATTATTGACTGACTCACAGAGGAAAGAAATAACTGTGCAGGTGACTACAGCTTGTCAAGTTGGCCAATTAGTTAATACTTACCCATCGAAGCTTACTTCAGGGAAGCGCTTATGAGGAATCAGACCAGGACAATTCTGGGAAGTGAGCTTTACTGAAATAAAGCCAGCAAGGATTGGACTTAAATGTCTCCTAGTCTTTGTAGATACTTTTTCAGGATGGGTCGAAGCCTTCCCCATGAAGAAAGAAACGGCTCAGCTGGTGGTCAAAAAGATCCTAGAAGACATTTTCCAAGGTTCAGCCTGCCTAAGGTAATAGGGTCGGATAAGTGACCGGTATTCATGGCCCAGGTAAGACAGGGATTTGCCAGGACCCTGGGGATTAATTGGAAGTTACATTGTGCTTATAGACCCCAGAGCTCAGGACAGGTAGAAAGGATGAATAGAACCATCATAGAGACCTTAACGAAATAAAGCTTGGAGACTGGCATGAAAAATTGGACTCTGTTCCTAAGTTATGCACTGTTTTGTGCAAGAAATACCAAGTCTTCCTCTTTGTGTAACCTCACCCCTTATGAAATTCTCTATGGTGCCCATCCTTCAGTAAGGGACCTAACCCCAACTAGGAGACTTAATGATTCCTTTCACACCCCCTTGCTTGACAGACTTAAAGCCCTTGAACAAAACCAGCACCCAGCGATACCTGTGGAAACAGTTGGCCTCTGCTAATTAGCCTTAAGATGAGGGAACCCCACATCGATATCAAGTGGGAGAGTTCATCTACGTGAGATGGCATCAGGTGTCATCCCTGGAAGCCCGCTGGAAAGGACCATACCAGGTGCTGCTTATAACACCCACAGTGGTGAAAGTGGATGAGATCACTTCATAGATCCATACCACCCATCTCATGCCTGCACCCTGTACAGACTCCGGCTGGAAACTGAAACAGACTGGTAACCATCTCAAGTTGTGTGTCCGTCGTGTGGGTAGGGCTATGGATTCTTCCCCTGACCATCAGCACTCCTAATCCCCATCAGCCTGTTCAGCAACGATGGCAAGTTATAAATCCTACTGGGCAAGTAGGGTGGTGTATTTCACATACAGCCCCCTTATGGAATTGGTGGCCATCTCTCCCCCCGGACATTTGTCAGCTTCCCATAGGCCTCTCTGACTGGGATCTCCCTGACATAGAGGACCCCACACAGATCCCACTCAAATGCAAACCAGGGCAACATAGACCACTTTACCCCATGAATTATGGATGTCATCTCCCCAAGCTCATGTGTAAACTAGCCAGTCAAGACTATTATGTGTGCCCAGCAGATTTCCAAAGTCGCAAACAGGCCCAAACCTGTGGAGGACCCAGTAACTTTTATTTTAGATCTTGGGGTTGTGAACAAACGGAAGCTGCATGGTGGAACCCAAACTCCCCAGACAGCAAGATTTGGGTAGGATGAAATGACACCTGGATTGATCCCAAGAAATGTGCCACTAGCCAAGTGGTGTCAAAAACTCTCTGTGGAAAGAATAGTCTATGTTACCCCCTCAATATAACTTTCACTTCCAAAGGAAGGGGCTACCTCAGAACAAAATGGCCTATGAGAAATACGTGCGGAATGCAATTCTATATTTATGGCCCCGGTTATGACTTTGGTCTCTGGTTCACCCTCCAGCTTAAAAAGAAAGAAAATCCCACAGCAATAGGGCCCAATCCCCTCAAGCCAGGAATTAAGCCTCCTAAACCTCCCATGCCTAGATCTACCAGAACCCCTCTACCATCTCATAATTCCCGGTTTCCGTCTTTGCCTACTTCCCCAGTCCAGAGTACAGCTGACTCCACCCCCTGGGAACTAATTAAAGGAATGTTTATGGTACTGAACTCCACACAGTCAGAACTCATTGCTTTTCATCCCAGGTATTTGACAGCTCTGTAAATTATTGTGTAATGGTGCAGATACTCCCCAGGGTGCTCTATCATGATGCAGAATCATTCGAAGGTCTACTTGGGGGACAAACAACCCAATTTCACCGGGAGCCATTGTCCCTTACTCTAGCCATCCTATTGGGGATAGGAGGTCCTGCAGGAGTGGGTATGGGAACAGCTGCTATGATCCGTGGGTCACAACAATTGGCCCAATTAGAAACATCAATAGATCAAGACTTGAAGACGTTAGAAACCTCTATCACAGTGCTGCAGGAATCCTTAACCTCTCTCTCTCTCTGCATTTGTTTTACAGAACAGGGGAGGACTAGATTTCCTCTTCATGAGGGAGGGGGTCTCTGTGCGGCACTGAGAGAATACTGTTGTTTTTATGCTGACCCTGCTGGAGTTGCAAAATAATCCATGAGTAAATTAAGAAAATAACTTGAATAGCGCCAGAGAGAAAGGGAGATTCAACAAGGGTGGTTTGAGTCATGTTTTACCCAGTCCCCCTGGTTAACTACATTCCTATCAGACTTAGCTTGACCCCTGATCATCCTTAAGGTGTTGCTAACTGTGGGACCTTGTTTGCTTAACCGCATAGTTTCCTTATTCCAGGCTCAGATTGGGTAGGTAAAACTCATGCTAATCAGACAGAAATATGCTCCACTGGCAGAAATAGAATTTGAGACGCCAGAATAATTATGAAACATTACTTTTAAGATTAAAAGTAGTCAGAAAAAGGAGTGGGAAATGAAAGAATAAAATATATTGAAATTGAAATGTAAAGAACCAGGTTTTGTAAAGCTTTCAAGCTGCACTCAGAACCTGAAATTCCTGTGGCACTTAAGACAATTCCCAGATCTTCCTATTAGATGTGTGTTGAAATCTTCCCTGACCAGCTAGATACTTAACACCCCTTCCCAGAAACCATGCAGATCTGCACGTATACATCTCAGGGCTTCAACCAATCAGTTTAAATGTTAACCCCTTCTCAGGGCTGACCAATCACCCACTGCACGACCTGTTCCCGCCAATGAATGTGCTAATCATGTTTTAGAGTTGTTATTTGATTTTGCTGGGGTATAAGATGATTTTCTAAAAGAGGCTATGATGTATGTAAAAACCCTGCCCTCTCCATAGTATGTATATAAACTCTGCTCAAGTTGTTCTGGGGCTCTTTGTTCTTTGCTCCTCTGAAGTGAGCTCTGAGCCCCAGCATGCTGGACCCACAATAAACCCTTTTGCGGTGGCATGAGACAGTCTCTTGGTGGTCTTTTCCTAAGACGTTCGTCAGAACTTTTCAGTTCCTGACTTCCATCAAGTGAGAATAGGGATCCTTTGGGTCAAAAGAGTTCTTCAAAGCCCTACAGTGGATAGTCCATAGGGGCTTTGGTTTTGTCATGACTCCAAAACACAGAAAGAATCAATACCTGACAGTCAGTAGGCCTCAAATTGGAGAAGCAGGGCAGTATTAACGGCAGGGCTATTTGATCATTCCTGGTTCAAAGGAAGGGTGTACAGTCCACCCTGATGTTAGGCAAATGAGTGGCAAAAGAGCTTATTTTGGACACTGTCTTGGGCTTCACCCCTTATGGAAACTTTCAGCCAGAGGTTATGATGAGTGTCTATATGGAAGAATATGAGGCCCATGTTGGAGTGTTTTGATTTAATTGCGGTCATTTGTGTGGCGGTTGGAAGAGATGCCTGGGTCCTCTTGGGCCTGAACGCTGGTGTGATTCCCCTTAGAGACTGAGTGCTGGAACGGACCTCAGAGAAGTGTTGCCATGAATTGTGTTGGGATTTTAGGAGGCCTCGCATGAGAATTGCCCTTGGAAAATGCGATCAGGGTCGCTTTCCACAGAGAGTGGAAATCTCAGCCAGGATATCACATGATTTTATTCTGAAAGACTTGGCAACCATAATTGAGAGTCAAAACGCACATGGACCTCACATGTAGACCTCAATGGGCCTGGCTTCATATGACCTTTTGGCCACTCTTTGGGAACCCTTGCCTGTGAGAGTTCTCCAGATCTTTCATTGAAATGAGCTTTCTCACCATTTAAGGGTTCCTAAATGAATTGAAATCCACAGTGCCTCCAATTTCATCCTTGAAAAATGGCTATATAAATACCATTAAATTTTTGAAATTTCAATGACCTGGTGGCACTGGAGAAACTTTGGGTGTCCTGTTGCTGATCATGAGTATACCAGAGAGTGCCTTGATTGACTGGGTTTCCTGAAAATGGTGTAGAACAGAGAAGCCTATAGGTTGGATCCTGCTGAGTAGTGGGCCTAGAGAAGTGGTGGGCATATGTGTGATAAAACATCTGTGGTAGGGGAATGAGGATCTACCATTGGATTCCAAATTGCTTGGGACTGACATGGTGCAGCCAGCATAAATTTCTATTTAAAGGCATCTTGATATATGGAGAGGTTTCGAGGCAATATTCAGAATCAGTTTGCTATGTTCAAGGGGGTAAACTATGTGGGTTAGAAACCTGGTTGGTGCATTCTCCTGCAGAACCTGACCCACCACACGTGACATAACTCCCACCAGCACTGTGTCCCAGTTGAGCTCCATGTATTTGGTGAAGCAAATACCAAACTCCCAGTGCAGGAGCAAGAAACACAATGGAGAGTGGAAGAGCAATAAATGACTATACAGTCCACACAGGGAGACACTTAGCCACCAGTGGCCACAGTATACCCACAAAAAGAGAATCCAGCACTCTTCCCTCATGTTCATTGGAATATTACAATTTATGTCCTCCAGGTCACATAGATACTGACCCAGCTTTGATCATCTCACTAGAAAAAAAGCAAAAGCTCCTGACAACAACATATATTTCAAGTGCCCAAACTCAGAGGCAGTTTCTCAAGAAGTCATTAGGCCAGCAGAGCTCCATTATTGTGGAGTGTTTACCCTGTCCCTTACTTTTGGAAACTCCTCTACCACGTCCATGGTTGTGAACTCCTTATCATATTTCATTCCAGATAAGTATTCACAGATTTTCTAACACTTCTCCTCTAATTGTGTCTTACTTGGGGTGAAGGTAATGTCAAGGCATTGTTCTGGATGAAAGGGGGAAGATTTTTGTGTAGCACATATTTGCATACACATTGAATAAATTTTCCAATTTTCCATTCAAAATACTGAATCCCTGACATTAACACATACTCTACTAGATCCTGAATACTAATCCTAATATGTTGGAGAAAAATAACCCAAAAAGAATAGAACTACAAGCAGTTCAGAGGAGGCATGGTGTATAGTTGGACTTGCCTTTTGCATAATATAGGGTAGGAGTTATAAATCCAGTCAATTTTTTTGGAAATAGTTCTCCATATGTTTTTAATGCCTATTCAGGACCTGTATTTCTATATGCACATATAGAATCCTACCTGTTACCACACGTTCATTCTTGTGTGGTGGCTGAATTGGCAGATACAAATTCTGACAAGGGATCACTCCTCCTAAACGCTGTTGGAATTGAAAATTCAACCTATGTGTGAGCTTCCTAGTTGAACAACATTATACATAAATCCATGTTCAGTAAAATGAATTTATTTGAATCTGTGCATGATATATATTTCTTGGTGATTTTCAATTGACATATAGTGCTACTTTTTAATGTCTGTGTATATATGTGTGTGTGTGTGTGTGTGTGTGTGCATGAGTGTGTATATATACACACACACAAACACACACGCACACACACACTCTCCAGATTATTCAAAATATGAAATATATGTGTCTTATTTTACACTTCCTAAATTTTTCATATTCATGAATGTGGATTTATAATAATCTTTTCACAAGATTATTCTGAGAAATATTCACATACCTTACTAGAGTCTGACAACTAATCCTAAGATGATGGAGAAAAATAATGCAAACAGAATAGAAATACAAGAAGTTCAGTGGAGGCATGGTGTATAGTTGGACTTGCCTTTTGCATGATAAACGCTAGGTGTTATAAATCTAGTAAAGTTTCAATTGAAATAATTCTTCATGTGTTTTTAAAATTAACAAATATGTGAATTCCTATATCCCTTTCTCTGTATCCTATTCATCACATGCATTTTTACATGCACTTATAGAATCCTACCTGGTATCACAGGTACATTTTTGTGAGGTGGCTGACTTGGCCGATACAAATTCTGAAAAAAGATCACTCCTCTTAAACGCTGTTGGAAACGAAAATTCAACCTATGGTTGAGTCCCCTGGTAGAACAACAATATACATAAATCCATGTTCAGTAAAATATATGTTTTGTCATCTGTGGATAATATACATTTATTGATGAATTTTGATTGGCATATATATTACTACTTTTTAATGTCTCTGTGTGTGTTTTGTGTATATATAAATATGTGTATATATATACAAATACACACTCTCCAGATTTTTCAAACTATGAAATATATGTGTCTTATTTAAATTCCCTAAATTCATTCATGTTCATGGACTTGGATTTATAATCAACTTTTCACAAGATTATTCTCAGAAATATTCATCCACCTGAAAAACATATTTGTATCCTAGTACTGAACACTAAGTTGAATGAATGGTGCATACAAAAACTAATATTTCTACAGTAACTGACCCAGTTTAACATCAATGCAAGTAGATTCCGATGGGACAAGGTGTGTATTTTGACGTTCAATTTTATTCAACGCTGGTACTTAATATTTCTTCATATAATGGACATCATAGGATATATATTTCATCCACAAATTCACAAATTTATGGGCATTTGTTTCACTTACAATCAATTCCTGCTTTTGAACACATGTATTTCTCCAGGTGTCTTGATTGGTCTTTTCATTAGACTTCTTTCCAAACACATTATTTTCTATTTCCATAATCAATTTTGAAGCAAAACTCACACACACTTCATGATAAACTATAACCCTAATATTACCAATAGATATATAACTGGTTTGAATGAATGTATGTACATAAATATAAAATTTCCTGTATATTTTCAGATATCAATTCAATCCATTATTTAAAGTTGAAAACAGTGATACTATTTATTCACAGTATGGTTTAGTCATGCATTATCTCTATATTCATAGAAAAAGGGTGCACCTATTTGTACCCCCAATACTAATTTATATGTCTTCAATATATTGCTCCTAGAAATGGTGGAAGAAATACTCATGTCATCTGATCTACATATATATTTTTTCAGTGTAATATTCTGGACACAAAAAAAGCAAATGTCACACTTATGTTTGTATCAAATCCTAAATAGAAAGTGTGCATGGATTACTAAAATCACCCATGTCCAGGTTGCCTAATGCTCTCAAATGTCTATCCTATTGGTGACTACATATTTGTTTCTTCCTAAGATTATATATTCAATCTCAAGCCTGTTGAATATGTCTAATCCTATCACTCACTATATACTTTGCCTGATTTCCTAATATCTCTATTGATATCTGCTTTCCTACATATTTTTTCCAGTTCATCACTGTGACCGACTCTTCACATGTGCTGACATTTACATTCACTCTCTAACCAAAACTCTATTGCTAAAGAACTTTTGGTCCAAATCTTATACTCACTTTTCTATCTAAACCAACACTATCTTCCTAATCCTATCGACTATGCCTTTTTGACTGGATGTTCTCTTAGACATTCAATCAACCAAGGTACATGGTCCTTTGCCATTGTTTATCTATTTATTTGAGACATCTGTGCAGAACATAGTTCAAAGGTAAGTATCCGACTAAAGTGACCAATGCCCTTCTGGGCTTCAAATCTTACCTAGAATTCTGTTTTCATACTTATATTTCACCTCTATATTATTAAATATCACAGAATACCAATACCATTATTCATCCAGCAGAATGATTCCTAACCCTAATCAAACCTGTTATTAACCCTAATCATACACTGTTTCCTAATCTAACTTTACAAAAGAGCAGGCACAGAGTTGGTCTTACAATACAGGAATATAGGGAATCTTTCACCTGCTGAGAAGCTCAAAGGTCCATGTAGATATGATCCCTGGAGAAGATGTAGGGAACTAAGAAGGACCTGAGAAAGCGAAAGTCCTATTACATGGCAAAAAAACCTGGTCAGGACGAAGGGATGTGTCTGAATAAGCCTCTATCTTTTTAATGTAGAGAAGATAAACCAAACCAGGCCTGTGTGGAGAGCTGTTCCAAGTGCCTATGGTTAATATAACATTCTAACTTGTGAAATTGTCACAGAAAATAGGGGCAGCCTCCATCTCAAAGGACCGTTTGAAGAAACTGTTAGGACAAAGTGGTTGCCAAGGCAGTGACCTCATTCAGTTTTTGAAGGAAGTGACCTTACCTAATTTCCTTGGTGATGGAACTCTCTGAACTTGGAATCCAGGAAGCCAAGCACCCAGAGGCAGGCCCAGTCTCAGTCCCAGTGGTCTCACTTCTTTAGACTTACCAAGGACAGAGTCCGTCTTTCTTGCTAAATACTGATGTGAGTATGGCCAAATGCCAGGAGAGCTCTGAAGAGCGGCCTTTCCTAAGAACGCAGGTAGTGGCTCACTGCTGGGCCCTGACAATTTCAGAGTTGGCCAAGTAGACCAGATCTTAGACAGGACAGGCCATTTCGGGGGAACAAAAAATGGCCCACCAGTCAGAGGACTCTCTGGATAGTCACATACCTACTTGGGGGAAAGAGGTATCTTTGTGGGTATGGGTGTGAGTTTGTGGTTTTGTCTCATGTTCTAAGAATACGTAGGAAAGGCAGTTTGTTTGGTTTGGAATGGACTGTGTCTAGTAAGTCCTTTGACAAGGCGAGTGTTTCTATGTCTGTGTATCCCACTGTGTCTGTGGTTGTAGATATTAGAAAAGAGAATGCATCAATGGATGTGTTATGTCTAGTAGAAAGCTTCTCAGCATTCATCCTCCCTAATTTATGAATGGACTGTGGCTTGCCTTATAGATGTACAACACCTACAATCTTCCTAAGTACCTGTATTCTTCCTGATTTTGGCCTCTCTCTAGAATAGGCTCATGATTTTGTTTCCAAGTTATGTACCACCTACAAGCTCTGTGACATGGCTATGTACTGGATAGCTGAAGGGAATGGGAGCATATCAGAAAACTCAGATATCAGTGTGACTAGGAGAGTCTCAGTGGAGAAACCCTGCTTTGGGTCTTTTGCTTACCTATTTGTCCGTTGCCCTGAATGTCAGGAAGGTCTTTGCCTCAGGTCGCCCCTTTGTGAAGCCTGAAGAAAACAGTTTTCAGATGGAAATGAATGGGCATCACCTTGGGCTCTTTGCTTAATTGCTTTGGAATGGGATGAGTCTGAATCAGCCTCTTGGTTCTGTGTGAGGCTGTGGCTTAGATTCTCAGCACCTGTTGGGTCTAAAGAAAGATCCCATGTGTGCATCCAAAACGAAAATGGCCAAAAGAGCAGTCATTGTGCATGAAGTCTCTCACCTTCCTCTGTAATGTTCCTTCCTCCGTCAAGTGAGAATAGGGATTCCTTGGGTCTAATGAGTTCTTCAAAGCTCTGTAGAGTCTAGCCCATTGGTGCTTGGGTTTTCTCATAACTCCAATTCACATAAAGAATCTAAACTCCACAGTCAGTAGGCCACAAATTGGAGAAGTGAAGCAGTATTAACAGCAGGCATATTTAATCACTCCTGGTTCACAGGAAGGGAGTCCGGGCCTTTAGGCAAATGAGGGGTAAGGGAGCTTCTTTTGGACACTATCTTGGGCTGTGCCTCTCAAGTAAACCTCCAGCCAGAGGTTATTATGAGTGTCTTTATGGAAGAAGATGAGGGCTAGGTGGGAGTGTTTTGGTTTTAAATGTGATCACTTGTGTGGCGGTGGGAAGAGATGATTGGTTACACCTGGGCTTCAACTCTGGTGTGATTCCACTTAGAGGCTGATTTCTGGAACTGACCTCAGAGAAGTATTGCAATGAATTGTGTTGGGATTTTAGGAGGCCTCGCATGAGAGTCGCCCTTGGAAAATGAGTCTTGGCCCAGGGTTGCTTTCCACAGAGCACTGGAAATCTCAGCCAGGATATCACATTATTTTATTCTGAAAGACTTGGCAACCATAGTTGAGAGTCAAAACAAACAAGGACCTCACATTGTAGACCTCAATGGGCCTGGCTTCATGTGAACTTTTGGCCACTCTTTGGGAAGCCTTGCCTGTGAGAGTTCTCCAGATCTTTCATTGAAATGAGCTTTCTCACCATTTAATGGTTCCTAAATGAATTGAAACCCACAGTGCCTCCAACTTCATCCTTGAAAAATGGTTAGATAAATACCATGAAATGCTTAAAATTCCCATGAGCAGGTGGCACTGGAGAACCTTTGGATGTCCTGTTTCTGATCATAAGTATACCTGAAGGTGCCTTGATTGACTGGGTTTCATGAAAATAATATAGAAAAGATATGCTAGTAAGTTGGAGGCTGCTGAGTAGTGGGCCTAGAGAAATTGTGGGCAGGTGTGTGATAAAAAATCTGTGGTGTGGCCATGTGGATATGCCATTGGCTTCCAAATGGATTAAGACTGATATGGTGCAGCCAGCAGACCCTTCTATGTAAAGGCATCTTGTGATATTGAGGAGTTTCAGGGCAATGTTCAGAATCAGGTTACTATGCTCAAAGAGGCAAGCTTGTGGTATAGAAGCCTGGTTGGTGCATTTTCCTGCAGACCCTGACCCACCAAACGTGACAGAACTCCCTCCAGCACTGTGTCCCAGTTGAACTCCTTGATTCGTGAAGCAAATACCAAACTCCCAGTGCAGCAGCAAGAAACACCACGAAAGATGGAGTATGAACAAATGGGTTCACAGTGCACATGGGGAGACACTTAGCCCCCAGTGGCCACAGTTTACCTACAAAGAGAGGATTTAGCAATGCTTCCTCATGTTCATTTTAAAATAAGTAACCATGTCCTCCAGGTCCCATAGATGCAGACCCAGCTTTGATGGTCTCACTACAATGGAAGCTAAAGCTCCTGAGAACAAAATATATTACATGTGCCCAACCTCAGAGGGAGTTTCTTAAGAAGACTTTAGGCCAGCAGAGTTCCATGTTTGTGTGTGGTGAGCCGCTTCTGCAGATTATGGTCGCCATTGCAGGATGGTGCTGGCTCCACTGTGGTCTGTAACAAACAACTCCTTGTTTGGGAGAGTTGGTGCATGGTTTTTCAGCACCCTGTGAGAAAGTTCCACCTGGAAGCTTTCCATTGGGGCTTGGGATGCTTTATTAAGGCTGGAAGGGGCATCCAACAAGGAAGAAGAAGAAATATCAAGGGCCTGAATAAACTGCTGAAAGAAGATTCCTGAGTTGCATCTTCCTTGCGGGCAAGGGGTCGCAACAAGTGGTGCTGAAAACCCGGGAACCAGAACTTTCAGCAGTCAGGGGTGGTGCACCGGTTAGTCCCAGGTAAGTGGGACCCGCGGTCAAAGCGGAGGTTAGTCCCAGGTAAGTGGGACCCGCGGTCAAAGCGGGGATTAGTCCCAGGTAAGTGGGACCCGCTATCAAAGCAGCAGCTCCTCTGTAAAGCCAGAGAGAGCATTACATCTTATTGCAGCTGCACTGTGTACTTTCGCTCTTACTTTCACTTTTGTTTTTTGTGTGTCTTTTGTTGTGTCATGAGTGCCATATCTTCAAGTCCGCTTCTCCTGGCCCTAGATAACCTGTTACGTTGCAAGGGCCTAGAAGTGAAACGTAGTACTTTACAGAGATTTTTACGGAAGACAGATATTGCTGCACCGTGGTTTGCGTTCTCGGGCAGCCTTACTATACCTAGCTGGGATAAGTTAGGCACAGATCTTGACTTTGCTTCTGAGCAGGGCATATTAGAGGGTGGGGTGATACCCCTTTGGAAGATGATCCGTAGTTGCCTCCCAGATGGCAGATGTCAGGAAGCACTTACTAAAGGACAAGAAGTTTTTGAGCAACTACATGAGGAAAAGTCTGAAGGATCACATAGTGAAGTGGCAGAGAACATTGGGAGTAAGAGTAGTGAGAAGGCAAAAGAGCCTGAAACTAAAAATAGGAGAAGGCTCTACCCAGACTTGGCTGAATTAAAAATGCCTGAGAACACAAGCGGCTCAGAGAGTTCTGAGGACCTTGATATATTGTTACAACAACTACGAAAGATAAAAGTGAAGAAAAAGAAAAAAGGGATACAGGGCACGCAGGCCTACTGTAAAAAGGGTCGGGATCCAATATCGGTCAACAACACTCTGAGGAGGAGGAGGTAGAATATCTCAAAGAAGATATGGTGCCGGTTGCCCCACCCCCGTATGTGGGGGGGAGCCAAAATTCCGGGAGGTATTTTCATGCGCAAGTTTGGAGGACAGTTAATACAGATATGGGACTTGCATACCCTGTATTTCAGGACAATAACAGGGGAAGATATCATGAGCCTTTAGACTTTAAGAAAATTAAAACCTTGGTGGAATCTTTCCGCACTTATGGCATGGATGCCGCTTTCACCCTTACTCAGGTGTAGGGACTTGCTAGATTTTGTATGACTCCTTCAGATTGGGCTAGCCTTGTTCGGGCTTGTGTTTCTCCAGGTAAATATTTGGACTGGAGAGCCTTTCTGCTAGAGGGCGCTGTTGAGCAGGCCGCCCAAAACTATGCGGCGGGACACCCCCATTGGGACAAGGATATGCTTTTAGGACAGGCAGATTTGCTAATCAACAGACAGGATTCCCTCCTGAGGCATATGATCAAATTAACAACATTTGCATTCGGGCATGGAAGTCACTTCCAAATAGAGGAGAGGTGTCTGGTTACTTGACTAAGATTCTGCAGGGCTCTACAGAACCCTTTTCAGATTTTGTAGCAAGGATGGTGGATGCCGCTGGAAAGATTTTTGGGGACCCTAATAGGCACCTACAGGGGCGTAAGCATCCTGTGCTAGCTCATCAAAAGCTTAACAGGTTTGGTCTGGGTTTTTCCTAGGGGCCACTGGGGCTCAAATACCCATAACATGGCTCACCGAGGAGCCTGTTTGGGTGCCTCAGTGGCCTCTTCCCTCGGCTAAACTGGCAGCAGCCCATGATCTAGTCAAAGAACAACTTGATTTGGGTCACATCCAACCTTCTACTTCTCCATGGAATACTCCCATATTTGTCATTAAGAAAAAATCAGGGAAGTGGCGCCTACTGCATGATCTACAAGCAGTTAATGCTCAGATGCAACTTATGGGACCCATTCAAAGAGGGCTGCCTCTGCTCTCCTCTGTTCCTCAAGGCTGGCATATAATTGTTATTGACATTAAAGACTGTTTCTTTTCCATTCCTTTGCATCCTAAAGATTCACAACGCTTTGCTTTCACCCTTCCCTCGTGTAATCACGAGGAACCAGATCAAAGGTTTGAGTGGGTGGTGTTGGCACAGGGGATGGCTAACAGTCCCTCGATGTGCCAAATGTATGTGGGGAAGGCACTCGCACCTCTCAGACATAAGTATTCCTCCACCAAGATCATTCATTATATGGATGATGTGTTATTGGCCGCAAAATTAGAACAGACAGTTAATGAGGCTTATAAAGAACTCGTGATGCTGTTGGCTCAACATGGACTGCACATCGCACCTGAAAAGGTTCAAACAGGGGATTCTATCAGGTATTTGGGAGCGACAATTGGGTATGACAAATTAAAACCACAAAAAATTACCATCAGGACTCAAGATTTCCAAACTCTAAATGATTTTCAAAAATTGCTGGGAGACATTAATTGGATAAGAGGATATTTACATATTCCTAATATTGTGCTCCAGCCTTTGTATGCTACTCTTAACGGTGATCCAGATCTTGCTTCCCCTCATAGCCTCACTACTGAGGCTAGAGTGGCCCTTATAAAAGTAGAACAAGCTATACAGCATGCCACTCTATGCAGGCTCCAGAGTGATAAACCTTTCCAGTTATGTGTGCTTGCCACTATGCGGCAGCCTACTGGAGTACTGTGGCAAGATGGGCCTTTACTATGGATCCACCCACATGTATCCCCAGGAAAATCCTTAGAATATTATCCTGATGCTGTTGCAGCGTTGGCACTTAAAGGGATTCAACAAAGCATTCAATTTTTCGGCCAATCACCTTCTTCTCTTATCATACCCTACACTAAAGCTCAACTTAATGTTTTATGTGCTACTCTAGACAACTGGGCTATTCTGTGTTGCTCGTTTCAAGGGGGTATTGATAATCACTACCCTTCTCATCCATTGCTCCATTTTGTTAAAGAACATCCCATCATTTTCCCTAAGGTAACTTCATCCAGTCCAATTCCGGGGGCTGTTAACATTTTTACTGATGGTTCCAAGTCTGGAATGGGAGCTTATGTAATTAATGACTCTCCCCCTATCCAGCATCAATTTGCTCCTGGAAATCCACAATGGATAGAACTACAAATTGTTATTGAAGTTTTTAAACAGTGTTCTTTTCCTTTTAATCTTATTTCGGACTCCAGCTATGTGGTACAAGAACTAAAAGTCCTGGAGGCCGTGGGAGCTATTAGTGATGCCCACAAGGTGTCTGCTTACTTTACTCAGCTTCAACAGCTTATCTCTAACCGCACTGCTTCTTTTTATCCAATGCACATCAGGGCTCACACCTCTCTTCCTGGTCCGTTACCCAGGGTAATGCCTGTGCGTGCGGACTTAGCCACTAGAGGTCAATTGATATGCTTGGCTTCCTCCTTAGAGGGGGCTAAGTTGTTTCACCAAATCTTCCATGTTAATGCATTAACGCTGCACTGGCATTTTTCCATTTCAAGAGCTTATGCTCGGCAGATTGTATTGCAATGTCCTCACTATGTCACATTTCTTCATCCCCCTAATTATGGAGTAAACCCACGGGGATTAAAGCCATTGGTTGTTTGGCAAATGGATGTGACACATATACCTGACTTTGGTAACCTCAAGTATGTGCATGTTTCCATTGATACGTGCTCTGGAATTATCCATGCTTCTGCTTTATCAGGAGAAAAGGCACGTAATGTCATTACTCACTGTTTAGAGGCATGGGCAGCATGGGGTGCACCTGCATCCCTTAAGACTGATAATGGACCTGCTTATACTGGCAGAAATTTACAGCTTTTTGTTCTACTATGGGAGTGCAACTTACTCATGGTTTGCCTTACAATCCTCAAGGACAAGGCATTGTTGAGTGTGCTCATCGCACCTTAAAGGAAACTTTACAAAAACAAAAAGGGGGAATAGGAGCTGAACACACTCCTAAAGAACGCCTGTCCTTAGCTCTCTTTACCATTAATTTTTCGAATTTGGATATTCATGGTGGCTTTGCGGCCGATAGACATGTGTCCCCTCAGCCCTCTGTAATTGGCTATGTTAAGTGGAAGGATGTTCTTACGGGCCAATGGAACGGCCCTGACCCCGTGCTGACATGGGCATGAGGATCTGTATGTGTTTTCCCCAGGATCGTACGGAACCGTTGTGGGTCCCTGAACGCTTGACAAGAAGAGTCTCGACATCAACTGACCAGCAACAAGAGATACCACAACAATTCTGTGATGAGGATCTTCATTCTGCTAAGTGCTCTGGCTCTGGTGCTGGTGCCGATGGCACAGGCGACACCAATGCGGTGGTGGGCAGTGGCACGGGCATGGCCAATGCCGATGCCGGTTCATGGTAATTCTATTGTCCTCCCCACTTTTTTTTCTACCTCATGTGAGATGTCTGCTCCCTGTGCCTCTCCTAGAGGGGACATGGAGAGAATTTTTAATCAATCTCAAGTTAATCTAACAGGAGTTTTTATTTCAGACTTAAAAACGCTAATTGCATTAGCCTTAAGACCAAAAATTTGACTAACTGGGAAGACCCATTGTGGTCCAATCAGGTCTCAGGGAGCATTTTCAGTGCTGTATTGAGCAAGGTAGCTTCGGGGAAGCAATCAGGCTCAGGAACCCCCGCAAACAGTAGCTCTGCTCTTAACATAACTACCTTGGCTATTATCTCCGAGGTACTAAGCCCAGTGCCTCCTTCTTCTAGTAGTATTCATGATGCCACTCATTTCAAGGCCTCTCCTTACTGTTCCCCTAATCTTGGTTTCCCCCCAACATTTACGCCTTGTCAGGATCATTCTTGGGAGAAACATCAAGTTGCTAAAGGTTTCTCCCTTTCCCCCTCTCTTAAGAGGTATGTTTATAACTTTAACAATAGTGCCAGCTCCTCTACAGGAGTAGGTTGGTCCTGGTTTCAATGGCTGATTTCCAATGAAAAGGGGGCTTCAGCCGATATTTCTGCATTGGCTCAGTTGGTAGGAGCCAAAAGTTGGCTGACTAATGTTTCTGGTACTGTTAGGGAAAGTGAACGAGGTAATAGACTTACATCTGTTTCATTCAACTCTCTGTTGTATAATGCCACAATGCCTCCTGCAATGGTCTGTGTCCAATCCCCCTTCTTATTCCTTTTGGCTAAGGCCACCTTGTCGGGGATACTGGATTGTTCTCATAGTACCAGTCTCTTATCTGAGTGTTGGAATGGTTCCTGGACTGTAGCAGTGGTTATGAAAATTCCAACTTTTGTCCCAATCCCGGTCACTGCAGATCCTGATAAATTCCCTATTGTTGAGCTACTTAGAGTCTGCAGAGATTTTGGAATCACAGCGGCTATAGTGACAGCCGTGGCGGTATCTGCTGCTGCAGCGGTTACGGCCGGAGTGGCTATGGCCAATCAAGTACAAACTGCTGCCACCATTAATCAAGTTGTCCAACAAACTTCCACCATACTTGAATCCCAAAATACAATTAATCAACATATTTTGTCAGGGATTTTAGCTGCCAACCAAAGAATAGATTTACTCCAAGCTCAGGTAGAAGAATTGGCTGACTTAGTGCTTTTGGTTTGTGTTGACCAACGTGCACATTTATGCATAACCTCTGTCAGATTTAATGATTCCAGGAATGTTTCCCGCATCATTGGCGAATATTTGGCTGGAAATTGGTCCATGGAAGCGGAAGACATGATCCAGTCTCAACTAACCCAGATAGGTGTTTTGAATAACACCCGTGTTGATCCCGTGACTTTGGGTCAATTCACCGATTGGATATCTTCTGCTTTTTCATTTTTTAAAGAGTGGGTGGGGGTAGGCATTTTTGGTGCAATGTGTTGCTTTGGTATGTTTCTCTGTTTGTGGTTTCTCTGTTGCCTCAAGGCCCGCAATGCTCACGATAAGGCTATGATCATCCAAGCTCTTGCAGCTTTAGAAAATGGCAATTCACCTCAAGTCTGGCTTGCGCATCTTAAACAGTAAATCTTTGACATGGTCGTTGCACCCCAAGTTATTATAACATTGCACTGGGATTGGCATGTCTTTCCTCGTTATTCTCTTAGTGTTGGAAAGCCCTTGCACTCTGCCGGTCTTGCTGCCATTGCACGCAGGTGGTTTTCCACACTAATGCTTCTCTATCGCCTTAAAGTCCGTGCCTTTCTTTCAGGGTGCTGTCAACTCGTTTGTCGTTGTGTACAGCCACAGTTCAGCCTCAGCTGTCCACCTTCGTCCACCTTCGTCATGATACAGGATGCGAGGCAAGGCACTGCACTTGAGTGATCCTTGAAGTGGACCTCAAGGAGAGCATGTCCTATTGCATGCGGGTTTGATGTCCACGCCCCGCCCCACGAAAAAGGCATCGGCTGATATGGCTTCAGATCTGGGGAAGGGCCCTCCTTAGGACTGAGCCATACTATGCAGCCACTTCTGCACAGTGGGATAGGACCTCTACTCTCGCCTGTATTGTTTTCAGAAAACAGAAAGGGGGAACTGTGGTGAGGCGCTTCTGCAGATTATGGTCGCCATTGCAGGATGGCGCTGGCTCCACTGTGGTCTGTAACAAACAACTCCTTGTTTGGGAGAGTTGGTGCATGGTTTTTCAGCACCCTGTGAGAAAGTTCCACGTGGCAGCTTTGCATTGGGGCTTGGGATGCTTTATTAAGGCTGGGAGGGGCATCCAACAAGGAAGAAGAAGAAATATCAAGGGCCTGAATAAACTGCTGAAAGAAGATTCCTGAGTTGCGTCTTCCTTGTGGGCAAGGGGTCTCGACATTTGTGGAGTGTTTACATTGTCCCTTACTTTTGGAAACTCCTCTACCACCCTCAAAGTTGTGAAAATTGAGCAGTTTTCATTGCAGATATATATTCACAGATTTTTCTAACTCTTCTCCTCTAACTGTGTCATACTTGGGGCGAAGGTAATGTCGCAGCATTGTTCTGGATGAGATTGAAAAGATTTTTGTGTAGCAAATATTTGCATACACATTGGATCCATTTTTCAATTTTCCATTTGAAATACTGAATACATGACACTATCCCATACCCTACTAGCCTTTGACTATTCATCCTAATATGATGGAGAAAAATAACCTAAACAGAATACAAATACAAGCAGTTTAGAGGAGGCATGGTATATAGTTGAACTTTCCTTTTGCATGATAAACGGTAGGTGTTATAAATCTAGTCAATTTTTAATTAAAATAGTTCTCTATGTGTTTTTAAAATTCACTACTATGTGAATTCCTGTCTCCCTTTCTCTGTAGCCTATTCATCATCACATGTATTTTTATATGCACTTATAAAATCCTACCTGGTATTATAGGTACATTTTTGTGAGGTTGCTGACTTGGCAGGTAAAAATTGTGAGAAGAGATCACTCCTCCTAAACGCTGTTGGAACTGAAAATTCCACCTATAGGGGAGCTTCCTAGTAGAACAACATTATACGTAAACTCATGTTCAGTAAAATAAATATTTTTACATATGTGGATGATATATATTTAAATATGAATTTCGATTGGCATATATATTAGTACTTTTTAATGTCTGTGTGTGTGTGTTTTGTGTATATATGTATATATGTATATATATATATATATATATATATATATATATATATATATATATATATATATATACACTCTCCAGATTTTTCAAACTATGAAATATATGTGTCTTATTTAAATTCCCTAAATTCATTCATGTTCATGGACTTAGATTTATAATCAACTTTTCACAATATTATTCTTAGAAATATTCATCCACCTTAAATACATATTTGTTTACTAGTAGTGAAAACTAACTTCAGTGAATGGTGTATACAAATCCTAATAATTCTACAGTAATTGACCCAGTCAAACATCAATGCAAGTATATTCCTATGGGACATGATATGTAATTTGATGTTTATTTTTATTCAACATTGGTACATTATTATTTCTTCAGTTTTTGCACATCATAGGATATATATTTCATCCACAAGTGAGCAAATTTATAGGCATTTGTTTCAACTTTAATCACTTCCTGCTTCAGAACACATGTATTGTCAGGGTTTCTTGACTGGATTTTTCATGAGACTTCTTTCCAAACACATTATTTTCGATTTCCATAATCACTTTAGAAGCAAAACTCACACACTCTTCATGATAAACCAAAACACTAATATTACCATTAGATGAATAACTGGTTGGAATGAATGATTGTATATCCATATAAGATTTCCTGTAATTTTTCAGATATCAATTCAAACCATTATTTAAAGTTGGAACAAGTTATATTATTTATTCACAGTATGGTCTATTCATGCTTTATCTCTATATTCATAAACACAGGGTACACCTATTTTTACCCCCAATACTAATTTATACGTCTTCAATATATTGCTCCCAGAAATGGTGGAAGAAATACTTATGTCACCTGATTTATGTATACATTTTATCACAGTAATATTCTGGACAAAAATTGTAAAGGTCACACTTATGATTCTACCAAAGCCTAAATGGAAAGTGAACATAGATTACTAAAAACATCTATTTCAAGGTTGCCTAATGCTCTCAAATGTCAATCCTATTGGTAACTACGTATTTCTTTCTTTCTAAGATTATATATTCAAACTCAACCCTGTTGAAAATGTCTAATCCTCTCACTCACTTTATACATTGCCTGATTTAGTAATGCCTCTATTGATATCTGCTTTTCTATATATTTTCCCCAGTTCATGATAGTGACTGACTCTTCATATGTGCTGACATATACATTCGCTCTCTAACTGAATCCCTATTGCTAAAGAACTTTTGGTCCAAATCATATACTCACTCTTCTTCCTAAACCTACCGACTATCTTTCAAATCCTAATGACTATCCTTTTTTGAGTGGATGTTCTCTTCTACATTCAATCTTCCAAGGTACAAGGTCCTGTGCCATTGTATATCAAATTTTCTGAGACATCTGTGCAGAACATAATTCAAAGCTAAGTATCCCAATCAAGGGCCCAATGCCCTTGTGGGTTTTAAATCATACCTAGATTTCTGTTTTCATAATTATATTTCACCTCTACATTCTTGTAAATATCGCAGGTTCCCAATACAATTATTCATGGAGCAGAATGATTTCTAACCCAAATCAAACCTGTTATTAACCCTAAACATACACTGTTCCCTCAATCTCATTTTACAGAAGAGCAGGGACAGAGTTGTTCTTACAATACAGGAAAGTAGGGGACATTCAACCTTCTGAGAACCTCAAAGGTCCATGCAGAAATGATACCTGGAGAAGTTGTAGGCAGGTATGAAGGACCTAAGAGAGCAAAGGCCAATTTGCATGGCAAACAACCTGGTCAGGATGAAAGGATGTTTCTGAATCAGGCTCTCTCTTCTTATTGTGGAGAAGATGGACCAAACCAGGCCTGTGTGGAGAGCTGTTCCCGGGTGCCTATGATTGATATACCATTCTAACTTGTGAAAGTGTCAGAGAAAGTAGGGACAGCCACCATCTCACTGGACCTTTGGAAGCAATTGTTAGGACAAAGGGGTTGCCAAGGCAGTGACCTCATTCAGTTCCAAAGAAAGTGATGTACCTCATTTCCGTGGTGATGGAACTCTCTGAACTTGGTATCCAAGAAGCCAGGCACCCAGATGCATTCCCAGTCCCAGTCCCAGTGGGCTCACTTGTGTGGATTTACCAAGGACAGTTAGTATTTCTTGGTACCTACTGATGTGAGGATGGCAAAATGCCAGGAGAGCTCTTAAGAGGGACCTTTCCTGATAAAGCAGGTAGTGGCTCACCACTTTTTCCTGACAACTTCACAGTGTTGGCCAAGGAAACAAGAGAGGGTACAGGCCATTTCGGGGGAACATAGTATGGCCCACCAGTCAGAGGACACACAGGATAGTCAAAGACTTACTTGAGGGAAGGAGGTGCCTTTGTGAGTGCGGGTTTGTTGTTTTCTCTCATGTTCTGAGAATAGGTAGGAAAGGCGTTTTTTTTTGTTTGTTTTTTTTTTTTTTTGTTTGTTTGTTTGTTTGTTTGGAGTGAACTGTTTCTAGTAAGTCGTTTGACAAGGTGAGTGTTTCTATGTCTGTGTATCCCACTGTGTCCGTGGTTGTAGACACGAGAAAAGACAATGCAACAATGGATGTGTCCTGTCTACTAGAAAACTTCCCAGAATTCATCCTGTCTAACTTATGAATGGAGTGTGGCTTTCCTTATGGATGGGCAAAACCTACTACCTTCCTAAGTCCCATTTTTTTCTTCCTGAATTCTGGCCACTCTCCAGAATAGGATCATGAATTTGTGTCCAAGATAGGTGCCAACTCCAACGTCTGTGACATGGCCTTGTACTGGATAGCTGAATGGAATGGCCAGTGTCTCAGAAAACTCAGATATCAGTGTGACCAGGAAACTCTCAGTGAAGAAACCCTTCTTTGGGTCATTTGCTAACCTATTGTTCTGTTGCCCTGAATTTCAGGAACGTCTTTGCCTCAGTCCACCCCTTTATGAACCCTGAATAAAACAGTTTTCAAATGTAAATGAATGGGCATCACCTTGGATTCTTTGCTTAATTTCTTTGGAATATTATGTGTCTCAATCAGCCTCTTGGCCCTGTGTGAGGCTGTGGCTTATATTCTCAGCACCTGATGGATCTAAAGAAAGATTCCATGTGTGCATCCAAAACCAAAATGGCAAAATGTTCAGTCATTGTGAATGAATTCTATTGCCTTCCTCTGTTAGGTTCCTGAAATCCATCAAGTGAGAATAGGGATCCTTTGGGTCAAATGAGTTCCTCAAATCTCTGCAGAAGGGCTTGTCTTTTCTCCTGATTCCAATTCACATAAAGAATCTAAACCCCACAGTCAGAAGGCCTCAAATTGGAGAAGCGGAGCAGTATTAAGGGCAGGAATATTTGATCACTCCGGTTTCACAGGAAGGGTTTCCAGCCCACCCTGACTTTAGCCAAATGAGGGACATGGAGCTTATTTTGGACACTCTTTGGAATGTGCCCCTCATGGAAAGCTCCAACCAGAGCTTATGATGAGTGTCTACATGGAAGAAGATGGAAGCCATGTGGGAGTGTTTTGGTTTTAATTGTGGTCATTTGTTTGGCGGTGTGGAGAGATGACTGGGTCAACCTGGGCTTGAACTCTGGTGTGATTCCCTTAGAGACTGCGTTCTGGAACTGACTCAGAGAAGTATTGTCATAAATTGTGTTGGGATTTTATGAGGCCACGCATGAGAGTCGCCCTTGGAAACAGAGAGCTTGGCCCAGGGTGGCTTTCCTCAGAGTACTGAGAATCTCAGCCACGATATCACAGGATTTTATTCTTTAATACTTGGCAGCAATAGTTGAGAGTCAAAACACACATGGAACTCATATTGGAGAACTCAATGGGCCTGGCATCATGTGACCTTTTGTCCACTCTTTTGGAAGCCTTGCATGTGAGAGTTCTCCAGAGCTTTCTTTGAAATGAACTTCCTCAACTTTTAATGGTTCCTGAATGAATTGAAACCCACAGTGCCTCCAACTTCATCCTTGAAAAATAGCTACATAAATATCATGAAATTTTTGAAATTCCCATGACCTGGTTGCACTGGAGAACCTTTGGATGTTCTGTTGCTGATCATGAGTGTACCAGACCGTGCCTTGTTTGACTGGGTTTCATGAAAATGGTGTAGAACAGAGATGCCAGTATATTGAAGCCTGCAGAGTAGTGGGCCAAGAGCTGTGGTGTGCAGGTGTGTGAAAAAATATCTGTGGTTGAGACATGTGGATCTCCCATTGACTTCCAAATAGCTTGTGGCTGACATGGTGCAGCCAGCAGGCTCTTCCTTGTAAAGGCATCTTTTTATTTGGAGAGGTTTCAGGGCAATCTTCAGAATAGGGTTGCTATGGTCAAGGAGAAAGCTATGTGGGATAGAAGCCTGTTTGGTGCATTCTCCTGCAGACCCTGACAAACCACATGTGACATAACTCCCTCCAACACTGTGTCCCAGATGAACTCCTTGTATTTCATGAAGCAAATACCAAACTCCCAGTGCAGGAGCAAGAAACACCATGGAAAGTGGAGGATGACCAAATGGCTTCACAGTCCACACGGGGAGACACTTACCCACAGTGGCCACAGTTTACATACAAATGGAGAATTCGGCACTGCTGTCTCATGTTCATTGGACATAGATGCAGGGTCAGCTTTGATGTTCTCACTACAAAGGAACATAGTTTCTGACAAGCTCCTGAGAACAACAAATATTTCAAGTGTCCAACCACAGAGGCAGTTTCTCAAGAAGTATTATTCCGGCAGAGCTCCATGTACGTGGAGTGTTTACACTGTCCCTTAGTTTCGGAAATTCCTCTACCACCTCCAAGGTTGTGAACTCCTGATTATTTTTCTTTGCAGATATGTATTCACATATTTTCTAACTATTTTCCTCTAATTGTGTCTTACTTGGGGTGTAGGTAATGTAAAGGCATTTTTCTGGATGAGAGTAGGAAGATTTTTGTGTAGCACATATTTGCATACACATTGGATACATTTTCCTATTTTCCATTCGACATACTGAATCCCTGACAATAACCCATACCCACCTAGACTCTTACTGATAATCCTAATATGATGGAGAAAAATAACCCAAACAGAATAGAAATACAAGCAGTTCAGTGGATGTATCACATATATTTGGACTTGCCTTTTGCATAACAAATTGTAGGTGTTTCAAATCTTGTCAATTTTAATTGATATAGTTCTCCATGAGTTTTTAAAGTTAACAACTATGTGAATTTCTGTCTCCCTTTCTCTGTAGCCTATTCAGCACATGTATTTTTATATGCACATATAGAATCCTACCTGGTATCACAAGTACATTATTGTGAGTGCATGCATTGGCAGATACAAATTGTGAGAAGAGATCACCCCTCCTAAACACTTTTGGAATTTAAAATTCAACCTATGAGTGACCTTCCTAGTGGAATATTATACATAAATCCATTTTCATTAAAATATAAATTTTTCCATCTCTGGAGGATATATATTTCATGATGAATTTCGATTGGCATATATATTGCTACATTTTAATGTCTCTGTGTGTGTTTTGTATATATATATATATATATATATATATATATATATATACTGTCCAGATTTTTCAAAATATGAAATATCTGTGTCTTATATACACTCCCTGAATTCATTCATGTTCATGTATGTGGATTTATAATCAACTTTTCACAAGATTTTTCTCAGAAATATTCATCCACGTGAAATACATGTTTGTTTCCTAGTACAACAAACTCACTACAGTGAATGGTGGTTACAGATCCTAATATTGCTACACTAACTGACTCAGTTTAACATCAATGCAAGTAGATTCCTATGGGACATGGTGTGTATTTTGAGGTTCATTTTCATTCAACACTGGTATATTACTATTTCTTAAGTTTTTGAACATCATAATATATATATTTCATCCACAAGTTCACAAATTTATAGGCATTTGTTTCAGTTTCCATCATTTCCTGCTTCAGAACACATGATTTCCTCCAGGTTTCTTGACTGGCCTTTTCATGAAACTTCTTTCCAAACACATTATTTTCGATTTTCATAATCAATTTTAAAGCAAACCTCACACACTCTTCATGATAAAGCATAACCCTAAAATTACCATTAGATGTATAACTGGTTGTAATGAATGAATGTATATCAATATAAAATTTCCTGCATATTTTCAGATATCAATTCAATCCATTATTTAAAGTTGGAGCCAGTTATATTATTTATTCACAGTATGGTCTATTCATGCATTTTCTCTATATTCAGAGACACAGGGCACACCTATTTTTACTCCCAAAATTAATTTATATGTCTTCAAAAACTTGTTTGCAAAAATGGTGGAAGAAATACTCATGTTCCCTGATGTACATATACATTTTATCACAGTAATATTCTGGACACAAAATGCAAAGTCACATTTATGATTGTACCAAATCCTAAATGGAAAGTGAGCATGGATTACAAAAATCATCCATCTCCAGGTTGCCTAATGCTCTCAATTGTAAATCCTATTTGTGACTATATATTTGTTTCCTCCTAAGATTATATACTCAACCTCAAGCCTGTTGAAAATGTCTAATCCAATCACTCACTTTATTCTTTTCCTGATTTCCTAATATCTCTATTGATATCTACTTTCCTACATATTTTCCCCAGTTCATCTTTGTGACTGACTCTTCACATGTTCTGACATTTACATTCACTCTCTACTCGAAACCCTCTTGCGAAAGAACTTATGGTCCAAATCATTTACTCACTCTTCTTCCTAAACCTACGGACGATCATCCTAATCCTACTGACTATCTTTTTTTGACTGGATGTTCTCTTCTACATTCAATTATCCAAGGTACAAGGTCCTATGCCATTGTATATGGATTTATCTGAGATAACTGTGCGGAACATAATTCAAAGATAAGTATCCAACTCAAGGCCCCAATTTGCCCTTCAGGGCTTCAAATCTTACTTAGATTTCTGTTTTCATAATTATATTTCCCCTTTCTTGTAAATATCACAGGTTTCAAGTACCATTATTCATCCCACAGAATGATTCCTAACTCAAATTGAACATGCTATTAACCCTAAACATACACTGTTCCCTCAATCTAACTTTACAGAAGAGCAGGATCAGAGTTGGTCTTACAAAAGAGGAATGTAGGGGATCTTCCACCTGCTGAGAACCTCAACGGTCCATGCAGAAATAATCCCTGGAGAAGTTGTAGGCAGCCATGAAGAACCTGAGAGAGCACAAGTCATCTTCCATGGCAAACATCCTGGTCAGGATGAAGGTTTGTGTCTGAATCAGCCTTTCTCTTCTTAATGTAGAGAAGATGGACCAAACCAGGCCTGTGTGGAGAGATGTTCCTGGGTGCCTATGGTTGATATACCATCCTAACTTGTGAAAGTGTCACAGGAAGTAGGGGTAGCCTCCATCTATTGGGACCGTTGAATGGAACTGTTAGGACAAAGTGGTCGCCAAGGTAGTGACCTCATTCTGTTCCTGAATGAAGTGACCTACCTCACTTTCTTGGTGATGGAACTATCCGAACTTGGGATCCAGGAATCCAGGCACCCAGAGCGAGTCCCAGTCCCAGTTCCAGTGGGCTCAGTTTTTTGAAATAACCAAGGACAGTGTCAGTCTTCCTTGGTACCTACTTATGTGAGGATTGCCAAATGCCAGCAGTGCTCTGAAGAGTGTACTTTTTCAGAAAGCATGTAGTTGTTCATCGCTTGCTCCTCACAACTCCTCAGAGTTGGCCAAGGAGACCAGATCTGAGACAGGACAAGCCATTTCGGGAAAACATAGTAGGGCCCACGAGTCATTGGACACTCCTGATGGTCACAGACCTATTTGTGAAAACGAGGTGCCTTTGTGGGTGTGGGTGTGAGTTTGTGATTTTGTCTCATGTTCTGAGAATAGGTAGGAAAGGTGGTTTGTTTGGTTTGGAGTGGACTGTGTCTGGTAAGTCCTTTGAGGAGCCGAGTGTTTCTATGTCTGTCTATCTCTCTGTGACCTTGGTTGTAGATAATAGAAAAAAGAATGCATCAATGAATGTGTCCTGTGTAGTAGAAATCTTCCCAGAATTCATCCTACCCAATTTATGAAAGGAATTCAGCTTGCCTTATGGATGGGCAATGCCTACTATCTTCCAAAGTTTCTCTTTTCTTCCTGAATTTTGCCACTCTCCAGAATAGGATCATGGTTTTGTGTCCAAATTATTTACCACCTCCAATCTCTGTGACATAGCCATGTACTGGATAGCTGAAGGGAATTGGAGCATCTCAGAAAACCCAGATATCAATGTGACCAGGAAAGTCTCAGTGGGGAAACCCTGATTTGGGCCTATTGCTTACCTATTCTTCTGTTGCCCGTAATGTCAGGAAGGCCTTTGCCTCTGGCCACACCTTTGTGAAGCCTGAACAAAACAGTTTTCAAATGGAAATGAATGGACATCACCTGTGGCTCTTTGCTTAATTGCTTAGGAAAGGGATGTGTCTGAATCAGCCACTTGGCCCTGTGTGAGGCTTTGGCTTAGATTCTCAGCACTTGATGGATCTAAAGAAAGATCCCATGTTTGCATCCATAACCAAAATGCCAAAAAGTGCAGTATTGTGGATGAAGTCTCTCGCCTTCCTCTTTAAGGTTCCTGACCTCCATCAAGTGAGAATAGGGATCCTTTGGGTCAAATGAGCTCTTCAAATCCCTGCAGAGTCTAGCCCATAGTTGCTTGTGTTGTCTCATGACTCCAAATCACATACATAATCAATACATGACAGTGAGTAGGCCTCAAATTGGAGAAGCACAGCAGTATTTAGGGCAAGCCTATTTGATCACTCCTGTTTCACAGGAAGTGTTTCCAGGCCACCCAGACTTTAGGCAAATGAGGGGCAAGGAAGTCTATTTTGGACACTGTCTTGTGCTGCACCCCTCATGGAAACATACAGCCAGAGGTTATGATGAATGTCTATATGGATAAAGATGAGGGTCATGTGGGAGTGTTTTGGTTTAAATTGTGGTCATTTTTGTGGCAGTTGGAAGAGATGACTGGGTCCACCTGCTCTTGAACTCTGGTGTGATTTCCCTTAGAGACTGAGTTCTGGAACTAACCTCAGAGAAGTATTGCCATGAATTGTGTTGGCATTTAAGAAGGCCATGCATGAGAGTCACCCTTGGAACCTGAGATCTAGGCCCAGGTGGCTTTCCAGAGAGCACTGGAAATCTCAGCCGGAATATCACATGATTTTATTCTGAAAAACTTGGCAGCCATAGTTGAGAGTCAAAACACACATGGACCTCACATTGTAGACCTCAACAGCGCTGGCTTCATGTGACCTTTTGGACACTCTTTGGGAAACCTTGCCTGTTATCATTCTCCAGAGCTTTCATTGAAATGAGCTTCCTCACCATTTAATGGTTCCTGAATGAATTGAAACCCACAGTGCCTCCAACTTCATCCTTGAAAAATGGCTAGATAAATAAAATGAAATTTTTGAAATTCCCATGACCAGGTGGCACTGGAGAACCTTTGGATGTCCTGTTGCTGATCAAGAGTGTACCAGACAGTTCCTTGATTGACTGGGTTTCATGAAAATGGTGTAGAACAGAGATGCCATTAAGTTAGAGCCTGCAGAGTAGTGGGCCTAGTAAGTGGTTTGCAGTTGTGTGATAATACATTTGTGTTGTGGCCATGTAGATCTGCCATTGGCTTCCAAATTGCTTGTGACTGACATGGTGCAGGCAGGAGACACGTATATGTAAAAGCATGTTTTTATATGGAGAGGTTTCAGGGCAATGTTAAGAATCAAGTTTCTATGCACAAGTTGGCAAGCTATGTGGGAAAGAAGCCTGGTTGGTGCATTCTCCTGCAGACCCTGACCCACCGCAAGTGACAGAACTCCGTCTAGCACTGTGTCCCTGTTGAACTTCTTGTATTTTGTGAAGGAAATACCAAACTCCCAGTGCAGCAGCAAAAAACACCACGAAAAGTGGAGGATGACCAAATGGTTCCACAGTCCCCACGGAGAGACACTTAGACCCATGTGGCCACTGTTTACCTACAAAGAGTGAATTCAGAACTGTTGCCTCAAGTTTACTGGAAAATAAGAAACCATATCCTTCAGGTCACATAGATGTAGACCCAGCTTTGATGGTCCCACTACAAAGAAAGCTAAAGCTCCTGAAAATAACATATATTTCAAGTGCCCAAACTCAGAGGAAGTTTCTCAAGATGTCTTTAGGCTAGCAGACCTCCATGTTTGAGGAGTGTTTACCATGTCCGTTACTTTTGGAAACTCCTCTACCACCTCCAAGGTTGTGAACTCCCGAGAATTTTCCATTCCAGATATGTATTCACAGATTTTCTAACACCACTGTTCTAACTGTGACTTACTTCAGACGAAGGGAATGTCAAAGCTTTGTTCTGGATGAGAGTGGGATGATTTTTGTGTAGCACATATTTGCATACACATTGGATTCATTATCGTATTTTCCATTTGAAATATTGAATCCCAGACAGTAACCCATAACAAACTAGACTCTGACTACTAATCCTAATATGATGCAGTAAAATAACCCAAACAGAATAGAAATGCAAGCAGTTCAGTGGAGGCATGGTGTAGAGTTGGACTTGCCTTTTGCATAAAAAAGGGTAGGTGTTATAAATATAGTCAATTTTCTGTTGAAATAGTTCTCCATGTGTTTTTAATGTTAACAAATATGTGAATTCCTGTCTCCCTCTCTCTGTAGCCTATTCAGCACATGCATTTTTATATACACATATAGAATACTACCTGGTATCACACGTACATTTTTGTGAGGTGGCTGACGTGGCAGATACAAATTGTGAGAAGAGATCACTCCTCCTAAATGCTGTTGGAACTGAAAATTCAATGTATGGGTAAACTTGCTAGTTCAACAACATTATGCATAAATCTATCTTCAATAAAATGAATATTTTTGGATCTGTGGATGATATATATTTCATGGTGAATTTCGATTGATATATATATATTGCTATTTTTAATGTCTCAGTGTGTGTGTGTGTGTGTGTGTGTGTGTGTATACACACACACTCTCCAGATTTTTTAAAATATGAAATGTATGAGTCTTATTATACACTCCCTAAATTAATTAATATTCATATATGTGGATTTATAATCAACTTTTCACAAGATTATTCTCAGAGATATTCATCCACCTGAAATACATATTTCTTTCCTAGTACTGAAAACTAACTTGAGTGAATGGTGCATACAAATCCTAATATTTCTACAGTAACTGACCCAGTTTAACATCAATTCAAGTAGATTCCTATGGGACATGATGTGTATTTAACGTTAATTTTTGTCAACACTGGTACATTACTATTTCTTCAAATAATGCACATCATAGGATATATATTTTATCTACAAGTTAGCAAATATTTAGGCATTTGTTTCACTTTCAATCACTTCCTGCTTCAGAACACATGTACACTTCCGGGTTTCTTGACTGGTCTTTTCATGAGACTTCTTTCCAAACACATTATTTTCAATTTCCATAATCACTTTTGAAGCAATACTCACACACTCTTCATGAGAATCCATAACCCTAATATTACAATTAGATATATAACGGGTAGGATTAAATGTATTATATCAATATAAGATTTTCTCTATATTTTCAGATATCAATTCAATCCATTATTTAAAGTTGGAACCAGTTATATTATTTATTCACAGTATTGTCTATTCATGCATTATCTCTATATTCATAGACACATGGTTCACCTATTTCTATCCCCAATACTAATTCATACATCTTCATTATATTGCTCCCAGAAATGGTGGAAGAAATACTCCTGTCACCTGATCTACATATACATTTTATTACAGTAATATTCTGGACACACAAAGGAAAATTCACACTTATGATTGTACCAATGTAAAGGTCGGCCGAGCATTGGAGGAAGAAACCAGGAAGAGACTGTCTCATGAAACAGCAAAGGGCTTTTTGGGGGTCCAGCATGCTGGGGCTCAGAGCTCACTTGAATAGAGAAGAGAGCCCTGAGAACATCTTAAGCAGAGCTTATGTACTTTACTTGGTGAGGGCAGGGAGGGAAATTTATTGATTGGTCAGGTCGAGTGAGTGGTTTGCGTGCCAATGGGAGAGGGAGTACATTCTGCAGTTTGGCAGTTGGGGACAGCACATTCTGGGAACAAGATTAGCAAACAGTTCTCAAGATTTCAACAGAGTTTTGTTAAGCATACAGAAAAACAGGTATTACAAGTACCTATTTTATTAACCTTTCATTCCCCACTTCTCATTCTGGTTACTTTTAATCATAAAAGTGATCATTGGGGGGTCTCTGATTTTATGTCTCCTAGTGAGGTATATTGTTGTCTGATTACCATAAGTTTAACTTATCCAATTTGAGCTTGTAGAAAAGAAACTACACGGTTGAGCAAACAGGTTCCTTCAATTACCATTAATATGAGGATTGTTAATGGACTGGCCAGGGTTGATAAAAGCGTAGGTAACCAGGGGGACTATGTGAACAAAGACACAAACCAACCTTTATGTGCCCCTCTCCTTTGTTGATGCTCTTCAAGGCATCTTTTTAACTTACTCATAATTTTTTTTACAACTCCAGTATGGTCGGCATAAAAACAACATTCTTCCCTCAATGCAGCACAAAGGCCCTCTTCTGTCATGAAGAGGAGGTCCAACCCTCGCCTCTTCTGTAAAACAAATTCAGAGAGAGAGGTTTAAGAGAATGGTCTGAGAATGAGAAAGGAAAGATGTAAAAGAATAATGGGAAAGGGGTTTGGGATTTTCCAGGCAACAAAATGTTGAGCAGTAGAACACGTAGAGCAGAGGAGAAGACAGGAGTGAGTATCCCAAAAAGCCTGTGAGCGATGTTAAATTTTTAGTAACCTGTTTTCACTGATGACAAAAAAAAACTTTAAAGGCCATTTTCATTACATCTTGGATAGGGTGCTGAGGGCTCTCCTTAGCTTTTTGAGCTTTGGTTTAGTTGGTAAGAGGACTTGGTGGGACCTGGTGAGGGCACTGACAGGAGAAGAGAGGAGTGAGTGGGTGGATGGGTACCTTAGTACTTGTTACCTAAGCAAGGGAGCAATGGTCTAAGAGCCGGCAGAGGCTTCGGTTTTTGATCTAGTAATTGGAGGGGAGAAATCAGGTTGCTTATGTGGGAGTGACAGCAGAGAGTCTGGAGCAGAAAGCAGAGGGTGAGGATCTATTAGAGAAGCATAGTTCAGGATGTGAGTGAAGGAGGGAAAAGGCCTCCACATAGGGGAATTTCCTTCCACCATTTGAGCACTTGCCGAAGTCAAAAAGGTCATGCAGAATTTGAGCATCTAGAGAACCCTCTGGGGGCCATCGGTTTTGGTTGTCTAATTGGTAATATGCCCAATGCTGAGTACTGAATTTGATGAGGAGTTTGGGTTCCACCAGGCAGCCCCTGTATGCTTACATCCCATGACTTACAGAAGAAGTCGGCTTTTCCCCCACACAGCCCTGGCTGTTAGTGGGTTTGATAGTCCGCTGAGCAAACATAGTAATCTGGGCTAGCCAACCTGTATCTGGCTCACGTGTCCCTACATCCATAATGTTTGTTTCCATTACGTATGGCACGGAAAAGATTTAATGGAATTTTAGTGGGATCCCCTTCATCAGGGATATCCCAATAGGAAAGACCTATAGCCAGCTGACAAATGTCTGGGTAGAGAGATGGCCACCAGGTCCCTAAGGGGGCTGTATGCAAGATAGAGCATACTTCTAGTACAGTATGATTTGTGATCAGCCATCTCTGCTGAACAGGCTGATGAGGTTTAGGACTACTATTGGCCAAGGGGAGAGTCTATAGCCTTATGCACATGGCGAATACACAATTTGAAAGGATTACCAGTCATTTCTATTTTCCAGCCAGAGTCTGGACAGGGCGCAGGCTTGAGATGAGAGGCATGGATCCCGGAAGTGATTCCCTCTACCTTTACCACTGTAGGTGTTATAAGTAGCACCTGGTATGGTCCTTTCCAGCGGGGTTCCAGGGATGACACCTGATGTCGTCTTATGTAGATGAAGTCTCTTACTTGATATTGATATGGAGTCCCCTCGTCCCCAGGTTGGTAGGTAGTGGCCAGCTGTTTCCACAGATATCACTGTCTTCTTTCAAGAACTTTAACTCTGTCAACTCAGGAGGTGCGGAAGGGATCATTAGGTCTTAGAGTTGGGGTTATGTCCCTTACTGGAGGAGGGACCATAGAGAATTTCATAGTGCGTGAGATTACACAAAGAAACAGAGGGAGTATGAGTATTTCTTGCATGAAACAGTGCATAAGGCAGGAGCATAGTCCAAGTTTTTATGCTGATATCTAAGCTTAATTTTGTTAAGGTCTCTTTAATGCTTCTATTTATTTATTTTACCTGTCCTGAGCTCTGGGGTCTATAAGCACATTGTAACTTCCAATTAATCCCCAGGGTCCTGGCTAACCCCTGACTTACAAGGCCATGAACGCCAATCCATTTTCAGACCCTATTACCTTAGGCAATCCGTATCTTGGAAAATTAACTTTCAGGATCTTCTTGACCACAATTTGTGCCTTTTTTTGTGGGAAGGCTTCAATCCATCCTGAAAATGTACCTACAAAAACTTGGAGATATTTAAGTCCATACCATGCCGGCTTAATTTCAGTAAAGTCCACTTCCAAGAATTGTCCTGGTCTGGATCTTTGTAGGTGGTTAACTGCAAGAAACTTGGAAGGGTAAGCATTAACCAATTGACAGGCCTGACAGGCTTTTGTTACATGTTCAGTTATTTCCTTTCGCTCTGAGTTGGTTAGTGGAAAACTCTGTTCTTTATTCTTCAGGAATGCCTGAAGTTTCTTTGAACCAATGTGAGTGAGTTGATGTACATTTTTAACGTACCATAGGGCTTTCTGAAAATGCAGGCTGGGCTCAGTGAAGTTGAGGATTTCAGTTTCAGTGTCATTAGATGTTGTCAAAAGCTTGCTGGTGCTCAGGGGTCCATTAGAATTGGGCATCTCCTTTTAACAGCGGGTATAAAGGAGCAGCTAAGGACGCAAACCTGCGTATCCATAACCTGCAAAAGCCAGCAGTTCCAAGAAACTCTCTGAATTGTCTGCTATTAGATGGGGGTGGTATATGCTCAATGGTTTTTTTTCTGGGCTCAGTGAGCCATCGTTTACTGCCCCTAAGAGAATAGCCCAGGAAGATTACTTCTTTCTGGCAAATTTGGGCCTATTTGGCAGAAGCACTATACCCGAGTTGAGCAAGCTCGGAAAATAGTGCTTGGGTCCCAGACTCACAGTTTTCCTTGGTGTTGGCTGCCAGTAGCAGGTCATCCACATATTGAAGCAGGGTGTCTTCAGGGTGCGTAGTTCTGAAGTTGTTGAGATCTCTGGGGAGGGCTTCATCAAAGAGAGTGGGGGAAATTTTGAACCCCTGTGGGAATCTAGTCCAATTAGTTGACCAGACGTTCTGTTTTCTGGGTCTACCCACTCGAAAGCAAATAGAAAATGACTATCTTTATGCAGACGCAAGCAAAAGAAAGCATTTTTTTAAAGTACAGAACAGTATAGCAATTCCGCTCAGGGTTCAGAGTGCTAGGCAGATTGTACAGATAAGGTACCGTGGGGTGAATGTTCTGCACTCTGTTGTTGATCTCTCTTAGGTCTTGAAGGAAGCGATAGACCCCAGTTCCTGGATTTTTTTACTGGTACCAGGGGTGTGTACCAGTTTGAATGACTGGGCCTTAGGACCCCTAAGGCCAGATATTTCTGAATACAGGGCCTTATCCCATCTTTAGCTTTCTTGCTCAGAGGATATTTTTTGACATTGATTGGGTGGGCTGTAGTTATTAACCCCACTGTTATTGGAGGTTGTTTCATGGCTACGCCTAACTCAGCAGTTTTTTCCTAGGCATCTGCAAAATCTGTTATCCATTTCTGGGGTAGCTTGCCTGTTTGATCAGTCTTGGGGGGGGTGACGAGTTGATGTTCATCTTCTACTGACATAGTTAAAGCCCTGACTATAGGAGTTTCTACTGAAGGTTTTAGAAATTTCACTTGGGGGCCTTCAGGGATAAAAGTTATTCTGGCCTGGAGCTTGTTGAGCAGATCTCTGCCCATCAATGGGGGGGGGGCATTCTGGGATTACTAGAAAGGAGTGATGGATTTTTCCTTTCCCCAGGACCATGGTCCTCTTAGTTGTCTAAGCCCCATATTTACTGCCATTAGGCCCTTGAACTAGAGTCATTTTATTTGATAGATGGCCCAATGGTGTCTTAAGGGCTGAGTATACTGCCCCTGTGTCCACTTCAAAATTTACTCACTGCCGGCAAGTTCTTTGAGTTCTTTTGGCAGGGCCAGCTTTCTCCAGGGAAGGAGGGGCTGTGTGTGCCACGGGGTAGTCATCTGGAGAGAGCTGGGCTGGCCTAGATTCCTCCAATGGTGGAGAGTCTGAGTCACCAGCAGGGGAATCACTTAGAGGGAGTTGGGGGTTGGGGGACGAGGACAGGGCATAAGGAGGGGGAGGAGAGTCCAGTAGAGTCTTGAGACTCAGGGAGAACAGAGGGTGGAGGAGGAGGAGCAGAGGGTTTGAGAGATACAATCGTGGGGGAAGCAGTAGGAGCGGGGGCAGGTTCAAGGAAAGGTTTCACCCATGGAGGAGGAGATTTGCAGAGGTCCTGCTAAGTTAAGATATATTGCTGTTGATCTGGATGGCTAAGTGGCCCTGGCTGAAAGACAATATCTCTGAGTTTTTAAATTAGTGAGAAGTAGAAACATCCTTCTGGGGGCCATCCGACTCCGAAGGTGGGTCATTCTGAGGCACAGAGTGTCTACCAGGTCCGGCGTTTTACTGAAAAAGAAAGATTCTGAGCCCTTAAGCAGACTTTGGTCCACTGATCAAGGGTCAGGGACAGAGGCGTTGAAGTGCTCTGTCCCATATGAAAGATACACAAACAGTGAAACCAATGACACACGACACAGACAAGACAAGAAAATAAAGACAGGCAATGGACGTCCAGTACTGAGACCAGGACAGAGTAGCCGGCAAAACCTGATGGGCGGGCAATACCGAATCCAAAACAAAATATCACTGAATCGAGGAGACTATTGTTACTCGATTTCCCGAGACCTCCAGGGCGTCCCCCAGAGACATGACCTGTGGCTCTGTGACACGTCTGTCAGCCACCCTCAGAGAGAGCTCATGCTCATCACCGATAGCCATTTTGCCCATCCCTAACCTGAAACCTGAAACCAGAAAGAGGCACCTTACTCACCCAGAGAGGAGCCCATTGTCTGTCTTTCATCCACCAATGCTGGATCTCCCTGCGGCCCTCAGATGTAAAGTTCGGGCGAGCGTTGGAGGAAGAGACCACCAAGAGACTGTCTTATGCAACAGCCAAGGGTCCAGAATTCTGGGACTCAGAGCTCACTTGAATAGAGCAGAGAGCCCTGAGAACAGCTTAAGCAGAGCTTATATACTTTCCTTGGAGAGGGCAGGGAGGGAAGTTTATGGATGGGTCAGGGCGAGTGGGTGGTTTGCGTGTACGGGAGAGGGAATACATTCTACAGTTTGGCAGTTCGGGACAGGACATTCTGGAAACAAGATTAGCAAAAAGTTTTCAAGATTTCAACAGTGTTTTGTTAAGCATACAGAACAACAGAAAGTGACAACTACCTATTTTATGTAATTTCACCAAAGCCTAAATGTAAAGTGAGCATGGATTACTAAAAACATTCTTGTCCAGGTTGCCTAATGCTCACAAATGTCAATTCTCTTCGTGACTACATATTTGTTTCTTCCTAAGATTATATATTCAACCTCAACCCTGTTGAAAATGCCTAATCCTATGACTCACTTAATACTTTGCCTGATTTCATAATGTCTCTATTGATATCTGCTTTCCTACATATTTTCCCCAGTTCATCATTGTGACTGACTCTTCACATGGAATGACATTAACATTCACTCTCTAACTGAAACTCTATTGATAAAGAACTTTGGTCCAAATCCTATACTCACTCTTCTTTCTAAACCTACCGACTATCTTCCTAATCCTAACAACTATCCCTTTTTGACTGGAGGTTCTCTTTGACATTCAATCATCCAAGGTACAACGTCCTATGCCATTGTATATCAATTTATCTGAGACATCTGTGCAGAAAGTATTTCAATGCTAAATATCCCAATCAAGGGCCCAATTCTCTTCTGGGCTTCAAATCTTACCTAGATTTCTGTTTTTCATACTTGAATCATACGTCTATATTCTTATAAATATCACAGATTCCCAGTACCATTATTCATCCCACAGAATGATTCCTAACCCAAATCAAACCTGATATTAACCCTAACTAAACAGTGTTCCCTCAATCTAACTTTAGAGAAGAGCAGGGACAGAGCTGATCTTAAAATACAGAAATGTAGGGGATCTTCCACCTGCTGAGAACCTCAGAGGTCCATGCAGAAAGGATCCCTGAAGAAGATGTAGGCAGCTATGATGGACGTGAGAGAGCAAAAGTCATCTTCCATGGCAAAAAACCTGGTCAGGATGAAGGGAAGTGTATGAATCAGCCTCTCTCTACTTAATGTAGAGAAGATGGACCAAACCAGGCCTTTGTGCAGAGCTGTTCTTTGGTGCCTATGAATGATATATCATTCTAACTTGTGAAAGTGTCACAGGAAGTAGGGGCAGCCTCCAGCTCATGGAACACTTGGAAGCAACTGTTAGAACAAAGTGTTTGGCAAGGCAGTGACCTCATTCAGTTCCTAAAGGAAGTGACCTACCTCACTTCCTTGGTAATGGAACTCTCTAAACTTGGGATCCAGGAAGCCAGGTACCCAGAGCCAATCCCAGTCCCAGTCCCAGTGGGCTCACTTGTTTTGTGTTACTAAGGACAGAGTCACTCTTCCTTGGTACCTACTGATGTGAGGATGGCCAAATGCCAGGGTCATTCTTGAGAAAGCAGGTAGTGTCTCACCACAGGCTCCTGACAACCTCACACAGTTGGCCGAGGAGACCAGATCTGAGAATGGATAGTCCATTTCAGGGGAACATAGTATGACCCACCAGTCAGAGGACACTCCGGATAGTCACAGACCTATTTGGGGGAAGGAGGTGCCTTTTTGCGTGTGGGTGTGAGTTTGTGGTTTTTTCTCATGTTCTGAGAATAGGTAGAAAAGGCGGTTTGTTTGGTTTGGAGTGGACTTTTTCTAGTAAGTTGTTTGATAAGGCGAGTGTTTCTATGTCTGTGTATCCCACTTTGTCCGTGGTTGTAGACATTAGAAAAGAGAATGCATCAATGGATGTGTCCTGTCTAGTAGAAAGCTTCCCAGCATTCATTCTGCCCAATTTGTGAATGGACTTTGACTCGCCGTATGGATGGGCAATGCCTACTATCTTACTACCTTGCTGTTTTCTTCCTGAATTCTGGCCACTCTCGAGACTAGGCTCATGGTTTTGTGTCCAAGATATGTATCACCTCCAAGCTCTGTGACATGGCCATGTACATGATAACTGAAGGGAATTGGAGGATGTCAGAAAACTCAGATATGAATGTGACCAGTAAAGTCTCAGTGGAGAATCCTTGCTTTGGGCCATTTGCTTACCTATTGTTCCATTGCCCTGAATGTCAGGAAGGTCTTTGCCTCAGGCCACCCCTTTGTGAAGCCTGAACAAAACAGTTTTCAAATGGAAATAAATTGGCATCACCTGTGGCTCTTTGCTTAATTGCTTTGGAAAGGGATGTTTCTTAATCAGCCTCTTGGTCCTGTGTGAGGTTGTGGCTTAGACTCTCAGCACCTGATGGATCTAAAGAAAGATTCCCTGTGTGCTACAATACCAAAATGGTCAAAATAGCAGTCATTGTGTATGAAGATTCTCGCCATCTTCTGTAATATTTCTGACATCCATCAAGTGAAAATAGGGATCCTTTGGGACAAATGAGTTCTTCAAATGCCTGCAGAGGCTAGACCATAGATGCTTGGGTTTTCTCATGACTCCAATTCACATAAAGAATCTATAACTGGCAGTCATTAGGCCTCAAATTGGAGAAGTGAAGCCGTAATAAGGGCAGGCCTATTTGATCACTCGTGGTTCACAGGAAGGGTGTTCAGGCCACACTGACATTAGGGAAAATAGGGGCAAGGGAGCATATTTTGGACACTGTCTTGGACTGCGCCCCTTATGAAAACCTCCAGCCAGAGAATTTGATGAGTGTCTATATGGAAGAAGATGAGGGCCATATGGGAGTGTTTTGGTTTTAATTGTGCTCATTTTTGTGGCGGTTGGAAGACATGACTGTGGCCACCATGACTGGAACTCTGGTGTGATTCCCCTTAGAAACTGAGTTCTGGAACTGACCTCAGAGAAGAATTGCCATGAATTGTGTTGGGATTTTAGGAGGCCACTCATGAGAGTCGCCCTTGGAAACTGAGATCTAGGCAAACTCAGATGGAGACTGCTGAATAGTGACACAGAGCTGTGGTGCACAGGTGTGTGATAAAACATCTCTGGTGGGGCCATGTGGATCTGCCAATGACTTCCAAATGGCTTGTGGCTGAAATGGTGCAGCGCGTAATCCCTTATACGTTTGACCTCTTCATATAAAGGCATCTTGTTATATGGAGAGGTTTCAGGGCAATGTTCACAATCAGGTTGCAATGGTTAAGGGGGCAAGCTATGTGGGATAGAAGCCTGGTTGGTGTATTCTCCTGCAGACCCTGACCCACCACACGTATGAGAAATTCCTCCAGCACTGAGTCCCTGTTGATCTCCTTGTATTTTGTGAAGCAAATACCAAACTCCCAGTGCAACAGCAAGAAACACCATGAAAAGTGGAAGATGAGCAAATGGCTTCACAGTCCACACGGGGAGGCACTTAGCCTTCAGTGGCCACAGTTTCCCAACAAAGAGAGAATTCAGCACTGCTGCCTCATGTTCATTTGAAAATAAGAAACTATATCTTCCAGGTCACATATATGCAGACCCAGCTTTGATGGTCTCACTACAAAGGAAGCTAAACTCCTGACAACAACATATATTTCAAGTGCCCAAGGTCAGGGGCAGTTTCTCAAGAAGTTTTAGGCAGGCAGAGCTCCATATTTGTGGAGTGTTTACCTGTTAGACCAGGACATGACAAAAGACCACTGACTCCAATTAAAATCAAATTAAACCAAGCTTATTATTTCCACTGGCTTCCTCTCCCTCTAAAAATGGTGGAAACTAGACAGCAACCCCACCTTTCCTACAGCCCACCTTTATAGCCCAGAAAGTTACACAAAGGCAGGTTACAGATAAGAGAACTCGGAGAAGCATCACATTAATGCTAGTTTACATTTTTTTGTTTTTTGCTGGCCCCTCATCAGAATTTATCAGGACCATTAGAGCCTCAACGACTGTTGTTGTCTGGCCAGGGAAGGTCAATATTTATGAGGTGTCACTAAAGTTTCAGAGAGGGCTGCTATCTGGTCAGAGAGCCAGGCATGGGTGAGTTCAAGGCATGGGCAGGCATTCAAAGCAGATTCAGAATTTGCAGTAATATATAGTAAAGCCAAAATTATCTTTTCATGGTTTTGTGGCAAGATGGCTCCCAATTTTAATAAATGATCATGTTGGGTCTATCATTCCCCCTTTCTAATGTGCCCCTTCCAAATCTTTGATAGGGTAGGAAAAGAGCAATGAGGGAATTTTAATTCCTCAGGTAACAGTCTCCAAATTTTTAGAACTCACCCAAAACTGGATTCCTGATTTTACCTGACATAATTAATTACTTATATTGATAGTCTATTTATTTTTGGCTCCATAGTTGTTAGACGAGAGGCGTCACTCATTTTGACGTCTTCAGAGCTGAGAGAGGGTGACGTGAGTGGGCACAGCATATGGGACATGACTTGTCTTTTAGAAGTCAGTTGAGGGACATGGGTTGCCTTTTAGAAATCAGTTCGGTTTGAAGTCTGGTTGGGGAAGAACAGGTTGTAAAGTCATCTGGGGATGGGTTCTACTATGTGAGAAACAAAAACCATGAGTACTGAAAAAATGTTGCAGCAGCTGGAACATGTCACTGTATAGAAGTTCCCTCAGCAGGCTTTAATATCCCCAGTTATCAGAATGTCAACTTAATATTTAACATTTAGTGTTACATTTGTCCCTCCCCATAAGATACAGTTTAATAATTTAATGTCATCTGATTTTGCAAAATTCTTTTACTAGTATGACCTCTGTGTGTAATAGAGAAACCTTTAATTCTGTTACTCAGGGCTGGATAATCATACTAGCAAACACCAAGCCTACCTGTGTAGGTTAGGAATATCTGTAGGCCTTAAACTTAAAATTTGTGCCTCTGGCAGCTCCTCTTGATAGTCACTTTTTATAGTTATCAGGCATTGCTGACTGAGAATCCTTCTTTGTGGCATCCAGTCTTACTTATTTTGGGAGGATAACATAAAGTGAATACCTTAAAATATTATTATTATTATTATTATTATTATTATTATTATTATTATTATTTAAAATGTCAGGAATGGCTGTATTTTGGTTTTAACTCTCTTTGCTAAGTGTTTAAGATGAAGCTGTCAAACTGACTTTTGTTTCTATCTATTGTTAACATTAGCTGAGTTTTATGAAAGTCATTCCTGGGGAAACTTGAGAGCAGCTTCTCAGTTCTGCTGGTGCCATTTGCGCTAGGTGGGTCCAGGTCTTGCTTGACCATGGGGCTTCCCTCGGAAGCATCAAAGATGTCTCCCTTCTCTGATGACTCTCTTCTTCATAGCAAATGCACTGATTGGCTTTCTGTTTTCCAGTGGTCTCATTAATCTCCCTGATTGGGAGGTTATGAGGCCCAGAGTTGCAAAGCTTTTAGAGAAGTCCCCTGTTCAATGGATTCAGACTGACTCAGAGGGAAAGATCCAAATATTGGTTTTCTTGGCTCTTTTCATGTAAATATAATTTTAAATCCTAATCTTAATTATCCAGCAAGTAAATTTTAACAGCCTTATATTAAGAGTACTGGGGTTTAATGTCTATAAGTTTATAATTATTTATCTTTTTATTAATTGGGATCTGTATTGTAGGTGTCTTGTAGGTGATGACTTATTATCTTAAATTAACCCATGCTGTGTTCTTAAAGCAACACTTCTGTAAAACACTAACAGGGAATCTTTAGATCACTTATAAGGAAATTACAAAATAAAATTTTTTAACAAGTGTAAAAATACTTAGTTCGTGTAATAGCTCCCCTGAATTTTTTAGCTGAGTTATACATTATATCCCCTGTTTGAGATCCTAGTAATCTTAACAGAAAACAAAACAACTTTTGAACATAACTTTAAATAAAACATAATCTTCCCTACAGCTTTCGTAGTCATTCTCACATGTAGTAATATGGGACACAGAGCCTTATCTCAGGTAAGGCAGGGCTCTTTATAAATATTAAGTGTTTTAGTTCTAAAGATGAACTTTGTTTTTTTAAATATCATTTTACAAATTTTATATAAATTGTTTGAGGTCACATGAACATTAGCTAACACCATAGGATATCACATTTAAAACATGAATTTAATAAACACTGAAAGTTTTTAACCTTTGCATAGATAAGGCTCTCATTAACATAAAAATACATTTAAATTGTTCCCCAATGTAAAAAGTAACATAAAACTTTACATATCTTATTGAAAACAGGTAAATGAATGCCCAATATATTTTATTTACTATACAACTTCAGAACACCAGCTTGGTATAATGCTCTTTTAAAGTTTCTACCTTACAGACTTGTATACCTGAAAGATAGGAGCACATTAATAGCATCACAATTACATTGATGTTTCTACATTAAGCAAGTTTAGCTTTTAAAGAAATGGCAGTACAGGGCTCTAAAATAACAGTTCTTATTTAATCAGTTGTTTAATTTTTATGATTGCTTGCTCTAGAAAAAATAAAACTTAATAAAACACAATGTTATGGGTAAACTTATGTTTTCAGAAATTTTTGTCTCTTTAACACATGACTGATTTTTACAATCTTATTCAGACTTTATTACACACTTCTACAGACCTTAGTAAATCAATCAGATATCTAACAAAAGTACTCATGAATGAGTAATCCCATATCAAATTTACTTTACTTATTTTTCAAAATATTAGACAAATGTATTGAAGATTGTAAACCATTATTTTTGTTGAAGGAAAAGTCCTAGAACCAAGTCATATTAGAATTTTTGTAGACATTAATATTTTATTAGATTTTTGAACACCTAGAAAAACTTGTAAGCTGAGTTTTAAAGACATTTATTTTTATCTGTTTATCCAATTTAAATTCAACAATTTAAATCACGTGAATTAAAGATCTTTAGATCCACTTTGTAAAATTTGTTTTTATGAGCGTTGTTTTTATGAGTGCACTTTATATATGTTAATTTGTGTATCATATATATGATATACTGACATATGTATATATAGATATACAACACATAACAACAGTGTGTACACATAATAATAGTAAAGGTCTTGTAGCTTTTCACAGGTGAAATATCCATTGCAATGTTTCAAAAACTCCACAGTTGGTCAAAGATAGAACTGATCAGAAAAACATTAACCTAGGTCTGTAGGATCAAAATCATGAGCTCAAAAAAAAAATAAAGAATCTAAGGAAAAAAATAAGAGTTCTAGAAAAAATGACTGGCAATTAATTAGTAAATACCATACAATTTAACTTTTTTTTTCTCTTAGGCCTCAGATCAGTCTCCTACTAAGTTAGCAGGCTTCTTTCATTTGCATTTCAACATAAGTCCTGGCTGAGGTCCAGAAGGAACAGGGAAAAGCTGCTAATCTGAGCAGACACCTCAGGCCTAAGGCATTTCAACCATAATAATCAGGTTTGGATGTTGAAAATTATCATACAAGTTTAAGATACAATTCACAAAATTTTATATCTTTACATCTTTTTTTGTCAACAGATACCATACTATGATTTACTATCCTTGTCCAATTTAATGCACTGCTACACACAGTGACATTTTCCCAGGCTACCCAGTTCAAAATTGGTGAAAAATAGCCTGAATGATTGGGAAGTTACTTGCCAACTTGGAAGTTGTGTTGTTTAGTTTTCCATCCTAAGTATTTAAGTTCTCTGACATGAATTATCTGAAATCATAAACTAAACAATTACCTAAACCCGACTTTTAACTGCAAGATTGTGCAATGCTTTAAAAACCCATTCAGATACCAGATTGTTACAATAAAACATCATCATTTAGACACACATTCAGCTAAGATCATTCCCAAGAAACAATTTATAATATCAACATATCATTGCACATGTCTTAAAGGGCCAGAAAAAAAGACACAAGACAGACAGAAAGAAGCTCCAGAATATGGCTGACAGACAGAAGCCTTTAAAACAGAGCAGATAAGAGAAAAATCAACTACACCAGTGGAACCATAGATGTCCCCACAAGGGAACCAGATGTTTTCACAGAGGGACAACCTGAAATGTAATATCAAGGGTCTCCATGGTTACTTTACTGCATTTAGTGTCCCCTTTTTCTTTTTCTCTTTTTTAAAAAAAACAAAGGTGGCATAATCCTTACAGTGCAGGGAAGGAAGGAGGTAATTCTCTGAAAAAACAGGGCTTTGGCAGCTGCTGGGAGTCGCTCAGTCCCTCCTTATTCTTACAGGATTAGCTCTTCTGGTTTCATTCCACCCCAAGCACGCTCCATCTCCTAACATTTCAGTAGTCAGCTCTCAAAAATTTCCGGGGCGGTGGGGGGTACCAAAATTTGTAACTTAAAGTTCACTTCCTGAATTTGAAGTCAATTCATGCCAATTTAATAATGAGGACAGTGTTTGAGAAAAAGAAAAAGGGAGTTTTACTGCTTTGCTAACAAAGGAAAAACACAGGGGTCTCTGCCCAAAGGTTGTAACTCTCTTTGTCTGACGGGACAAGGGGTTTTAAAGGAGTTTCAATTGTTAACCTGGGAGATACTCAGTTCTTACGTCCCCAGCAGGCATTGCCCTGTGCAGTGTGTGTGCTCCAGGCAGCCAGCTAGTGGCTTCTCTTATCCTGCTTAACAAAGGGGGGTAAAGTTCATCACAGTTCTTTAAAACACAGTTCAAAGGGATGTCAGTCTTACATGCTTTATTACCCATTTTCATGTCCAATATCCTTAAGTTTTTTTCCACAGAAATCACACAACAAAACACACAAAAACAAACAAACAAAAAACATGTAGAAGACAGAAAAAAAAACACAAAAAAACACAGAAACTCGGCGCAGAAACAGAAAAACAGAGGAGCAATGGAACATCTTGCTAATGCTCCAGGATAGGAACTTCTGTGTGTCTGTTGGCACCTCTCTACCCTTTCAGAGGAATTCACTACAGAATTGAACAGAGGACAGAATGATTCTCGTTACTGTCCCAGACAGGAGTATATGTGTGCCTCCCCAGGCCACCTCTCTGTCATCAGAAGAGATCTCCCTTTACCGGATATCAAATGTTATATAGGTGCTACTTACCAATGGAGGTCTCCTCCACCATGAGCTTGCTAATTGTTTTAGTGCGGTGGTTCACTGCAGTTCTCCCCGGACCAAAAGCTCACTCCAAGGCCTTGGAACTTGCCTCTCCAGGACGGAGCCCTGGAGGGAAGGCCAGCTTCAGAATTTCCAGCAGTCTGGTCTTGTGATCTGTTGGGGCAGGTTCATCTCGCTGCGGAACTACAAAATGTTAGACCACCATTCAAGAAAAGACCACTGACTCCAATTAAAGTCAAATTAAGACAAGCTTATTATTTTCAGTGGCCGGGCTGCACCTTAGTCTCAAAATAGTGGAAACAAGACAGCAAACCCACCGCTCCTACAGCCCAGCTTTATAGCCCAGAAAGTTACACAAAAGGGGCGTTACAGAAAACAAAATTTTGATAAGCATCACACTAATTTTTGTTTACATTTTTTTTTTTGCTGGCCCTAGAATCAGAAATTATGAGGACCATTAGAGCCTCAGAGAGGGTCGTTGTATGGTCAGGGAAGGCCATTATTTATGAGGTGTCACTGAAGTTTCAGAGAGGGCTGCGATCTGGTCAGAGAGCTAGGCATGGGGGAGTTCAAGGCACGGGCAGGCATTTCAAGCAGGTTCAGAATTTGCAGTAATTTATACTAAAGCCAAAATTATCTTTTCATGGTTTTGTGGAAAGATGGCTCCTAATTTTAATAAAAGCTTAGGTTGGGTGTATCAACCGTGTCCCTTACTTTTGGAAACTCCTCTACAACCTCCAAGGTTGTGAACTACTGAGCATTTTCCAAACCAGATATGTATTCACAGATTTTCTAACTCTTCTCCTCTAATTGTGTCTTACTTGAGGCCAAGTTAATGTCAAGACATTATTCTGGATGAGAGTGGGAAGATTATTGTGCAGCACATATTTGCATATACATTGGATTCATTATCCAATTTTCCATTCGAAATACTGAATCCCTGACACTAACCCATAGCTTACTAGATTCTAACTACTAATACTAATATGATGGAGAAAAATAACCCAAATAGAATTGAAATACAAGCATTTCAGAGGAGGCATGGTGTATACTAGAATTGCCTTTTGCAAGATAAAGGGTAGGTGTTATAAATCTAGTGAATTTTTTATTAAAATATTTCTCCATGTGTTTTAAAAATGAACAAATATGTCAATTCCTGACTCCCTTTCTCTCTAGCCTATTCCGCACGTGTATTTTTATATGCACATATAGAATCCTACCTGGTATCACACGTACATGTGTGTGAGGTGCCTGACTTGGCAGATACAAATTGTGAGAAGAGATCACTTCTCGTAAACGCTGTTGGAACTAAAAATTCAACCTATGGGTGAGCTTCCTAGTAGAACATTATACATAAATCCATTTTCAGTAAAATAAATATTATTTTTCCATCTGTGGTTGGTATATATTTTATGATGAATTACGTTTTTCATATATATTGCTACTATTTAATGTCTGTGTGTATTTTGTGTGTATGTATGTGATGTATGTGTGTGTGTGTGTGTGTGTGTTTATATATATATATATATATATATATATATATATATACACTCTAAAAATATTTCAAAATATGAATTACATGTGTCTTATATACACTCTCAAAATTCATTATTTTTCATGTATGTGGATTAATAATCAACTTCTCACAAGATTTATCTCAGAAATATTCATCCACTTGAAATACATATTTGTTTTCTATAACAGAAAACTCACTACAGCGAATGGTGGTTACAAATATCAATATTTCTACAGTAACTGACCCAGTTTAACATCAATGCAAGTGAATTCTTATGGGACATGATGAGTCTTTTGACGTTCAATTTCATTCAACACGGGAACATTAATATTTCTTCAGTTTTTGCACTTCATAATATATATATTTCATCCACAAGTTCACAAATTTATATGCATTTGTTTCACTTTCAATCACTTCCTGCTTCAGAACACATGCATTCCTCCAGGTTTCTTGACTGGTCTTTTCATGAGACTTCTTTCCAAACACATTATTTTCAATTTCCATAATCACTTTTGAAGCAAAACTCACACACATCATGATAAACCATAACCCTAATATTACCATTAGGTGTATTACTGGTTGGAATGAATGATTGTATATCAATATAAGATTCCCTGTATAATTTCAGATGTGAATTCAATCCATTATTTAAAGTTGGAACCAGTTACATTACTTATTCACAGTATGGTCTATTCATGCATTATCTCTATTTTCAAAAACACAGGGTACATCTATTTGCACCCCCAATAATAATTTATAGTCTTCAAATATTGCTCCCAGAAATGGTGGAAGAAATACTCATGCTCCTGATCTACACATACATTTTGTCACAGTAATATTCTGGACACAAATGCAAAGTTCACACTTATGATTGTACCATATCCTAAGTGGAAAGTGAGCATGGATTCCTAAAACATCCATTTCACCTTTGTCTAATGCTCTCAAATATAAATCCTATTGGTGACTACATATTTGTTTCTTCCTAAGATTATGTATTCAACCTCAAGCCTGTTGAAAATGTCTAATCCTGTCACTCACTTTATACTCCTTCTGAATATACTCACATGAATAGAGCAGAGAGCCCTGAGAACAGCTTAAGAAGAGCTTATATACTTTCCTTGGAGAGGGCAGGGACAGAAATTTATTGATGGGTCAGAGCGAGTGGGCGGTTAGTGTGAAACTGGGTGAGGGAATACATTCTGCAATTTGGCAGTTGGGGACAGCACAATCTGGGAACAAGATTACAAACAGTTCTCAAGATTTCAACAGTGTTTTGTTAAGCATACAGAAAAACAGGAAGTTACAAGTACCTTTTTTATTAACCTTTTATTCCCCACTTCTTCTTCTTGCTACTTTTAATCATAAAGGTGATTATTGGGGCATGTCACATTCTATGTCTGCTAGTGGGGTATTACCATAAGTTTAACTTGTCCAATTTGAGCTTGGAGAAAAGAACTTACATGGTTGAGCAAACAGGGTTTTATAGTTAGCAATAATATGAGGATTATTATTGGACAGGCCAGGGTTGATAAAAGCGTAGATAACCAGGGGGACTGTGTGAACCAAGACTCAAACCACCCTTTTTGGGCCTCTCTCTCTCGTTGACGCTTTTCAAGGCATCCTTTTATTTTACTCATAGATTTTTTTTTACAACCTCAGTATGGTCGGCATCAAAACAACATTATTACATCAATGCAGCACAAAGGCCACCTTCTCTCATGGAGGGGAGGTCCAACCCTCAACTTGAGTGTAAAACAACTTCAGAGAGAGATGTTAAAGATTCCTTCAAAGCTGTGATGGAGGTTTCTATTATCTTTAAGTTTTGGTCTCTTGCTGCTTCTATTTGGGTCATTTGTTGTGTACCATGGAGCAGGGCAGTGGTTCCTGTGACTACCCCTGCCACAACTCCAATTCCTAATATGATGGCTAAAGTGAGGGATATAGGTTCCCAGTGGAACCGGGTTGTATGCCCCCCTGTTTGAACTTCAAATGAACCTTGGTCATTATAGAGCAATCTGGGACACATCTTCACCATTACACAATTAATCACATCTGTTGACCATTTCATGAAAACATAAACAATGTTTAAGTATATAGAATTATACTGTTGTAGGGACGGACAAGGCACGGCACCTAAGATAGCACCAAAGACAGGGAAACAGTCATATTTGGTTGCAACCGGATTCAGAGGGCATTGCTTCTGTTGTAATCAATTAACTCCCTGAACCCCAATTTTAGGTAGTTTTAGAATTTTGTACCCAACATGAAAGAGAAGGGACTCAGAAGTTCACAGTCTGCAGAAATTCACAAAACGAAGCTTTTTTTTTTTTTTTCCTCTATTGTGGGCAAGTTAACTTTTCAAGGACACCTGGGAGGCAGAGAGCTTTTTTTTTCCTTTTCTTTTATCCCCCTGCCAACTGTTACCATGGAGCCCAGTTTGTAACTTTTTATCTTAGAAATGTAGCCATCTCTGTGAAGCCCCAGCTCAAGGCCAGAGGCCTTGTTCACATATTCTGTGAAAAACTATTAAGGGGGTGTCTAGCTTAGGAGTGCTGATTTTTCCAGCCAGTAGGCAAGTAGAACAGGGCAACAGAATAAGAGGAAATTAATCTACTCTGAACTCATTTATGGAGACTCTTTTGCTGAAAGTCCTAAAGTCAGCCATGGTGAAGACTTCTGGAGAAGTTCAGTGAAGATTTTTCTGAGGGCCTGGTACAGAGGAGGAAGATGGGGAAGGGGGGGAGGTGAGAGCAGCTCCGTGGATCTCAGAATAAGGAAGGAGAGATGTAAAAGAATAATGGGAAAGGATTTTGGGATTTTCCTAGCAACATAAATTGAGCAGTAGAAACGGTAGAGCAGAAAGGAAGACGGGAGTGAGTATCCCAAAAAGCCTGTGAGGGACTTTAAAATTTAGTAACCTGTTTTCAGTGATGACAAAGCAACTTTAAAGGCCATTTTCATTATATCTTCGATAGGGGTCTGAGGGCTCTCCTAAGCTGGTTTGAGCTTTGGGTTAGGTGGTAAGAGGACCTGGTGGGACCCCGTGTGGGCACTGACAGGAAAAGAGAGAAGTGAGTGGGTGGATGGGTACCTCAGCACCTGCTACCTCAGCAAGGGGGCAATGCTCTGAGAACCGGCGGAGGTTTCGGTTTTTGATCTAGTAATTGGAGAAGAGAAATCAGGTTTGCTGAGGTGGGACTTACAGCAGAGAGTCTGGAGCAGAAGGCTGAGTTTGAGGAACCATTGGAGAAGCATAGTTCAGGATGTGAGTGAAAGAGGAAAAAGGCCTTCACATAGGGGAATTTCCTTTCACCCTTTTGAGCACTTGCAGAAGTTAAAAAGGTTACACAGAATTTGAAGATCTAGAGACTCCTCTGTTGGCCATCAGTTTGGGTTGTCTAAGTGGTAATATGGCCAATGCTGTGTACTGAATTTGATGAGGATTTTGGGTTCCACCAGGCAGCCCCTGTATGCTCAAATCCCCATGACTTACAGAAGAAGTCGGCTTTTCCCCCACACAGCCGTGGCGGTTTGTGGCTTTGATAGTCTGCCGGGCAAACATACTAATATAGGCTAGCCAACCTGCATCTGGCTTGCCTTTCCCTACAACCATAATGTTTGTTTCCATTATCTATGGTACGGAAAGGATTTAATGGAATTTTAATGGGATCCTCTTCATCAGGGATATTCTAATAGGAAAGACCTATAGCCAGCTGGCAAATGTCTGGGTGGAGAGATGGCCTCCAGGTCCCTAAGTGGGCTCTATGCAAGAGAGACCATACTTCTTATCTAGTAGGTGTTGTGATCAGCCATTGCTGCAGTAGGGGCTGATGAGCGTTAGTACTACGGGTGGCCAAGGAGAGAGTCTATAGCCTTACCCACGTGGCGAATATGCAATTTGAAAGGGTTAACAGTCTTTTCCAGTTTCCAGCCAGAGTCTGGACATGGCACAGGCTTGAGATGAGACGCATGGATGCAGGAAGTGATTCCCTCTACTTTTACTGCTGTAGGTGCTATAAGTAGCACCTGGAATGGTCCTTTCCAGTGGGGTTCCAGGGATGACACCTGATGTCATCTTATGTAGAGGAAGTCTCTTTCTTGATATCAATGTGGATTCCCCTCGTCCCCAGGTTGGAAGGCAGTAGCCAGCTGTTTCCACAGGTATATCTGAGTTCTTACAAGAGATTAAGTCTGTCAAGCAAGGATGTGTGGAAGGGATCCTTAGGTCTTAGAGTCGGGGTTAGGTCTCTTAGTGGAGGAGGGGCCCCATAGAGAATTTCATAGGGGGTGAGGTAACACAAAGAAACAAAGGGAGTATTTCTTGATGAAATAGTGCATAAGGCAGGAGCATAGTCTAATCTTTTATGCCGGTCTCTAAGCTTAATTTCGTTAAGGTCTCTTTAATGGTTTTATTTATTTTTTTTACGTGTCCTGATCTCTGGGGTCTATAAACACAATGTAACTTCCAATTAATCCCCAGGGTCCTGGCTAACCCCTGATTTACCTGGCCCATGAAGGGTCTTCAATTATCAGACCATGTTACATTAGGCAGGCCGTGTCTTTGATAAATATCTTTCAGGATCTTCTTGACCACAATTTGTGCCGGTTTTCTTTTATTTATTTTTTTGGTGGGAATGGCTTCAATCCATCCTGAAAATGTATCTACAAAGACTAGGAGATATTTAAGCCCATACCTTGCTGGCTTAATTTCAGTAACGTTCACTTCCCAGAATTGTCCTGGTCTGGTTCCTCATAGGTGCTTTCCTGTAGGAAGCTTGGAAGTGTAAGCATTAACCAATTGACAGAACTGACAGGCTTTTGTTACCCATTCAATTATTTCCTTTCACTGTGAGTGAGTTAGTCTAAAACTCTGTTCTTGATCCTACAGTAATGCCTGCAGTTTTTTTGAACCAAGTTGATTGAGTTGATGTACATTTTTAACGTAGTGTAGGGCTTTCTGAAATTGCAGGCTGGGCTCACTGAAGTTGAGGAGTTCAGTGTTAGTGTTCTTAGATGTTATCAAAAGCTTGCTGGTGCTCAAGGGTCCATTGGAATTGGGCATTCTCATTTAACAGCGGGTATAAAGGAGCAGCTAAGAACACAAACCCAGGTCCATAACCTGCTAAAGCCAGCAGTCCCAAGAAACTCTCTATGTTGTCTCCTGTTAAATGGGGGTGGTATCTGCACAACGGTTTGTTTCCTGGGCTCAGTGAGCCATCATTTACCGTGCCTAAGAGAATACCCCAGGAAGATTACTTCTTGCTGGCAAATTTGGGCCATTTTGTCCGAAGCTCTCTACCCGAGTTGAGCAAGCTCAGATAATAGTGCTTGGGTCTCAGACTCACAGTTTCTTTGGTGTTGGCTGCCAGTAGCTGGACATCCACATATTGAAGCAGAATGACTTCGGGGTGCGTAGTTCTGAAGTTGTAGAGATGTCTGTGAAGGGCTTCATCAAAGAGAGTGGGGGAGTTTTTGAACACCTGTGGGAGTCTTGTCCAAGTTAGTTGAAAAGACGTTCCGGTTTCTGGGTCTACCTACTCGAAAGCAAACAGCAACTGACTATCTTTATGCAGAGGCAAGCAAAAGAAAGCATTTTTTAAGTACAGAACAGTATACAATTTTCACTCGGCAACAGCAAAGAGGTTATTGGGGGTCCAGCATGCTGGGGCTCAGAGCTCACTTAAATAGAGCAGAGAGCCCTGAGAACAGCTTTAACAGAGCTTACATAATTTTCTTGGAGAGGGCAGAAAGGGAAATTTATTTATTGGTCAGGGCGAGTGTGCGGTTTGCGTGCACCCGGGTGAGGGAGTATATTCTGCAGTTTGGCAGTTGGGGACAGCACATTCTGGGAACAAAATAGCAAACAGTTCTCAAGATTTCAACAGTGGTTTGTTAAGCATACAGAAAAACAGGAAGTGACAAGTGCCTATTTAATTAACCTTTCACCTAAGCAAAATGGAAAGTGAGCCTGGATTACTAAAAACAACCATGTCCAGGTTGCCTAATGCTCTCAAATGTTAATCATATTGGAGGCAACATATGTCTTTCTTCCTAAGATTATATATTCAACCTCGACCATGTTGAAAATGTCTAACCCTCTTACATTATACTTTGCCTGATTTCCTAATGTCTCTGTTGATATCTTCTTTCCTACTTATTTTCCCCAGTTCATCATTGTGACTGACCCTTCGCGTGTCCTGACACTGACATTCACTCACTACCCAAAAATCTATTGCTAAAGAACTTTTGTCCAAATGCCATAATCACTCTTTTTTCTAAACCTACAGGCTATCTTCCTAATCCTACCGACTATGCCTTTTTGACTGAATGTTCTCTTCGACATTCAATCATCCAAGGTAGAAGGTCCTATCCCATTTTATATCGATTTATCTGAGACATCTGTGCAGAATGTAATTCAAAGCTAAGTATACCAATCATGGGCCCAATGCACTTCTAGGCTTCAAATCTTACCTAGATTTATATTTTCATACTTATATTTCACCTATATATTCTTGTAAATATTGCAGATTCCCAATACTATTAGTCATCACGCAGAATGATTCCTAACCCAAATCGAACCTATTATTAACCCTAACCATACACTGTTCCCTCAATCTAACTTTACAGAAGAGCAGGCCCAGAGTTGGTCTTTCAATACAGGAATGTAGGAGATCTTCCACATGCTGAGAAACTCAAAGATTCATGTAGAAATGAACTCTGGAGAAGTTGTAGGCAGCTATGAAGGACCTGAGAGAGCAAAAGTCATCTTCAATGGCAAACAACCTTGTCAGGATGAAGGGTTTTGTCTGTATCAGTCTCTCTGTTCTTAATATAGAGAAGATGGACCAAACCAGGCCTGTTTGGAGAGCTGTTCCCTGGTGCCTATGGTTGATATACCATTCTAACTTGTGAAAGTGTCACAGTAAGTAGGGGCAGCCTCCATCTCATGGGACACTTGGAAGCAACTCTTAGGACCAAGTGGTTGCCAAGGCAGTTAGCTCATTCAGTTCCTAAAGGAAGTGACCTACATCTCTTCCTTGGTGATGGAACTCTCTGAACTTGGGATCCAGGAAGCCAGGCACTCAGAGCCAGTTGCAGTACTAGTCCCAGTGGACTCAGTTGTTTGGATTTACCAAGGAAAGAGTCAGTCTTTCTTGGTACCTCCTGATGTGAGGATGGAAAAAGCAAGAAGAGCTCTGAAGAGGGGCCTTTACTGAGAAAGCAGGTAGTGGCTAACCGCTGGCTCCAGACAACTTCACAGTGTTGGCCAAGGAGACCAGACCCGAGACAGGACAGGCCATTTCAGGAAAACATAGTAGGGCCCACCAGTCATAGGACACTCTGGATAGTCACAGACATACTAGGGGGAAGGTGGTGCCTTTGTCGATGTGGGTGTGAGTTTGTGGTTTTGTCTCATGTTCTGAGAATAGGTAAGAAAGGCGGTTTGTTTGGTTTGGAGTGGACAAATTCTAGTATGACTTATGACAAGGTGAGTGTTTCTATATCTGTGTATCCCACTGTGTCCTTCGTTGTAGACATTAGAAAAGAGAATGCATCACGGATGTGTCCTGTCTAGTAGAAAGCTTCCCAGCATTCATCCTACCCTATTTATGAATGGACTGTCACTTGCCTTAGGGATGGGCAACACCTACTTCCTTCCTAAGTCCCTGTTTTCATCAGGAATTCTGGCCACTCTCCAAAATAGGCTCATGGTTTTGTGTGCAAGATATGTACCACCTCCAAGCTCTGGGACATGGCCGTGCACTGGATAGCTGAAGGGAATGGGGAGCATCTCAGGAATCTCAGATATCAGTGTGACCAGGAAAATATCAGTGGAGAAACACTGCTTTGGGCCTTTTGCTTACCAATTGTTCTGTTGCCCTGAATCTCAGGAAGGTTTTTGCCTCAAGCCACCACTTTGTGAAGCGTGAAGAAAACAGTTTTTAAATGGAATTGAATAGGCATCACCTGTGGCTCTTTGCTTAATTGCATTGGAAAGGGACTTGTCTAAATCAGGTTTTTGGCCCTGTGTTAGGCCGTGGATTAGATTCTCAGCACCTGATGGATCCAAAGAATGATCCCCTGTGTACATCCAAAACCAAAATAGCAAAAAGTTCAGTCATTGTGGATGAAGTCTCTTGCCTTCCTCTGTTAGGTTACTGATCTCCATCAAGTGAGAATAGGGATCCTTTCTTTCAAATGAGCTCTTCAAAGGCCTGCAGAGGCTAGCCCATAGGTGCTTGGGTTTTCTCATGACTCCATATCACATTAAGAATCTATACCTGACAGTCATTAGGCCTCAAATTGGAGAAGCAGAGCAGTATTAAAGGCAAGTTTATTTGACCACTCCTGGTTCACAGAAAGGGTGTCCAGCCCACCATGACTTTAGCCAAATGAGGGGAAAGGGACCTTATTTTGGACACTGTCTTGGGCTGCACCCCTCATGGAAAACTCCAGCCATAGGTAATGATGAGTGTCTATGTGGAAGAATATGAGGGCGATGAAGGAGTGTTTTGGTTTTAATTGTGGTCATTTGCGTGGCAGTTGAATGAGATGACTGTGTCCATCTGGGCTTGAACTCTGGAGTGATTCTCCTTAGAAAATGAGTTCTGGTACTGAACTCAGAGAAGTATTGTCATGAATTTTGTTGGGATTTTAGCAGGCCAGGCATGAGACTCACCCTTGGAAACTGAGATCTAGGCCCAGGGTGGCTTTCCACAGAGCACTGGGTATCTCATCCAGGATATCACATGATTTATTCTGAAATAATTGGCAGCCATAGTTGAAAGTCAAAACACACATGGACCTTACATTGTAGAACTCAATGTACCTGGCTTCATGTGACCTTTGGCCACTCTTTGGGAAGCCTTGCCTGTGAGAGTCCTCCAGAGCTTTCATTGAAATTAGCTTCCTCAACACTTAATGGTCCCTGAATGATTTGAACCCACAGTGCCTCCAACTTCATCCTTGAAAAACGGGGAAGATATATACCATGAAATGTTTTAAATTCCCATGACCAGGTGGCACTTGAGAACCTTTGGATGTCCTGCTGCTGATCTTGAGTGTTCCAGCAAAAGCGTTGATTGACTGTGTTTCATTTAAATGGTGTAGAACAGAGATGCCAGTAAGTTGGAGCCTGCTGAGTAGTGGGCCTATTGCAGTGGTGTGCAAGTGTGTGATAAAGCATTTGTGGTGGGGCCATGTGAATGTGCTATTGGCTTTTAAATGGCTTGGGACTGACATGGTGCAGCCAGCAGACCCTTATATGTAAAGGCATCTTGTTATTTGGAGAGATTTCAGGGCAATTTTCAGAATCAGGTTGCTATGGACAAGGGGGCAAGCTATGTTAGATAGAAGCCTGGTTGGTGCTTTCTCCTGCAGATCCTGACCCACCACACATGACAGAACTCCCTCCAGCACTGTCTCCCAGTTGAACTTGTTGTATTTCATGAAGCGAATACCAAAGTCCCAGTGCACCACCAATAAAAACCACGAAAAGTGGAGGAATTCCAAATAGCTTCACAGTCCACATGGGAAGAAACTTAGGGGCCAGTGGCACCAGTTTACCTACAAAGAGAGAATTCAGCAATGCTGCCTCAAGTTCAATGTAAAATAAGAAACCATGTCCTCCAGGTCACATAGATGCAGACCCAGCTTTGATGGTCTAACTAGAAAGGAAGCTAATGCTCCTGAGAATAGCATATATTTCAAGTGCCCAAACTTGGAGGCAGTTTCTCAAAAAGTCTATAGGCCAACAGAGCTCCATGTTTGTGGAGTGTTTACCCACACAGGTAATGTCAAGTCATTGTTCTGGATGAGAGTGGGAATAATTTTGTGTAGCACATATTGCATACACATTGGATTCCTTATCTAATTTTCCATTCGAAATACTGAAACCCTGACACTAACACATACCCTACTAGACTCTGAGGGAGAAAAATAACCCAAACAGAATAGGAATACAAGCAGATCAGAGGAGGCATGGTGTATATTTGGACTTTCCCTTTGCATTTCATAGGGTAGGAGTTATATATCTAGTCAATTTTTTGTTGGAATAGGTCTCTATGTGTTTTTAAGTTAAGAAATATGTGAATTCTTGTCTCCGTTTCTCTGTAGCTTATTCAGCACATGTATATTTATATGCACATATAGAATCCTTCCTGGTATGAAACATGCATACTTGTGAGGTGGCTGACTTGGCAGATACAAATTGTGAGAAGAGATCACTGCTCCTAAACAGTGTTGGAACTGAAAATTCAACCTATGGGTTAGCTTCCTAGTTGAATAACACTATACGTAAATCCATGATCAGTAAAAAGAATATTTTTGGATCTGTGGATAATATATATTTCGTGGTGAATTTCGATTGGTATATATATTGCTCTTTTTAATATCTCTGTGTGTGTGTTTGTGTGTGTGTGTGTATATATATATATGTATATACACACACACACAAGAAGTATATATATATATATATATATATATATATATATATATATATATATATATATATTCTCCAGATTTTTCAAAATATGAAATATATGTGTCTTATACCCACTCCGTAAGTTCATTCATATTCATGTATATGGATTTATAATGAACTTTTCACAAGATTATTCTCAGAAATATTCATCCACCTGAAATACATATTTGTTTCCAGTACTGAAAACTAACTTCAGTTAATGTTGCATACAAATACTAATATTTATACAGTAACTGACCCAGTTTAACCTCAATGCAAGTAGATTCCTATGGGACATGTTGTGTATTTTAATGTTCATTTTTATTCAACACTGGTACATTACTATTTCTTCAATTTATGCACATCATAGGATATATATTTCATCCACCAGTTAGCAAACTTATAGGCATTTGTTTCACTTTCAATCACTTCCTGCTTCAGAGCACATGGATTCCTCCGTGTTTCTTGAATGGTCTTTTCATGAGACTTCTTTCCAAACACATTATTTTAAATTTCCATAATCAGTTTTGAAGCAAATCTCACAGAATCTTCATGATAAACCATAAACCTAATATTACCTTTAGATGTATCAGTGGTCGGAATGAATGTATGTGTATCAATATAAGATTTCCATTATATTTTCAGATATAAATTGAATGCATTATTTAAATTTGGAACCCATTATATTATTTATTCACAGTATGGTCTATTCTTGCATTATCTCTATATTCATAGTCACAGGGTACACCTATTTGTACACCCAATACTAATTTGTACATCTTCAAAATATTTCTCCCAGAAATGGTGGAAGATATACTCAAGTCACCTTATCTACATGTACATTTTATCACAGTAATATTCTGGACACGAAAAGCAAAGGTCACACTTATTATTTTACCAATGTAATGGTCAGGCGAGTGTCAGAGGAAGAGACCACAAGAGACTGTCTCATGCAACAGCCAAGGGTTTATGGGGGTCCAGCATGCTGGGGCTCAGAGCTCCCTTGAATAGAGCAGAGAGCCCTGAGAACAGCTTAAGCAGAGCTTATATACTTTCCTTGGAGAGGGCAGGGAGGGAAGATTATTGATGGCTCAGGGCGAGTGGGCAGTTTGCATGCAAACAGGTGAGGGAGTACATTCTGCAGTTTTGCAGTTGGTACAGCACATTCAGGGAACAAGATTAGCAAACAGTTCTCAAGATATCCACAATGTTTTGTTAAGCATACCAAAAAATTGGAAGTGACAAGTACCTATTTTATTAACCTTTCATTCCCCACTTCTTCTTTTGGTTACTTTTAATCATTAAAGTGATCATTGGGGGTGTCACATTTTATGTCTGCTAGTGTGGTATATTGTTTTCTTATTACCATAAGTTTAACTTGTCCAATTTGAGCTTGGAAAAAGGAAACTACACGGTTGAGCAAACAGGGTCTCACAGTTAGCAATAATATGAGGTTTATTAATGGACCAGCCAGGGCTGATAAATGCGTAGTTAACCAGAGGGACTCTGTGAACCAAGACTCAAACCACCCTTTTGGGGCCTCTCTCTCTTGTTGATGCTCTACAAGGCGTCTTCTTAATTTAATCATAGATTCTTTTACAACTCCAGTATGGTCGGCATAATAACAACATTCTTCACTCAATGCAGGACAAAGGCCCCTTCTCTCAATAAGAGGAGGTCGAACCCTCGCCTGTTCTGTAAAACAACTTCAGAGAGAGAGGTTAAAGATTCCTGTAAAGCTGTGATGGAGGTTTTTAATATCTTTAAAATTTGGTCTACTGCTACTTCTAATTGGGTCATTTGTTGTGTCCCATGGACTAGGGCAGTGGTTCCTGTGCCCACCGCTGCAGCAACTCCTATTCCTAATAGGATGGAGAAAGTGAGGGATACGGGTTCCTGGTGGAACCAGGTTGTATGCCCCCCTATTGGAACTTTAAATAATCCTGCATCATGATAGAGGACTCTGGGAAACATCTGCACCATTACATACTTAATCAGAGGAAGAGACCACAAGAGACTGTCTCATGCAACAGCCATATGTTGATCATTTTATGAAAACATAAACAATGTTTAAGTATATAGAATTATACTGTTGTAAGGACGGACAAGGCAAGGCACCTAAGATAGCACAGAAGACAGGGAAACAGTCCTATTTGGTTGTAACCAGATTTAGAGGGCATTGCTTCTGTTGTAATCTTTTAATCCCCTGAACCCCAAGTTTAGGTAGTTTCAGAATTTTTGTACCCAACATGTTACGTAAGGGGCTCAGAAATTCACAGTCTGCAGAAGTTCACAAAAAGCAGTTTTTGTTTCTGTTTTTATTCCTCTGCTCTGGGAAAGTTAACTTTTAAAGGACACCTGGTAGGGGGAGAGCTTTTTTCTTCTTTTTTTTTTCTTCCTGCCAGCTGTTACCATGGAGCCCAGTTGGTAACTTCTTTATCTTAGAAATGTAGCCATCTCTGGAAGCCCCAGCTCAACGCCAGAGGCCTTGTTCACATATTTTGTGAAAAAATAGTAAGGGGGTGTCTAGCTTAGGAGTGCTGATTTTTCCAGCCAGTGGCCAAGTAGAACAAAGCAACACAAAAAGAGGAAGTTTATCTACACTGAACTCTTGTATAGGGCCTCTGTTGCTGAAAGTCCTAAAGTCAGCCATGATCAAGGCTTCTGGAGAAGGCCATTTAAGATTTTTCTGTGGGATTGGAACAGAGGGCAAGACAAGGAAGGTGGGGGGTGAGAGCAGCTCCGTGGTTCTGAGAATGAGGAAAAAGAGATATAAAAGAATAATTGGAAAGGGGTTTGGGATTTTCCTGGCAATAAAACTTGAGCAGTAGAACAGGTAGAGCAGAGGGGAGGATGGGAGTGAGTATCCCAAAAAGCCTTTGAGGGACTTTAAATTCTTTGTAACCTGTTTTCAGTGATGACAAAGCAACTTTAAAGGCCATTTTCATTACATCTTGGATAGGCGTCTTAGGGCACTCCTCAGCTGGTTTGAGCTTTGTGTTAGCTGGTAAGAGGACCTGGTGGGACCCGGTGCGTGCACTGACAGGAGAAGAGAGGAGTGAGTGGGTGGAAGGGTACCTCAGTACCTGCTACCTCAGCAAGGAGGCAATGGTATGAGATCCATCGGAGGTTTTTGTTTTCGATCTAGTAATTGGAGGGGAGAAATCAGGTTGCTCATGTGAGAGTGACTGCAGAGAGTCTGGAGAAGAAGGCGGGGGGTGAGGATGTATTGGAGAAGCATAGTTCAGGATGTGAGCAAAGGAGGGAAAAGGCATAAACATAGGGGAATTTCCTTGGAAGGAAATTCCCAATTGATGGATCATTTTGAACACTTGCCGAAGTTGAAAAAGTCACACAGAATTTGAGGATCTGGAGACCCCTCTGGGGGCCATCAGTTTTGGTTGTCTAATTGGTAATATGGCCAATGCTGTGTACTGAATTTGATGAGGAGTTTGGGTTCCACCAGGCAGCCCCTGTATGCTCACATCCCCATTATTTTCAGAAGAAGTCCGCTTTTCCCCCACACAGCCATGGCTGTTTGTGGCTTTGATACTCTGCCGGGCAAACATAGTATTCTAGGCTAGCCAACCTGCATCTGGCTCGCGTGTCCCTAGATCCATAATGTTTGTTTCGATTATCTGTGGTACAGTAGGGATTTAATGGAATTTTAGTTGGATCCTCTTCATCAGAGATATCCCAATATGAAAGACGTATAGCCAGATGACAAATTCTGGGTGGAGAGATGGCCACCAGGTTCCTAAGGGGGCTGTATGCGAGATAGACCATACTTCTTGTCTAGTAAGATTTGTGATCAGCCATCGCTGATGAACGGGCTGATGAGGGTAAGAACTACTGGTGGACAAGGGGAGAGTCTATAGCCTTACCCACGTGGCGAATATCCAATTTGAAAGGGTTTCCAGTCTTTTCCAGTTTTTCAGCCAGAGTCTGGACAGGGCGCAGGCTTGAGATAAGAATTAGGATCCAGGAATTGATTCCTTCTACATTTACCACTGTAGGTTTTATAAGTAGCACCTGGTATGGTCCTGTCCAGCGGGGTTACAGGGATGACACCTGATGTTGTCTTATGTAGAGGATGTCTCTTATTTGATATCGATGTGGAGTCCCCTCTTCACCAGGTTGGTAGGCAGTGGCCAGCTGTTTCAACAGGTATCGCTGAGTTCTTTCAAGAGCTTTAAGTCTGTCAAACAAGGGGTTGTGGAGGGGATCACTAGGTCTTAGAGTTGGGGTTAGGTCCCTTACTGGAGGAGGGGCTCCATAAAGAATTTCATAGGGGGTGTGGTTACACAAAGAAATAGAGGGAGTATTTCTTGCATGAAACAGTGCATAAGGCAGGAGCATAGTCCAATCTTTTATGCCGCTCTCTAAGCTTAATTTCGTTAAGGTCTCTTTAATGGTTCTATTTATTTTTTTTACCTGTCCTGAGCTATGGGGTCTATAAGCACAATGTAACTTCCAATTTATCCCCAGTGTCCTGGCTAACCCCTGATTTACCTGGGCCATGAACGCTGGGCCATTATCAGACCCTATTACCTTAGGCAGGCCGTGTCTTGGAAAAATATCTTTCAGGATCTTCTTGACCACCAATTGTGCCTTTTTTTGTGGGGAAGGCTTCAATCCATCCTGAAAATATATCTACAAAGACTAGGAGATATTTAAGTCCATACCTTGCTGGCTTAATTTCAGTAAAGTCCACTTCCCAGAATTGTACTGGTCTGGTTCCTAATAGGTGCTTTCCTGCGGAAAGCTTGGAAAGATAAGCATTAACCTATTGACAGACCGGACAGACTTTTGTTACCTGTTCAGTTATTTCCTTTTGCTGTGAGTGGGTTAGTGGAAAACTCTGTTCTTGATCCTTCAGGAATGCCTGCAGTTTCTTTGAACCAAGGTGTGTGAATTAATGTACATTTTTAACGTACTGTAGGGCTTTCTGAAATTGCAGGCTTGGCTCAGTCAAGTTGAGGAATTCAGTGCCAGTGTCGTTAGATGTTATCAAAAGCGTTCTGGTGCTCAGGGGTCCATTGGAATTGGGTATCTCCATTTAACAGCGGGTATAAAGAAGAAGTTAAGGACGCAAACACAGAAATCCATAACCTGCAAAACCCAGTAGTCCCAAGAAACTCTCTGTGTTGTCTGCTGCTAGATGGGGTTGGTATCTGCACAACCGTTTGTTTTCTGGGCTCAGTGAGCCATCGTTTACTGCCCCTAAGGGAATAGCCCAGGAAGATTACTTCTTGCTGGCAAATTTGGGCCTATTTGGCAGAAGCTCTATACCCGAGTTGAGCAAGCTCATATAATAGTGCTTGGGTCCCAGACTAACAGTTTTCTTTGGTGTTGGCTGCCAGTAGCAGGTCATCCACGTATTGAAGCTGGGTGACTTTGGGGTGTGTAGTTCTGACGTTTTTGAGATCTTTGTGGAGGGCTTCATCAAAGAGAGTGGGAGAGTTTTTGAACCCCTGTGGGAGTCTAGTCCAAGTTACTTGATCAGACGTTCCAGTTTCTGGGTCTACCCACTAGCAAGCAAACAGCAACTGACTATCTTTATGCAGAGGCAAACAAAAGATAGCATCTTTTAAGTCCAGAACAGTATACCATTTCTGCTAAGGGTTCAGAGTAATAAGCAGATTGTACGAATTAGTTACCGTGGAGTGAATGTCCTGCACTCTGTTATTAATCTCTCTTAGGTCTTGAACGGGGGATAGTCCCCGGTTCCTGGCTTTTTTTACTGGGAGCAGGGGAGTCTTCCAGGCCGATTGACAGGGCCTTAGGACCCTAAGGCCAGATATTTCTGAATATGGGGCCTTATCCCATCTTTAGCTTTTCTGCTCAGAGGATATTGTTTGACATTGATTGGGGAGGCTGAGGTTTTTAACTCCACTGTTCTTGGAGGTTGTTTCACGGCTAGGCCTAACCTAGCCGTTTTGCCCAGGTATCTGGGTAATCTGTTATCCATTTCTGGGGTAGCTTGCTTGTTTGAGCAGTCTTGGGGGGTGTGAAGTGTGGATGTTCATCTTCTACTGACATTTATAAAGCCAAGACTATAGGAGTTTTTACTGAAGGATTTAGAAATTTCATTTTGGGGCCTTTGGGGTTAAAAGTTGTTTTGGCCTGGAGCTTACTGAGCAGATCTCTGCCCATCAATGGGGCCAGGCATTCTGGGATTACTAGGAAGGAGTGATGGATTTTTCCTTTCCCCATGTCCATGGTCCTCTTAGTTGTCTATGTCTGATATTTACTGCCATTAGCCCTTTGAACTAGAGACATTTTATTTGATAGTGTGCCCAGTGGGGCCTTAAGGGCTGAGTATACTGCTGCTGTATCCACTTCAAAGTTTACCTGGGTCCTCTCCACTTCAAAAGTTACCCTGAGCTTGGGGAAGGGATCTGAGCCCCGACGTTCTTAGTCATCCTTTTGAGTCAGAATGGCTGGCTGTCGTGGCTGTCTCTTTTCTAGGGCACTCTTTGGCCCAGTGACCTTTTTCTTTACAGTAGGCACAATGATCTGAGGCCAGGGGTGGCCTCTGGCATGCGCCCAGGTTTCCATTCCTGTCTTCCTGTTTGTTAATTTCTGGCCTATTTATTGTTGTGACCAGGACCTTAGTCAATGCCTTAGTCTGTCTTTTGCATCTCTCATCTTCCCTTTGCTCCCTTTCTTTCTCTTTGTTTCTCTCATATAGTATACTTTCTCGGCTTCTCTGACTAAATCTCCCAAAGTCATATCTTGTGATCCCTCTAAGAGTTGTAACTTTCTTTTAATATCCAGGGCAGCTTTCCCAATGAAGGCCATCATGACAGATGCCTTTTGATCCTCTGCCTGAGGATCAATAGGAGTAAATCTCATATATGCCTCCATAATTCTCTCTAGAAACATAGAGGGATATTTATCAGGCCCTTAAATTATCTCTCTTACCTTGGCCAAATTAGGTGGTTCCCTAGCGGCCGATTGGAAACCCAATATTAGGGCCTGGCAATAAGTGGACAGATGCTCCCTACCTTCAAAGGTGTTGGGGTTTCAGTTGGGTCAATTCAAGTGGAAGCTGGCTTTGATTATGTTGGGAAGTTGTGTTGGTCACACATCTGGTCCGAGAATATATTTTTTAGCTTCCAGGAGGTTTTTCTCTCATTCCTCTGCCGTAAAGAGAGTCCCTAGGATTTGTTGGCAGTCATCCCAAGTAGGCAAGTGTGAAAACCCCAGGGAGTTCTTTGAGTTCTTTTAGCCGGGCCAGCTTCCTCCAGGGAAGGAGGGGCTGTGTGTGACGCGGGGGAGTCATCTGGAGGGCACTGGGCCGGCCTAACTTCCTCCAATGGCAGAGAAGCAGAGTCAGCAGGGGAATCACTTAGAGGTTGTTGGGGGTTGGGGACAAGGGCAGGGGATAAGAAGGAGGAGGAGAGTCCAGTAGAATCTTGAGACTCAGGGAGAACAGAGGGTGGAGGAGGAGGAGCAGAGGGTTTGAGAGATAGAATCGTGGTGGAAGGAGTAGGAGCGTAGGCAGGGACAAGGAAAGGCTTCACCCATGGAGGAGGAGATTTGCAGAGGTCCTGCCAAGTTAAGATATATGGCTGTTGATCTGGATGGCTATGTGGCCTCAGCTGAAAGACAATATCTCTGATTTTTCAAATTAGTGGGAAGTAGAAACATCCTTCTGGGGGCCATCCAACTCCAAAGGTGTGTCATTCTGAGGCACAGAGAGTCTGCCAGGTCCAGCGTTTTAATGAAAAAGAAAGATTCTGGGCCCTTAAGCAGACTTTGGTCCAGTGATCAAGGGTCAGGGAGAGAAGTGTTGAAGTGCTCTGTCCCAAAATGAGAGATAAACAAACAGTGAAAGCAACGACATACTACACAGACAAGACAAGACAATAAAGACAGACAATGGACGTCCAATACTGAGAAAAGGACTGAGTAGCCCTCAAAACCTGATGGGCTGGCAATACCGAATCCAAAACAAAATATCACAGAGTCGAGGAGACTATTGTTCCTTGATTTCCTGAGTCCTCTGGGGCGTCCCCCAGGGATGTGGCCTGTGGCTCTGTGACACGTCTGTCAGCCACCGTCAGAGAGAGCTCATGCTCAACACCGATAGCGATTTTGCAAAACCCTAACCTGAAACCTGAAACCAGAAAGAGTCACCTTACTTACCCTGAAAGGAGCCCCTTGGGGGTCTTTCGTCCGCCACTGCTGGATCTCGCTGGTGCCTCCAGATGTAAAGATCGGGTGAGCGACAGAGGAAGAGACCACCAAGAGAATGTCTCATGCAACAGTAAAGGGTTTATTGGGAGACCAGCTTTCTGGGGCTCAGAGGTCACTTGAATAGAGCAGAGAACAATGAAAACAGCTTAAGCAGAGCTTATATACTTTCCTTGGAGAGGGCAGGGAGGGAAGTTTATTGATGGGTCAGGGCAAGGGGGAGGTTTGTGTGCAAACGCATGAGGGTGTGTATTCTGCAGTTTGGCAGTTGGGGACAGCACATTCTGGAAACAAGATTAGCAAACAGTCCTCAAGTTTCCAACAGTGTTTTGTTAAGCATACAGAAAAACAGGAAGTGACTAGTACCTATTTTATTAACCTTTCACCAATGCCTAAATGGAATGTGAGCATGGTTTACTAAAAACATCCATGTCCACGTTGCCTAATGCTCTCAAATCAATCTTATTTGTGACTACATATTTGTTTCTTCCTAAGATTATATATTGAACCTCAACCCTGTTGAAAATGACTAATCCTATCACTCACTTTGTATTTTGCCTGATTTCCTAATGTCTCTATTGATATCTGCTTTCCTACATATTTTCACGAGTTCATCATTGTGACTGACTCTTCACATGTGCTGACATTTACATTCACTCTCTATCCGAAATCCTATTGCTAAAGAACTTTTTGGTCGAAATCCTATATTCACTCTTTTTTTCTAAATCTACTGACTATCTTCCTAATCCTACCAACTATACCTTTTCTACTGGATGATCTCTTCTACAATCAATCATCCAAGGTACAAGATCTTAAGCCATTGTATATTGATTTATCTGAGACATCTATGCAGAATATAATTCAAAGCTAAGTATTCCAATCAACAGCCCAATGCCCTTCTTGGATTCAAATCTTATCTAGATTTCTGTGTTCATACATATATTTCACCAATATATTCTTGTAAATATCGCAAGTTCCCAATACCATTGTTTGTTCCTCAGTATGATTCCTAACCCAAACCGAACCTGTTATTACCCTAAACATACACTGTTCCCTTAAACTAAGTTTACAGATGAGCCGGGACAGAGTTTGTCTTACAATAGTAATGTAGGGGGTCTTCCACCTGCTGAGAACATCAAAGTTCCAGGCAGAAATGATACCCTGGAGAAGTTGCAGGCAGCTATGAAGGACCTAAGAGATCAAAAGTCATATTCCATGGCAAGCAACCTGGTCAGTATGAAGGGATGTGTCTGAATCAGCCTCTCCTTTCCTATTGTAGAGAAGACTGATCAAACCATACCTGCGTGGAAAGCTGTTCCCAGGTGCCTATGCTTGATATACCATTCTAACTTGTGAAAGTGTCACAGGAAGTAGGAGCAGCCTCCATCTCATGGGACCCTTGGAAGCAACTGTAAGTACAAAGTGGTGGCCAAGGCAGTGACTTCATTCAGTTCCTGAAGGAAGTGACCTCACCTCACTTCTTTGGTGATGGAAATCTCTGGACTTGTGATCCAGGAAGCCAGGCACCCAGAGCCAGTCCCAGTCCCAGTTCCAGTGGTCTCACTTGTTTGGATTTACCAAGGACAGAGTCAGTCTTCCTTGGTACCTACTGATATGAGGATTGTCAAATGCCAGAAGAGCTCTGAAGAGGGACCTTTCCTGAGAAAGCAGGTATTGGTTCACCACTGGCTCCTGAAAACTTCACAAAGTTGCCCAAGGAGACCAGATCTGAGACAGGACAGGCCATTTCAGGAGAACATAGTATGGCCCACCAGTTAGAGGACACTCTGGATAGTCACAGACCTACTTGTGTTAAAGAGGTGCCTTTTTGCGTGTGGGTGTGAGTTTGTGGTTTTCTCTCAATTTCTGAGAATAGGTAGGAAAGGCTCTTTGTTTGGATTGGAGTGGACTGTTTCTAATAAGTCATTTGACAGGGCTAGTGTTTCTATGTCTGTGTATCCCACTGTGTCTGTGGTTGTAGACATTAGACAAGAGAATGCATCAATGCATGTGTCCTGTCTAGTAGAAAACTCTCCAGTATTTATTCTGCCTAATTGATGAATGGACTGTGGTGTGCCTTATGGATGGGCAACACCTACTAACTTCCTAAGTTAATGTTTTCTTCCTGAATTCTGGACACTCTCTAGTATAGGCTCATGGTTTTGTGTCCAAGATATGTACCATCTCCAAGATATGTGACATGTCCATATACTTGAGAGCTGTAGAGAATGGGAACATCTTAGAAAACTCAGATATCAGTGTGACCAGTAAACTCTCAGTGGAGAAACCCTGCTTTGGTTCATTTGCTTACCTATGGTTCTGTTGCCCTGAATTTCAGGAAGGTCTTTGCCTCAGGCCACCCCTTTGTGAAGCCTGAATAAAACAGTTTTCAAATGAAAATAAATGGGCATAACCTGTGGCTCTTTGCTTAATTGCTTTGGAAAGGGATGTGTCTGAATCAGCCTCTTGGCCCTGTATGAGGTTGTGGCTTAGATTCTCAGCACATGATGAATCTAAAGATAGATTCCATGTGTGCAATCAAAAGCAAAATGGCCAAAAATCTGTCATTGTTGATTAGTCTCTTGCCTTCCTCTGTTAGGTCCCTGACCTCTATCAAGTGAGAATAGGGATCATTTGCGTCAAATGAGTTCTTTGAAGCCCTGAAGAGATGCCTGTGTTTTCTTATGACTCCAAATCACATAAAAAATCTATCGCTGAGAATCAGTAGGCCTCAAATTGGAGAAGCAGAGCAGTATTAACGGCAGGTTTATTGGATCACTCCAGGTTCACAGGAAGGGTGTCCATACCACCTTGACTTTAGGCAAATGAGGGGTAAGGGAGATTTTTTTGGACACTCTTTTGGGATGTGTCCCGCTTTGAAACCTCCAGCCACAGGTTATGATGAGTGTCTATATTTAATAAGATGAGGGCCATGTGGGAGTATTTTGGTTTAAATTGTGGTCATTCGTGTGGCAGTTGGAAGAGATGACTGGATCCACCTGGGCTTGAACTCTGGTGTCATTCCCCTGAAAGACTGAGTTCTGGATCAGACATCAAAGAAGTATTGCCATGAATTGTGTTGGGATTTTCGGAGGCCACACATGAGATTCGCCCTTGGAATCTGGGAACTAGGCCCAGGGTGGCTTTCCACAGATCACTGGGAATCTCAGCCAAGATATCACATAATTTTATTCTGAAAGACTTTGAAGCCATATTTACTAGTCAAAACACACATGGACCTCAATTGTAGACCTCAGTGGGCCTGGATTCTTGTGACCTTTTGGCCACTCTTTGGGAGGACTTGCCTGTGAAAGTTCTCCAAAACTTTCATTGAAATCAGCTTCCTCACCATTGAATGATTCCTGAATGAATTGAAACCCACAGTGCCTCCAACTTCATCCTTGAAAATTGACTAGATAAATACCATAAAATTTTTGAAATTCCAATGACCAGATGGCACTGGAGAACCTTTGGATGTCCTGTTGCTGATCATGACTGTACCAGACAGTGCATTGATTGACTGGATTTCATGAAAATTGTGGAGAACAGAGATGCCATTAAGTTGGTGCCTTCTTAGTAGTGGGACTAGAGCAGTGGTGAGCAAGTGTGTAATAAAACATCTGTTGTGGGGTCATGTGGATCTGCTATTGGCTTCCAAATCGCTGTGACTGACATGGTGCAGCTAGCAGACCCTTATATGTACAGACATCTTGTTATATGGAGAGGTTTCAGGGCAATGTTCAGAATCAGGTTGCTTTGGTCAAGGGGGCAACCTATGTGGTATACAAGCCCTGTTGGTGCATTATCCTGCAGACCCTGACCCCCCCACATTTGACAGAACTTCCTCCAGCATGGTGTCCCAGTTGAACGCATTGTATTTCCTGAAGCAAGTACCAAACTCCGAGTGCAGCAGCAAGAAACACTGTGAAAAGTGGAGGATGATGAAATGGCTTCACAGTCCACGTGGGGAGACACTTAGCCCCCAGTGGCCACAGATTACATACAAAGAGGGAATTCAGCACTGCTGCCTCATTTTCATTGTAAAATAAGAATCCATGTCCTCCAGGTCACATAGATGCAGACCCACTTTTAATGCTCTCACTACAAAGAGAATTCAGCACTGCTGCTTCATGTTCATTGGGAAATTATAACCATGTCCTCCAAATCACAGAGATGAAGACCCATCTTTGATGGTCTCACTAGAAAGGAACCTAAAGCTCCTGACAACTACATGTATTTCAAGTCCCCAACCTAAAGGCAGTTTCTCCAGACGTCTTTAGGCAGGCAAATCTCCACGTTTGTGGAGTTTTTACACTGTCCCTTATTTTTGGAAACTGTTCTATCATCTCCAAGGTTGTGAACTCCTGAGCATTTTCTAATTCAGATATGTATTTAAAGATTTTCTAACTCTTCTCCTGTAATTGTGTCTTACTTGGGGCGAAGGTAATGTCAAGGCATTGTTCTGGATGAGAGTAGAAAAATTTTTTGTGAAGCACATATTTGATAAACATTGGATTCTTCTTCTTATTTTCCATTCGAAATACTGAATCCCTGACACTAACACATACCCTACTATAATATGACTACTAATCCTAATATGATGGAGAAAAATACCCAAGCAGAATGAATATGCAAGCATTTCAGAGAAGGCATGGTGTATAGTAGGACTTCCCTCTTGCACGGTAAAGGGTAGGTTTTATAAATCTAGTCAGTTTTTAATTGAAATAGTCCTCCATGTGTTTTTAAAGTTAACAAATATGTGAATTCCTGTCTCCCATTCTCTGTAGCCTACTCAGCACATGTATTTTTATATGCACATATAGAATTCTACCTGGTATCACACGTACATTTTTATGAGTTGGCTGACTTGGCAGAAACAAATTGTGAGAAGAGATCTCTCCTCCTAAACGCTGTTGGAACTGAAAATTCAAACAATGGGTGAGCTTCCTAGTAGAACAATGTTATACATAAATCCATGTTTAGTAAAATAAATAATTTTGCATCTGTGGATGATTTATATTACATGATGAATTACGATTGGCATATAGATATTGATACTTTTTAATGTATTTTTTGTGGTTTTTTAATATATATAAAAATATATATATATATATATAAATACATATATAATATATATATATATATATATATATATATATATATATATATATATATATTCACACTCTTCACATTTTATAAAATATGAAATATATGTGTCTTATATAACTCCGTAAATTCATTTATGTTCATGTATGTGGATTTATAATCAACTTTTCACAAGATTATTCTCAGAAATACTCATCCACCTCAAATACATATTTGTTTCCCAGTTCTGAAAAGTAACTTCAATAAATGGTGCTTACAAATCCTAATATTTCTAGAGTAAATGACCCAGTTTAACATCAATGCAAGTAGATTCCTAAAGTACATGATTTCTATTTTGACGTTCATTATAATTCAACACTGGTACATTACTATTTCTTCAGTTTTTGCACATCATAAGATATATATTTCATCCACAAGTTCACAAATTTATAGGAATTTGTTTCACTTTCAGTCACTTCCTGCTTCATAACACATGTATTCCTCCATGTTACTTGACTGGTCTTTTCATGAGACTTCTTTCCAAACACATCATTTTCGATTTCCATAATCAATTTCGAAGCTAAACTCACACACTCTTCAAGATAAACCATAACATTAATATTACCATTAGATGTATAGCTGGTTGGAATAAATGTATGTATATCAATAAAAGATTTTCTGTATATTTTCACATTTCCGTTCAATGCATTATTTAATGTTGGAACCAGTTATGTTATTTATTCACAGTATGGTCTATTAATGCATTATCTCTATATTCAAAGACACAGTGTACACCTCTTTGTCCCCCCAATACTAATTTTTACCTCTTCAAAATATTGCTACCAGAAATGGTGGAAGAATTACTCATATCACCTTATCTATATATATATATTTATATATATTTTTATCACAGTAATATTCTGGACACAAAAAGCAAAGGTCACAATCATGATTGTATCAAACCCTAAATGGAAAGTGAGCATGGATTACTAAAACAACAATGTCCAGGTTGCCAAATGCTCTCAGATGTAAATCCTATTGGTGACTACATATTTGTTTCTTCCTAAGATTATATATTATAGTTCGAGCCTGTTGAAAATGTCTAATCCTATCACTCACTTTATACTTTGCCTGATTTCCTAATATCTCAATTGATATCTGTTTTCCTACATATTTTCCCCAGTTCATCATTGTGTCTGACACTTCACATTTGGTGACATATACATTCACTGTCTACCCTAGACCCTATTGCTAAAGAAATTTTGGTCCAAATCCTATACTCACTCTTATTTCTAAACCTACTGACTATCTTCCTAATCCTACTGACTATTGCATTTTGACTCGATGTTCAATTCGACAATCAATCGTCCAAGGTATAAGGTCCTAAGCCATTGTATTTCAATTTATCTGAGACATATATACAGAAAATTATTAAAACCTAAGTATCCCACTCAAGGGCCCAATGCCCTTCTCGTTTCAAATCTTACCTAGGTTTCTGTTTTTATACTTATATTTCAGCTATATATTCTTGTAAATATCACAGGTTCCCAATACCATTATTCATCCGGCAGAGAGATTCTTAACCCAAATAAAACATGTTATTAACCCTAAACATACACTGTTCCCTCAATCTAACTTTACAAAAGAGGAGGGACAGAGTTGGTCTTACAATACTGGAATGTAGGGGATCTTCCACCTGCTGAGAACATCAAAGGTCCATGCAGAAATGACCCCTGGATAAGATATAGGCAGCTATGAAGGACATGAGAAAACAAAAGTTAAATTCTATGGCAAACAACCTGGTCATGATGAAGGGATGTGTCTGAATCAACCTCTAAATATAGAGAAGATGGACCAAACAAGGCCTGTGTGAAGAGCTGTTCACAGGTGCCTATGGTTGATATACCATTCTAACTTGTGAAAGTGTCACAGAAAGTAGGGGCAGCCTGCATCTCATGGGACCCTTAGAAGTAACTGTTAGGACAAAGAGGTTGCCAAGGCAGTGACCTCATTCAGTTTCGGAATGAAGTGACCTCACCTCACCTCCTTGTCGATGGAACTCTCTGAACTTGTGATCCAGGAAGAGACACACCCAGAGGCACTCGCAGTCCCAGTTCCAGTGTTCTCACTTGTTTCAATTTACCAAGGACAGAGTCAGTCTTTCTTAGTTCCTACTGATGTGAGGATGGCCAAATGCCAGGAAAGCTCTGAAGAGGGGGCTTTCCTGAGAAAGCAGGTAGTGGCTCACCCATGGCTCCTGACTACTTCACAGAGTTGGCCAAGGAGACCAGATTTGAGACAGGAGAGGCCATTTTGGGGGAATATAATATGGCCCATCAGTCTGAGGACACTCCGGATAGTCACAGACCTACTTGGGCAAAAGAGGTGCCTTTGTGGGTGTGGATGTGTGTTTCTGGTTTTGTCTCATGTCCTGAGAATAGGTAGGAAAGGCTGTTTGTTTGGATTGGCGTTGACTGTTTCTAGTAAGTCGTTTGACAAGTCAAGTGCTTCTATATCTGTGCATCCCACTCTGTCCGTGATTGTAGACATTAGTAAACAGAATGCATCAATGGATGTGTCCTGTCTAGTAGAAAGCTTCCAGGCATTCATCCTGCCAAATTTATGAATGGACTGTGCCTTGCCTTATCGAAGGGTAACACCTGCTATCTTCCAAAGTTTCTGTTTTCTTCCTGAATTCTGGCCACTCTCCAGAATAGCCTCATGGTTTTGTGTCCAAGATATGTACCACCTACAAGTTCTGTGATATGGCCATGTTCTGGATAACTGACGGCAATGGCGAGCATCTCAGAAAACTCAGATATCAGTGTGACCAGGAAAGTCTCAGTGGAGAAACCCTGCTTTGTGCCTTTTGTTTACCTCTTGTTTGTTGCCCTGAATTTCAGGAAGTTCTTTCCCTCAGGCCACTCCTTTGTGAAGCCTGAAGAAAACAGTTTCAAATGGAAATGAATGGGATTCACCTGTGGCTCTTTGCTTATTTGCTTCGGAAATGGATGTGTCTGAATCAGACTCTTGGCCCTGTGTGAGGCTGTGGTTAGATTCTCAGCACCTGATGGATCCCATGTTTTCATCCAAACCCAAAATGGCCAAAAGAGCAGTCATTGTGGATGAAGTCTCTCGCCTTCCTCTGTAAGGTTCCTGAACTTCATCAAGTGAGAATAGGGATCCTTTGGGTCAAATGAGTTCTTCAAAGCCCTGAAGAGGGAAGCCCATAGGTGCTTGGGTTTTCTCATGTTTCTAATTCACATAAAGAATCTAAACCCCACAGTCAGTGTTCCTCAAATTGGAGAAACAGAGCAGTATTAACGGAAGGCCTACTCGATTACTCCTGGTTCACATGAAGGTGTTCAGGCCACCCCGACTTTAGGCAAATGAGGGGAAAGGGAGCTTATTTTGGACACTGTCTTGGGCTGCGCCCCTCATGGAAACCTCTAGTCAGAGGTTATAATGAGTGTCTATATGGAAGAAGATGACGGCCATGCGGAAGTGTTTTGGTTTTAATTGTGGTTATTAGTTTGACGGTTGGAAATGATGACTGGCTCCACCTGGGCTTGAACTCTGCTGTAATTCTCCTTACAGACTGAGTTCTGGAACTGACCTCAGAGAAGTATTGCCATGAGTTGTGTTGGGATTTTAGGAGGCCATGCATGAGAGTCACCCTTGGAATTGAGATGTGTGCCCAGGAAGGCTTTCCACAAGGCACGGGGAATCTCAGCAAGGATATCACATGATTTTATTCTGACAAACTTGGCAGCCATAGTTGAGAGTCAAAACACACATGGACCTCACATTGTAGACCTCAATGGGCCTGGCTTCATGTGACCATTTGGCCACTCTTTGAGAAGACTTGCCTGTGTGTGTTCTCCTGTGCTTTCATTAAAATGAGCTTCCTCAACATTTAATGGTTCCTGAATAAATTGAAAATCATAGTGCCTCCAAATTCATGCACGAACAATGGCTAGATAAATACCATGGAATTTTTGAAATTTTCATGTCCAGGTGTCACTGGAGAACCTTTTGATGTCCATTTGCTGATCATGAGTATACCAGACAATTCGTTGATTGACTGGGTTTCATGAAAAATGGTGTAGAACAGAGATGCCAGTAAGTTGGAGCCTCCTTAGTAGCGGGTCTAGAGCAGTGGTGGGCAGGTGTGTGATAAAACATCTGTGTTGGGGCCATGTGGATCTGCCATTGGCTTCCAAATGGCTTGTGACTGACATGGTGCAGCTAGCAGACCCTTATATGTTAAGACATCTTGTTATATGGAGAGGGTCAGGGCAATGTTCAGAATCAGGTTGCTATGGGCCTGGGGCAAGCTATGTGAGATAGAAGCCTGATTGGTGCATTCTCCTGCAGACCCTGACCCACCACATGTGACAGAACTCCCTCCAGCATTATGTCCCAGTTGAACTCCTTGTATTTCGTGAAGCAAATACCCAACTCCCAGTGAAGCAGCAAGACACACCAGGAAAACTAGAGGATGACCAAATGGCTTCACAGTCTACACGGAGAGACACTAAGACCGCAGTTGCCACAGTTTACCTACAAAGTGAGAATTCAGCACTGCTGCCTCATGTTCATTGAAAAATAAGATACCATGTCCTCCAGGTCACATAGATGCAGACCCAATTTTGGTGCTCTCACTACATAGGAAGCTAAAGCTCCTGACAACAACATATATTTCAAGTGCCCAAACTCAGAGGCAGTTTCTGAAGAAGTCTTAAGGACAGCAGAGCTCCATGTTTGTGGAGTGTTTACCCTGTCCCTTACTTTTGGAAACTCCTCTACCACCTCCAAGGTTGTGAACTCCTGAGCATATTCCGTTCCAGATATGTATTCCCAGATTTTCTAACTCTTCTCCTCTAATTGTGCATTACTTCAGGCGAGGGTAATATCAAGGAATTGTTCTGGATGAGAGTGGGAAGATTTTTGTGTAGCACATATTTGAAAACACATTGGGTTTATTTTCCTATTTTCCATTTGGAATAATGAATCTCTGACACTAACCCATACCCTACTAGACTCTGACTACTAATCCTAATATGATGGAGAATAGTAACTCAAACAGAATAGAAATACAAGCAGTTCAGAGGAGGCATGGTGTATATTTGGACTTCCCTTTTTCATTATATAGGATAGGAGTTATAAATAAGTCAATGTTTATTGAAATAGTTCACCATGTGTTTTTAAAGTTAAGAAATATGTCAATTCCTGTCTCTCTTTAGCCTTTTTCAGCTCATGTATTATTGTATGCACATATAGAATCCTACCTGGTATCACACGTACCTTCTTCTGAGGTGGGTGACTTGGCACATACAAATTGTGAGAAGAGATCACTCCTCCTAAACGCTGTTGGAACTGAAAATTCAACCTAAGTGTGAGCTTCCAAGTTGAACAACATTATACATAAATCCATTTTTAGTAAAATGTATATTTTTGGATATGTGGAAGATATATATTTCATGATGAATTTCGATTGGCATATATACTGCTTCTTTTTAATGTCTGTGTGTGTGTGTGTGTGTTTGTGTGTGTGTATATATATATATATATATATATATATATATATATATATACTCTCCAGATTTTTCAAAATATAAAATATATGTGTCTTATTATACACTCCCTAAAATCATTCATATTCATGTATGTGGATTTATAATCAACTTTTCACAAGATTATTCTCCGAAATATTCATACACCTGAAATTCATATTTGTTTTCTAAAACTGAAAACTGACTTCAGTAAATGGTGCATACAAATCATAATATTTCGTCATTGCAAGATGGCCACGAATAGAGTGCATCACACCAAGTGTACTGCACCACTGCACAGGTGAATAACGAGTTAGAGTGACAAAAAAACTATCTTGTTAGGAAATTACAGCAAAATGGGGGTGCACCAAAACCTAGAAGAAGGATTTCTAGCACCATGGTCCGGTAATTGAGTCTCAAACACGAGCCAAATGTGCGACCCGAGATCCCATTTGACTGATCCGCGCGGCCCACCCAGTGGCTAAAGACGGTGCGGCACCACCGAGATGGGTCCAATAAGCAGGGAGAAATGTTGATGAGAATTCTGTGGAATCCTGCCGGTAGAGCCCCCACTGAGCCCTGAGCTGAGTTCAGGATTTCAGACAGGGAAGGAAGCGGTACAGTTCTATCTCCCACAATGGAAACTCTTCCAAGGAAACCAATGGCCATCATCTTGGAGAGCTGAAGTAACCACAGCCACTGTCCTACAGATTACAACAATAAAACAGGAGTGTGTTATTCAGCTCATCTCCCATATATCGGGGAATTCGCATAAAATCTCTCCTAGGATTTCCGGGGGAGAGGTTATCAGAGCGAGCCTGCATAAAGATGGGGGAAAACAAGAGGCAACTGACCTTCAACTCCCCCTCTCATCAACTGTGAAAATAAAACCTGTCTAACCAGTGCTGGGGGAGGGGCAAGTGGAAAAAATCAAAACAATAGAGTGTCTGGCTTCCCAATAGACACCCTCCACAACCAACAAACGGCAGGACCAGAGTACAGTTTGAACTGCCGAGAGCCATCACTCAGGGGAAATCTGGTCTTGCAGGAAAAACCAGGACTAGCAGGAGAAACCAGAGGACTAGAGGCCAGGCCCTTGTGACTGGGCAGCGGGAGACTGCAGGCCCACAGGCGACAGTCCACCCGCTGCCCGCGTGACTAGGCGGCTTGGGAACGCCCTGCCGCCGGCGACCGACCGCACCACTGGGTGGCTAGAGATTGCCCGCCCGCCAGTGACAGCCCACCTGCTGCACAAGTGACTGGGCAGCTGGAGACCGCCTGCCCGCCAGTGACCCGGAGCTGAAACCAACAAGTGACAGTACAGTCCCACCCCCCTATACGGACACCTCAGCAAGGAGCCTTGGGCCTGCCAAAACAGAGAGGTGACGTCACTGGAGCTCGGCCTTCGGAATTTCTTCCAAGCGGAATCCACTTTAGCATGCATAGTCTACCAACACAAAGGAGAGACAACAGAGACATACAACACCAAAACAAATCTCTAGAATAAAGCAGAAACACAGCAATCAAATAGAGCTGGAAAGTAACGTGAACATCATGAAAAAACAATGGAATAAAAGGAGTACAAACAATGCAGGACGACTTAATTCTACAGGAGGACCTAGAAGCACCAGAAACAGGGATAGGGAAAGAAATCAAGGCATACTTAACTCAGATGGAAAGAAATATTAGAGAAGACATGAGGCAGCAAGTCCAAGGAATAAAAGTATATTTTGAAAATGAATTAAACAAACAAATTCAAATGGCAAAAAATGAGCTTTACCAAAAAATAGAGATCTTAAAAAAATTCAAACAGTAATTCTAGAAATGCAGGAAACTATAAACCAAATTAAAAACTCAAACAAGAATATTACAAATAGAGTAGATCAAGTAGAAGTCAGAAAATCAGAAAATGAAGACAAAGTTTATCAACTTGAAAAGAATATAGTCAACACATAAAAGATGCTTAAATCTATTCAAGAGATAAGGGATGTCAAAAAAAAAAAAACTTGAGAGTCATCAGGATTGAAGAAGGCATAGAGATTCAAACCAAAGGAATGGACAACATATTAAATGAAATAATTCTAGAAAACATCCCAGAGATGAAAGATGGATTGGATTGCCAAATCCTGGAAGCCTACAGGACCCCAAACATTCAAAAACATAATAGACCAAATCCAAGACATATAATTATGAAGATAGCCAACATACAGAACAAGGAGACAATATTAAACGCTTATAAGAGAAAGGAGGCAGATTACATTCAGGGGTAAACCAATTAGGTTAACGACTGATTTTTCATCACAGACTTTGAAAGAGAGAAGATCCTAGAACAATGTATTTCAAATGCTGAAAAATAATGGATTCCAACCAAGAACACTGTACCCAGCAAAATTAAGCTTCAGATTTGAAAATGAAATTAAAGTCTTTCATGATAAACAAAAGCTAAAAGAATATGCAGCCAGAAAACCAGCACTGCAAAGCATTTTGAGCAAAATACTACAAGAAGAAGAATTGAAAAATAGTGCCCAAAACTAACAGCAGGAGGTATTTCAGTAAAGGGGGAGGAAAATAACCAAAAAAGTAAAAACTAGCCAAACTAAAATATAATAAATAAATAAACATGACTGGAAGTACAAATCATATTTCAATTGTAACCTTAAATGTTAATGGCCAAAACTCACCAATCAAGAGACATGGGCTAGTAACGTGGAAAAAAAAATCCAACAATATGTTGTCTTCAGGAGACCCATATGATAGGAAAAGACATACACAGGCTGAAGGTAAAAGTTTGGGAAAAATCATACCACTCACATGGCCCTCGGAAGCAAGAAGGAGTGGCCATACTCATATGGAATAAAATCAACTTCAAACCTAAGTAAATCAAAGGGATAAAGAAGAACACTATATTCTTTTAGAAGGAACCATCCACCAACAAGACTAACAATTATCAATTTGTATGCACCAAGCAATGGAATTGCAACGTTCATAAAACAAACTCCCCTCAATTTCAAGAGTCACATAGACTACAACACAATAATTATGGGTGAATTCAACACACCACTCTTGGCATTGGACAGATCCTCTAGAGAGAAACTGAATAAAGAAACTATAGAACTCAACAGCACAATCGATAACCTAGACTTAACAGACATATAGAATATATCAACCATCATCAAGTGGATACACGTTCTTCTCAGTAGCAGCACATTGATCCTACTCAAAGATAGACCATATATTATGCCATAGGGCAATTCTTAGTAAATATAAAGGCATGGAAATAATACCATGCACCATATCTGATCATAATGGAATGAAACAGGAAATCAATGATAAAAGAAGGAAGGAAAAATCCTGCATCACATGGAAAATGAACAACATGCTACTGAATGATCAATGGGTAACAGAAGACATAAAGAAGGAGATAAAAAAATTCTTAGAGACAAATGACAATACAGACACAATGTACCGGAATCTATGGGACACAGTGAAAGCAGTTTTAAGAGGGAAATTCATTTATTGGAGTTCTTTCCTCAAAAAAAGAAAAACCAGCAAATAAATGAACTCATGCTACACCTCAAAAACCTAGAAAAGGAAGAGCAAAACAACAGCAAATGTAGTAGAAGACAAGAAATAATCAAATTTAGAGAAGAAATCAACAAAATTGAAACAAAGAAAAACATTGAAAAAATTGATAAAACTAAAAGTTGGTTTTTTGAAAAAATAAATAAGATCGACAGGCCCTTAGTCATACTAATGAACAGAAGAAGAGAGAGAACTCAAATTACTAAAATACGGGATGAAAAAGGCAATATCACAACAGACACTACAGAAATAAAGAAGATAGTTAGAAAGTATTGTGAAACACTATATTCCAATAAAATTGAAGATAGTGAAGGTATTGATAAATTTCTTAAGTCATACGATCTGCCCAGATTGAGTCAGGAAGACACACACAATTTAAACAGACCAATAACAAAGGAAGAAATAGAAGAACCATCAAAGGACTGCCAACCAAAAAAAACCCTGGACTCCATGGGTATACAGCGGAGTTCTACAAAACCTTCAAAGAAGAACTAATACCGATATTATTCAAGCTATTTCAAGAAAAACAAAAAGAAAGAGCTCTTCCAAATTCATTCTATGAGGCCAACATCACCCTGATCCCGAAACCAGACAAAGACACTTTAAAGAAAGAAAACTACAGAACAATATCTCTAATGAACTTGGATGCAAAAATTCTCAATAAAATCCTGGCGAATCGAATACAGAAGCATATCAAAAAAATTGTGCTTCATGATCAAGTAGGATTCATCCCTGCGATGCAAGGCTGGTTCAATATATGGAAATCAATAAATGTAATCCACCACATCAATAGACTTAAAGACAAGAACCATATGATCATCTCCATTGATGCAGAAAAAGCATTCGACAAACTACAGCATCCCTTTATGTTCAAAACACTATAAAAACTAGGGATAAAAGGAACTTACCTCAGCATGGTAAAAGCTATATATGCTAAAAATCAGGCTAGCTTCATCCTAAATAGAGAAAAGCTGAAGAAATTCCCTCTAAAATCTGGAACAAGACAGGGATGCCCTCTATCAAAACTTCTATTCAATTAAGTTCTAGAAATACTAGCCAGAGCAATTAGACAGACAAAAGAAAATAAAGGCATAAAAATAGGAAAGGAAGAATTTAAATTATCGCTATTTGTAGATGACATGATAATATATTTAACAGACCCAAAAGGGTCTACAAAGAAACGGCTTGAGTAAATAAATGAATTCATCAAAGTGGCAGGATATAAAATCAACACACATAAATCAAAGGCATTTTTGTATATCAGCAACAAAACTTCTGAAATGGAAATGAGGAAAACCACTCCATTCACAATATCCTCAAATAAAATAAAATACTTGGGAATCAACCTAACAAAAGAGGTGAAAGATTTATATAATTAAAACTACAGAACTCTAAAGAGAGAGATAAAAGAAGATCTTAGAAGATGGATAAATGAACCCTGTACATGGATAGGCAGAAATAACATTATCAAAATGGCAATATTACCCAAAGTTCTCTACAGGTTTAAAGTGATGCCAATCAAAATCCCAACAGCATTTCTTGTAGAAAAAGATAAAGCAATCATGAAATTCTTATGGAAAAACTAAAGACCCAGAATAGCGAAAGCAACTCTAAGCAGTAAGTGTGAATCTGGAGTTATAGCGATATCAGAGTTCCAACTGTACTACAAAGCAATAGTACCAAACACAGTGTGGTACTGGTACCAAAACAGGCAGGTGGACCAATGGTACAGAATAGAGGACACAGAAACCAATCCACAAAATTACAACTTTCTTATATTTGATAAAGGGGCTAAAAGCATGCAATGGAGAAAGAATAGCATCTTCAACAAATGGTGCTGGGAAAATTGGAAATCCATATGCAAATAAATGAAACTGAATTTCTTTCTCTTGCCATGCACAAAGGTTAACTCAAAATGGATCAAGAAACTAGATATAAAATCAGAGACACTGCGTCTGATAGAAAAAAAAGTTGGTTACGATCTTCATACTGTGGGGTCGGGCTCCAAATTCCATAATAAGACTCCCATAGCCCAAGAGTTAATAACAAGAATAAACAAATTGGACTTACTTAAACTATAAAGTTTTTTCTCAGCAAGAGAAACAATAAGAGAGGTAAATAGAGAGCCTACATCCTGGGAACAAATTTTTACCCCTCACACTTCAGATAGAGCCCTAATATCCAGAATATACAAAGAACTCAAAAAATTAAACAATAAGATAACAAATAATGTAATCAACAAATGGGACAAGGAACTGAACAGACACTTCACAGAGGAAGACATACAATCCATCAACAAGTACATGAAAAAATGCTCACCATCTCTAGCAGTCAGAGAAATGCAAATCAAAACCACCCTAAGATACCATCTCACTCCAGTAAGATTTGCAGCTATTATGAAGTCACAGAACAACAAGTGTTGACGAGGATGTGGGGAAAAGGGTACACTTGTACACTGCTGGTGGGACTGCAAATTGGTGAAGCAAACTTTGAAAGCAGAATGGAGATTCCTGGGAAAACTGGGAATGGATCCACCCTTTGAACCAGCTTTTGCCCTTCTCAGACTATTCCCTGAGGATCTTAAAAGAGCGTACTATAGGGATACTGCCACATCAATGATCATAGTGGCACAATTCAAAATAGGTAGACTGTGGAAACAAACTAGATGCCCTTCAATATATGAATGGATAAAAAAAAATGTGGCATCTATACACAATGGAGTATTATGCAGCACTAAAAAATGACAAAATCATAGAATTTGTAGGGAAATGGATGGCATTAGAGCAGATTATGCTAAGAGAAGGTAGCCACTCTTTAAAAAACAAAAGTCAAATGTCTTCTTTGATATAAAGAGAGCAACTAAGAATAGAACAGGGAGAAAGAACTTGAGGAAAAGATTAACATTAATCAAAGACGAGAGAGGAAAGCAAAAGGGAGAGAGAATGGAAACCATATGGAAATGGTAGGAGACCCTCAATGTTACACACAATTACATATAAGAGGTAGTGAGGGGAAAGGGGGGTGGAATAGGGAGAGAAGTGAAAAACAGCAGATGAGGTAGAGAGGGAAGATGGGAGAGGAGGGGAGGGAAGATAGTAGGGGATAGGAAATGTAGCACAATACAACAGTCACTTATATGACATTTTGTAAAAATATGAATGTGTAACCATTGTGATTCTGCAACTCGTATTTGGGAAAAATTGGGAGTTCATAACCCAATTGAGTCAAATGTATGAAAGATGATATACCATGAGCTTTGTAATGTTTTGAACAACCAATAAAAAATAAATAAATAAAGGTTTAAAATTGAGTGGGAAGATATCAGCTAAAAAAGTGTTGAGATGCATTCATTTTGCTAAGCAGAAACTTTGTTTAGTTGTATCTATCACAAATTTATTGTACCAGAAAACTGGTTTTAAAAATGCACATAATTGAGATTAAAGGTTAATCCACCTACCCTCCTGAAAAAATCATAGTATTTCCTATATTTTTCATATTTCATTTTTTAGTGAATATTTTGTCATGGACCAGTTCTAGTCTTAGGCTATTCTTCCAGAATACTAACTCAACTGACAAGTTGGTACAATGTGTTGGATTGTTCTTTTCATCTTTTATTTAATAGTTTCTAACTGATAATGTGTATTTTTTCTTATCTTTATTTGGACATACATACCCAACTGTATCTTTGCATTTTATGTTTTACTGGGAAAGAGACTCATCAAAAGCTCTGTATTATATGTATCAGTAATCAAACATTTAGAGATCGCAATTATTCTTAATTTTGCCTGAAAATATCTTTGTACCATTTTTCTTATAAAGATTTAGAATTATTAATACTGCCCCTACTGTAATAAGTAACTACTTACAAAAAGGATTAAACAATTGACTTTATATCAATAATGAATATGAAAATTACTAAAATAAGTATTTTTTAATTAACACACAATTGATAGAAATTGAAATCACAAGAAGGCCATTTGAAATGTCAGTGCATATGGTCCTTAAATAATAGGTTGTTCAAAAAAAATTTCTCTAATTCATAAGAGTTAATATGCCATATTACAACTTAATGTGATATAAAACCTTAAATTATCAGTATTCATAAATAAGAATGATACCTGTTAACTTAAACATGTTTATTTTATTTTCACTGTAAGATGTTAATTCTGGAAGACTTGAAAATTAAGAAAGACTTGGTATATATTATTTCTAACAGGCTAATCAAAGTAATTTTAAATATATATGTATATATATATGTAATACATGTGAATGAATATAGATGCATATGTATAATAAATGTATTGTAATATATCTATCAGATGATTATAATTTTTAAATTTTCACAAGAAAAAAGAATGACTATAAAATCAGTTTTAAATGTAAATTTCATAGCATACTAGTGTTTGTAATGACATGAGAGAAAAATACATAAGGAGGGAAAGTGAAAAAGAATAGAGAGAAGGGGAAAAACGATTAAGAAAGTGAGTAATGAAGAGGGTGAGGAGTGTTTGATGATAAGATAAAGTGGAGGAGCTGGGTTTCTGGCTCAGTGTTAACATGCTTGTCTAGCATGTGTGAGGCACTGGGTTATATTCTCATCACCACATACAAATAAATAAAATGAAGGTCTATGAACAACTGAAAAAATAAAAAATGAAAAAGGAGAAATATTACCAAAATTCCAAGTTTTTATGAATGTTAAATAAAAAACAATTATGTTACATAGCCTTATGCAATTTCTAGACTCCCCAAAATAGTCATTAAATGTTAGATTATTAGTGCTATAACTGAAAATCTATTGCTCTTTCCTCTGCATTCTGTGGCATGCTAGTGATAAAATAAAGTGTATTATGACACCAAAAAAAATCAAATATTTCTACAGTAACTGACCCAGTTTAACATCAATGCATGAAGATTCCTATGGGATATAATGTGTATTTTGACGTTCATTTTCATTCAAAACTGGTACATTACTATTTCTCCAGTTTATGCACATGATAGGATGTATATTTCATCCACAATTTAGCAAATTTATACGCATTTGTTTTACTTTCCATCACTTCCTGCTTCAGAATACATGGATTACTCCATGTTTCTTGACTGCTCTTTTTAAGAGGCTTCTTTATAAACACATTATTTTCGATTTCCATTATCAATTTTGAAGCAAAACTCACACAACCGTCATGATAAACCATAACCCTAATATTATCATTAGATATAAAACTGGTTGGAATGAATGATTGTATTTCAATATAAGATTTCTTGTATACTTTCAGATATCAATTTAATCCATTATGTAAAGTGGAACCAGTAATATTATTTATTCACAGTATGGTCTATTCATGCATTATCTCTATATTGATAGACACAGGGTACACCTCTGTGTACGCCCAATAATAATTTGTATATCTTCAAAATATTGCTCCCAGAAATGGTGGAAGAAATACTCATGTCAACTGATTTATACATACATTTTATCACAGTAGTATTCTGGACACAAAATGCAAAGGTCACACTTAGGATTCTCCCAAAAGCCTAAATGGAAAGTGAACATGGATTACTAAACTAATCCATGTCCAGGTTGCCTAATGCTCTCAAATGTCAATCATATTGGTGACTACATATGTGTTTCTTCTGAAGATTACATTTTCAATCTCAACCCTGTTGAGAATGTCTAAACCTATGACTCATTTTATAATTTGCCTGATTTCTTAATCTCTATTGATATCTGCTTTCCTACTATTTTCCCCAGTTCATCATTGTGACTGACTTTTCACATGTGCTGACATATATATTCAATCTCTACCGACACCCTATTGCTAAAGAACTTTTGGTCCAAATCCTATACTCAATCTTCTTCCTAAACCTACCGACTATCTTCCTAATCCTAGCGACAAATCCTTTTTGACTGGATGTTCTCTTCGTTATTCAATCATCCAAGGTGCAAATTCCTGTTCCATTGTATATCGCTTTATCTGAGACATATGTGCAGTACATAAGTCAAAGCTAATTAAACCACTCAAGGGGCAAATGCCCTTCTGGGCTTCAAATCATACCTAGATTTCTTTTTCCATACTTATATTTCACCCACAAGTTAGCAAAATTATTTGCATTTTTGTCACTTTCAATTACTTCCTACTTCAGAACACATGCATTCCTCTATGTTTCTTGACTGGTCTTTTCATGAGACTTCTTCCCAAACACATTATTTTCCATTTCCATACTCACTTTTGAAGCAGAACTCACACACCTTTCATGATAAAATATAACCCTAATATTACCATTAGATGTATAACTCATTGGAATGAATGATTCTATATAAATATAAGATTTCTTATATGTTTTTAAATATCAATTCTATCAATCCATTATTTAAAGTGGAATCAGTTATATTATTTATTCACAGTATTGTCAATTCATGCATTAATTCTATATTCATAGACACAGGGTACACCTCTGTGTACGCCCAATAATAATTTGTATATCTTCAAAATATTGCTCCCAGAAATGGTGGAAGAAATACTCATGTCAACTGATTTATACATACATTTTATCACAGTAGTATTCTGGACACAAAATGCAAAGGTCACACTTAGGATTCTCCCAAAAGCCTAAATGGAAAGTGAACATGGATTACTAAAATCATCCATGTCCAGGTTGCCTAATGCTCTCAAATGTCAATCTTATTGGTGACTACATATTTGTTTCTTCCTAAGATTATATATTGAAACTCAACCCTGTTGATAATGTCTAATCCTATCACTCACTTTGTACTTGGCCTGATTTCCTAATGTCTCTATTGATATCTGCTTTCCTACATATTTTCCGCATTTCATCATTGTGACTCATTCTTCACATGTGCTGACATTTACATTCACTCTCCAACCGAAACCCTATTGCTAAAGAACTTTTGGTCCAAATCCTATACTCACTCTTCTTCCTAAACCTACGGACTATATTCCTAATCCTACCGACTATCCCTTTTTGACTGGATGTTCTATTCTACATTCAATCATCCAAGTAACGGTCGGGCGAGCGTCGGAAGAAGAGACCACCAAGTGTCTATCTCATGTAACAGCAAAGGGTTTATTGGGGGTCCAGCATGCTGGGGCTCAGAGTTCACTTGAAAAGAGTAGAGAGCCCTGAGAACAGCTTAAGCAGATGTTATAAACTTTTCCTTGCGAGTGCAGGGAGGGAAGTTAATTGATGTGTCAGGGCGAGTGTTCAGTTTGCATGCAACCAGGTGGGGGAGTACATTCTGCAGTTTGGCAGTTGTGGACAGCACATTCTGGGAACAAGATTGGCAAAAATTTCTCAAGATTTCAACAGTGTTTTGTTAAGTGTACAGAAAAACAGGAAGTGACAACTACATATTTTATTAACCTTTCATTCGACACTTCTTTTTCTGGCTACTTTTAATCATAAATATGATCATTGGGTGGTGTCACATTCCATGTCTGCTAGTGGGTTATTACCATTAGTTTAACTTGTCCAATTTGAGCCTGGAGAAAATGAATTACATGGTTGAGCAAGCAGGGTTTTATAGTTAGCAATAATGTGAGGATTATTATTGGACCCGCCAGGGTTGATAAATGCGTAGTTAACCAGGGGGACTTTGTGAACCAAGATTCAAACCACCCTTTTTGGGCCTCTCTCTCTCGTTGACGCTCTTCAAGTCGTCATTTTAATTTACTCATAGATTTTTTTACAACTCCAGTATGGTTGGCATAAAAACAACATTCTTCCATCAATGCAAAACAAAGGCCCTCTTCTCTCATGAAGAGAAATTCCAATCCTCGACTGTTCTGTAAAACAACTTCAGAGAGATAGGTTAAAGATTCCTGCAATGCTGTGATGGAGGTTTCTAATATCTTTAAGTTTTGGCCTATTGCTGCTTCTATTTGGGTCATTTGTTTTGTCCCATGGACCAAGGCAGTGGTTCTTGTGCCCACCCCTGCAGCAACATGTATTCCTAATAGGATGGCGAAAGTGAGGGATATATGTTCCCAGTGGAACCAGGTTTCATGTCCCCCTATTTGATCTTCAAATGAACCTGTGTCATGATAGAGCACTCTGGGAAACATTTGCACAACTACACAATTAATCACATCTTTTGACCACTTCATGAAAACATAAACAATGTTTTAAGTATATAGAATTATACTGTTGTAGGGATGGACAAGGCAAGGCACCTAAGATAGTACCAAAGACAGGAAAACAGTCCTATTTGTTTGCAACCATATTCAGAGGGCATTACTTCTGTTGTAATCAATTAAATCCCCGGAATCCCAAGTTTAGGTAGTTTCAGAATTTTGTACCCAACATATAAGGGAAGGGGCTCAGAAGTTCACAGTCTTAAGAAGTTCACAAGAAGCCGTTTGTCTTCTTTTTTTTTCCTCTGTTCTGGGAAAGTTACCCTTCCAAGGACACCTGGGTGAGGGAGAGCTTTATATTCCCTTTATTTTTCCCCCTGCCAACTGTTACCATGGAGCCCAGTTGGTAACTTCTTTATCTTACAAATGTAGCCATCTATGTGAAGCCTCAGCTCAAGGCCAAGGTCTTGTTCACATATTTTGTGAAAAATTAGTATGGGGGTGTCTAGCTTAGGATTGCAGATTTTTTTAGCCAGTGGCCAAGTAGAATAGGGCAACACGAAAAGTGGAATTTTATCTACTTAGAAATCTTTTATTGGGACTCTTTTGCTGAAATTCCTAAATTCAGCTATGTTGGAGATTTCTGGAGAAGGTCAGTTAAGACTTTTCTGTGGGCCTGGTACAGAGGGGGAAGACGGGGAAGACATGGCTGTGAGCAGTTCCGTGGATCTGAGAATGAGGTAGGAGAAATGTAAAAGAATAATGGAAAAGGGGTTTTGGATTTTTCTAGGAACAAATCTTGAGCAGTAAAACAGGTACAGCAGAGGGTAAGATGGGAGTTAGTATCCCAAAAAGCATTTGAGGGACTTTAAATACTTAGTAACATTTTTTCAGTGATGAAAAGCAACTTTAAAGGCCATTTACATTGCATCTTGGATAAGGGTGTGAGGGCTCTTCTCAGCTGGTTTGGGCTTTGTGTTAGGTAGTAAGAGGACCTGGTGGGACCCAGTGCGGGCAATGACAGGAGAAGAGAGGAGTGAGTTGGTTGAGGTGTACCTCAGTACCTGCTACCTCAAGAAGGGGGCAACGGTCTTAGAACAGGCGGAGGTTTGGGTTTTTGATCTAGTAATTGGAGGGGAGAAATAAGGTTGCATAGGTGAGAGTAAGAGCAGAGAGTCTGGAGCAGAAGGCTGAGGGTGAGGATCTATTGGAGAAGCATAGTTCAGGATGTGAGCAAAGGAGGAAAAAGGCCTCCACATAGGGGAATCTCCTTTTACCCTTTTCAGCACTTGCAGAAGTTAAAAAGGTCACGCAGAATTTGAGGATCCAGAGACCCCTCTGGGGGCCATCAATTTTGGTTATCTAATTGGTAATATGGCCAATGTTGTGTACAGAATTTGATGAGGAGTTTGGGTTCCATCAAGCAGTCCCTGTATGCTCACATCCTCATGACTTACAGAAGAAGCCGGCTTTCCCCCAACACAGCCTTGACTGTTTGTGGCTTTGATTGTCCGCAGGGCAAACATAGTAATCTAGGCTAGCCAACCTGCATCTGGCTCGCGTGTCCCTACATCCATAATATTTGTTTCCATTATCTATGGTAGAGAAGGGATTTAATGGAATTTTAGTGGGATCCACTTCATCAGGGATATCCCAATGGAAAAGACCTATAGCCAGCTGACAAATGTTTCTGTGGAGAGATGGCGACCATGTCCCTAAGTGGGCTGTATGCGAGATAGACCATACTTCTTGTCCAGTAAGATTTGTGATCAGCCATCGCTGCTGAATGGGCTGATGAGGGTTAGGACTACTGGTGGTCAAGGGGAGAGTCTATTGCCTTATCCACATGGCAAATACACAATTTGAAAGCGTTACCAGTCTTTTACAGTTTCCAGCCAGAGTCTGGACAGGGCACAGGCTTGAGATGAGAGGTATGGATCCAGGAAGTGATTCTGTCTACCTTTACTGCTGTAGGTGTTATAAGTAGCACCTGCTATGGTCCCTTCCAGCAGGGTTCCAGGGATTACACCTGATGTCATCTAATGTAGACAAAGTCTCTTTCTTGATTTTGATGTTGATTCCCCTCGTCACTGGGTTGGTAGGCAGTGTCCATCTGTCTTTACAGGTATCTATGTGGCTCTGGCTGAAAGACAATATCTCTAACTTTTTAAATTAGTGGGAAGTAGAAAGATCCTTCTAGGGTCCATCCAAATCCAAAGGTGAGCCATTCTGAGGCACAGAGAGTCTGCCAGGTCCAGCATTTTACTGAAAAAGAAAGATTCTGATCCCTTAAGCAAACTTTGTTGCAGTGAACAAGGGTCAGAGACAGAGGCATTGAAGTGCTCTGTCCCATAATGAAAGATACACAAACAGTAAAAGCAACAACACATGACACAGACAAGACAAGACAATAAAGACAGGATATGGAAGTCCAACACTGAGACCAGGACTGAGTAGTTGGCAAAACCCGATGGGTTGGCAATACCGAATCTGAAACAAAATATCACTGAGTCATGGAGACTATTGTTCCTCGATTTTCTGAGTCCTCTATGACGTCCCCCAGGGACTTGGCCTGTGGTTCTGTGACATGACTGTCAGCCACCATCGGAGAGAGCTCACGCTCTTCATCGACATCCATTTTGCCAAGCCCTGACCTGAAACCTGAAACCAGAAAGAGGCACCTTACTTACCCCGAGAGGAGTTCGTTGGGGTCGCTTGTCCACGGCTGCCGGATCTCGGTGGAACCTCCATATGTAAAGGTCCGGTGACAATCGGGTGAAGAGACCACCAAGAGACTGTCTCATGCAAAGCAAAGGGTTTATTGGGGGTCCAGCATGCTGGGGCTCAGAGCTCACTTGAATAGAGCAGAGAGCCTTGAGAACAGCTTAAGCAGAGCTTATATATTTTCCTAGGAGAGGGCAGGGGGGGAAGTTTATTGATAGGTCCGGGCGAGTGAGCGGTTTGTGTGCAACCGGTTGAGGGAGTACATTCTGCAGTTTGGCAGTTTTGGAGAGCACATTCTGGGAATAAGACTATCAAAAAGTTCTCAAGATCTCAACAGTGTTTTGTTAAGCATACAGAAAAACAGGAAGTGACAAGTACTTATTTTATTAACCTTTCACTGCGAACTATACTTTTCCAGATTTCCTAATGTTTCTATTGTGTTTGTTAAAGTTCATTTTTATTCAAACCTGGTACGTAATTATTTCTTCAGTTTATGGACATCATTAGATATATCCATTCATTCACAAGTTCACAAATTTATAAACATTTGGTTCACTTTCAATCACTTCCTCCTTTGGAAGACATATATTCCTCCATGTTTCTTGACTGGTCTTTTTACTAAACTTCTTTCTAAACATATTATTTTCGATTTCATAATCATTTTTGAAGCAAAACTCACACACTATTCATGATAAATGATAACCCTAACATTACCATTAGATATATAACTGGTTGGAATGAATGTATGTATATCAATATAAGATTTCCTATATATTTTCAGATATCAATACAATCCATTATTTAAATTTGGAACCAGTTATATAATTTATTCACAGTAGGGTCTATTAATGCATCATCTCTATATTCATCAAAACAGGGTAAACCTATTAGTATCCCCAGTACTAATTTATAAGTTTTCAAAATATTGCTCACAGAAATGGTGGAAGAAATACTCATGTCACCTTAGCTACATATACATATTATCACATTAATATTCTGGACACAAAATGCAAAGGTCACACAGAACATAATTTAAGCTATGTATCCCAATCAATGGCCCAAAGTCCTTCTGGGCTTCAAATATTACCTAGATTTCTGTTTTCATACTTATATTTCACCTCCATATTCTTCTAAATATCGCAGGTTCCCAATATCATTATTCATCCAGCAAAATGATTCATAACCCAAATCGAACATGCTATTAACCCTAACCATTCTGTAAACTGAGATTGTTCACTCAATCTCACTTTACAGAAGAGCAGGGACAAAGTTAGTATTACAATACAGGAAGTTAGGAGATCTTTCACCTGCTGTGTACCTCAAAATCCATGCAGAAATGATCCCTGGAGAAGACGTAGGCAGCTATGAAGAACCTGAAACAGCAAAAGTCATCTTCCTTTGCAAACCACCCGATCAGGATGAAAGGATGTGTCTCAATCAGCCTATCACTTCTTAATGTAGGGATGATGTATGAAACCAGGCATGTGTGGAGAGCGGTTCCCAGGTGCCTATGTTTCTATACCATTCTAACTTGTGAAAGTGTCACAGGAAATAGAGGCTGCCTCCTTTTCCTGAGACACTAGGAAGCAACTGTTAGGACAAAGTGGTGGCCAAGACAGTGGCCTCATTCATTTTCTGAAGGAAGTGACCTCACCTCACTTCCTTGGTGATGGAAATCTCTGAATTTTGTGATCCAAGAAGCCAGGCACCCAGAGCCAGTCCCAGTCCCAGTCCAAGTGGGCTCACTTGTTTGGATTTACCAAGAGGCTAGATAAATACCAAGAAATTTTTGAAATTCCCATGACCAGATGGTATTGGAGAACATTTGGATGCACTTTTACTGATCATGAGTGTACCAGACAGTGCCTTGATTGACTGGGATTTATGACAATGGTGTAGAACAGAGATGCTATTAAGTTGGACCCTCCTGAGTAGTGAGCCCTGAGCTGTGGTGTGCAGGTGTGTGATGAATCATCTGTGGTTGCGCCATGTGGATTTGCCATTGATTTCCAAATGGCTTGTCACTGACATGGTGCAGTGACCAGACACTTATATGTAAAGGTGTCTTGTTAAATCGATAGTTTTCAGGGCAATGTGCAGAATCAGGTTGCTATAGACAAGGGGGCAAGCTATGTGGGAATGAAGCCTGGTTGGTGCATTCTCTTGTAGACCCTGAAAAACCACAAGTGACAAAACTCCCTCCAGCACTGTGTTCCAGTTGAATCCCTTGTATTTCGTGAGGCAAATACCAAACTCCCAGTGCTGCAGCAGGAAACACCACGAAAAGTGTAGGATGAACAAAAGGCTTCACAGTCCACACGGGGAGACACTTAGACCCCAGTGGCCACAGTTTACATACAAAGAGAGAATTCAGCACTGCTGCCTCATGTGCTTTGGAAAGCAAGAAAGAATGTCCTCCAGGTCACATAGATGCAGACCCAGCTTTGATGATCTCACTACAAAGGAAGCTAAAGCTACTGACAACAACATATATTTCAAGTGCCCATCCTCAGAGGAAGTTTCTCTAGAAGTCTTTAGGCCAGCACACCTCCATATTTGTGGAGTGTTTACCCTGTACCTTACTTTGGGATACTCCTCTACCACCTCCAAGTTTGTGACCTCCTAAATATTTTCCATTCCAGATATGTATTTACAGATTTTCTAACTCTTCTCCTCTAATTGTTTCTTATTTGGGGAGATGGTAACGTCAAGGCATTGTTCTGGATGAAAGTGGGAAGATTTTTGTGTAGCACATATTTGTATACACATTGGATTCATTTTCCAATTTTCCATTCCAAAAACTGAATCCCTGACACTAACACGTACCCTACAAAACTCTGACTACTAATCCTAATATGATGGAGAAAAATGACCCAAACCGAATAGAAAAACAAGCAGTTCTGAAGAGGCATGGTGTATAGTCGGACTTGCTTTTGCATGATAAAGTGTAGGTGTTATAAACCTAGTCAATTTTTAATTGAAATAGTTCTCCATGTGTTTTTTTTTCTTTGATATTTATTGTTTGTTCTTCAAAACATTACATAGTTCTTGACATGTCATATTTCACACTTTGATTCAAGTAGGTTATGAACTTCCATTTTTCCCCGTATACAGATTGCAGCATCCCATCAGTTACACATCCACTGTTTTGCATATTGCTATACTAGTGTCTGTTGTATTCTGCTGCCTTTTCTGTCCTCTACTATCTCCCATCCCCTCCCCTCCAATCCTCTCAATGTACCCCATCTGCTGTAAATCATTTTTTCCCCTTGTTTTCGTCCCCTTTCCACTCACTTCATCTTGTATTTAATTTTGTATAACCATGGGGGTTTCCTTTCATTTCCATGCAATTTTGCTTCTCTTTCCTTTTCCCTCCCACCTCTCACCCCTGTTTAATGTTAATCATCTTCTCATGCTCTTCCTTCCAACTCTGTTCTCAGTTACTCTCCTTATATCAAAGAAAACATTTGGCATTTGTTTTTTAGTGATTGGCTATCTTCACGTAGCATAATACGTTCTAATGCCATCCATTTCTCTGCAAATTGTATGATTTTGTCATTTTTTAATGCAGAGTAATACTCCATTGTGTATAAATGCCACATTTTTTAATCCATTCATCTATTGAAGGGCATCTAGGTTGGTTCCACAGTCTTCCTATTGTGAATTGTGCTGCTATGAACATAGATTTTTCAGTGTCCCTGTAGCATGCTCTTTTTGGGTCTATAGGGATTAGATCGAGAAGGGGAATTGCTGGGTCAAATGGTGGTTAAATTCCCAGCTTTCCAAGAAATCTCCATACGGCTTTCCAAATTGGCTGCGGAAATTTGCAGTCCCACCAGCAATGTACAGGTGTACCCTTTTCCCCACATCCTCGCCAGAACTTGTTGTCGTTTGACTTCATAATGGCTGCTAAGCTTACTGCAGTGAAATGGTATCTTAGGGTGGGTTTGTTTTGCATTTCTGTGAATGCTCGAGATGGTGAGAATTTTTTGATGTACTTATTGATTGATTGTATGTCCTCCTCTGAGAAGTGTCTGTTCAGGTCCTTGGCCCATTTGTTGATTGGGTAATTCATTTTCTTATTGTTAATTTTTTTGATTTCTTTGTATAACTCTATGATATTAGGGCTCTATCTGAAGTGTGAGGAGTCAAGATTTGTTCCCAGGGTGTAGGCTCCCTTTTTACCTCTCTTATTGTTTCTTTTTCTGAGAAAAATCTATTTAGTTTGAGTAAGTCCAGTTTGTAGATTCTAGTTATTAACTCTTATGCTATGGGTGTCCGATTGAGGAATTTGGAGCCCGACCCCACAGTATGTAGATCATAGCCAAAGTTTTCTTCCATCAGATGCCGTGTCTCTGATTTGATATCAAGCTCCTTGATCCATTTTGAGTTAACTTTTGTGCATGGAGAGAGAAAGGGATTCAGTTTCATTTGTTACATATGGAATTCCAGTTTTTCCAGCACCATTTTTTAAAGATGCTATCCTTCCTTCATTTCATGCTATTAGCTCCTTTATCAAATATAAGATAGCTGTAATTTTGTGGATTGATTTCTGTGTCCTCTATTCTGTACCATTGGTCCACCCACCTGTTTTGGTACCAGTACCATGCTCTTTTTGTTACTATTGCTCTGTAGTATAATTTGAGGACTTGTATCGCTATACCGCCTGATTCAAACTTTCTGCTTAGAGTTGTCTTTGATATACTGGGTTTTGTATTTTTCCATATGAATTTCATAATTGTTTTATCTATTTCTACAAGAAATGCCCTTGGGATTTTGATTGGCATTGCATTAAACCTATAGAGAACTTTTGGTAATATCGCCATTTTGATGATGTTAATTCTGCCTATCCATGAACAGGGTATATTTTTCCATCTTGTAAGATCTTCTTCTATTTCTCTCTTTAGGGTTCTGTAGTTTTCATTGTGTAAGTCTTTCACATCTTTTGTTACGTTGATTCCCAAGTATTTTATTTTTATTTTGAGGATATTCTGAATGGAGTGGTAGTCCTCATTTCCATTTCAGAGGATTTGTTGCTGATATACAGGAAAGCCTTTGATTTATGATTGTTGATTTTATATCATGCCACTTTGCTGAATTCATTTACTAACTCTAATAGTTTCTTTGTAGACCCTTTGGGGTCTGCTTGGTATAGAGTCATGTCATCTGCAAATAGTGATAATTTAAGTTCTTCTTTTCCTAATTTTATGCCTTTAATTTCTTTCATTTGTCTAATTTCTCTGGCCAGTGTTTCGAGAACTATGTTGAACAGAAGTCGTGAGAGAAGGCATCCCTGTCTTGTTCCAGACTTTAGAGGGAATGCTTTCAATTTTTTCACAATTCAGAATGATACTAGCCTGAGGCTTAGCATAGATTGCTTTTACAATATTGAGGTATGTTCCTGTTATCCCTAGTTTTTCTAGAGTTTTGAACATAAAGGGATGCTGTACTTTGTTGAATACTTTTTCTGCATCTATTGGGGTGATCATATGGTTCTTATTTTTAAGTCTATTAATGTGGTGAATAACATTTATTGATTTCCGTATATTGAACCAGCCTTGTATCCCAGGGATGAATCCTACTTGATCATGTTGCACAATTTTTTAAATATGTTTTTGTATCTGATTCGCCAGAATTTTATTGAGGATTTTTTCATCTAGGTTCATTAGAGATATTGGTCTGTAGATTTGTTTCTTTGAAGTGTCTTTGTCTGTTTTATGAATCAGGGTGATATTGGCCTCCTAAAATGAATTTGGAAGTTCTCTCTCTTTTTCTATTTCCTGAAATATCTTGAAAAGTACTGGTATTAGTTCCTCTTTAAAGGTTTTGAAAAACTCTGCTGTATACCCATTCGGTCCTGTTCTTTTCTTAGTTGGTAGTCATTGGATGGTTTCTTCTATTTCCTCAATTAATATTGGTCTGCTTAGGTTGTCTATATCCTCCTGACTCAATCTGGGCAGATCATATGACTTAAGAAATTTATCAATGCCTTCACTATCTTCTAATTTATTGGTGTATAAGGATTCAAAATAATTTCTGATTATCTTCTGTATTTCAGAAGTGTCTTTTGTGATATTGCCATTTTCATCCAGTATGATAGTAATTTGAGTTCTCTCTCTTCTTCTCTTTGTTAACATGGCTAAGAGTCTGTCAATTTTATTTATTTTTCAACTTTTAGTATTGTCAAATTTTTCAATTGATTCTTTTGTTTTGATTTTATTAATTTCAGCTCTGATTTTAATTATTTCTTGCCTTCTACTTCTTTTGCTGTTGTTTTGCTCTTTTTTTCTAGGATTTTGAAATGAACTATGAGATCATTTATTTGTTGTTTTTTTTTTCTTTTTTTAAGGAAAGAACTCCAAGCAATGAATTTTCCTCTTAGAACTGCTTTCAATGTGTCCCATAGATTCGGATATGTTCCGTCTGTCTTTTTCATTTATCTCTAAGAATTTTTTATTTTCCTCCTTGATGTCTTCTATAACCCATTGATCATTCAGTACGTATTGTTCATTCTCCAAGTGATGCATGAAGTTTCCTTCCTTCTTTTATTGTTGATTTTTCAGTTTCATTCCATTATGATCAGATAAGACGCCTGGTATTATCTATACTCCTTTATATTGTCTAAGAGTTGCCATGTGACATAATATATGATCTATTTTTGAGAGGTATCCATGTGCTGCTGAGAAAAAAGTGTAACTGCTTGATGTTGGGTGGTATATTCTATATATGTCTATTAAGTCTATGTTATTAATTGTGTTATTCAGTTCAATAGTTTCCTTATTCAACTTTTGTTTGGAAGATCTGTCCAGTAGTGAGAGAGGTGTGTTGAAGTCTCCCATGATTATTGTATTGTGGTCTATCAGACTCTTGAACTTGAGAAGAGTTTTTTTGATGAACATAGCTGAACCATTGTTTGGGGCACATATATTTATGATTGTTATGTCTTGTTGGTGTATGGTTCCCTTGAGCAGTATGTAGTGTCCCTCTTTATCCCTTTTGCTTAACTTTAGCTTGACATCTATTTTATTTGATCTGAGTATGGACACTCCTGCTTGTTTCCGAAGTCCATATGAGTGATATGATTTCTCCCAACCTTTCAACTTCAGTCTATGTTTCTCTTTTCCTATCAAATGCGTCTCCTGCAGGCAGAAAATTGTTGGGTGTTCTTTCGTGATCCATTCTACTAGCCTGTGTCTCTTAATTGGTGAGTTTAAGCCATTAACATTTAGGGTTACTATTGAGATATGGGTTGTTATTCCAGCCATATTTGTTTATTTATGTTACTAACCATGTTTTTTTTTTCCTCTTTGATTATTTTCCCCCCCTTTTCTGTACTACCTCCCACTGTTGGTTTTCATTGTTATTTTCCATTTCGTCTTCCTATAATGTTTTGCCAAGGATCTTTTGAAGAAAAGGTTTTCTAGCTGCAAATTCTTTTAACTTTTGTTTATCATGGAAGGTTTTAATTTTATCTTCCATCCTGAAGCTTAAATTCGCTGGATACACAATTCTTGGTTGGAACCCAATTTCTTTCAGTGTTTGAAAAATGTTATTCCAGGATCTTCTAGCTTTCAGAGTCTGTGTTGAAAGATCAGCTGTTATCCTGATTGGTTTACCCCTAAATGTAATCTGCTTCCTTTCTCTTGTAGCTTTTAAAATTCTCTCTTTATTCTGTATGTTTGGCATCTTCATTATAATATGTCTAGGTCTTTATCTCTTATGATTTTGCACATTCGGCATCCTGTAGGCTTCTATGATTTGGGATTCTGTCTCATTCTTCATGTCTGGGAAGGTTTCCCATATTATTTCATTGAATAGATTGCTCATTCCTTTGTTTTGCACCTGTATACCTTCCTGTATCCCAATTACTCTTAAGTTTGGTCTCTTCATGTTATCCCATATTTCTTGGATTTTCTGCTCATGGTTTCTTAACAGTCTTGCTGAGCTGTCTATGTTCTTTTCAAGTTGAAATACTTTTTCTTCATTGTCTGATGTTCTATCTTCTACGTGATCTACTCTGCTGGTAGTATTCTCAATTGAGTTTTTAAGTTGGTTTATTGCTTCCTGCATTTCTATGATTTCTGTTTGTTTTTTTTTATAACCTCTATCTCCCTGCATAGTTGATCTTTTGCTTCTTGGATTTGTTTATGTAATTTATTGTTGAAGTGATCTTTCATTGTCTGATTTTGCTGTCTAATGTCTCCCTGTTGACTCAGATCATCGGAGCAAGTATATCCTAAATTCTTTATCTGACATTCCATCTGCTGCAGATATTACCTCTTCTAATGTTGAGTTGACCTGCATTGCTTGTGGTCCTTTCTTTCCTTGTCTTTTCCTACTGTTCGCTTTTTTTTCTGTTTGGTGGAACTTTTGTGTTATTGAATTTTACCCCTAAATGTTTATATTGCTATTGTATTCATGAAAAGTCTCCCTCACAGGTGTGGGCGGTGGCTCTGCCCCTCCTCCCATTGGGGCAATGTTCCTACCACACCAGCAGCCCTCTGGACCTGTTCTGCCGGTCGGTAGCCTGTCCGCCTACCTTGCAGGAGCGGGCAATTGCTCTACCCCTCTTCGGGCGCTGGTCCTGTTCAGCCAGTGGGTCACAGGTCCACCTACCTTGCAGGCGCAGGTGTCGGCTCTGCCCCTCCGCGTGCCGCTGGGCCTCTTCTGTCTGTGGATTGCAGGGCTGTCTACATTGCAGGCGCGAGTGGCAGCTCTGCCCCTCCCTAAACCGGGGCGATATATCTACCAGGCTGGTAGGTTGCTGGGTCTGTTCTGCCAGAGGGTGAGAGGTCCACCTGCTTTCCAGGCACGGGCAGTGGCTCGGCCCCTCCCCAAACCTGGTTATGTGTCTAGCACCGTGGCGGGGCCTAGCGCCTGGTCTGTCGGTGTTCGCAGGTCTGCCTACTTCGCAGGCGCAGGGGCCGGCTCTGCCCCTCTGAAGGCAGCTGGGCCTCTTCTGCTGGGGGGTCACAGGTTCACCTATCTAGAAGTTGCAAGGGGTGTCTCTGCCCCTCCGTGGGTTGCTGGGCCTGTTCTCCCTGTGGGTCGCATGTCCGCGTTCCTTGCAGGCGCGCAGCGGCTCTGCCCAACCCCCAACCAGGGCGATGTGTTCTTTACGATTGCGGGCCGCTAGGCCTGTTCTACCGGTGGCTCGCAGGTCCGCCTACCTTACAGGCGCGGTTGGCGGCTCTGCCCCTCCCTTCTCCATGTGTTTTTAAAGTTAACAAATATGAGAATTCCTGTCTCCATTTCTCTGTACCCTATTCAGCACATGTATTTTTATATGCACATATAGAATCCGACCTGGTATCACACGTAGATACTTGTGAGGTTGCTGACTTGGCAAATACAAATTGTGAGAAGAGATCACTCCTCCTAAATGCTGTTGGAACTTACAAAACAAACTATGGGTGAGCTTCCTAGTTGAACAACATTATACTTAAATTGATGTTCAGAAAAGTGAAGATTTTTGGATTTGTGGATGATATATATTTCATGATGTATTTCGATTGGCATTTATATTGCTACATTTTAATGTATATGTGTGTGTGTGTGTGTGTGTGTGTGTGTGTGCATATATATATGTATAAACTCTCCAGATTTTTCAAAATATGAAATGTATGTGTCTTATTATATACTCCCTAAATTCATTGATGTTAATGAATGTGGATTTTTATTAAACTTTTCATAAGAATATTCTCTGGAATATTAATCCACTGAAATATATATTTGTTTCCTAGTACTGAAAGCTAACTTCAGTGAATGGTGCATACAAATCCTAATATTGCTACAGTAAATGACTCAGTTTGACATCAATGCAAGTAGATTCCTATGGGACATGATATGTACTTTGACGTTCATTTTTATTCAAAACTGGTACATTAATATTTCTTCAGTTTTTGCACATAATAGAATACATTTTTCATTCACAAATTCACAAATTTATAGGATTTTTTTTCACTTTCAATTACTTCCTGCTTCAGAACATATGTATTCCCCCAGGTTTCGTGACTGTTGTTTTAATGAGACTTCTTTCCAAGCACATTATTTTTGATTTCCATAATCATTTTAGAAGCAAAACTCACAGACACTTCATGATAAACCATAACACTAATATTACCATTAGATGTATGACTGGTACGAATGATTGTATGAATATCAATATAAGTTTTCCAGTATATATCCAGATATCAATTCAATCCATTATTTAAATTTTGAACCAGTTATATTATTTATTCACAGTATGGTCTATTCATGCATTATCTCTATATTCGTATAACACAGCCTATACCTATTTGTACCCACAATACTAAATTATATGTCTTCAAAATATTGCTCCCAGAAATGGTGGAAGAAATACTCATGTCATCTGATCTATATATACATTAATCACAGTAATATTGTGGAAACAAAAAGCAAGGTCACACTTATGATTGTACCAAATCCTAAATGGAAAGTGAGCATGGATTAAAAAAAAAATCCATATCCAGGTTGCCTAATGCTCTCAAAGTGAATCCTATTGGTGACTACATATTTGTTTCTTCCTGAAATTACATATTCAACTTCAACCCTGTTGAAAATGTCTAATCCTATCACTCACTTTATACTTGTCCTGATTTCCTAATGTCTCTATTGATATCTGATTTCCTGTATTTTTTCCCCAGTTTATCACTGTGACTGACTCTTCACATGTGCTGACATTTACTTTCAGTCTCTACCCAAAACCCTATTGCTAAAGATCTTTTGGTCCAAATTCTATACACACTCTTCATTCTAAACCTACCGAATATCTTCCTAATCCACCAACTATCCCTTTTGGACCAGATGCTCTCTTCGACATTCAATCATCCAAAAGACAAGATCCTATGCCACTGTATATCAATTTATCTGAGACACCTGTGCAGAACATAATTGAAAGCTAAGAATCCCAATCATGGGGCCAATTCCCTTCTGTCCTTCAAAAATTACCTAGATTTCTTTTTTCATACTTATATTTCACCTATATATTCTTGAAAATATCGCAAAATCCCAATACCATTATTCATCCCAGAGAATGATTCCTAACCAAAATGGAACCTGTTATTAACCTTAACCATACAATGTTCCCTCAATCTAACTTTACAGAAGAGGAGGGACAGAATTGGTCTTCCAATACAGGAATGTAGGGGATCTTCCACCTCTGAGAACCTCAAAGTTCCATGCAGAAATGATCTCTGGAGAAGATTTAGGCAGCTATGAAGGACCTGAGAGAGCAAAAGTCATCTTCCATGGCAAACAACCCGGTCAGGATGAAGGGATGTGTCAGAATCAGCCTCACTCTTCTTAATGTAGAGAAGATGGACCAAACCAGGCCAGTGTGGACAGCTGTTCCCGGATGCCTATGGTTGATATACAATTCTCAGTTGTGAAAGTATCACAGGAAATAGGGGCAGCCTCCATCTCATGGGAACCTTGGAAGCAAATTTTAGGACAAAGTGGTTTCCAAAGCAGTGACCTCATTCAGTTCACAAAGGAGGTGACCTTCCTCACTTCCTTGGTGATAGAACTCTCTGAACTTGGGATCCAGGAAGCCAGGCAACCAGAGGCAGTCCCAGTACCATTCCCAGTGGGCTCACTTATTTGGATTTACAAAGAACAGAGTCAGTCTTTCTTGGTACCTACTGATGTGAGAATGGCCAAATTTCAGGAGAGCTCAGAAGAGGGGCCTTTCCTGAGAAAGCAGGTAGTTGCTCACAGCTGGCTCCTGACCACTTCGCAGATTTGGCCAAGGAGACCAGATCTGAGACAGGACAGGACATTTCAGGGAACATAATAAGGCCCACAAGACAGAGGACACTCCGGATTGTCACAGACCTCTTTGGGGGAAGGAGGTGCCTTTGTGGGTGTGAGTGTGAGTTTGTGGTTTTGTCTCATGTTCTAAGAATAGGTAAAAAAGGTGGTTTGTTTGGTTTGGAGTGGACTGTTCCTAGTAAGTCGTTTCACAAAGTGAGTGTTTCTATGTCTGTGTATCCCACTGTGTCCGTGGTTGTCGACATTTGAAAAGAGAATTCATCAGTGGATGTGTCCTGTTTAGTAGAATCCTTCCCAGCATTCATCCTGCCCAATTGATGAATGGACTGTGGCTTCCCTTATGGATGGAAAACACCTACTAATTTCCTAAGTTCCTGTTTTCTTCCTAAATCTGGCCACTCTCCAGAATAGGTTCATGGTTTTGTGTCCAAGATATGTACCACCTCCAAGCTCTGTGACAAGGCCATGTAGTGGATAGCTAAAGGGAATGGCTACCATCTCAAAAAACTCAGATATCTGTGTGACCAGGAAAGCCTCAGTGGAGAAACTCTGCTTTGGGCCTTTTGCTAACCAATTCTTCTCTTCCCCTGAATGTGAGGAAGGTCTTGGCCTCAGGACACAGTTTGTGAAGCCTGAAGAAAACAGTTTTAAAATGGAATTAAATGGGCATCACCTGTGGCTCTTTGTTAATTGCTTTGGAAATGGATGTGTCTGAATCAGTCTCTTGGCCCTGTGTTAGGCTGTGGCTTAGGTTCTCAGCACCTGATGGATCTAAAGAATGATCCCATGTGTGCATCCAAAACCAAAATGGGAAAAGGATCAGTCATTGTTGATGAAGTCTCTCGCCTTCCTCTGTTAGGTTCCTTACCACCATCAAGTGAGAATAGGGATCCTTTGAATCAAATGAGTTCTTCAAAGCCCTGCAAAGGCAATTGCATACATGCTTGTGTTTTCTCATGACTCCACATCACATAAAAAATCTATACCGACAGTCAGTAGGCCTCAAATTGGAGAAGCAGAGCAGAATTACTGGAAGGCATATTTGATCCCTCCTGGTTCACAGGAAGGGTGTACAATCCACCCTGACTTTAGGAAAATGATGGGCAAGCGAGCTTATTTGGACACTGTGTTGGGCTGCGCCCCTCATGGAAACATCCAGCCAGAGATTATGAGGAGTGTCTATATGGAAGAAGATGAGGGCCATGTGGGAGTGTTTTGGTTTTAACTGGGGTTATTTGTGTGGCAGTTGGAAGCGATGACTGGGTCCACCTGGGCTTGAACTCTGGTGTGATACCCCATAGAGACTGAGTCCTGGAACTGACCTCAGAGAAGTATTGCCATGAATTGTGTTGGGATATTAGGAGGCCACACATGGGAGTCGCCATTGGAAACAGAGATCTATTCCCAGGGTGGCTTTCCACAGAGCACTGGGAATCTCAGCCAGGGTATCACATAATTTTATTCTGAAACACTTGGAAGCCATAGTTGAGACTCAAAACACAAATGCACTTAACATTGTAGACTTCAATGGGCCTGGCTTCATGTGGCATTTTGGCCACTTTTTTAGAAGCCTTAGCAGTTAGAGTTCTCCAGAGCTTTCATTGAAATGAGCTTCTTCACCATTTAATGATTACTGAATTAAATGAAACACTCAGTCACTCCAACTTCAACCTTGAAAGATGGGCTCGATAAATACCATTAAATTTTTGAAATTCCCATATCTAGGAGGCAGTGGAGAACCATTGGATATCCTGTTGGTGATCATGAGTGTACCAGACAGTGCCTTGATTGGCTGGGTTTCACGAAAATGATGTAGAACAGAGATGCCAGTAAGTTGGAGCCTGCTGAATAGTGGACCTAGAGCAAAGGTGGGCATGTGTGAGATAAAACATCTGTGGTGCTTCTATCTGGATTTGCCAATGGCTTCCAAATGCCTTGTGACTGACATGGTGTATCCAGCAGACCATTATATGTAAATGATTCTTGTTATATGGATAAGTTTCAGGGCAATGTTCAGAATCAGGTTGCTATGGTCAAGGTGGCAAGCTATGTTGGAAAGAAGCCTGGTTTGTGCATTCTCCTGCAGACCCTGTTCCACCACACGTGACAGAATTCCCTCCAGCACTGTGTCCCAGTTAAATTCCTTGTATTTCGTGAAGCAAATACTGAACTCCCAGTGCAGCAGCAAAAAACATCACAAAAATTGGAGGATGATCAAATGGCTTCAGAGTCCACATGAGGAGACACTGAGCCCCAAGTGGCCACAGTTGACCCAGAAAGAGAGAATTCATCAATGCTGCCTCATTTTCATTGGTAAATAAGAAAGCATCTACTCCAGGTCACATAGATGCAGACCCAGCTTTAATGGTCTCACTACAAACGAAGCTAAAGCTCCTGACAACAACATATATTTCAAGAGCCCAACATCTGAGGCAGTTTTTCCAGAAGTCTTTAGGATAGCAGAGCTCCATGTTTGTGGAGTGTTTACATTGTCCCTTACTTTTGGAAACTCCCCTTCTACCTGCAAGGTTGTGAACTCCTGAGCATATTCAATTCCAGATATGTACTCACAGATTTTCTTACTCATCTTCTCTACATGTGTTACTTGGGACGAAGTTAAGGTCAAGGCATTGTTCTGGATGAGAGTCGGAAGACTTTTGTGTAGCACATATTTGCATACACATTGGATTCATTTTCCAATTTTCCTTTCGAAATACTGAATCCCTGACACTAACCCATACCCTACAAGACTCTGACAACTAATCCTAACTTGATGGAGAAAAGTAACCCAAACAGAATAGAAATACAAACACATCCGAGGAGCCGTGGTGTACCATTGGAATTTCCTTTTCCATTATATAGGGTAGGAGTTATAAATCTAGTCAATTTTTTTGTTGAAAGAGTTGTCCATGTATTTTTAAACTTATCAAATATGTGAATTCCTGTCTCCCCCATTTCTCTGTATCCTATTCAGCACATATATTTTTATATGCACATATAGAATTGTACCTTGTATCACACATATATTCTTCTGAGGTGGCTGACTTGGCAGATACAAATTGTGAGAAAAGTTCAGTCCTCCTAAACGCTGTTGGAACTGAAAATTCAACCTATGGGTGAGCTTTCTAGTTGAACAACATTGTACATAAATCCATGTTCAGTAAAATGAATATTTTTGAATACGTGGATGATATATATTTCATGATGAATTTCGATTGGCATATATATTGCTAGTTTTTAATGTCTGTGTGTGTTTGTGTGTGTGTGTGTGTGTGTGTGTAGATATAGATATAGATATAGATATAGATATACACTGTCAAGATTTTTCAAAATATGAAATATATGTATATTTTGGCCACTCTTTGGGAAGCCTTACCTGTGAGAGTTCTCTAGAGCTTTCATTGAAATGAGGTTCCTCAACATTTAATGGTTCCTGAATGAATTGAAACCCACAGTGCCTCCAACTTCATCCTTGAAAAATTGCTCCATAAATACCTTGAAATTCCCCTGACCAGGTGGCACTGGAGAACATTTGGATGTATTGTTGCTGATCATGAGTGTACCAGAGAGTGCCTTGACTGACTGGGTTTCACGAAAATTGTGTAGAACAGAGATGTAAGTAAGTTGGAGAGTGCTGAGAAGTGGGCCCAGAGCTGTGGTGTGCAGGTGTATAATAAAATATCTGTGGTGGGGCCATGTGAGTCTGCCATTAACTTCTAAATGGCTTGTGGCTTACATGGTGCAGCTAGCAGACCCTTATATGTAAAGGCATCTTGTTATAAGGAAAGGTTTCAGGACAATGTTCAGAATCAGTTTGCTATGGAAAATGTTGCAAGTTATGTGCGATAGAAGCCTGGTTGGTGAATTCTCCTGTAGACCCTGACCCTCCACACGTGACAGAACTCGCTCCAGCACTGTGTCCCAGTTGAACTCCTTGTATTTCATGAAGGAAATACCAAAAGCCCAGTGCAGCAGCAAGAAACACCACGAAAATTGTAGGATGACCAATTGGCTTCACAGTCAAGACGGGGAGACACTTAGCTCTCCGTGGCCACAGTTTACCTTCAAAGGTAGGATTGAGCACTGCTGCCTCATGTTCTTTGGAAAATAAGAAACCATGTCCTCCAGGTCAGATAAATGAAGACCCATCTTTGATGGTATCACTACAAAGGAAGCTAAAGCTCCTGAAAAGAAAATATATTTCAAGTGCCCAACCTCAGAGGCAGTTTCTCAAGAAGTCTTTAGGCCAGCAGAGTTCCATGATTGTGGACTGTTTATCCTGTCCCTTAATTTTGAAAACTCCTCTAAAATGTCCAAGCTTGTGAACTCCTGAGCATTTTCCATTCCAGATATGTATTCACAGATTTTCTAACTCTTGTCCTCTAATTGTGTCTTACTTGGGGTGAAGGTAATGTCAAGGCATTGCTCTGAATGAGAGTGGAAAGATTTTTTGTAGTGCATATTTGCGTAAACAATGGATTCATTTTCCTTTATTTTCATTTGAATTACTGAATCCATGACACTAAAGCATACCCTACTAGACTCTGACTACTAATGCTAATATGATGGAGAAAAATAACCCAAACAGAATAGAAATACAAGCAATTCAGAGGAGGCATAGTGTATAGTTGGACTTGCCTTTTGCATGATAAAGGGTAGTTGTTAAAAATCTGGTTAATTTTTAATTGAAATAGTTCTCCATGTGTTTTGAAAGGTATCAGATATGTGAATTCCTGTCTCCCTTTCTCTGTTGCCTATTCAGCACATGTATTTTTATATGCACAAATAGAATCCTACCTGGTACCACACGTACATTATTGTGAGGTGGCTGACTAGGCAGTTACAAATTTTGAGAAGAGATCACTCCTCCTAAACGCTGTAGGAACTGAAAATTCAACATTTGCATGAGCTTCCTAGTTGAACAACATTACACATAAATCCATGTTCAGTAAAATAAAGATTTTTGGGTCTGTGTATGATATGTATTTCATGATGAATTTTGATTGGCATATATATTGCTACTTTTTAATATCTCTGTATGTGTTTTGTGAAAAATCTACACTCTATTGATTATTCAAAATATGAAATATATGTGTCGTATTATACACTCCTTAATTTCATTCATGTTCATGTATGAGACCAAGGCTCATGCAACAGCAAAAGACATTTATTGAGGATCCAATCCAGCATGCTGGTGCTCTGTGCTCACTCAAGAAGGGAGAGCAGCCCAGATCCCCAAGCAGGGGTTGAGCAGTGCTTAAGTACACGATTTGGGGAGTGTGAGACTTTACATATATCACAGTCTCCTTTAGCAAATCATCATACACTGTGGGAAAATGAAACAACAAATCCTAAACATGATTAGTTCATTCATTGGCTTGAACACGTCAGGCGGGAGGGATAGGTCAATTCTAAAGCGGGGTACACATTGAAATTGATTGATTTAGGCCCTGCGATGCATATGTGGTAGGCCACACAGGGTCCTAGGTTATTAAACAACCAGGCGGTCAGGGGGAATATTTACTGGGCAGTCCAGAAATTGTCCTACAATTTACAGGAATTTCAGGTTTTGCGTGTAGCATGGAAACTTAAAAATACCTGGTCCTTTACATTTTAAACCAGGCCTTGAAGATTAGAAACTTTACAACACCCGGTCTTTTACACTTTAACTTTAACACTTTAATTTCAATTTCTTTTACCCTTACAGATCACTCCTGGTTCAGAAGAAGGGTGTCCAAGCCACCCTGACTTTAGGCAAATGAGGGGCAAGGGAGCTTATTTTGGACACTGTCTTGGGCTGTGCCCCTCATGGAAACCTCCAGCCATATGTTATGATGAGTGTCTTTATGGAAGAAGATGAGGGCCATGTAGGAGTGTTTTGGTTTTAATTGTGGTCATTTGTGTGGCGGTTGGAAGAGATGACTTGGTCCACCAGGGCTTGAACTCTTCTCTGATACTCCTTAGAGCCTGAGTTCTGGAACTCACCTGAGAGAAGTATTGCCATGAATTGTGTTGGGATTATAGGAGGCCACACATGAGATTAGCCCTTGGAAACTGAGATCTAGGCCCAGGGTGGCTTTCCACTGAGCACTGGGAATCTCAGCCAGGATAACACATGATTTTTTTACTGAAAGACTTGGAAGTCATAGTTGACACTCAAAACACACATGTACCTCACATTGTAATCCTCAATGAGCCTGGCTTCATGTGACCTTCTGGCCACTCTTTGGGAAGCCTTGTCTGTGAGAGTTCTCCAGAGCTTTCATTGAAATGAGCTTACTCACCATTTAATGGTTCCTGAATGAATTGAAACCCACAGTGCCTCCAACATCATCCTTGAAAAATGGCTACATAAATACCATGAAATTTTTAATATTCCCATGACCAGGTGGCACTGGAGAAACTTTGGATGTCCTGTTGCTGATCATGAGTGTACCAGACAGTTCCTTGATTGACTGGTTGTCATGAAAATGGTATAGAACCGAGATGTCATAAGTTGGAGCCTGCTGAGTATTGGGGCTAGAGCAGTGGACTATATGGTTGTGAATAAATATCTGTTGTGGGACCACGTGGATCGGCCATTGGCTTCCAAAATACTTGTGACTGACATGGTGCAGGCAGCAGACCCTTATATGTAAAGGCATCTTGTTATATTGAGAGGATTTAGGGCAATGTTCAGAATTCGGTTGCTATAGTCAAGGGGGAAAGCTATGTGGGATAGATCCATGTTTCGAAAATTCTACTGAAGACCCTGACCAATCACACGTGACAGAGCTCCCTCCAGAATTGTGTGCCAGTTGAACTCCTTGTATTTCATTAAGCCAATTCCAAACTCCCAGTGCAGCAGTAAGAAACACCACGAAAATGGAGGATGACCAAACGGCTTCACAGACCACACGGGGAGAAACTTAACTCCCAGTGGCCACAGTTTACCAAGAAAAAGAGAATTCAGAACTGCTGTCTCATGTTCATTAGAAAATAAGGAACCATTTCCTCCAGGTCACATAGATGCAGACCCACATTTGATGGTGTCACAACAAAGGAAGCTAAATCTCCTGACAACTTCATATATTTCATGTGCCCAACCTGAGAGGCATTTTCTCAAAGAGTCTTTAGGCCAGCAGAGCTCCAAGTTTGTGGAGTGTTTAACCTCTCCCTTACTTTTGGAAACTGCTCTACCACCTCCAATGTTGTGAACTCCTGAACATTTTCAGTTCCACATATGTAATCACAGGTTTTCGAACTCCTCTCCACTAATTGTGTCTTACTTGGAGCGAAGTAAATGTCAAGGAATTGTTCTGGATGAGAGTGGCAAGATTTTTGTGTAGCACATATTTGCATACACATTAGATTCATTTTTCTATTTTCATTTGAAATAATGATCCCTGACACTAACACATACCCTAATAGACTCTGACTACTAATGCTAATATGATGGATAAAAAGAAACGTAACAGAATAGAAATACAGGCCTTTCATAGGAGGCATGGTATATACTTGGATTTGCCTTCGGCTTTATCAAGGGTATGTATTATAAATCTTGTCAAATTTTAATTGTAATATTTCTCCATGAGTTTTACATGTATATATATATATATATATATATATATATATATATATATATATATATATATAAATATATATATATATATATTTATTTATATATATACACTCTCTAGATTTTTCAAAATATGAAAAAAATGTGTCTTATTAAACACTCTCTAAATTCATTCATATTCATGTATGTGGATATATAATCAACTTTTCACAAGATTATTCTCAGAAATATTCAACCACCTGAAATACATATTTGTTTCCTCGTCCTGAGAACTAACTTCAGTGAATGGTGCTTACAAATCCTAATATTTCTACAGTAACTGACACAGTTTATCATCAAAGCAAGTAGATTCCAATGGACATGATGTGTATATTGATGTTCATTTTAATTCAACACTGGCACATTACAATTTCTTCTGTTTATGCACATCATAGGATATATATTTCCTGCACAGGTTAGCAAATATACAGGCATTTGTTTCACTTTCAATCACTTCCTGCTTCAGAACACATGCATTCCTCCGTGTTTCTTGACTGGTCTTTTCATGAGACTTCTTTCCAAACACATTATTTTCGATTTCCTTTATCAGTTTTGAAGCAAAACTGAAACAGACTTCATGATAAACCATCACTCTAATATCATCATAAGATGTATAACTGGTTGGAATGAATGATTATATATCAATAAAAGATTTTTTATACATTTTCTGATATCAATTCAATACATTATTTAAAGTGTAACCAGTTATATTATTTATTCACATTATGGTCTATTCATGCATTATCTCTATATTCATAGACACAGGGTACACCTCGTTGTACCCGCAATACTAATTTATACATTTTTAAAATATTGCTCCCAGAAATGGTGGAAGAAATACTCATGTCACCTGATCTACATATGCATGTTATCACAGTAATATTCTGGACACAAAATGCAAAAGTCACACGTATGATTGCACCAAAGCCTAAAGGGAAACTCAACATGGATTACTAAAAACATCCATGACCAGGTTGCCTAATGCTCTCAAATGTCAATCCTATTGGTGACTACATATTTGTTTCTTCATAAGATTATATATTCAACCTCAAAACTGTTGAAAATGTTTAATTTTTTTCACTCACTTGATACTCTTTGACTGATTTCCTAATGTCTCTATTGATATCTACTTTCCTACATATTTTCCCCAGTTTAACATTGTGACTGACCCTTCACATGTGCTGACATTGACATTCACTCTCTAACGGAAACACTATTGCTAATGAACTTTGGTCCAAATCCTATACTAGCTCTTCTTCCGAAACATACTGACTATCTTCCTGATCCTATCAACTATCACTTTTTGAGTGGATGTTCTCTACTGCATTCAATCATCCAAGGTGCAAGGTCCTATGCCATTGTATATCGATTTTTCTGAAACATGTATGCAGAATGTAATTCAAAGCTACGTATCGCAATCAGTTGCCCAATGCACTTCTGAGCTTCAAATCTTTCTTAGATTTCTGTTTTCATACGTATATTTCATCTCTATATTCCTATAAATATTACAGGTTCCCAAGATCATTATTCATTCTGCAGAATGATTCCTAATCCAAATCAAACCTGCTATTTACGATAACCATACACGGTTGCCTCAATCTAACATTACAAAAGAGAAGGGACAGAGTTCGTCTTACAATACAGGAATGTAGGGTATCTTCCAACTGCTGAGAACCTGAAAGTTCGATGCAGAAATAATCCCTGGATAAGATGTCAGCAGCTATGAAGGACCTGTGAGAGCAAAAGCCATCTTCAATGGCAAACAATCTAGACAGGAAAAAGGAATGTGTATGCATCAGACTCTCTCTTTGTAAGGTAGAGAAGATGGACGTAACCAGGCCTGCGTGGAAAGCTGTTCTCAGGTGCCTATTTTGATATACCATTGAAACTAGTCAAATTGTCAAAGGAAGTAAGGGCAGCCTCCATCCAATGTGACCCTTGGAAGCAATGGTTAAGGCAAAGTTGTTGCCAAGGCAGTGACCTCATTCAGTTCCTGAAGGAAGTGACCTACCTAACTTCCTTGGTGATGGAACACTCTGAAATTTTGATGCAAGAAGCCAGGCACCGAGAGCCAGTCCCAGTCCCAGTCCCAGTGCGCTCACTTGTTTGGATTTACCAAGTACAGAGTCAGACCTTCTTGGTACCTACTGATGTGAGGATGGCCAAATGCCAGGAGAGCTCTGAAGAGAAGCCTTTCCTGAGATAGCAGGTAGTGGCTAGCAGTTGGCTCCTCACAGCATCACAGAGTTTGCCAAGGAGACAAGATCTGAGACAGGAGAGGTCATTTTGTGGAGAACATAGTATGGCCCACCAGTCAGAGGACACTCCGAATAGTCACAGACCTACTTTTGGGAAGGAGTTGCCTTTGTTTGTGGATGTGAGTTTGCGGTTTTGTCTCATGTTCTGAGAATAGGTAGGAAATGTGGTTGGTTTTGTTTGGAGTCGACCGTTTCTAGTAAGTCTTTTGACAAGGCGACTTTCTATGTCTGTGTATCCACTGTGTCCATGGTTGTCGACATTAGAAAAGAGAATGCATCAATGGAGGTGTCCTGTCTAGTAGAAAGCTTCCCAGCATTTATCCTGCACAATTGATGAATGGACCGTGGTATGCCTTATGGATAGGAAACACCTACTAACATCCTAAGTTCCTGTTTTTTTCCTGAATTCTGGCCACTCTCCAGAATAAGCTCATGATGTATTGTCCAAGATATGTACCACCTCCAAGCTCTGTGACATGTCCATGTTCTTGATAGCTGAAGGGAATGGGAACATCTCAGAAAACTCAGATATCAGTGTGAGCAGTAAAGTCTCAGTGGAGAAACCCTGCTTTGGTCCATTTGCTTACCTATGGTTCTGTTGCCTTGAATGTCAGGAAGGTCTTTGCATCATGCCACCCCTTTGTGAAGCCTGAAGAAACAGATTTCAAATGGAAATGAATGTGCATCACCTGTGGCTCTTTGCTTAATTGCTTTGGAAAATGATGTGTCTTAATCAGACACTAGGCTCTGTTTGAGGCTGTGCATAAGATTCTCAGCTCCTGATAGATGTAAAGAAGATCCCATGTGTGCATCCAAAACCAAAATGGCAAAAAGATCAGTCATTGTAGATGAAGTCTCCTGCCTTCCTCCGATAGGTTCCTGACCTCCATCAAGTGAGAATAGGGATTTTTTTGGGTCAAATGAGTTCTTCAAAGTCCTGCAGAAGTACTTGGGTTCTCTCATGATGCCAAATCACATAATGAATCTATACCTGACTGTCAGTAGGCCTCAAATTGGAGAAGCAGAGCAGCGTTAACGGCAGGCTTTTTTTGATCACTCCTGGTTCACAGGAAGGGAGTCCAGGCCACCATGAATTTAGACAAATGAGTGGCAAGGGTGCATATTTTGGACACTGTCTTGGCTGCACCCCTCATGGAAACCTCCAGCCAGAATTTATAATGACTGTCTATATGGATGAAGATGAGGGACATGTGGGAATGTTTTGGTTTTAATTGTGGTCATTTGTGTGGCGGTTGGAAGAGATAACAGGGTCCACATGGGCTTGAACTCTGGTGTGATTCCTCTTAGAGACTGAGTTCTGGAACTGACCTCAGAGAAGTGTTGCCATGAATTGTGTTGGGATTTTAGGAGGCCACGCATAAGAGTTGCCCTTGAAACCTGAGATCTAGGCCCAGGGTGGCTTTCCACAGAGAACTGAAATTCTCAGCAAGGATATCGCATGATTTTATTCTGAAAAACTTGGCAGCCATAGTTAAGAGTCAAAAGACACATGGGTTTCCCGTTGTAGACCTCAATGGGCCTGGCTTCATGTGACCTTTTGGCCACTGTTTGGGAAGCCTTGCCTGTGAGAGTTTTTCAGAGCTTTCATTGAAATGAGAGTCCTCCCCATGTAATGGTTCCTGGAAGAATGGAAACCCCAAAGTGCCTCCTACTTCATTCTTGAAAAATGGATAGATAAATACCATGATGTTTTTGAAATTCCCAATGACCAAGTGGCACTGGAGAACCATTGGTTGTTCTCTTGCTGATCATTAGTGTTACAGACAGTGCCTTGATTGGCTGGGTTTCATGAAAATGGTGTGGAACAGAGATGCCAGTAAGTTGGAGCCTGCTGAGTAGTGGGCCTAGAGCAGTGGTGGGCAGGTGTGTGATAATACAACTGTGGTGTGGCCATGTGGATCAGCCATTGGCTTCCAAATAGCTTGTGACTGACTTGGTACAGCCATCAGACTATTATATGAAAAGGCATCTTGTTATATGGAGAGGTTTCTGGGCAATGTTCAGAATCAGGTTGCGATGGTCAAGGGGGCAAGCTATGTGGGATAGAACCCTGGTTGGTGAATTCTCCTGCAGACCCTGACCCAACACACGTCACAGAACTCCCTCTAGCACTATATCCTAGTTGAACTCCTTGTATTTCGTGAAGCAAATACCAAACTCCCAGTGCAGCAGCAAGAAACACCACAAAATGTTCAGGATGACCAAATGGCTTCACAGTCCACTCAGAGAGACACTAAGCTTCCAGTGGCCACAGTTTACCAACAAAGAGAGAAATCAACACCGGTACCTAATGTTCAATGGAAAATAAGAAACGATGTCCTCCAGGTCACATAGATGCAGATCCAGCTTTGATGGTCTCACCAGAAATGAAGCTAAAGCTCCGGACAACAAGATATATTTCATGTGTCCAAACTCAGAGGCAGTTTCTCAAGAAGGCTTTTGGCCAGCAGAGTTCCATGTTTGTGGAGTGTTTACGCAGTCACTTACTTTTGGAAACTCCTCTACCACCTCCAAGGTTGTGAACTCCTGAGCATTTTCCATTCCAGATATGTATTCACAGATTTTCTAACTCTTCTCTTCGAATTGCATCTTACATAGGGTGAAGATAATGTCAATCGATTTTTTCTGGATGAGAGTGGGAAGACTTTTGTGTAGGACATATTTGCATACATATTGGATTCATTTTCCAATTTTCCATTTGAAATACTGAATCCCTGACACTAAACCATACCCTACTAGTGTCTGACTACTAATCCTAATATGAGGCAGAAAAATAACCCAAATATAATAGAAATACAAACAGTTCAGAGGAGGCATGGTGTATAGTTGGACTTGCCTTTTGCATTATAAAGGTTAGGAATTATTAATCTAGAAAATTTTTGTTGCAATAATTGTCCATGTGATTTTAAAGATAACAAATATGTGAATTCTTGTCTCTCTTTCTCCGTAGCCTACTCAGCACATATATTTTTATATGCACATAGAGAATCCTACCTGGTACTACACGTACATTCTTGTGAGGTGGCTGACTTGGCAGATACAAATTGAGAGAAGAGATCACTCCTCATAAACGCCATTGGAACTGAAAATTCAACCTATGGGTGAGTTTCCTAGAGAACAAAATTATACCCAAATCTTTGTTCAGTAAAATGAAAATTTTGGGTCTGTGGATGATATATATTTCATGGTGAATTTTGATTGGCATATATTGCTATTTTTAATGTCTCTCTCTCTGTGTGTGTGTGTGTGTGTGTGTGTGTGTGTGTGTGTGTGTGTGTATATATATATATATATATATATAAATATATATATATATATACACTCTCTCCATATTTTTCAAAATATGAAATATATGTGTCTTATATACACTTCCTAATTTCATTCATGTTCATGAACGTGGATTTATAATCAACGTTTCACAAGATTATTCTCAGAAAATTTCATCCACCTGAAATACATATTTGATTCCTAGTGCTGAAAACTAACTTCAGTGAATGGTGCATACAAATCCTAACATTTCTACAGTAACTGACACAGTTTATCATCAATGCAAGTAGATTCCTATGGGACATTATGTGTATATCGACGTTCATTTTTATTCAACACTGGGACATTACAATTTCTTCAGTTTATGCACATCATAGGATATATATTTCCTCCACAATTTAGCAAATTTATAGGGATTTGTTTCAATTTCAATCACTTCCTGCTTCAGAACACATGTTTTCCTCCATGTTTCTTGACTGATCTTTTCATGAGATTTCTTTCCAAACACATTATTTTCGATTTACTTTATCACTTTTAAAGCAAAACGGACACACACTCTATGATAAACCATAACTATAATATCACTATTAGATGTATAACTGGTTGGAATGAATGATTTTATATCAATAAAAGATTTCTTATATATTTTCTGATATCAATTCAATACATTTTGTAAAGTGTAACCAGTTATATTATTTATTCACAGTATGGTCTATTCATGCATTATCTCTATATTCATAGACACAGGGTACACCTCTTTGTATCCCCAATACTAATTTATACATCTTCAAAATATTGCTCCCAGAAATGGTGGAAGAAATACTCATATCACCTGATCTACATATGCATGGTATCACAGTAATATTCTGGACACGAAATGCAAAATTCACACGTATGACTGTACCAAAGCCTAAATGGAAACTGAACATGGATTACTAAAAACATCCATGACCAGGTTGCCTAATGCTCTCAAATGTCAATCCTATTGGTGACTACATATTTGTTTCTTCCTAAGATTATATATTCAACCTCAATACCATTGAAAATGTCTAATTTTTTCACTCACTTTGTACTTTTCCTGATTTCCTAATGTCTCTATTGATATCTACTTTCCTACATATTTTCTCCAGTTCAACATTGTGACTGACCCTTCACATGTGCTGACATTGACATTCACTCTCTAACCGAAACCCTATTGCTTATGAACTTTGGTCCAAATCCTATACTCACTCTTCTTCCGAAACATACTGACTATCTTCCTGATCCTATCAACTATCCCTTTTTGAGTGGATGTTCTCTACTACATTCAATCATCCAAGGTACAAGGTCCTATGCTATTGTATATCGATTTTTCTGAAACATGTATGCAGAACGTAATTCAAAGCTACGTATCACAATCAGTTGCCCAATGCACTTCTGAGCTTCAAATCTTACCTAGATTTCTGTTTTCATACTTATATTTCATCTCTATATTCCTATAAATATTGCAGGTTCCCAAGACCATTATTCATCCCGCAGAATGATTCCTAACCCAAATCGAACCTGTAATTAACCCTAACCATACACTGTTGCCTCAATCTAAAATTACGAAAGTGCAGGGACAGAGTTCATCTTACAATACAGTAATGTAGGGTATCTTCCAACTGCTGAGAACCTCAAAGTTCGATGCAGAAATGATCCCTGGAGAAGATGTAGGCAGCTATGAAGGATCTGAGAGAGCAAAAGCCATCTTCCATGACAAACAACCTGAACAGGATGAAGGGATGTGTATGCATCAGCCTTTCTCTTCTTAATGTAGAGAAGATGGACCTAACCAGGCCTGCGTGGAGAGCTGTTCCCAGGTGCCTATTTTGATATACCATTTTAACTAGTCAAATTGTCACACAAAGTAGGAGCAGCCTCCATCTAAAGGGACCCTTGGAAGAAACTGTTAGGACAAAGTTGTTGCCAAGAGAGGGACCTCATTCAGTTCCTGAAGGAAGTGACCTAGCTAACTTCCTTGGTGATGGAACTCTCTGAAATTGTGATGCAAGAAGCCAGGCACCGAGAGCCAGTCCCAGTCCCAGTCCCAGTTGGCTCACTTGTTTGGATTTACCAAGTACAAGTAAGACTTTCCTGGTACCTACTGATGTGAGGATGGCCAAATGCCAGTTGAGCTCTGAAGAGGGGCCTTTTCTGAGATAGCAGGTAGTGGCTAACTGCAGGCTCTTCACAGCATCACAGAGTTGGCCAAGGAGACATGATCTGAAAGTGGAAAGGCCATTTCGAGAGGAACATAGTATAGCCCACCAGTCAGAGGACACTCTGGATAGTCACAGACCCACTTTTGGGAAGGAGGTGCCTTTATGTGTGTGGGTGTGAGTTTATGGTTTTGTCTCATGTTCTGAGAATAGGTAGAAAAGTTGGTTGGTTTGGTTTGGAGTCGACTGTTTCTAGTTACTCTTTTGACAAGGCAAGTGTTTCTATGTCTGTGTATCCACTGTGTCCGTGGTTTTAGACATTAGAAAAGAGAATGCATCAATGGAGGTGTCCTGTCTAGTAGAAAGCTTCCCAGCATTCATCGTTCACAATTGATAAATGGACTGTGGTTTGCCTTATGGATAGAAAACAACTACTAACTTCCTAGGTTCCTGTTTTCTTCCTGAATTCTGGCCACTCTCCAGAATAAGCTCATGATTTATTGTCCAAGATATGTACCACCTCCAAGCTCTGTGACATGTCCATGTTCTTGATAGCTGAAGGGAATGGGAACATCTCTGAAAACTCAGATATTAGTGTGAGCAGTAGAGTCTCAGTGGAGAAACCCTGCTTTGGTCCATTTGCTTACCTATGGTTCTGTTGCCTTGAATGTCAGGAAGGTCTTTGCCTCAGGCCACCCCTTTTAGAAGCCTGAAGAAACAGTTTTCAAATTTAAATGAATGGGTATCACGTGTGGCTCTTTGCTTAATTGCTTTGGAAAGGGATGTGTCTTAATCAGACACTAGGCCCTGATTGAGGGGGTGGCTAAGATTCTCAGCTCCTGATAAATCTAAAGAAGATCCCATGTGTGCATCCAAAACCAAAATGGCAAAATGATCAGTCATTGTGGATGAAGTCTCTTGTCTTCCTGTGTTAGGTCCTGAACTCCATCAAGTGAGAATAGGATTCCTTTGGGTCAAATGAGTTCTTCAAAGTCCTGCAGAAGTGCTTGGGTTCTCTCATGATGCCAAATCACATAAGCAATCTATACCTGACATTCAGTAGGCCTCAAATTGGAGAAGCAGAGCAGTATTAACAGCAGGCCTATATGATCACTCCTTGTTCACAGGATGGGTTTCCAGGCCACCCTAAATTTAGACAAATGAGGGGCAAGGGTGCATATTTTGGACACTGTCTTGGGCTGCGCCCCTCATGGAAACCTCCAGCCAGAGTTTATGATGAGTGTCTATATGGATGAAGATGAGGGCCATGTGGAAATGTTTTGGTTTTAATTGTGGTCATTTGTGTGGCGGTTGGAAGAGATGACTGGGTCTACATGGGCTTGAACTCTGGTGTGATTTCCCTTAGAGACTGAGTTTGGGAACTGACGACAGAGAAGTATTGCCATGAATTGTGTTGGGATTGTAGGAGGCCACACATGAGAGTTGCCCTTGAAACCTGAGATCTAGGCCCAGGATGGCTTTCCACAGAGAACTGAAAATCTCAGCAAAGATATCACATGATTTTATTCTGAAAAACTTGGCAGCCATAGTTAGAGTCAAAAGACACATGGACCTCACGTTGTAGTCCTCAATGGGCCTGGCTTCATGTGACCTTTTGGCCACTGTTTGGGAAGCCTTGCCTATGAGAGTTCCTCAGAACTTTCATTGAAATTAGCTTCCTCCCCATGTAATGGTTCCTAGATGAATGGAAACCCCAAAGTGCCTCCAACTTCATTCTTGAAAAATGCATAGATAAACACCATGAAATTTTTGAAATTCCCAATGACCAGGTGGCACTGGAGAACCATTGGATGTCCTGTTGCTGATCATAAGTATAACAGACAGTGCCTTGATTGACTGGGTTTCATGAAAATTGTGTAGTACAGAGATGCCAGTAAGTTGGAGGCTGCTGAGTAGTGGGCCTAGAGCAGTGGTGGGCAGATGTGTGGTAATACATCTGTGTTGTGGCCATGTGGATCTGCCATTGGCTTCCAAATGGCTTGTGACTGACTTGGTGCAGCCAGGAGACCATTATATGAAAAGGCATCTTGTTATATGCAGGGGTTTCAGGGCAATGTTCTTAATCAGGTTTCTATGGTCAAGGCGGTAAGCAATGTGGGATAGAAGCCTAGTTGGTGAATTTTCCTGCAGAGCCTGACCCACCACACGTTACAAGACTCCCTCAAGCACTGTGTGCCAGTTGAACTCCTTGTATGTCATGAAGCAAATACCAAACTCCCAGTGTAGCAGCAAGAAACACCACGAAAAGTGGAGGATGACCAAATGGCTTCAAAGTCCACACGGGGAGTCACATTGCCCGAAGTGGCCACAGTTTACCTACAAAGAGAGACTTCAGCACTGGTGCCTCATGTTCATTGGAAAATAAGAAACCATGTCCTCTAGGTCACATAGATGCAGACACAGCTTTGATGGTCTCACAACAAAGGTAGGTAAAGCTCCTGACAAAAACATATATTTCAAGTGCACAACCTCAGGGGCAGTTTCTCAAGAAGTCTTTAGTCCAGCAGAGCTCCATGTTTGTGAAGTGTTTACCCTGTTCCTTACTTTTGGAAACTCATTAACCACTTGCAAAGTTGTGAAATCATGAGCATATTCAATTCCAGATATGTACTCACAGATTTTTTACCTCTTTTCATATAATTGTGAATTACTTAAGGTGAGGGTAAGTCAAGGCATTGTTCAGGATGAGAGTGGGAAGATTTTTTGTATCACAATTTTGCATACACTTTGGATTAATTTTCCTAGTTGAACAACATTATACATAAATCCATGTTCAGTATAATAAATATTTTTGCATCCGTGGATGATATATATTTCACTATGAATTTCAATTGGCATACATATTGCTACTTTTTAATGTCTTTGTTTTTTTGTATATATATATATATATATATATATATATATATATATATCTCCTATCCAGATTTTTCAAAATATATGTGTTTTATTATACACTCTCTAAATTCTATTATGTTCATATATGTGGATGTATAATCAACTTTTCACAAGATTATACTCAGAAATATTCATCCACCTGAAATACATATTTGTTTCCTAATACAGACAACTAACTTCAGTGAATGATGCATACAAATCCTAATATTTCTACAGTAACTGACTCAGTTCTACATCAATGCAAGTAGATTCCTATGGGGCATGACATGTATTTTGACGTTCATTTTTATTCAAGACTTGTACGTTGCTATTTCTTCAGTTTATGCACATCATATGATATATATTTCATCCACAAGTTAGCATATTTATAGGCATTTGTTTCACTCTCAATCACTTCCTGCTTCAGAACAAATGTATTCCTCCATGTTTCTTGACTGGTCGTTTTATGAGACTACTTTCTAAACACATGATTTTTGAATTACATAATCACTTTTGAAGCAAAAATCACACCCTTCATGATAAACCATAACCATAATATTACCATTAGATGTATAACTAGTTGGAATGAATGATAGTATTTCAATATAAGATTTCTTATATATTTTAAGATATCAATTCAATCCATTATTTTATGTAGAACTAGTTATATTATTAATTCACAGTGTGGTCTACTCATGCATTTTCTCTAGATTCATATACACAGGGTACATCTCTTTGTACCCCCAATACTAATTTATACATCTTCAAAATATTGCTTCAAAAAATGGTGGAAGAATTACTCATGTAACCTGATCTACATATATATTTTATCACAGTGATATTCTGGACACAAAACGCAAGGCTCACACTTATGTTTGTACCATAGCCTAAATGGAAATTGAACATGTATTACTATAAACATCCATGTCCAGGTTGTCTAATGCTCAATATCAATCCTATTGGTGACTACATATTTGTTTCTTCCTAAGATTATATATTCAAACTCAACCCTGTTGGAAATGTCTAATCCTATCACTCACATTATACTTTGCCTTATTTCCTAATGTGTCTATTGATATCTGTTTTCCTACATATTTTCCCCTGTTCATCATGTGACTGACTCTTCTCATGTGCTGACATTTACGTTCACTCTCTAACCAAAAACCTATTACTAATGAAATTTGTTCCAAAACCTATACTCACTCTTCTTCCTAAACCTACTGACTATCCCAGTTTGAGTGGATGTTCTCTTCTACATTCAATCATCCAAGGTACAAGGTCTTTTGCCATTCGATATCGAATTATGTGAGACAACCGTTCAGAATGTAATTCAAAGCTAAGTATCCCAATCAAGGGCAAAATGCCCTTCTGGGCTTCAAGTCTTACCTAGATTTCTGTTTTCATACTTATATTTCACCAATATATTCTTATAAATATTGCATGTTCCAATACCATTATTCATCTCACAGAATGATTCCTAACCCAAATGGAACATGTTATTAACCCTAAGAATGCACCGTTCCCTCAATCTAATTTTACAGAAGAACAGGGACAGAGTTTGACTTACAATACAGAAATGTAGGTGATCTTCCACCTGCTGAGAACCTCAAAGGTCCATGTAGAAATGATCCCTGGAGAAGATGTAGGCAGCTATGAAAGACCTGAGAGAGCAAAAGTCATCTTCCATGGCAAACATCCTGGTCAGGATGAAAGGATATGTCGGAATCAGCCTCTCTCTTCTTAATGTAGAGAAGATGGACCAAACCAGGCCTGTGTGGAGAGCTGTTCCAGGAGCCTATGGTTGATCTACCATTCTAACTTGTGAAAATTTCAAAGGAAGTAGGGGCAGCCTCCGTTTCATTGGTCAATTGAAAGCAACTGTGAGGACAAAGTGTTTGCCAAGGCAGTGACCTCATTCAGTTCCTTAAAGAAATGACCACACCTCACACTTTTGGTGATGGAACACTGTGAACTTTTGATCCAGGAAGCCAGGAACCCAGAGTCAGTCCCAGTCCCAGTCCCATTGGGCTCGCTTGTTTTGATTGAACAAGGACAGAGACATTATTTTTTGGTCCTACTGTTGTGAGGATGACCAAATGCCAGGAAAGCTCTGAAAACTCGCCTTTCCAGAGAAAGCAGGTAGTGGCTCATCGCGGACTCCTGACAACTTCACAGAGTTGGCTAAGGAGACCAGATCTGAGACAGGACAGGCCATGTTGGGGGAATATATTATGGCCCACGAGTCAGACCACCCTCTGGATAGTCACAGACCTACTTGGGGGAAGGAGGTGCCTTTGTGGTTGTGGGTGTGAGTTTTTGGTTTTGTCTCATGTTCTGAGAATAGATAGGAAAGGCGGTTTGTTTGGTTTGGTATGGACTGTTTCTAGTAAGTCATGTGACAAGGCGAGTGTTTCTATGTCTGTGTGTCCCACTGTGTCCGTGGTTGTAGACATTAGAAAATAGAATGCATCAATGGATGTGTCCTGTCTAGTAGAAAGCTTCCCAGTATTCATCCTGCCCAATTTATGATTAGGCAGAAGATTGCCTTATGGATGGGCAACACCTGCTATCTTCCTAATTTCCTATTTTCTTCCTGAATTCTGGCCACACTCCAGAATAGGCTCATGGTTTTGAGTAAAAGATATGTACCACCTCCAAGCTCTGTGATATGGCCATGTACTGGATAGCTGAAGGGACTGGCGAGCACCTCAGAAAACTCAGATATCAGTTAGACCAGAAAAGTCACAGTGGAGAAACCCTGCTTTGGGCCTTTTGCTTACCTATTTTTCTTTTGCCCTGAATGTCAGGAAGGTCTTTGCCTCCAGCCACCCCTTTGTGAAGCCCTAAGAAACAGTTTTCAAATGGAAATGAATGGGCATCACCTGTGGCTCTTTGCTTAATTGCTTTGGAAAGGGATGTGTCGGAATCAGCCTCCTGGCCCTGTGTGAGGCTGTGGCTTAGATTATCAGCACCTGATGAATCTAAAGAAAGATCCCATGTGTGCATCCAAAATCAAAGGGCAAAAATTGCAGTCATTGTGGATGAAGTCTCTAGCTTTCCTCTGTAAGGTTTCTCACTTCAATCAAGTGAGAATAGGGATCCTTTGGGTCAAAAGAATTCTCCAAATCCCTGCAAAAGCTTGCCCATGTGTGCTTGGATTTTCTCATGACTCCAAATCACATAAAGAATCTAAACCCCACAGTCAGAAAGCCTCAAATTGTAGAAGTGGAAAAGTATTAGTGGCAGACCTATTTGATTACTCCTGGTTCACATGAAGGGTGTCCAGGCCACTGAGATTTTAGGCAAATGAGGGACAAGGGAGCTTATTTTGGACACTGTCTTTGACTGCGCCCCTAATGGAAAACTCCAGCCAAAGGTTATGAAGAAGATGAGGGCCGTGTGGGAGTGTTTTGGTTTTAATTGTGGTCATTTGTGTGGCAGTTGGAAGAGATGATTGGGTCCACCTGGGCTTGAACTCTGGTGTGATTCCCCTTAGAGACTGAGTTCTGGAACAAACCTCAGAGAAGTATTGCCATCAATTGTTTTGGGATTTTAGGAGACCACACATGAGAGTGACCATTGGAAACTGAGATCTAGGCCCAGATTGACTTTCCACAGATCACTGGGAATCTCAGTGAGGAAATCACATTATTTTATTCTGAAAGACTTGGCAGCCATAGTTGAGAGTCAAAAAACACATGGACCTCACATTGTAGAACTCAATAGGCCTGGCTTCATGCGACCTTTTGGCCACTCTTTGGGAAGCCTTGCCCTTGAGAGTTCCCCAGAGCTTTCATTGAAATGAGCTTCCTCACCATTTAACAGGTCCTGAATATATTGAAACCCACAGTGCCTCCAACATCATCCTTGAAAAATGGCTAAACAGATACCATGAAATTTTTGAAATTCCCAAGACCAGGTGGCACTGGAGAACCTTTGGATGTCCTGATGCTGATCTTGAGTACACCAGACAGTGCCTGGATTCACTAGGTTTCATGAAAATTGTGTTGAATAGAGATGCCAGTACGTTGGAGCCTGCTGAATAGTGGGCCCAGAACAGTGCTTGGCAGGTGTGTGATAAAACATGTGGTGGGGCAATGTGGATCTGCATTTGGCTTCCAAATGGCTTGTTACTGACATGGTGCAGCCAGTAGATACTTCTGTGTAAAGGTATCTTGTTATATGGAGAGCTTTAAGGGCAATGTTCAGAATCAGGTTGCTATGGTCAAGGGGGCAAGCTATGTGGGATAGAAGCCTGGTTGGTGCATTCTCCTGCAGACCTTGACCCACCACTCGTCACAGAACTCCCTCCAGCACTGTGACACAGTTGAACTCCTTGTATTTCGTGAAGCAAATACCAAATCCCCAATGCAGCAGCAACAAACACCACAAAAATTGGAGGATGACCAAATGGCTTCACAGCCCACACTGGGAGACACTTAGCCCCCAGTGTCCACAGGTTACCTACAAAGTGAGAATTCAGCACTGCTGCCTCATTTTCATTAGAAAATAAGAAACCATGTCCTCCAGGTCACATAGATGCAGACCCAGGTTTGATGGTCTCACTACAAAGGAAGCTAAAACTTGTGACAACAAGATATATTTCAAGTGCCCAAATTCAGAGGCAGTTTCTCAAGAAGTCTTTAGTCCAACAGAACTCCATGTTTGTGGAGTGTTCACCCTGTCCCTTACTTTTGCAAACTCCTCTACCACCTCCAAGGTTTCAAAATCCTGAGCCTATTCCATTCAAGATGTGTTTTCACTGATTTTCTAACTCTTCTCCTCTAATGATGTTTTAGTTGGAGCGAAGGTACTGTCAAGGCATTGTTCTGGATAAGAGTGGAAACATTTTTGTGTAGCACATGTTTACATACACATTGTATTCATTTTCCAATTTTCCATTCGAAATACTGAATCCCTGACACTAACCCCTACCCTACTATATTCTGACTACTAATACTAATATGATGGAGAAAAATAACCCAAACAGAATGAAAATACAACCATTTCAGAGGAGGCATGGTGTATAGTTGGACTTACCTTTTGCATTATATAGGGTAGGATTTATAAATCTAGTCAATTTTTTGTTGAAATAGTTCTCCATGTTTTTTTTTTAAAGTTAACCACCTATGAATTCCTTTCTCCCTTTCTCTGTAGCCTATTCACCACCTGTATTTTTATATGCACAGATAGAATCCTACCTGGTACCACACGTACATTCTTGTGAGGTGGCTGACTTGGCAGATACAAATTGTAAGGGATCACTCCTCTTAAACGATGTTGGAACCGAAAATTTAAATTATGGGTGATCTTCCTACTTGAACAATATTATTCATAAATCCATGTTCAGTAAAATAAATATTTTTCAATCTGTCGATGATATATATTTCATTATAAATTTCAATTGGCATATATATTGCTGTTTTTAATGTGTGTGTGTGTGTGTGTGTGTATATATATATATATATATATATATATACACTCTCCAGATTTTTCAACAAATGAAATATGTGTCTTATTTTACACTCATCAAATTCATTCATATTCATGTATGTGGATTTATAATCAACTTTTCACAAGATTATTCTTAGAAATATTCATTCACCTGAAATACATATTTGGTTCCTAGTACTGAAAACTAACTTCAGTGAATGGTGCATAAGAATCCTAATATTTCTACAGTAACTGACCCAGTTTAATATTAATGCAAGTAGATTCCAATCGGACATGATGTGTATTTTGACGTTCATTTTTATTCAACACTGGTAGATTAGTATTTCTTCAATTAATGCACATCATAGGATATAAATTTCATCCACAAGTTAGGAAATTTATAGGCATTTGTTTCACTAGCAATCACTTTCTGCTTCAGAACACATGTATTTCTCCATGTTTCTTGACTGGTCTTTAAATGAGAAAAGGGATGGACAAGGCAAGGAAAGGCACCTAAGATAGCACCGAATACAGGGAAACAGTCCTATTTGGTTGCAACCAGATTTAAAGGGCATTGCTTCTGTTGTAATCAGTTACTTCCCTGAACCCCAAGTTTAGGTTGTTTCAGAATTTTGTACCCAACATGTAAGGGAGCGGCTCAGAAGTTCACAGTCTGCAGAAGTTCAGAGAAAGCAGTTTTTGTTTCTGTTTTTTTTTTTTTTCTCTGTTCTGGGCAAGTTAACATTTTAAGGACACCTGGGAGGGGGAGAGCTTTTTTCTTCTCTTTCTTTTTTCTCCCTGCCAGCTGTTACCATGGAGTCCAGTTGGTAACTTCTTTATCTTAGAAATGTAGCCATCTCTGTGAAGCCTCAATTTGAGGCCAGAGGCCTTGTTCACATATTGCCAGCATTGTGACTGACTCTATCCAAACACATTATTTTGGATTTCCATAATCGCTTTTGAAGCAAAACTAACATATCTTCATGATAAACCATAACCATAATATTAATATTAGATGTATAACTGGTTAGAATGAATGATTGTAAATCAATATAAGATTTCTTATATATTTTCAAATATCAATTCAATCCATAATTTAAAGTGGAAACAGTTATATTATTTATTCACTGTATGGTCTATTCATGCATTATCTCTATATTCATGGACACAGTGTACACCTCTTTGTACACCCAATACCCATTTATATGCCTTCAAAATATTGCTCCCAGAAATGGTGGAAGAAATACTTGTGTCACCAGATCTACATATATATTTTATCACAGTAAAATTCTGGACACAAATGCAAAGGTCACACTTAGATTGTACCAAAGCCTAAATAGAAAGTGAGCATGGTTTACAAAAATCATCCATGTCAAGGTTGCCTTATGCTCTCAAATGTCAATCCTATTGGTGACTACATATTTGTTTCTTCCTAAGATTATATATTCAAACTCACCCTGTTGAAAATGTCTAATTGTATCACTCACTTTATACTTTGCCTGATTTAGTAATGACTTTATTGATATCTGCTTTCCTACATATTTTCCTCAGTTCATTATTGTGACTGTTCTCATGTGCTGACATTTATATTCACTCTCTAAGAGAACCCCTATTGCTAAAGAACTTTTGTTCCAAAATCTATACTCAGTCTTCTTGTCAAACCTACCGACTATCTTCTTAATCCTACTGGCTATCCCTTTTTGACTGGATTTTCTCTTATACATTCAATCATTCAAGTAATTTTCGTGCGAGCATCAGAGGTAGAGACCACGAAGAGACTGTCTCATGCAACAGCAAAAGGTTTATTGGAGGTCAAGCATGCTGGGGCTCAGAGCTCACAGAAATAGAGCAGAGAGCCCTGAGAACAGCTTAAGCAGAGCTTATATTCTTTCCTTGGAAAGGGCAGGGACAGAAGTTTATTGATGGGTCATGGTGAGTGGGCGGTTTGCATGTAAACGGGTGAGGGAATACATTCTGCAATTTGGCAGTTGGGGACAGCACATTCTGGGAACAAAATTAGCAAACAGTTCTCAATATTTCAACAGTGTTTTGTTAAGCATACAGAAAAATAGGAAGTTACAAGTACCTATTTTGTTAACCTTTCATTCCCCACTTCTTCTTCTGGCTACTTATAATTATAAAAGTGATCAAGGCTGGTGTCACATTCTATGTCTGCAAGTGGGTTATTACCATAAGTTTAACTTGTCCAATTTGAGCTTGGAGAAAAAAAATTACACGTTTGAGCAAACAGGGTTTTATACTTTGCAGTAATATGAGGATTATTATTGGACCGGCCATGGTTGATAAAAACATAGTTAACCAGAGGGAATGTATGGATCAGAATCAAACCACCCTTTTTGGGCCTCTCTCAGTGTCGCTCTTCAAGGTGTCTTTTTAATTTACTCATAGATTTTTTTTACAACTCCAGTATGGTCGGCATAAAAACAATATTTTTCCCTCAATGCAGCACAAAGGCCCCCTTCTCTCATGAATGGGCTGTCCAACCCTCAACTGTTCTGTAAAACAACTTCAGACAGAGAGGATAAATATTCCTGCAAAGCTGTGATGGAGGTTTCTACTATCTTTAAGTTTTGTTCTATTGCTGCTACTAATTGGGTCATTTGTTGTGTCCCATGGACTAGGGCAGGGGTTTCTGTGCCCACCCCTGCAGCAACTCCTATTCCTAATAGGATGGCTAAAGTTAGGGATATATGTTCCCAGCAGAACCGTGTTGTATGCCCGCCTGTTTGAATTTCAAATGAACCTGCATCATTATAGAGCACTCTGGGAAACATCTGCACCATTACACAATTAATCACATCTGTTGACCATTTCATGAAAACAAAAACAATGTTTAAGTATATAGAATTATACTGTTGTAGGGACAGACAAGGCAAGGCACCTAAGATAGCACCGAAAACAGGGAAACAATGCTATTTGGTTGCAACCGGATTCAGAGTGCATTGCTTCTGTTGTAATCAATTAATGCCCTGAACCCCAAGTTTAGGTAGTTTCAGAATTTTGTACCCAACATGAAAGAAAAGGGGCTCAGAAGTTCACAGTCGGCAGAACTTCACAAAAAGATTTTTTTTTCTGTTATTTCCTCTGTTCTGGGCAAGTTAACTTTTCAAGGACACCTGGGAGGGGGAGAGCTTTTTCTTCCTTTTCTTTTATCCTCCTTCAGCTGTTACCATGAAGCCCAGTTTATATTTTTTATTTTAGAAATGTAGCCATCTCTGTGAAGCCCCAGCTCAAGGCCAGAGGCCTTGTTCACATATTGTGTGAAAAACTATAAAGGGGTTGTCTAGCTTAGAAGTGCTGATTTTTCCAAGCAGTGGCCAAGTATAACAGGGCAACAGAAAAAGAGCAAGTTTATCTACACTGAACTCTTTTATAGGGACTCTTTTGCTGAAAGTTCTAAAGTCATCCATGGTGAAGACTTCTGGAGAAGTTCAGTTAAGATTTTTCTGTGGGCCTGGTATAGAGGGGAAAGACGGGGAAGGCGAGGAATGAGAGCAGCTCCGGGGATCTGAGAATGAGAAAAGAGAGATGTAAAAGCATAATGGAAAAGGGGTTTGGGATTTTCCTAGGAACAAAATCTTGAGCAGTAGAACAGGTAGAACAGAGGGGAAGACGGGAGTGAGTATCCCAGAAAGCCTGGGAGGGATTTTAAATTCTTAGTAACCTGTTTTCAGTGATGACAAAGCAACTTTAAAGGCCATTTTTATTACATCTTGGATAGGGGTCTGAGGGCTCTTCTCAGCTGGTTTGAGCTTTGGGTTACCTGGTAAGAGGACCTGGGGAGACCGTGTGTAGGCACTGACAGGAGAAGAGAGGAGTGAGTGTTTAGAGGGGTACCTCAGTACCTACTACCTCAGCAAGGGAGCAATGATCTGAGAACTGGCGGAGGTTTGGGTTTTTGATCTAGTAACTGGAGGAGAGAAATCAGGTTGCTGAGGTGGGACTGACAGTAGAGAGTCTGGAGCAGAAGCCTGAGGGTGAGGATCTATTGGAGATGCATAGTTCAGGAAGTGAGCGAAGGAGGTAAAAGGCCTCCACATAGGGGAATTTCCTTTCATCCTCTTGAGCACTTGCAGAAGTTAAAAAGGTAACACAGAATTTGAGGATCTAGAGACTCCTCTGGGGGCCATCAGTTTTTGTTGTCTAATTGGTAATATGGCCAATGCTGTGTACTGAATTTGATGAGGATTTTGCGTTCCACCAGGCTGCCCCTGTATGCTCAAATCCCCATCACTTACAGAAGAAGTTGGCTTTCCCTCCACACAGCCATGGCTGTTTGTGGCTTTGATAGTCTGCTGGGCAAACATACTAATCTAGTCTAGCCAACCTGCATCTGGCTCACGTGTCCCTAAATCCCTAATGTTTGTTTCCATTATCTATGGTATGGAAGGGATTTAATTGAATTTTAGTGGGATTTTCATCAGCGATATCCTAATAGGAAAGACTTATAGCCAGCTGACAAATGTCTGGGTGGAGAGCTAGCCACCAGGTCCCTAAGGGAGCTGTATACAAGTTAGAGCATACTTCTTGTCTAGTAGGATTTGTGATAAGCCATCCCTGCTGAACGGGCTGATGAGCGTTAGGTGTACTGGTGGCCAAGGGGAGAGTCTACAGCCTTATCCACATAGCGAATATGCAATTTGAAATGGTTACCAGTCTTTCCCAGTTTCCAGAGAGAAACTGGTAAGAGGCGCAGGCTTGAGATTAGAGGCATGGATCCAGGAAGTGTTTCCATCTACTTTTACCGCTGTAGGTGTTATAATTAGCACCTGGTATGGTCCTTTCAAGCAGGGTTCCAGGGATGACACCTGATGTTGTCTTATGTAGATGAAGTCCCTTACTTGATATCAATGTGGAGTCCCCTTGTCCCCAGGTTGCAAGGCAGTTGTCAGCTGTTTTCACCGGTATCATTGAGTTCTTTCAAGAGATTTAATTCTGTCAAGCCAGGGGGTGTGGAAGGCATCGTTAGGTCTTAGAGTTGGGGTTACATGCCTTACTGGAGGAGGTGCACCATAGAGAAATTCATAGGGGGTGAGTTTACACAAAGAAACAGAGGGAGTATTTCTTGCATGAAACAGTGGATAAGGCAGGGGCATAGTCTAATATTTTATGCCGGTCTCTAAGCTTAATTTCGTTAAGGTCTCTTTAATGGTTCAATTTATTTTTTTTTCCTGTCCTGAGCTCTCGGGTCTAGAAGCACAATGTAACTTCCAATTAATCCCCTGGGTCCTGGCTAAGCCCTCACTTACCCGGGCCATGAACACCGTTCAATTATCAGACCCTATTACCTTAGGTAGTCCTTGTCTTGAAAAAATATCTTAATATCTTTCAGGATCTTCTTGACCACCGTTTGAGCCGGTTTTTTTTTTTTTTTTTTTTGTGAGAAAGGATTCAATCCATCCTGAAAATTTATCTACAAAGACTAGGAGATATTTAAGTCTATACCTTGCTGGCTTAATTTCAGTAAAGTCTACTTCCCAGAATTGTCCTGGTCTGGTTCAGCGTAGGTGCTTTCCTGCAGGAAGCTTGGAAGGGTAAGCATTAACCAATTGACAGAACCGACAGGCTTTTGTTACCCGTTCAGTTATTTTTTTTCACTGTGAGTAAGTTAGTCGAAAACTCTGTTCCTGATCTTTCAGGAATGCCTGCAGTTTCTTTGAACCAAGGTGAGTAAGTTGATGTACATTTTTAACGTAGTGTAGGGCTTTCTGAAATTGCAGGCTGGGCTCAGTGAAGTTGAGGAGTTCAGTGTCAGTGTTCTTAAATGTTATCAAAAGCTTGCTGGTGCTCAAGGGTCCATTGGAATTGGGCATCCTTATTTAACAACGGGTATAAAGAAGCAGCTAAGAACACAAACCCAGGAATCCATAACCTGAAAAGGCAGCAGTCCCAAGAAACTCTCTGTGTTGTCTCCTGTTAGATGGAGGTGGTATCTGCACAACGGTTTGTTTTCTGGGCTCAGTGAGCCATCATTTCCGCCCCTAAGGGAATAACCCAGGAAGATTACTTCTTGCTGGCAAATTTGGGCCTTTTTGGCAGAAGCTCTATACCCGAGTTGAGCAAGCTCGGATAATAGTGCTTGGGTCCCAGACTCACAGTTTTCCTTGTTGTTAGCTGCCAGTAGCAGGACATCCACATATTGAAGCAGGGTGACTTTGGGGTGCGTAATTCTGAAGTTGTTGAGATCTCTGTGGAGGGCTTCATCAAAGAGACTGGGGGAGGTTTTGAACACCTGTGGGAGTCTAGTCCAAGTTAGTTGACCAGAAGTTCCGTTATCTGGGTCTACCCACTCGAAAGCAAACAGCAACTGACTATCTTTATGCAGAGGCAAGCAAAAGAAAGCATCTTTTAAGTACAGAACAGTATACCATTTTCACTCAGCAACAGCAAAGTGTTTATTGGGGTTCCAGCATGCTGGGGCTCAGAGCTCACTTGACTAGAGCAGAGAGCCCTGAGAACAACTTAAACAGAGCTTATATAATTTTTTGGAGAGGGCAGGGAGGGAAATTAATTGATGGGTCAGGGCAAGTGGGCAGTTTTTGTGCAACCGGGTGAGGGAGTACACTCTGCAGTTTGGCAGTTGGGGACAGCACATTTTGGGAACAAAATTAGCAAACAGTTCTCAAGATTTCAACAGTGTTTTGTTAAGCATAAAGAAAAACAGGAAGTGACAAATACCTATTTTATTAACCTTTCACCAAAGCAAAATGAAAAGTGAGCATGGATTACTAAAAACAACCATGTCCTGGTTGCCTAATGCTCTCAAATGTCAATCCTACTGGTGACTACATATTTCTTTCTTCCTAAGATTATATATTCCACCTCAACCATATTGAAAATGCCTAATCCTATCACTCACATTATACTTTGTCTGATTTCCTAATGTCTCTATTAATATCTGCTTTCCTACATATTTTTCCCCAATTCATCATTGTGACTGACTCTTTATATGTGCTCATATTTACTTTCACTCTCTACCCGAAACCCTATTGCTAATGAACCTTTTGTCCAAATCCTATACTCACTCTTTTTTCTAAACCTACTGACCATCTTCCTATTCCTACCGACTATTCCTTTTTGACTGGATGTTCTCTTGAACATTCAATCATCCAAGGTACAAGGTCCTATGCCATTGCATATTGATTTATCTGAGACATCTGTGCAGAACATAATTCAAAGCTAAGTATACCACTAAAGGGCCCAATGTCCTTCTGGCTTCAAATCGTACCTAGAATTTTGGTTTCATACTTATATTTCACCTATATATTCTTTTGAATATCGCAGGTACCCAATACCATTATTTGTCCAGCAGAATAATTCCTAACCCAAATAGAATATGTTATTAACCCTAACCATACACTGTTCCTCAATCTAACTTTGCAGAAGAGCAGGGACAGAGTTGGTCTTACAATACAGGAATGTACGGGATCTTCCACCTGCTGAGAACCTCAAAGGTTGATGCAGAAATGATCCCTGGAGAAGATTTAGGCAGCTATGAAGGGCCTGAGAGAGCAAAAGTCATCTCCCAAGGCAAACAACCTAGTCAGGATGAAGGGATGTATCTGAATCAGCCTCTCTCCTCTTGATATAAAGAAGATGGACCAAACCAACCCTGTGTGGAGAGCTTCTCCTGGGTGCCTATGGTTGATATACAATTCTACCTTCTGAAAGTGTCACAGGAAGTAGTGGAAGCCTCCATCTCAAGGGACCCTTGAATGCAACTGTTAGGACAAAGTGGTTGCCAAGGCAGTGACCTCATTCCGTTCTTGAAGGAATTGACCTACCTCACTTCTTGGGGGATGGAAGTCTCTGAACTTGGGATCCAGGAAGCCAGGCACAAAGAGCCAGTACCCGTCCCATTCCCAGTAGGCTCACTTGTTTGGATTTAACAAGGACAGAGTCTGTCTTTCTTGGTACCTAAAGATTTGAGGATGGCCAAATTCAAGTAGACCTCTGAAAATGGGCCTTTCCTGAGACAGCAGGTAGTGGTCAGCACAGGCTCCTGACAACTTCACAGAGTTGGACAAGGAGAACAGATCTGAGACAGGACAGGCCATTTTGGGGAAACATAGTATGGCCCACCAGTCAGAGGACACTTCGGATAGTCACAGACTTACTTGGGGGAAGGAGGTGACTTTTTGAGTGTGGTTGTGAGTTTGTGGTTTTGTCTCATGTTCTGAGAATAGGTAGGAAAGGCTGTTTGTTTGGTTTGGAGTGAACTGTTTCTAGAAAGTCCTTTGACAAGGTGAGTGTTTCTAGGTCTGTGTATCCCAGTGTGTCTGTGGTTGTAGACATTAGAAAAGAGCATGCATCCATAGATGTGTCCTGTCTAGTAGAAAGCTTCCCAGCATTTATTCTTCCCAATTTATGAATGGACTGTGGCTCGCCTTATAGAAAGGCAACACCTACAACCTTCTTAATTTCCTGTTTTCTTCCTGAATTTTGGCCACTCTCCAGAATAGGCTCATATTTTTGTGTCAAAGATATGTACCACCTCCAAGCTCTGTGACTTGGCCATGTACTGGTTAGCTGAAGGGAATGGCGAGCATCTCAGAAAACTCAGATATCAGTGTGACCAGGAAAGTCTCAGTGGAGAAACCATGCTTTGGGCCTTTTGCTAACCTATTGTTCTGTTGTCCTGAGTGTCAGGAAGGTCTTTGCCTCAGGCCACCCTTTGTGAAGCCTGAAGAAAACAGTTTTAAAATGGAAATAAATGGGCATCACCTGTGGCTCTTTGCTTAATTACTTTGGAAAGGGATGTGTCTGAATCATCCTCTTGGCCCTTTGTGAAGCTATGGCTTATATTCTCAGTGCCTGATGGATCTAAAGAAAGATCCAATGTGTGCATCCAAAACCAAAATGGCAAAAATATCAGTCATTGTGGATGAAGTCTCTCACCTTCCTCTGTTGTTTTCCTGATGTCCATCAAGTGAGAATAGTGATCTTTTGTGTCAAATGAGTTCTTCCAATCCCTGCAGAGGTGCTTCAGTTTTCTCATGACTCCAAATCACATAAGGAATCTATACCTGACAGTCAGTAGGCATCAAATTGGAGAACCAGAGCAGTACTAACGGCAGACCTATGTGATCAATTCTGGTTCACTGGAAGGGTCTCCAGGCTACCCTGAGGTTAGGAAAATGAGGGGCAAGTGAGCTTATTTTGGACACTCTCTTGGACTGCGCCATTCATGGAAACCTCCAGCCAGACGTTATGATGAGTGTATATATGAAAAAAGATGAGGGCCTTGGGGGAGTGTTTTGGTTTTAATTGTGGTCATTTGTGTGGCGGTTGGAAGAGATGACTGGGTCCATCTGGGCTTGCTCAGAGACTAAGTTCTGTAACTGACCTCAGAGAAGTAATTGCTTTGGAAAGGGATGTGTCTTAATCAGCCTCTTGACCCTGTGTGAGGCTGTGGCTTAGAATATCAGCACAAAATGGATCTAAAAAAGATCCCATGCATGCATCCAAAACCAAAATGGCAAAAAGAGCAGCCATTGTGGATGAAGTCTCTGGCCTTCCTTTGTAAAGTTCAGAAAGAATAAAAGAAATTGAAATTGAAACGTAAAGAACCAGGTTTTGTAAAGTTTACAAGCTGCACTGAGAACCTGAAATTCCTGAGTCAGTAAAGACAATTCTTTGATGTGTCCATTAGATGTGAGTTGAAATCTTCCCAGACGACCTTGTTACTTAATAACCCCTTCACAGAAACCGTGAAGCTCAGCACATATACATCTCAGGGCTTCAACCAATCAGTTTAAATGTCTACCCCTTCACAGGGCTGACCAATCACCCCCTGCCCGACCTGTTCCCGCCAATGAATGTGCTAATCATGTTTTGGAGTTGTTATTTGATTTTCCCAGGGTACATGGTAATTTGCTAAAGGAGGCTATGATGTATGTAAAGTCCCTGCCCTCTCTAAAGAATGTATATAAACTCTGCTCAAATTGTTCTCTGGGCTCTTTGTTGTTTGCTTTTCTGATGTGAGCTCTGAGCCCCAGCATGCTGGACCCCCAATAAACCCTTTTCTGTTTTATGAGAAAGTCTCTTGGTGGTGTTTTTCTCCGACCTTCGCCCCACCTTTTCATCTGGAGGCCCCAGGTGAGATATTCTGCAGCAGCTGACAAAAGACGCCAACTGACTTCTCTTAGGGTAAGTAAGGCGCCTGTTTCTTGTTTTGGGTTTCCGTTTAAGGCGTGGCAAAGTTGCTGTGGGTGAGGGCATTAGGTCTCTCCTATGTTGGCTGACAGAAGTGTCACAGAGCCAAAGGTCACGTCCCTGGGGGCACTCCAGAGGACTAGGGAAATCAAGGAATAGTAGTTTCCTCAACTGGGTTATATTTTGTTTCAGGATTCGGTTTTCCAGCCCAAAAGGTTTTGCCAGCTACTCAGTTTTGTTCATTGTCCTGAACTCAGGTTGAGTTTACTGTCTGTATTTATTGTCTAACCCATCAGATTTTGCCAGTTACTCAGTTCTAATCGTTGTCTTGGACTCATGGTAAGCGTTTACTGTTTGTCATTGTGTGTGTCGAGTTTGTGTCTTCACTGTCCCTGTTTGAGTAACTTCCATTATGGGACAAAGCACTTCTATGCCTCTGTCCCTGACCCTTGATCATTGGACTGATGTCCGCTCAAGGGCCCAGAATCTTTCTTTTTCAGTAAAACGCCAGAGCTGGCAGACTCTCTGAGCTTCAGAATGGCCCATCCTGGGAGTCGGATGGCCACCAGAAGGATCCTTCCACTTCCCTCTAATCCGAAAAGTCAGAGATATTGTCTTTTAGCTGGGGCCACGTGGCCACCCAGATCAACAGACATATACCCCTTCCCTCATGATTATATCATTCAAACCTTCCACAACTCCCGCTCTCCCCACCATTCTCCCTGAGTCACAAAACTGGATACTCTTCCCCCTCCTCATTCTCTACCCTCGCTCCCCAACCCCCAACATGTTCCAGATGATCCTCCCGCCACTGACTCAGCCTCTCAGCTGCTAGAGGCAATTGGGCCAGACTCAAGCCCTCCAGGGGACTTCCCTGCAGCAGCAGCAGCCCCTCCTCCCCTGGAGGAAGCAGGGCCACCTAAAGGAACCCAGCGGTGATGGATAATAGAAAACTCAGAATCCCCTGTGATGCTCCCTCTCCGTCCCTACGGGCCAATGAACCGTCCCAACTGGGAACCCAACAACTTTGAAGGTAGGTAGCATCTGTCCACTTATCGCCGGGCTCTAATAGCGGGTATAGCGGGTCACCAAGCGACCGCCAGAGGGCCGACTAATTTGGCCAATGTAAGAAAGATTATCCAAGGGCCTAATGAGTCTCCCTGTATGTCTCAGCAGAGAATTATGGAAGCATAAAGAAAATATACTTCTTTTGATCCTCAGGCAGAGGACCAAAAGGCATCTGTTGCAATGGCCTTTATCGAGCAGGCTGCCCTAGATATTAAGAGAAAGTTACAATGTCTAGATGGATTACAAGATATGATGTTAAGAGTTTAGTCAGAGAACCTGAGACAGTATATTATAAGAGAGAAATTGAGGAGGAGAAGGAACAGAGGAGAGAGAAGGAAAGGGAACAAAAGAAGGATGAAAGGAGCAAAAGGCAGACTAAAGCATTGGCTAAGGTTTTGTTCACAGCAAAAAATACTCCAGAAGGTTAAATGCAGGGAGACAGAAAGGGATACCTGGGCCCACGCCAAAGGCTGCCCCTGGCATCAGATCAATGTGCCTACTGAAAAGAAAAAGGACACTGAGCCAAAGAGTGGCCCACAAAGGAGCAGCCACACGAGCCCGCCATGCTGACTCTAGAAGAGGACTAAGAAAGTCGGGGCTTGGATCCCCTCCCCGATCTCAGGGTAACATTTGAAGTGGAGGGGATTCCAGTGAACTTTGAAATGGATACAGGAGCAGTATACTCAGCCCTTAAGACCCCACTGGGCCCCCTATAAATAAATAAATGGTCCCTAGTTCAAGGGGCTAATGGCAGTAGATATCAGGCTTGGACAAAAAAGAGGATTATGAACCTAGTAAATGGAAAAGTCCACACTCTTTTCTAGTAATCCCAGAATGTCCAGCCCCATTGATGAGCAGGGATCTGCTTTCCAAACTCTGGTCTAGAATAACCTTTATCCCTGATGGTCCCCAAGTGGAGTTTCTAAAGCCTTCAGTAAAAGCTCCCATAGTCACGGCTTTGACTATGTCCGTAGAAGGTGAACATCACTCTTCGTGTCCCCTAGGACTGATCAACAAAGCAAACTCGCACAGAAATGGATAAAAGATTATCCTAATGTATGGGCAGAAACTGCTGGGTTAGGTCTATCCCTTAAACAACCTCCAATAGCAGTATAATTAAAAGCCTCTGCCTCTCCAATCAGTGTTAAACAATATCCCCTAAGCAAAGAAGCTAAGGATGGGATAAGGCCCCATATTCAGAAATACCTGACTCTTGGGGTCTTAAGGCTCTGTCAATCAGCCTGGAATACCCCGTTGCTACCAGTTAGAAAGCTAGGAACTGGGGACTACCATCCTGTTCAAGACCTAAGAGAGATCAACAACAGAGTGCAGGACATTCACCCCACAGTACCCAACCCATATAATTTGCTTAGCACTCTGAATCCGGAGCGGGAATGGTACACTGTGCTGGACTTAAAAGATGCTTACTTCTGCTTGCCCCTACATAAGGACAGTAAGTTGCTGTTTGCTTTCAAGTGGATAAACCCAAAAACTGGAACATCTGGCCAATTAACCGGGACTAGATTACCACAGGAGTTCAAAATCTCCCTCACTCTCTTTGATGAAGCCCTCCACAGGGACTTCAACGACTTCAGAACTGCCCACCCTGAAGTCACCCCACTAGAATATGTGGATGATCTGCTACTGGCAGCCGACACCAAGGAGAACTCTGAGTCTGGGACCCAAGCACTATTATTCGAGCTTGCTCGGCTTGGATATAGGGCTTCTTCCAAAAGGCCCACTTTTGTCAGCAAGAAGTAATCTTCCTGGGTTATTCTCTTAGGGGTGGCAAACGATGGCTCACTGAGCCCAGAAAACGAACCATTGTGCAGATACCTCCCCCTTCTAATAAGAGACAACTCAGAGAGTTTTTTGGGACTGCCAGCTTTTGCAGGTTATGGATTCCTGTGTTCGCATCTCTGGCTGCACCTTTATACACTCTGATAAAAGGGGATGCCCACTTCCAATGTACCCCTGAGTACAAACAAGCTATTGATAATGTCAAAAAAAAGGTTCTGCTCTCTGCTTCAGCCTTAGCACTACCAGATGTAGATAAACCCTTCAATCTCTACATTGAAGAAAAGAAAGGAATAGCACGGGGAATGCTCACTCAGACATTGGGACCTTGGAAATGGCTAGTAGCATTCTTTTAAAAAAAACTGGACCCAGTGGCTAGCGTGTGGCCCCTTTGCTTAAGAGCTATAGCAGTGGCAGCCCTTCTAATAAAAGATGCTCATGAATGAACGTTGGGACAGAAGCTCACCATTATAGTCCCCCATGCCCTGGAGAGCATCATCTGCCAGCCTCCAGAGAGGTGGCTATCAAACTCCAGAATTAAGCACTACCAGAGCCTCTTGCTTGACAAAGACAGTATAATGCTGGGACCCCCTGCTCCACTCAACCCGGCTACACTGCTGCCAGAAGTATCATCAGGACCCGTCGCTCATGAGTGTCAAAACATACTGGCAGAGAAAACCAGTATACGACAAGACTTGAAGGATCAGCCACTGCCTCGCCCTGAAGTCGTATGGTTTACGGACGGCAGCAGCTTTCTCCAAGACGGTAAGCGGCGGGCTGCATGAGCAGTACTTAGCAAAACTAATGTCATCTGGTCCTCTGGTCTCACAGAAGGGACATCAGTCCAAAAAGCAGAACTGATTGCTCTTACGAAAGCATTGGAACTAGCAACAAGCAAAAGGGCAACCATATACACTGACAGCCGCTATGCATTTGCCACTGCTCATGTGCACAGGGCTATTTACCAGCAAATAGAATAGTAACCTCTTCCAGGAAAGAAATAAAGAATGAAGATGAGATCCTCCACCTTCTCTCAGCAGTGCAGGGCCCTAAAGAACTAGCTATAGGGCACTGTCCAGGGCCCCAGAAGGGAAACGACCCCGTGGTGGTTGGAAACAGAAGGGCAGATGAGGAAGCTTAATTGTCAGCCCTAAAAGAAGTGACTCTGTTAACTTTTTCCACATGGGGGGGAACAAAAATCAGGAGAATTGGCAGCTCCGGAACCTTCAGGCAACTTATCATCTGAGGAGACAGATACAGAACTCTGGGACCCTACTTAGCCAAGTTTACAATTGCAAAAAGCCCACCTTTATGTCAAAGACTTACACTAGCTCACCCACTTAGACTCAAAGAAGTTGTAGGCACTCTTAAAGGACCGAAGAAAGGACTTATTATTGACTGACTCAAAGAGGAAAGAAATAGCTGAGCAGGTGACTAGAGCTTGTCAAGTCTGTCAATTAGTTAATAGTTACCCATCCAAGCTTCCTGCAGGAAGCACTTACGAGGAACCAGACCAGGACAATTCTGGGAAGTGGACTTTACTCAAATTAAGCCAGCAAGTTATGGACTTAAATATCTCCTAGTCTTTGTAGGTACTTTTTCAGGATAGGTCGAAGCCTTCCCCATGAAGAAAAAAACGGCTCAGATGGTGTTCAAAAAGATCTTAGAAGACATTTTTCCAAGGTCCGGCTTGCCTAAGGTAATAGGGTCTGACAATGGACCGGCATTTGTAGCCCAAGTAATTCAGGGATTCGCCAGGACCCTGGGGATTAATTGGGAGTTACATTGTGCTTATAGACCCCAGAGCTCAGGACAGGTAGAAAGGATGAATAGAACCATCAAAGAGACCTTAACGAAATTAAGCCTGGAGACCGGCATAAAATATTGGACTATGCTCCTATCTTATGCACTGTTTCCTGCAAGAAATAACCTCTATGCCTCTTTGTGTAACGTCACCAATTATAAAATTCTCTATGGTGCCCCTCCTCCAGTAAGGGACCTAACCCCAACTCGAGACTTAATGATTCCTTTCACACACTCTTGCTTGACAGAATTAAAGCCCTTGAACAAACCCAGCACCCAGCGATACCTGTGGAAATAGTTGGCCACTGCTTATCAGCCTGGAGACAAAGAAACCCCACATTGTTGTCAAGTGGGAGACTTAGTCTACGTGAGACGGCATCAGGTGTCATCCCTGGAACCCCGCTGGAAAGGACCATACCAGGTGTTTCTTATAACACCTACAGTGGTGATTGGATGGGATCACTTCCTGGATACATGCCTCACATCTCAAGCCTGTGCCCTGTACAGATTCCGGCTGGAAACTGAAACTGACTGGTAACCCTCTCAAGTTGCGTGTCTGTCATGTGGATAGGGCTATGGATTCTTCCCCTGGCCACCAGCATTCCTAATCCCCATCAGCCTGTTCAGCAACAATGGCAAGTTATAAATCCTACTTGGCAAGTAGTGTGGTCTATTTCACATACAGCCGCCTTATGGACTAGGTGGCCATCTCTCTACCGAGACATTTGTCAGCTTGTTATAGGCCTCTCTGACTGGGATCTCCCTGACATAGAGGACCCCACACATATCCCACTCAAACCCAAACCAGGGCAACATAGACCACCTTACCCCATGAATTATGGATGTCATATCCCCAACTGAGGTGTAAACTAGCCAGTCTTGATTTTTATGTGTGCCCAGCTGATTTCCGAAGTTGCAAACAGGCCCAAACCTGTGGAGGACCCATTGACTTTTATTGTAGATCTTGGGGATGTGAACAAACGGGAGTGCATGGTGGAACCCAAACTCTTGAGACAGTATGATTCAGGTAGGACCAAATGACACCTGGATTGATCCCAAGAAATGTGCCACTAGCCAAGCGGTGTCAAAAACTCGCTGTGGAAAGAATAGTCTATGTTACCCCCTCAAATAACTTTCACTTCCAAAGGAAGGGGATACCTCAGAACAACATGGCCTATGGAAAATACCAGGGGAATGCGATTTTATATTTATGGCCCTGGTTATGACTTTGCTCTCTGGTTCACCATCCAGCTTAAAAAGGAAGAAAAGCCCACAGAAATAGGGCCCAATCCCCTCAAGCCAGGAATTAAACCTCCTAAACCTCCCATGCCTAGATCTACCAGAACCCCTCTACCATCTCATACTTCCTGGTTTCGGTCTTTGCCTACTTTCCCAGTCCAGAATACAGCTGACTCCTCCCCCTGGGAACTAATTAAAGGAACCATTATGGTACTGAACTCCACACAATCAGAACTCCTTGCATTTCAGCCCAGGTATTAGATAGCTCTGTAAATTATTGTGTAATGGTGCAGATACTCCCCAGGGTGCTCTATGATGATGCAGAATAATTTGAAGGTCTACTAGGGGGACTAACAACCTGATTTCACCGGGAGCCAGTGTCTCTTACTCTAGCCATCCTACTGGGGATAGGAGTTACTGCAGGAGTGGGTACGAGAACAGCTGCTATGATCCGTGGGTCACAACAAATGGCCCGATTAGAAACAGCAATAGATCAAGACTTGAAAACGTTAGAGACCTCCATCACAGTTTTGCAGGAATCCTTAACCTCTCTCTCTGAGGTTGTTTTACAGAAAAGGCAAGGATTAGACCTCCTCTTCATGAGGGAGGAGGGCATCTGTGCTTCACTGAGAGAAGAATGCTGTTTTTATGCTGACCATAGTGGAGTTTTAAAGAATCCATGAGTAAACTGAGAAAATGCCTTGAAGAGCACCAGAGAGAAAGGGAGATTCAACAAGGGTGTTTTGAGTCATGGTTTACCCAGTCCTCTTGGTTAACTAAACTTTTATCAGACTTAGCTGGATCCCTGATCATCCTTATGGTGTTACTAAATGTGGGACCTTGTTTGCTAAACTGCATAGTTTCCTTTCTCCAGGTTCAGATTGGGCAGGAAAAAACTCATGGTAATCAGATAAAAATACTATCCACTGGCAGAAATAGAATCTGAGAACCCGCAATAATTATGATTCATTACTTTTAAGATTAAAAGTAGTCAGAAAAAGGAGTGGAAAATGAAAGAATAAAAGAAATTTAAATTGAAACGTAAAGAACCAGGTTTTGTAAAGTTTCCAAGCTGCACTCAGAACCTGAAATTCCTGTGGCAGTTAAGACAATTCCCAGAACTGCCCATTAGATGTGTGTTGAAATCTTCCCTGACCACCTAGTAGCTAAACAACCCCTTCCCAGAAACCCTGCAGCTCAGCACGAATACATCTCAGGGCTTCAACCAACCAGTTTAAATGTATACCCCTTCTCAGGGCTAAAAAATCACCCCCTGCCCGACCTGTTCCCGCCAAAGGATGTGCTAATCTTGTTTTAGAGTTGCTATTTGATTTTCCTGCGGCGTATGATGATTTCCTAAAGGAGGATATTAGGTATGTAAAGTCCCTGCCCTCTCTAAAGAATGTATATAAACTCTGCTCAAGTTGTTCTCGGGGATCTTTTTTCTTTCCTCCTCTGGAGTGAGCTCTGAGCCCCAGATGCTGGACCCCCAATAAACCATTTCTTTTGGCATGAGACAGTTTCTTGTTGGTCTTTTCCTCCAACGTTCGATGACCTTTTCAGTTCCTGACTACCTTCAAGTGAGAATAGCAATCCTTTGAGTCAAATGAGTTCTTCAAAGACCTGAAGAGGCTAGCCCATAGGTGCTTGGGTTTTCTCATGACTCCAAATCACAGTAAGAATATATACCTGACAGTCAGTAGGCCTCAAATTGGAGAAGAAGAGCAGTATTAGCAGCAGGGCTATTTGATCATTCCTGCTTCAAAGGATGGGGTCCAGGCCACCCAACGCCCATATGGACTTCAAATCTTACCTAGATTTCTGTTTTCATACTTATATTTCACTGCATATTCATGTAAATATCACAGGTTTCCAATACCATTATTTATTCTGCAAAATGATTCCTAATCGAAATCGAACCTGTTATTAACCTTAACCATACACTCTTCCCTCAATCTAACTTTACAAAAGAACAGGGAAATTGTTGATCTTACAATACAGGAATGTAGGCGATCTTCCACCTGCTGAGAACCTCAAAGTTCCATGCAGAAATCATCCCTGAAGAAGATGTAGGCACCTATGAAGCATGTGAGAGAGCAAAAGTCAACTTCAATGTCAAACAACCTGGTCAGGATGAAGGAATGTGACTGAATCAGCCTCTCTCTTCTTAATGTAGATTAAATGGACCAAACCAGGCCCAGGCCTGTGTGGAGAGCTGTTCCTGGGTGCCTGTGGTTGATATACCATTCTAACTTGTGTAAGTGTCACAGGAAGTAGGGGCAGACTCCATCTCATGGGACCCTTGGAAGCAACTGTTAGTACAAAGTGGTTGCCAAGGCAGTGACCTCATTCATTTCCTGAAGGAAGTCACCTACCACACTTCCTTGGTGATTGACTGCCAGGCACCCAGAGAAGTCCCAGTCCCAGTCCCAGTGGTCTCAATTGTTTGGATTTATCAAGGACAGAGTCAGTCTTTCTTGGTACCTACTTAAGTGATGATGGCCAAATGCCAGGAGAGGTCTGAATAGAAGCCTTTTCTGAGAAAGCAGGTAGTGGCTCAACCATGGCTCCTGACAACTTCAAAGAGTTGGCAAAGAAGACCAGATCTGAGACAGAACAGACCACTTCGGGGAACATAGTATGGCCCACCAGTCAGAGGACACTGAGGATAGTCACAGACATACTTGGGGGAAGGAGGTGCTGTTGTGGGTGTCCCTATGAGTTTGTTGTTTAGTCTCATGTTCTGAGAATAAGTCGGTTTGTTTGTTTGGAGTGGAATGTTTCTAGAAATTTGTTTGACAACATGAGTGTTTCTATGTCTGTGTATCCCACTGTATACATGGTTATAGACATTTGAAAAGAGAATGCATCAATGGTTGTGTCCTGTCTGGTAGAAAGCTTCCCAGCATTCATCCTGCCCAATTTAAGAATGGAGAGTGGCTTACCTTATGGATGGGCAACACCTACTACCTTCCTAAGTTTCTCTCTTCTGCTTGAATACGGGCCACTCTCCAGAATAGCCTCATGGTTTTGTTTCCAAGATATGCACCACCTCCAAGCTCTCTGACATGGGCATGTACTTAATAGCTGAAGGGAATGGGAGCATCTCAAAAACTCAGAATTCTGTGTGACCAGTAAAGTCTCAGTGGAGAAACACTGCTTTGGGCTTTTTGCTTACCTATTGTTCTGTTGTCCTGAATGTCAGGAAGGTCTTTGCCTCAGGCCACCCCTTTGTGAAGCCTGAAGAAAACAGTTTACAAATGGAAATGAATGGGCATCACCTGTGACTCTTTGCTTAATTGCTTTGGAAAGGGATGTGGCTGAATCAGCCTCTTGGCCCTTTGTGAGGCAGTGGCTTAGATTGTCAGCATCTGATGCATCTAAAGAAAGTTTCCAAGTGTGCATTCATAACCAAAATGGCCAAAAGAGCAGTCTTTGTGGATGAAGTGTCTCGCCATCTTTTGTAACCTTCCTGACCTCCATCAAGTGAAAATAGGAATTCTTTGGGTCAAATGAGTTCTTCAAAGCCCTCTAGAGGCTAGCCGATAGGTGCTTGAGTTTTCTCATGACACAAATTCTCATGAAGAATCTATACCAGACAGTCAGTAGGCCTCAAATTGGAGAAGCGGAGCAGTTATAGAGCAGGACTAATTGATCACTCTTTGTTCACAGGAAGGGTGTCCAGGCCAAGCTGACTTTAGGCAAATGAGGCGCAAGTGTGCTTATTTTGGACAGTGTCTTGGGCTGCACCCCTCATGGAAACCTCCAGCCAGAAGTTATGATGAGTGTATATGTGGAAGAAGATGAGGGCCATGTGGGAGTGTTTTGGTTTTAATTGTGGTCAGCTGTGTGGTGGTTGGTAAAGATGCCTGGGTCCACCTGAGCTTGAACTATGGTGTGATTTCCCATAGAGACTGAGTAATGGAACTGACCTCAGAGAAGTATTGCCATGAATTGTGTTGGGATTTTAGGTGGCCATGCATGAGATTCACCCTTGAAAACTGAGATATAGAAAAGGGTGGCTTTCCAAAGTGTACTGTCAAACTCAGCCTGGATATCACATGACTTTATTCTGAAAGATTGGCCGCCATAGTTGAGAGTCAAAACATACATGGACCTTACATTGGAGACCTCAATGGGCCTGGCTTCATGTGTCCTTTGGGCCACTCTTTGGGAAGCCTTGCCTCTGAGAGTTCACTAGAGCTTTCCTTGAAATGTGCTTCTTCAAAATTTAATGGTTCCTGAATGAATTTAAACCCACAGTTTCCCCAAATTCATCCTTGAAAAATGGCTAGATAAATACCATGAAATTTTTGAAATTCCCATGACCAGGTGGCCCTGGAGAATCTTTGGATGTCCTGTTGCTGATCATGAGGGTAGCAGACAGTGCCTTGACGACTGGGTTTCATGAAAAAGGTGTATAACACAGATACCAGTATGTTGGAGGCTGCTGAGTAGTGGGCCCAGAGCTGTGATGTGCAGGTGTGTGATAAAGCATCTCTTGTCAAGCCATGTGGATCTGTCATTGACTTCCAAATGGCTTGTGGCTGACATGGTGCAGACAGAAATCACGTATATGTCTGAATCCTCTCCATAAAAGGCATCTTGTTATATGGAGATGTTTCAGGGCAATGTTCAGAATCAGGTTGCTATGGTTAAGGGGACAAGCTATGTGGAATAGAAGCCTGGTTGGTGCATTCTCCTGCAGACCCTGACCCACCACACGTGACAGGACTCCCTCCAGCACTGTGTCCCAGTTGAACTCCTTGTATTTCGTGAAGCAAATACCAAACTCCCAGTGCAGCAGCAAGAAACACCATGAAAAGTGGAGGATGACCAAATGGCTTCACAGTCCACATGCGGAGACACTTAGCTTTCAGTGGCCACAGTTTACCTACAAAGAGAGAAGTCAGCACTGCTGCCTCATGTTATTTGGAAAATAAGAAACAATGTCCTCCAGGTCACATAGATGCAGACTCAGCTTTAATGGTCTCCATAGAATGGAAGCTAAAGCTCCTGACAACAACATATATGTCAAGTGCCCATCCTCAGAGGCAGTTTCTCAAGTAGTCTTTAGGCAGGCAGAGCTCCATGTTGGTGGAGTGTTTACCTTTTAGACCAGGACGCAAGAAAAGACCACTGACTCCAATTAAAATCAAATTAAAGCAAACTTATTATTTCCACCACCCGGGCTGTGTCTCCCTCCCAAAACCGCGGGAACAAGAGAGCAACCCCACCTTTCCTACAGAATGGCTTTATAGCGCAGAATGTTACAGAAAAGGGTGGTTACAGATAACAGAACTCTGACAAGCATCACACTAAGGATAGTTTACATTTTTTTTTTTTTGCTGGCCCCGACATCAGAATTTATGAGAACCATTAGAGCCTCAGAGAGTGTCGTCTGGCCAGGGAAGGCCAATATTTATGAGGTGTAAATAAAGTTTCAGAGAGGGCTGTTATCTGGTCAGAGAGCCATGCATGGGTGAGTTCAAGGCATGGGCAGGCATTCAAAGCAGGTTCAGAATTTGCTGTAATTTATAGTTAAGCCAAAATTATCTTTTCATGGCTTTGTGTCAAGATGGCTCCAATTTAAATAAAATATCAGGTTGGGTCTATCATTCCCCCATTTTCTAATGTGTCCCTTTCAAATCTTTGATAGGATAGGGGACGAGCACTGAGGGAAATTTAATTCCTCAGGTAACAGTCTCCCCATTTTTTGAACTCACCCAAAACCGGTCTCCCTGATTTTACTGACTTAATTAATTACTTATATTGATAGTCTATTTATTTTTGGCTCCATTGTAGTAAGAAGCGAGGCGTCACTCATTTTGACTTCTTATGAGCTGAGAGAGGGTGACGTGAGGGGGTACGGTCTGAGAGACATGAGTTGCCTTTTCGAAGTCAGTTCAGTTTGAAGTCTGGTTGGGGAAGTACAGGTTGTAAAGTCATCTGGGGATGGGTTCTTCTATGAGAGAAACAAAATACATGAGTACTGAATAAATGTTGCAGCAGCTGGAACATGTCACTGTATAGAAGTTCCCTCACCAGTCTTAAATATCCCCAGTTATCAGGACTGTCAACTTAATATTTAACATTTAGGGTTACAGTTGTCCCTCCCCATAAAATACAGTGTTATAATTTAATACCATCTGATCCTGCAAAATTCTTTTACTAGTATGACCTCTGTGTCTAATAGAGAAACCCTTAATTCTGTTACTCAAGGCTGGATAATTGTACTAGCAAACTCCAATATTACCTGTGTAGGTTAGGAATATCTGTAGGCCTTAAACTAAAAACTTCTGCCTCTGGCAGCTCCTCTTGATAGTCTCTTTTTATAGTTATCAGGCATTCCTCTCGGAGAACCCTTCTTTGTAGCCTCCAGTCTTATTTATTTTGGGAGGCTAACATAAAGTGTATACCTTAAAATATTATTATTACTGTTATTATTTAAAATGCCCAGGAATGGCTGTATTTTGCGTTTAACTGTCTTTCCTAAATGTTTAAGATGAAGCAGTCAAACTGACTTTTGTTTCTATCTATTATGAACAGTCAGCTGAGCTTTTACGGGAGTCATTCCTGGGGAAACTTGAGAGCAGCATCTCAGTTCTGCTAGTGCCATTTTCGCTAGGTGTGTCCAGGTCTTGCTTGACCCTGTGGCTTCCCTCGGAAGCATCAGGGATGTCTCCCTTCTCTGATGATGTCTTCTTCATAGAAAATGCACTGATTGGCTTTCTGTTCTCCAGTGGCTCAGAGTTGCAAAGCTCTTTAGGGAAGTCCCCTGTTCCCTGGATACGGACTGACTCAGAGGGCAAGAATCAAATATTGGTTTTCTTGGCCATTTTCATTTAACTTTAATTTTAAATCCTAATTTTAAACATCCAGCAAATAAATTTTAGCAGCCTTATATTAAGAGTACTGGGCTTTAATGTCTGTAATTTAAAATTATTTATCTTTTAATTAATTGGGATCTGTATTTTTCTGTCTGTCTTTTGGTGATGACTTGTTATCATTAATTAACCCATGTTGTGTTCTTAAAGCAACACTTCTGTAAAACACTAACAGGGAATCTTTAGATCACTTATAAGGAAATTACAAAATAAAATTAACTAGAGTAAATAAACTTAGTTCGTGTAATATCTACCCTGAATTTTTAGGCTGAGTTATTTATTATATTTCTTGTTTGAGATCCTAATAATCTTGATATGAAAAAAAAAGAACTTTTGAATGTAACTTTAAATGAAATAACATCTGACCCACTGCTTTCGTAGTCATTCTCACATGTAGTAAGTTGGGACACAGAGCCTTATCTCAAGTAAGTCAGGGCTCTTTATAAATCTTAAGTGTTTTAGTTCTAAAGATGATCTTTGTTTTTAAATATCAGTTTTAAAAGTTAACATTAATTGTTTGAGGTCACATGAACATTAGTTAACACCATATAATATAACATTTAAAACATGAATAAAATAAACGCTGAAAGTTTTATCCTTTTCATAGCTAAGGCTCTCATTAACATAAAAATACATTCAAATTGTTCCCCAATGTAAAAAGTAACATAAAAGTTTACATATCTTATTGATAAAAGGTAAATAAATGCCCAATATATTTTTTTTTTACCATACAACTTCAGAACACCAGCTTCACATAATGCTCTTTTAAAGTTTCTACCTTAGAGACTTGTATTCCTGGAAGATATGAGCACATTAATAGCATCATAATTGCATTGATGTTTCTACATTAACCAAGTTTAGCTTTTAAAGAAATGGCAGTACAGTGCTCTAAAATAACAGATCATATTTAATAAGTTGTTTAATATTTATGGTTGCTTGCTCTAGAAAAATAAAACTTAATAAACACAATGTTATTGGTAAACGTATGTTTTAAGAAATTTTTGTGTCTTTTACACATGACTGATTTTTACAATCTTATACAGACTTTAGAACAAACTTATACAGACCTTAGTAAATCAATAACATATCTAACAAGAATACTCATGAATGAGTAATCAAATATCAAATTTAATTTATTTATTTATCAAAATATTAGACAAAAGTATTGAACAGTGTAGACCATTTTTTTGTTGAAGGAAAAGTCCTAGAACCAAGGCATATTAGACCTTTTGTCGACATTAATATTTTATTAGATTTTTGAACACCTAGAAAAACATGTAAGCTTAAATTTAAAGACATTTATTTTTATCTGTTTATCCAATTTAAAGTGAACCATTTAAATCACATAAATTAAAGATCTTTGGATCCACTTTTTAAAATTTGTTTTTGTGAGTGCTCCTTTTTTTATGAGCGCTCCTTATGTATGTTAATTTGTATATAATATACATGATATACGGACATATGTATATATACACATACAACACATAAAAAGAGTGTGCACACATAATTATAGTAAAGGCCTTGTAGCTTTTCGCAGGTGAAATCTCCATTGCAATGTTTCAAAAACTCCACTGTTGGTCAAAGATAGAACTGATCAGAAAAACATTAACCTAGGTCTGTAGGATCAAAATCATGAGTTAAAAACAATACAGAATCTAAGGAAAAAAATAAGAGTCCTAGAAAAAGTGACTGGGCAGTTATTAGTAAATACCATACAATGTAATTTTTTCTCCCCCCCCCTTAGGCCTCAGATCAGTCTCCTACTGAGCTAGTAGGCTTCTTTCATTTGCATTTCAACATAAGGCCTGGCTGAGGTCTGGAAGGAGCAGGGAAAAACTGCTATTCTGAGCAGACACCTCAGGCCTAAGGCATTTTAACCATAATTTTCAGGTTTGGATGTTGAAAATTATGGTACAATTTTAAGTTACAATTCACAAAATTTTATATCTTTACATCTTGTTCTGTCAACAGATACCATACTATGATTTACTATCCTTTTCCAAATTAATGCACTGGTACACACTGTGATATTTTCCCAGTCTACCCAATTCAAAACTGGTGAAAAATAAGACTGAATGTTTGGGAAGTTACTTGCCAACTTGGAAATAGAGTTCTTTAGTTTTCCATGCTAAGTATTTAAGTTCTCTTGCATGAATTATCTAAAATCATAAACTAAACAATTATATGAACCAGACTTTTAACTGCAAGATTGTACAATGCTTCAAAAACCCATTCAGATACCAGATTGTTACAATAAAACGTCATCATTTAGACACACATTGAGCTAAGATCATTCCCAAGAAACAATTTATAATATAAACACATTATTGCACATGTCTTTAAGGGCCAGAAACAAAGACACAAGACAGACAGAAAGGAGCTCCAGACTATGGCTGACAGAAGCCTTTAAAACATAACAGATAAGAGAAAAATCTCCTACACCTGTAGCACGATAGATGTCCCCACAAGGGGAACAGATGTTTTCAAAGAGGAGCAACCTGAAATGTGAAATCAAGGGTCTCCATGGTGACTTTACTGCATTTAGTGTCCCCTTTTTCTTATTCTCTTTTTTAATAAGACAGAGGTGGCATAATTCTTAAAGTGCAGGGATGGAAGGAGGGAATTCTCTGAAGCAACAGGGCTTTGGTAGCTGCTGGGAGTCCTTCAGTCCCTCCTTTTACTTACAGGATTAGCTCCTCTGGTTCAGTTCCACCCCGAGCACGCTCCGTCTCCTAATATTTCAGTAGTCAGCTCTCAAAAATTCCCGGGGTCCGGGGGAGGGTATCAAAATTTGTAACTTAAATTTTGGTTCCTGATGTTGAAGCCAATTAATACCAATTTAATAATGAGGACAGCGTTTGAGAAAAATAAAAAGGGAGGTTTACTGCTTTGCTAACAAAGGAGAAACACAGGGGATTCTGCCGAAAGGTTGTGACTCTCTTGATCTGGAGGGACAAGAGGTTTTAAAGGAGTTTCACTTTTTCACCTAAGAGATACTCAGTTCTTAGGTCACCAGCAGGCATTGCCCTCTGCAGTGGGTGTGCTCCAGGCAACCAGCTAGGGGCTTCTCTCATCCTGCTTGACAAAGGGGGGGAAAGTTCATCACAGTTCCTTAAAACACAGTCCAAAGGGGTGTCAGGCTTACTTGCTTTATTACCCATTTTCACGTCCAATATCATTATGTTTTTACCAGAGAAATCACACAACAAAACGCACAAAAACTAACAAACCAAAAACATACAGAACACAGAAAAAAACACAAAGAAACAGAAAACCGGTGAAGAAACAGAAAAACAGAGGAGCAATACAACATCTTGCTAAAGCTCCGGGGAAGGAGCTCCTGCGTGCCCGTTGGCACCTCTCTACCCTTTCAGAGGAATTCCCTACAGAACAGAACAGAGGACAGAATGATTCTTGTTACTGTCCCGGACAGGAGTATATGTGAGCCTCCCCATGCCACCTCTCTGTCATCAGAAGAGATGTCCCTTTACCGGATATCAGATGTTATAAAGATACCACTTACCTATGGAGGCCTCCTCCACCAGGTGCTTGCTAATAGTTATAGTGCGATGGTTCACTGCAGTGCTCCCCGGACTGAAGGCTCACTCCAAGGCCTTTGAACTTGGCTCTCCAGCCCGGAGCCTTGGAGGAAAGGCCAGCTTCAGAATTTCCAGGAGTCTGGTCTTGTGATCTGGTCGGGTCATCTCACTGGGGAACTATAAAATATTAGACCAGGATGCAAGAAAAGACCACTGACTCCAATTAAAATCAAATTAAAGCAAGCTTATTATTTCGTCCGGGTGGGCTGCCTCTCCCTCTCAAACAGCGGAAACAAGACAGCATCCCCACATTTCCTACAGCCCAGCTTTATACCCCAGAAAGTTACACAAAAGGGGAGTTACAGAAAACAGAACTTTGACAAGCATCACACTAATTATAGGTTACATTTTTTATTTGCTGGCCCCAGCATCAAAAATTATGAGGACCATTAGAGCCTAGAGAGGGTCTTTGGCCAGGGAAGGCCAATATTTATGAGGTGTCACTAAAGTTTCAGAGAGGGCTGCAATCTGGTCAGAAAGCCAGATATGGGTGAGTTCAAGGCATGGGCGGGAATTCCAAGTAGGTTTGGAATTTGCACTAATTTATAGTAAAGAAAAAATTATCTTCTCATGGCTGTGTGGCAAGATGACTCCCAATTTTATTGAAAGATCAGGTTGGGAGATCAACCCTGTCCTTTACTTTTGGAAACTCCTCTACCACATGCATGTTTGTGAACTCCTGAGCATTTTCTATCCCAGATATGTATTCACAGATATTTTAACTCTACTCCTCTAATTGTGTCTTACTTGGGGCGAAGGTAATGTCAAGGCATTGTTCTGGATGAGAGTGGGAAGATTATTGTATACCATATATATGCATACTCATTGGATTCATTTTTCAATTTTCCATTCAAAATACTATATCCCTCACAATAACCCATACTCTACGAGACTCTAAAAACTAATACTAATATGATGGAGAAAAATAACCGAAACAAAATTGAAATACAAGCAGTTCAGAGGAGACATGGTGTATATTGGACTTGCCTTTTGCAAGATAAATGGTAGGTGTTATTAATCTAGTCAGTTTTTAATTGAAATAGTTCTCCATGTGTTTTTAAAGTTAAAAAATATGTGTATTCCGGTCTCCCTTTCTCTGTAGCCTATTCAGCACATGTATTTTTATATGCACATATAGAATCCTACGTGATATCACAAGTAAATTTTTGTGAGGTGCCTGACTTGGCAGTTACAAATTGTGAGAAGAGATTACTCTTCCTAAAAGCTGTTGGAACTGAAATTTCAAGCTATAGGTGAGCTTCCTAGTAGAACAACATTATACATAAATCCATGTTCAGTGAAATGAATGTTTTTGGATCTGTGGATGATATATATTTCATGGTGAATTTTGTTTGGCATATGAATTGGTATGTTTATTGTCTGTGGTTGTTTGTGTGTGTGTGTGTGTGTGTGTGTGTGTGTGTGTGTGTTTGTGTGTGTGTGTATATATATACACACACACACACTCTCCAGAATTTTCATAATATGAAATGTATGTGTCTTATATACACTCCCTAAATTCATTCATGTTCATGTATGTGGATTAATAATCAACTTTTCACAACATTATTCTCAGAAATATTCATTCACCTGAAATATATATTTGTTTCCTAGTACTGAAAACTAACTTCAGTGAAAGGTACATACAAATCCTAATATTTCTACAGTTACTGACCCAGTTTAACATCAATGCAAGTAGATTCCTATGGGACATGATGCATCTTTTGATGTTCATTTTTATTCAACAGTGGTACCTTACTATTTTTCAGTTTTTGCACATCATAGGATACATATTTCATCCACTAGTTAGCAAAATTATAGGCATTTGTTTCACTTTCAATCACTTTCTTTTCCAGAACACATGTATTTCTCTATGTTTCTTGACTGGTCTTTTAATGAGACTTCTTTCCAAATACATTATAATCGATTTCCATAATCATTTTGAAACAAATCTCACACACCCTTCATGATAAACCAAAACCCTAAGATGACCATTAGATATATAACTGGTTGGAATGAATGATTGTATATCAATATAACATTTCTGATATATTTTCAGATATCTATTCAATCCATTATTTAAAGTGGATCCAGTTATATTGTTTATTCACAGAATGGTGTATTCTTGCATTATCTCTATATTCATAGAGACAGGGTACGCCTATTTGTACCCCCATACTAATTAATACGTCTTCAAAATATTGCTCCCTGAAATGGTGGAAGAAATACTCGCGTCACCAGATCTGCATATACATTTTATCACAGAAATATTCTGGACACAAAAAGCAAAGGTCACATGTACAATTGTATCAAAGCCTAAATGGGAAGTGAACATGGATTACTAAAATCATCCATGTCCATGTTACCTAATGTTCTCAAATGTCAATTCTATTTGTGACTACATATTTGTTTCCTCTTAAGATTATAAATTCAAGCTCCAGCCTGTTGTAAATGTGTAATCCTATCACTCACTTTATACTTTACTTGATTTCCTAATGTCTTTATTGATATGTGCTTTCATACATGTTTCCCCCAGTTCATCATTGCGACTGACTCTTCACATGTGCTGACATTCACCTTCACTCTCTACCCGAAACCCTGTTGTTAAGAACTTTTGGTCCAAATCCTATACTCACTCTTCTTCTTAGCCTACCTAATACCTTCCAAATCCTATCGACTATTGCTTTTTGACTGGATGTTCTGTTCAACATTCAATCATCCAAGTTACAAGGTCCTATGCCATTGTATATTGATTTATCTGAGACAACTGTGCAGGACATAATTCAAAGGTAAGTATCCCACTCAAGGGCCCAATGCCCTTCTGGGCTTCAAATCTTACCAAATTTCTGCTTTCATACTTATATTTCACCTATATACTCTTGTAAATATCGCAGGTTGCCAATACCATTATTCATCCCGCAGAATGATTCCTAACCAAAATCGATGCTATTATTGAACCTAACCATACACTCTTCCCTTAATATAACTTACAGAAGAGCAGGGACAGAGTTCGTCTTACAATATAGTAATGTAGCTGATCTTTCACCGGCTGAGAAACTCAACGATCCATGAAGAAATGATCCTTAGAGAAGATGTAGGCAGCTATGTAGGACCTGAGAGAGCAATAGTCATCTTCCACAACAAACAACCAGGTCAGGATGAATTGATGTGTCTGAATCAGTCTCTCTCTTCTTATTGTAGAGAAGATGGACCAAACAAGGCCTGTTGTCGCGACCCCTTGCCCGCAAGTAAGACGCAACTCAGGAATCTTCTTTCAGCAGTTTATTCAGGCCCTTGATATTTCTTCTAATTCCCCGTCGGATGCCCCTCCCAGCCTTAATAAAGCATCCCAAGCCCCAATGCGAAGCTGCCAAGTGGAACTTTCTCACAGGGTGCTGAGAAACCATGCACCAACTCTCCCAAACAAGGAGTTGTTTTTTACAGACCACAGTGGAGCCAGTGCCATCTTGCAATGGCGACCATAATCTGCAGAAACGGCTCACCACAGTTCCCCCCTTCTGTTTTCTGAAAACAATACAGGCGAGAGTAGAGGTCCTATCCCACTGTGCAGAAGTGGCTGCATAGTATGGCTCAGTCCTAAGGAGGGCCCTTCCCCAGATCTGAAGCCATATCAGCCGACGCCTTTTTTCGTGGGGCGGGGCGTGGACATCAAACCCGCATGCAATAGGACATGCTCTCCTTGAGGTCCACTTCAAAGATCACTCAAGTGCAGTGCCTTGCCTCGCATCATATATCGTTACGAAGGTGGACGAAGGGGGACAGCTAAGGCTGAACTGTGGCTGTACACAACGACAAACGAGTTGACAGCACCCCGAAAGAAAGGCACGGACTTTAAGGCGATAGAGAAGCATTAGTGTGGAAACCCACCTGCGTGCAATGGCAGCAAGACCGGCAGAGTGCAAGGGCTTTCCAACACTAAGAGAATAACGAGGAAAGACATGCTGATCCCTGTGTAATGTTATAATAACTTGGGGTGCAATGGCCATGTCAAAGATTTACTGTTTAAGATGCGCAAGCCAAACTTGAGGTGAATTGCCATTTTCTAAAGCTGCAAGAGCTTGGATGATCATAGCCTTATCGTGAGCATTGCGGGCCTTGAGGCAACAGAGAAACCACAAACAGAGAAACATACCGAAGCAACACATTGCACCAAAAATGCCTACCCCCACCCACTCTTTAAAAAAAGAAAAGGCAGAAGATATCCAATCGGTGAATTGACCCAAAGTCACGGTTTCAACACGGGTGCTATTCAAGACAGCTATCTGGGTTAGTTGAGACTGGATCATGTCTTCCGCTTCCATGGACCAATTTCCAGCCAAATATTCGCCAATGGTGCGGGAAGCATTCCTGGAATCATTAAATCTGACAGAGGTTATGCATAAATGTGCACGTTGGTCAACACAACCCAAAAGCACTAAGTCAGCCAATTCTTCTACCTGAGCTTGGAGTAAATCTATTCTTTGGTTGGCAGATAAAATCCCTGACAAAATATGTTGATTAATTGTATTTTGGGATTCAAGTATGGTGGAAGTTTGTTGGACAACTTGATTAATAGTGGCAACAGTTTGCACTTGATTGGCCATAGCCACTCCGGCCGTAACCGCTGCAGCAGCAGATACCGCCACGGCTGTCACTATAGCCGCTGTGATTCCAAAGTCTCTGCGGACTCTAAGTAGCTCAACAATAGGGAATTTATCAGGATCCGCAGTGACCGGGATTGGGACAAAAGTTGGAATCTTCATAAACACTGCTACAGTCCAGGAACCATTCCAACACTCAGATAAGAGACAGGTAGTATGAGAACAATCCAGCATCCCCGATGAGGTGGCCTTAGCCAAAAGGAATAAGAAGGGGGATTGGACACAGACCATTGCAGGAGGCAATGTGGCATTATACAACAGAGAGTTGAATGAAACAGATGTAAGTCTATTACCTTGTTCACTTTCCCTAACAGTACCAGAAATATTAGCCAGCCAAATTTTGGCTCCTACCAACTGAGCCAGTGTAGAAATATCGGCTGAAGCCCCCTTTTCATTGGAAATCAGCCATTAAAACCAGGACCAACCTACTCCTGTAGAGGAGCTGGCACTATTGTTAAAGTTATAAACATACCTATCAAGAGAGGGGGAAAGGGAGAAAACTTTAGCAACTTGATGTTTCTCCCAAGAATGATCCTGACAAGGCGTAAATATTGGGGGGAAACCAAGATTAGGGGAACAGTAAGGAGAGGCCTTGAAATGAGTGGCATTATAAATACTACTAGAAAAAGGAGGCACTGGGATTAGTACCTCGGAGATAATAGCAAAGGTAGTTATGTTAAGAGCAGAGCTGCTGTTTGCAGGGGTCTCTGAGCCTGATTGATTCCCCGAAGCTACCTTGCTCAATACAGCACTGATAATGCTTCCTGAGACCTGATTGGACCGCAATGGGTCCTCCCAGTTAGTCAAATTTTTGGTCTTAAGGCTAATGCAATTAGCGTTTCTAAGGCTGAAACAAAAAACTCCTGTGAGATTAACTTGAGATTGATTAAAAATTCTCTCCATGTCCCCTCTAGGAGAGGCACAGGGAGCAGACATCTCACATGAGGTAGAAAAAAGAGTGGGGAGGACACTAGAATTACCATGAACCGGCATCGGCATTGGCCATGCCCGTACCACTGCCACCAGGACCGCATTGGTGTCGCCTGTGCCATCGGCACCAGCACCAGAGCCAGAGCACTTAGTAGAATGAAGATCCTCATCACAGGATTGTTGTGGTATCTCTTGTTGCTGGTCAGTTGATGTCAAGACTCTTCTTGTCAAGCGTTCAAGGACCCACAATGGTTCCGTACGATCCTGGGGAAAAACAACAAAGTCCGAGAAAGGTTCTGTGGGGCCTTGCATGATTTTTGTTAAATTGCCAGACACTTCTCCTCTATTTGGGAGTGATTTCCATGCACGGATACAAATGTTATTGATCTGTTCATATACATCAGGGGGGTATCCTGTTTGTTGATTATCAAATCTGCCTTGTCCCAAAAGCATTTCCTTGTCCCAATGGGGGTGTCCCGCTGCATAGTTTTGGGCAGCCTGCTCTACAGCGCCCTCTAGCACAAAGGCTCTCCAGTCCAAATATTTGCCTGGAGAAACACAAGCCTGAACAAGGCTAGCCCAATCAGAGGGAGTCATACAGTATCTAGACAGACTCTCCACCTGAGTTAATGTGAAGGCGGCATCCACCCCATAAGTGCGCACAGACTCTGCCAGGGTCTTCACAAATTTGAAATCTAAAGGCTCATGGAATCTTCCCCTATTGTCACCCTGGAAAACTGGAAAAGCAAGACCCATCTCAGCGTTAACAGCCCTCCATGCTTGGGCATGGAAAGCTCTCCTCGAAACACCCTCAACGTACGGCGGCTGGTCCGGAGGATCATTTTTCTTGAGCTCCTGTTTATTTTTGTTCCCTTCTCCCATAGTTAAACTCCCTAGCTGCCGAGACAGTCTCCCGAGCTCCTCCTTCTCATCCTCCTCCTCTTCTGACCCACTTTTGCATGGGAGTGTGCGCAGTGTACTGAGATATGGATACAAGCGTTTCCTCCCCCGTTTCTCGCTCTGCACATTCCCTTCCTCCTGAAATATTTCAATCCGTGCCAGAGACAATTGCCTACTCCCCTGTTTCTCGCTCTGCACATTCCCTTCCTCCTGAAATATTTCACTCCGTGCCAGAGACAATCACCTCCTCCCCTGTTTCTCGCTCCGCACACTGCCATCCTCCTGAAATACGTCACTGCCTGCCGGAGATAATTGTTTCCTCCCCTGTTTCTCGCTCCGCACACTCCCACCCTCCTGAAATACCTCACTGCCTGCCATTTCTGATCTTTCTTCATGTAATTGCTCTAAAACTTCTTGTCCTTTAGTAAGTGCTTCCTGACATCTGCCATCTGCGAGGCAACTACGGATCATCTTCCAAAGGGGTATCACCCCACCCTCTAATATGCCCTGCTCAGAAGCAAAGTCAAGATCTGTGCCTAACTTATCCCAGCTAGGTATAGTGAGGCTGCCAGAAAATGCGAACCACGGGGCAACAATATCTGTCTTCTGTAAAAATCTCTGTAAAGTACTACGTTTCACTTTTAGGCCCTTGGAACGTAACAGGTTATCTAGGGCCAGGAGAAGCGGACTTGAAGATACGGCACCCATGACACAACAAAAGGCACACAACAAACAAAAGTGAAAGTAAGAGCGAAAGTACACAGTGCAGCTGCAATAAGATTTAATGCTCTCTCTGGCTTTACAGAGGAGCTGCCGCTTTGATAGCGGGTCCTAATTACCTAGGACTAATCTCCGCTTTGACCGCGGGTCCCAATTAATCTGGGACTAATCTCCGCTTTGACCGCGGGTCCCAATTAATCTGGGACTAATCTCCACTTTGACTGCGAGTCCCACTTACCTAGGACTGATCTCCGCTTTGATAGCGTGTCCTACTTATCTAGGACTGATCTCCGCTTTGACCGTGGGTCCTACTTACCTGGGACTAATTGGTGCACCACCCCTGACTGCTGAAAGTTCTGGTTCCCGGGTTTTCAGCACCACTTGTCGCGACCCCTTGCCCGCAAGGAAGACGCAACTCAGGAATCTTCTTTCAGCAGTTTATTCAGGCCCTTGATATTTCTTCTAATTCCCCGTCGGATGCCCCTCCCAGCCTTAATAAAGCATCCCAAGCCCCAATGCGAAGCTGCCACGTGGAACTTTCTCACAGGGTGCTGAGAAACCATGCACCAACTCTCCCAAACACGGAGTTGTTTATTACAGACCACAGTGGAGCCAGCGCCATCTTGCAATGGCGACCATAGTCTGCAGAAACGGCTCACCACAGCCTGTGTGGAGAGCAGTTCCCGGGTGCCTATGATCGATATACAATTCTAACTTCTGAATGTGTCACAGGATGTAGGGGTAACCTCCATCTCATGGGAACCTTCGAAGCATCTGTTAGAACAAAGTGGTTACCAAGGCAGTGACCTCATTCAGTTCCTGAAGGAATTGACCCACCTCACTTCTTTGTTGATGCAATTTGCTGAACTCGGGATCCAGGAAGCCAAGCACCCAGAGCCAGTCCCAGTTCCAGTCCCATTGGGTTCACTTGTTTGGATTTACCAAAGACAGAGTCAGTCTTTCTTGGTAAATACTGATCTGTGGATGGTTAAATGCCAGGAAAGCTCTGAAGAGGGGCCTTCCTGAGAAAGCAGGTAGTGACTCCCTGATGGCTCCTGACAACTTTACAGAGTTGGTAATGAAGACCAGATCTGAGACAGGACAGGCCATTTCGTGGGAACATAGTATGGCCAATCAGTCTGAGGACACTCTGGATAGTCACAGACCTACTTGGGTAAAGGAGGTGCCTTTGTGGGTGTGCATGTGAGTTTGGTTTTGTCTCATGTTATGAGAATAGGTAGGAAAGGCAGTTTGTTTGGTTTGGAGTGGAATGTTTTTAATAAGTCATTTGACATGGCGAGTGTTTCTTTGTTTGTGTATCCCACTGTATCCGTGGTTATAGACCTTTGAAAAGCGAATGCATCAATGGTTGTGTCCTGTCTAATATAAAGTGTCCCAGCGTTCATCCTGCCCAATTTAAGAATGGAGAGTGGCTTGCCTATGGATGGGCAATACCTACTATCTTTCTAAGTTCTTGTTTCTTCGTGAATTCTGGCCACTCTCCTGAATAGGCTCATGGTTTTGTGTCCAACATATGTACCACCACAAGGCTCTGTGACATGGCCATGTACTGATAGCTGAAGGGAATGGGAGAATCTCAGAAAACTCAGATAGCAGTGTGACCAGGAAAGTCTTAGTGGAGAAACCCTGCTTTGGGCCTTTTGCTTACTTATGTTTCTATTACCCTGAATGTCAAGAAGGTCTTTACCTCAGGCCACCCCTTTGTGAAGCCTTAAGAAAACTGTTTTCATATGGAAATGAATGGGCATCACCTGTGGCTCTTTGCTTAATTGCTTTGGAATGGGATGTGCTTGAATCAGCCTCTTGTCCTTGTGTGAGGTTGTGGCTTAAATTCTCAGCACCTGATAGATCTAAATAAAAATCCCATGTGCTTCCAAACCAAAATGGCCAAAAGAGCAGTCATTGTGGATAAATTTTTTTGCCTTCTTAGGTTGGGTTCCTGACCTACATCAAGTGAGAACAGGGATCCTTTGGGTCAAATGCGTTCTTCAAATCCCTGCAGAGGCTATCCCATAGGTGCTTGGGTTTTCTCATGACTCCAAATCACATAAAGAATCTATACCTGACAGCTAGTAGGCCTCAAATTGGAAAAGCGGAACACTTTACCAGCAGGAATATTTGATCACTCCCGGTTCAAAGGAAGAGTACCCAGGCCACCATGATTTTAGTCAAATGAGGGGCAAGTGAGCTTATTTTGGACACTTTCTTGGCCTTGCCTCTCATAGAAACCTCCAGCCACAGGGTATGATGAGTGTCTATATGGAAGTAGATGAGTGTCATGTGGGAGTGTTTTGGATTTAAGCGAAGAAAGAGAGAACTGAAATTACTGACATATGGGATCGAAAAGGCAATATAACAACAGATGCTACAGAAATAAAGAAGACAATTAGAAATTATTTTGAAAACCTATATTCCAATAAAATAGAAAATAGTGAAGACATTGATAAATTTCTTAAGTCATATGATTTGCACAAACTGAGTCAGCAGGATACACACAATTTAAACAGACCAATATCAATGGATAAAATAGAAGAAGCAATCAAAAGACTACCAACCAAGAAAAGTCCAGGTTCAGATGGGTATACAGCGGAGTTTTACAAGACCTTTAAAAAAGAATTAATACCAATAATTTTCAAGATATTTCAGGAAATAGAAAAAGAGGGAGCTCTGCCAAATTCATTCTATGAGGCCAAGAACACTCTGATTTCGAAACCAGACAAAGACACCTCAAAGAAAGAAAACTACAGACCAATATCTCTGATGAACCTAGATGCAAAAAACCTCAATTAAATTCTGGCGAATTGGATATATAGGCACATCAAAAAAATTGTGCATCATGATCAGGTAGGATTCATCCCTGAGATGCAAGGACGGTTCAATATACAGAAATCAATAAATGTTATTCACAACATAAATATACTTAAAGATAAGAACCATATGATCATCTAGATAGATGCAGAAAAATCATTCGACAAAGTAGAGCATCCCTTTATGTTCAAAACATTAGAAAAACCAGGGATAACAGGAACTTACCTCGACACTGTAAAAGCTATCTATGCTAACCCTCAGGCTAGTATCATTCTGAATGGAGAAAAATTGAAGGCATTCCCTCTAAAATCTGGAACAAGACAGGGATGTCCTCTATCACCACTTCTATTCAATATAGTTTTCGAAACTGGCCAGAGTAATTAGACAGACGAAAGAAATTAAAGGCATAAAAATAGAAAAAGAAGAACTTAAAATATCACTATTTGCAGATGATATTATTCTTTATATAGAAAACCCAAAAGGATCTACAAAAAAACTACTAGAACTAATAAATGAATTCAGCAATGTGGCAGCATATAAAATCAACATGCATAAATCAAAAGCATTTCTGTATATCAGCGACAAAACTTCTGAAACAGAAATGAGGAAAAACACTCCATTCACATATCCTCAAAAAAAAAAATCTTGGTAATCAACCTAACAAAAGAGGTGAAAGATTTATACAATGCAAACTACAGAACCCTAAAAAGAGAAGTAGAATAAGATCTTAGAAGATGGAAAATATACCCTGTTTATGCATAGGCAGAACTAACATCATCAAAATGGTGATATTACCAAAAGTTCTCTATAGGTTTAATGCAATGCCAATCAAAATCCCAAGGGCATTTCTTGTAGAAATAGAGAAAGCAATCATGAAATTCATATGGAAAAATAAAAGACCCAGAATAGCAAAAGCATTTCTAAGCAGGAAGTGTGAATCAGGCGGTCTAGCGATAAGAGATTTCAAACTATATTACAGAGCAATAGTAAAAAAAAAAAACAGCATGGTACTGGTACCAAAACAGGCAAGTGGACCAATGGTACAGAATGGAGGACACAGAGACTAATCCAAAAAGCTACAACTGTCTTATATTTGATAAAGGAGCTTAAAGCATGCAATGGAGGAATGATAGCATCTTCAACAAATGGTGCTGGGAAAACTGGAAATCCATATGTAACAAAATGAAACTGAATCCCTTTCTCTCGCCATGGACAAAAGTTATATCAAAATGGATCAAGGAGCTTTATAGCAAATCAAAGACATGGCGTCTGATAGAAGAAAAATTGGCTACGATCTACATACTGTTGTGTTGGGCTCCAAATTCCTCAAAAGGACACCCATAGCACAAGAGTTAATAACTAGAATCAACAAATGGGACTTACTCAAACTAAAAAGGTTTTTCGCAGCAAGAGAAACAATAAGAGAGGTAAATAGGGAGCCTACATCCTGGAAACAAATCTTTATTCCTCACACTTCAGATAGAGCCCTAATATCAAGAATATACAAAGAACTCAAAAAATTAGACAATAAGATAACAAATAACCCAATCAACAAATGGGCTAAGGATCTGAACAGACACTTCTCAGAGAAGGACATACAATCAATCAACAAGTACATGAAAAAATACTCACCATCTCTAGCAATCAGAGAAATGCAAATCAAAACCACCCTAAGATACCATCTCACTCCAGTAAGATTGGCAGCATTTATGAAGCCAAACAAACACAAGTGCTGGGGAGGATGTGGGGAAAGAGGTACACTTGCACATTACTGGTGGGACTGCAAATTGGTGTAGCCAATTTGGAAAGCAGTATGAAGATTTCTTGGAAAGCTGGGAATGGAACCACCATTTGACCCAGCTATTCCCTTTCTCATTCTATTCCCTAAAGACCTAAAAAGAGCATGCTACAGGGAAACTGCTACATCGATGTTCATAGCACCACAATTCACAATAGCAAGACGGTGGAACCAACCTAGATGCCCTTCAATAGATGAATGGATAAAAAAAAAGTGGCATTTATTCACAACGGAGTATTACTCTGCATTAAAAAATGACAAAATCATAGAATTTGCAGGGAAATGGATGGCATTAGAGGAGATTATGCTAAGTGAAGCTAGCCAAACCCTAGCAAACAAATGCCAAATGTCTTCTTTAATATAAGGAGAGTAACTAAGAACAGAGAAGGGACGAAAAGCATGAGAAGAAAATTAACATTTAACAGGGATGTGAGGTGGGAGGGAAAGTGAGAGAGAAGGGAAATTGCATGGAAATGGAAGGAGACCCTCAGGGTTATAAAAAATTACATACAAGAGGAAGTGAGGGGAAAGGGAAAAATAATACAAGGGGGAAATTTATTAGAGTAGTGGGATTAGAGAGAGAAGAGGGGAGGAGAGGGCATGGGAGGGGGGAGAGTAGAGGATAGGAAAGGCAGAAGAATACAACATATAGTAGTAAGGCAATATGTGAATCAATGGATGTGTAACTGATTTGATTCTGCAATCTGTATACAGGGTAAAAATAGGAGTTCATAACCCACTTGAATCAAAGTGTGAAATATGATACATCAAGAACTATGTAATGTTTTGAAGAATCATAAATAAAAATTAAAAAAAAAAGAAAACTCACTTCGGTGAATGATGCACGCGAATCCTAATATTTCTACAGTAACTGACCCAGTTTAACATCAATGCAAGTAGATTCCTATGGGACATGACGTACATTTTGACATTCATTTTTATTCAACACTGGTACACTACTATTTCATCAGTTTATGCACATTATAGGATGTATATTTCATCCACAATTTAGCAAATTTATAGGCATTTGTTTCACTTTCAATCACTTCCTGCTTCAGAACACATGTATTCCTCCATATTTTTTGACTGGTCTTTTCATGAGACTTCTTACCAAACACAATATTTTCCATTTCCATTATCACTTTTGAAGCAAAACTCACACACACTTCATGATAAACAATAACCCTAAGATTACCATTAGATACATAACTGGTTGGAATGACTGATTTTATGTCAATTTATGATTTCTAATATATTTTCAGATATCAATTCAATCTATTATTTAAAGAGGGACCAGTTATATTATTTATTCACAGTAAGTTCTATTCATGCATTATCTCTATATTCATAGACTCAGGGTACACCACTTTGTACCCCCAATACTAATTTATATGTCTTCAAATATTGCTCCCAGTAATAGTGGAAGAAATAATCATGTCACATGATCTACATATATATTTTATCACAATAATTTTCTGGGCACAAATGCAAAGGTCACACTTATGATTGTACCAAATCCTAAATGGAAAGTGAACATGGATTACTAAAAACATCCATGTCCAGGTTGCCTAATGCTTTCAAATATCATTCCTATTGGTGACTACCTATTTTTTTCTTCCTAAGATTATGTATTCAATCTCAATCCTGTTGAAAATGTCTAATCCTATCACTCACATTATTATTGCCTGATTTTGTATTGTCTCTATTGATATCTTCTTTCTTATATTTTTTCCAGTTCATCATTGTGACTGACTCTTCACATGTGCTGACATTTACATTCACTCTATAACCAAAACCCTATTGCTAAAGAACATTTGGTCCAAATTTTATACTCACACTTCTTCCTAAACCTACCGACTATCCTATTTTGAGTGGATGTTCTCTTCTACAATCAATCATCCAAGGTCCAAGGTCCTATGCCATGGATTATCGATTTATCTGAGACAATTTTGCAGAACGTAATTCAAAGCTAAGTATCCCAAACAAGGGCCTAATGCCCTTGTGGACTTCAAATCTTACCTAGATTTCTGTTTTCATACTTATATTTCAGCTGTATATTCTTGTAAATATGGCAGTTTTCCAATACCATTATTCATCCAGCAGAATGATTACTAACCCAAATCGAACATGTTATTAACCCTAACCATACACTGTTCCCTCAATTTAACTTTACAGAAGAGCAGGTACAGAGTTCATCTTACAATACAGGAATTTAGGGTATCTTCCACCTCCTGAGAACCTTTGAGGTTCCATGTAGATTTGATCCCTGAAGAAGATGTAGGCAGCAATGAAGGACCTGAGAGAGCAAAAGTCATCTTCCATGGGAAACAACCTTTTAAGGATGAAGGGTTGTGTCTGAATAAGCCTTTCTCTTCTTAATGTAGAGAAGAAGGACCAAACCAGGCCTGTGTGGAGAGATGTTCCCGCAAACTGGTGCGGCCAATTTGGAAAGCAGTATGGAGATTCTGGGGAAGACTGGGAGTGGAACAACAATTTGACCCAGCTGTTGCCCTTTTTTGGACTATTCCCTTAAGACCTTAAAAGAGTGTACTACAGGGATACTGCCACATCGATGTTCATAGCAGCACAATTCACAATTGCTACACTGTGGAACCAACACAGTTGTCCTTCAGTAGATGAATGGATAAAAAAAAAATGTGGCTTCTATACACCCTGGAGTATTACGCAGCACTAAAAAATGACAAAATCATGGAATTTGCAGGAAAATGGATGGTACTAGAGCAGATTATGCTTAGTGACGCTAGTCGATCCTAAAAAACAAATACCAAATGTCTTCTTTGATATAAGGATTGCAACTAAGAACAGAGCAGGGAGGAAGAGCAGGAAGAAAAGATTAACATTAAACAAAAATATGAGGTGGGAGGGAAAGGGAGAGAAAAGGGAAATTGCATGGTAATGGAAGGAGACCCTCATTGTTACACAAAATTACATGTAAGAGGTTGTGAGGGGAATGGGAAAATAAACAAGGAACGAAATGAATTAGAGTAGATGGGGTAGTGAGAGAAGATGGGAGGGGAGAGGAGGGGGGATAGTAGAGTATTGGAAAGGTAGCAGGATACAAAAGTAACTAATAGGGCATTATGTAAAAATGTGGATGTGTAACCGATGTGATTCTGCAATCTGTATTTGGGGTAAAAATGGGAGTTCATAACCCACTTGAATCTAATGTATGAAATATGATATGTGAAGAGATTTGTAATGTTTTGAACAACCAATAAAAGAAAAAAAGTAGCAATATATATGCAATCGAAATTCATCATGAAATATATATAATCCACAGATGCAAAAATATTCATTTACTGAACATGGATTTATGTATAATGTTATTCAACTTGGAAGCTCACCCATAGGTTGAATTTTCAGTTCCAACAGCGTTTAGGAGGAGTGATCTCTTCTCACAATTTGTATCTGCCAATTCAGCCACCTCACAAGTATATACGTGTGATACCAGATAGGATTTTCTATGTGCATATAAAAATACATGCACCATATAGGCTACAGAGAAAGGGAGACAGGAATTCACATATTTGTTAACTTTAAAAACACATGTAGAGTTATTTCAACAAAAAATTGACTAGATTTATAACTCCTACACTACATAATGCAAAAGGCAATTCCAACTACACACCATGCCTCTTCTGAACTGCTTGTATTTCTATTCTTTTTGGGTTATTTCTCACCATCATATTAAGATTATTAGTCAGAGTCCAGTAGGGTAGGGGTTAATGTCAGGGATTCAGTATTTCAAATGGAAAATTGGAAAATGACTCCAATGTGTATGTAAACATGTGCTACACAACAATCTTCCCACTCACATCCAGAGAAGTGCCATGATATTACCTTCGCCCCAAGTAAGACACAATAAGAGGAGAAAAGTGTGAAAATCTGTGATTATGTATCTGAATGGAATATGCTCGGGAGTTCACAACCTTGGAGGTGGTAGAGGAGCTTCCAAAAGTAAGGGACAGGGTAAACACTCCACCAACATGGAGCTCTGCTGGCCTATGACTTCTTGGGAAACTGCCTCTGAGGTTGGGCACTTGAAATATATGTTGTTGTCATGAGCTTTAGCTTCCTTTGTAGTGAGACCATCAAATCTGGGTCTGCATCTATGTGACCTGGAAGACATGGTTTCTTATATTCCAATGAACCTGAGGCAGCAGTGCTGAATTCTCTCTTTGTAGGTAAACTGTGGCCACAGGAAGCCAAGTGTCTCCTGGTGGGGACTGTGAAGACATTTGGTCATCCTTCACATTTTGTGGTGCTTCTTGCTGCTGCACTGGGAATATGGTTTTTGCTTCACAAAATACAAGGAGTTCAACTGGGACAGAGTGCTGGAGAGAGTTCTGTAACGTGTGTTGTGACTCATTTATTTGTTGGTTTTTCCTTTTTTTTTTTTTTTTTTTTTTTGAGGAATGACCACCAGGCGATGAATTTCCCTCTTAAAACTGCTTTCATTGTGTCCCGTAGATTCCGATATGTTGTGTCTGTGTTTTCGTTTATCTCTAAGAATTTTTTGATTTCCACCTTTATGTCTTCTGTAACCCATTGATCATTCCGTAACATATCGTTCATTTTCCATGTGATGTAGGACTTTTCTTCCTTCTTTTATCATTGATTTACAGTTTCATTCCATTATAGTCAGAAAAAATGCATGGTATTATCTCCACCCCTTTATATTTACTGAGGGTTGCCCTATGGCATAATATATGGTCTATTTTTGAGAAGGATCCATGTGCTGCTGAAAAAAAGAATATCCATTTGATGATGGTTGGTATATTCTATATATTTCAGTTAAGTCTAGGTTATTGATTGTGATATTGAATTCTATATTTTTTTAATTCAAGTTTTGTTTGAAATATCTGTCCAATGGTGAGAGAGCTGTGTTGAAGTCACCGATAATTATTGTGTTGTTGTCTATTTGATTCCAGAACTTGAGGAGAATTTGTTTTATGAAGGTCGCAGCACCATTATTTGGTTCATAAATATTGATAATTTTTATGTCTTGTTGGTGAATGATTCCTTTTAAAGTTATATAATATCCATACTTATCCCTTTTGAATAACTTAGTCTTGAAGTCGATTTTATTCTATGTGAGGATGGCCACCCCTGGTTGCTTACGAGGACCGTGTGCATGGTATATTTTTTCCCAACCTTTCACCTTCAGCCTGTGTATGCCTTTTCCATTCAGATGTGTCTCCTGGAGGCAACATATTGTTGGATTTGTTTTTATAATCCAAGTTACCAGCCTATCTCGCTTTATTGGAGAGTTCAACCATTAAGGTTTAGAGTTACTATTTATATATGGATTGTACTGACAGCCATTTTGATTATTTATTTTTTTTTTAATTTAGTTTGTTTCTCCATGATTAGCTTTTCCCCCGCCCTCTGTTATTACTGAGGCACTTCCCAGTGATAATTTTGGTTGTTGTTTTTCATTTCTTCCTCGTGTAGTGTTTTGCTCAAGACACTTTGCAATGCTGGTTTTCTGGCTGCAATTTCTTTTAGCTTTTGTTAATTATGAAATATTTTTATTTTGTTGTCGTAACTGAAGCTTAATTTTGCTGGATACAGAATTATTGGTTGGCATCCATTGTCTTTCAGTATTTGAAATACATTGTTCCAGGATCTTCTCGCTTTCAGCGTCTGTGATGAAAAATCTGTTGTTAACCTTATTGGTTTACCCCTGAATTTCATCTGCCTCCTTTCTCATGCACCTTTTAATAATTTCTCTTTGGTCTGTTTATTGGATATTTTCGTAACAATGTGTCTTGGCATTGGTCTACTGTGATTTTGTGTGCTTGGTGTCCTGTATGCATCTACAATTTGTATAACCGTTTCCTTTTTTATTTCTGGAAAGTTTTCTAAAATTATTTCATTCAGCAGGTTACTCATTCCCGTGGTTTGAATCTCTGTACCTTCCTCTATCCAGATGACTCATAAGTTTGTTTTTTTTATGTTATCTCATATCTCTTGGATGTTTTTCTCATGATTTTTTACCAGTTTTTCGGAGTTGGCTAGACTCCTTTCAAGATGATATATTTTTTCTTCATTATTTGACGTTCTGGCTTCTACTTTCTCCACTCTGTTAGTGATACTCTCAATTGAGTTTTTAATTTGGTTTATCGTTTCCTTCATTTCTAGAATTATTGTTTGATTTCTTTTATAATCTCTATCTCCTGATAAAGAGGCTTAACTTCTTCTTTTATCTGTTTATGTAATTCATTTTCAATGTGTTCTTTCACTGTTTGGAATTGCTGTCTCGTATCCTCTTTAAGGTTCCATTCCATCTGTCTAAGGTATTCCTTGAGTTCTTTATATGACCATTTTCCTGATGATTCTAGGTCCTCCTGATTATCTAGGTTGTCCTTCATTGTTTGTACACATTTTCATCCTTGCTTTTTTATGCTGCTAATGTTACTTCTTGTTCTGTTTGACTGCTGAGTTACTGCTTACTCTTATAAATTTATTTGAAGCTTGGGAGGAAAGATAGTAGTAGGGATGGGAAGAAGTCACTAAAGAGAATGAGAGTAGGCAGGTAGAATTCAAGGAAGGGAGAATAAGAAAATTGAAAAGAAATGAAAAGACAAAAGAAAAAAAAAAGAAAATAAAGAAAGAAATAAAATTTTTTTAGAAATAATAATGATAATTATAAAAATGAAAATTAAAATTTAAAAGAATCATAAAATAATAAATTTTAAAAATTTTAAAAAATAAAAACATTAAAAAAAGTTAAAGAACAACAACAAAAAAATGAAAATGAAAGAAAAAGAAGAAAATAAAAAGAAAAAAATAATAATAATACATGCAGTAATAGAGTTCAATTAACTTCTCTTCCAGTAGGTGGTGCTGTGTGCATTGGGCCAAGCTTCTCCTCTCAATAGGTGGGAAGCAATCACTGTGCAGCAACTCTTTATCCCAGAATGGGCGGATCTCCAATCCTGAGTGTCTAGGGCCTTCTCTTTTTTTTCCTCAAGCCAGGCCCCCCAACCTGTGACGCTCACCACAATACTATGTAATGTTTTGAACAACCATTAATAAAAAGTTTAAAAAAAAGAAAACTAAATTCAGTGAATGATGCACGCGAATCCTAATATTTCTACAGTAACTGACTCAGTTTAACATCAATGCAAGTCGATACCTATGGGACATGATATGTATTTTGCCGTTCATTTGTATTCAACACTGGTACACTACTATTTCATCAGTTTATGCACATCATTGGATATATATTTCATCCACAATTTAGCAAATTTATAGGCATTTGTTTCACTTTCAATCACTTCCTGCTTCACAACTCATGTATTCCTCCATATTTCTTGACTGGTCTTTTCATGAGACTTCTTTCCAAACACATTATTTTCGATTTCCATAATCACTTTTGAAGCAAAACTCACACACACTTCATGATAAACAATAACCCTAAGATTACCATTAGATATATAACTGGTTGGAATGAATGATTGTATGTCAATATATGATATCTTATATATTTTCAGATATCAATTCAATCCATTATTTAAAGTGGAACCAGTTAGATTATTTATTCACAGTATATTCTATTCATCCATTATCTCTATTTTCATTGACACATGGTACACCACTTTGTACCCCCAATACTAATTTATATGTCTTCAAATATTGCTCCCAGAAATGGTGAAAGAAATACTCATATCACATGATCCACAGATACATTTTATCACAATAATTTTCTGGGCAGAAAATGCAAAGGTCACACTTATGATTGTACCAAAGCCTAAATGGAAAGTGAACATGGATTACTAAAAACATCCATGTCCAGGTTGCCTAATGCTTTCAAATGTTATTCCTATTGGTAACTACATATTTTTTTCTTCCTAAGATTATGCATTCAATCTTAACCATGTTGAAAATGTCTAATCCTATCACTCACATTATAATTGCCTGATTTTGTAATGTCTCTATTGATTTCTTTTTTCCTATATTTTCTCCAGTTCATCATTGTGACTGAGTCTTCACATGTGCTTACATTTACATTCACTCTATAACCGAAACCCTATTGCTAAAGAACATTTGTTCCAAATTTTATACTAACTCTTCTTCCTAAACCTACAGACTATCTTCCTATTCCTACTGACTCTCCCAATTTGAGTAAATGTTCTCTTCTACAATCAATCATCCAAAGTACAAGGTCCTTTGCAATTGTATATCGCATTATCTGAGACATCTCTGCAGAATGTAATTCAAAGCTAAGTATCCAAATCAAGGGCCTAATGCCCTTCTGTGCTACAAATCTTACATAGATTTCTGTTTTTGTACTTATATTTCACCTCTATAATCTTATAAATATTGCAGGTTACCAATAGCAGTAATCATCCTGCAGAATGATTTATAACCCAAATCGAACAAGGTATTAACCCTAAACATACACTGATCTGTCAATCTAACTTTACAAAAGGGCAGGGACAGAGTTCATCTTAAAATACAGGAATGTAGGGGATCTTCCACCTGCTGAGAACCTCAAAGGTCCATGCAGATTTGATCCCAGGGAAAGATGCAGGCAGCTATGAAGTACCTGAGAGAGCAAAAGTCACCTTCCATGGGAAACAACCTGGTAAGGATGAAGGGTAGCTTCTGAATAAGCCTCTCTCTTCTTAATGTAGAGAAGATGGACCAAACCAGTCCTGTGTGGTAAGCTGTTCCCGGATGCCTATGGTTGATATACCATTCTAACTTGTGAAAGTATCACAGGAAGTAGGGGCAACCTCCATCATAGGACCATTGGAAGGAACTGTTAGGACAAAGTGGTTGCCAAAGCAGTGACCTCATTAAGATATTGAAGGAAGTAACCTCACCTTACTTCTTTGGTGATGGAAGTCTCAGATCCCGGAAGCCAGGCACCAAGAGCCAGTCCCAGTCCCAGTCTCAGTGTTCTCACTTGTTTGGATTTACCAAGGACAGAGTCAGTCTTTCTTGGTACCTACTGATGTGAGGATGGCCAAATGTCAGGAAAGCTCTGAAGATGGGCCTTTCCTGAGAAACCAGGTAGTGGATCACCGCTGGCTCATGAAAACTTCACAGAGTTGGCCAAGGAGACCAGATCTGACACAGGACAGGCCATTTCAGAGGAACATAGTATGGCCCACCATTCAGAGGACACTCCCGATAGTTACAGACCTACTTGGGGGAAGGAGGTGCCTTTGTGGGTTTGGGTGTGGGTTTGAGGTTTTGTCTCATGTTCTAAGAATAGTTAGGAAAGGTGGTTTGTTTGGTTTGGAGTGAACTGTTTCTGGTAAGACGTTTCGCAAGGCGAGTGTTTCTTTTTCTGTGCATCCACTGTGTCCGTGGTTGTAGACATTAGAAAAGAGAATGCATCAATGGATGTGTCCTGTCTAGTAGAAAGCATTCCAGGATTTATCTTGTCCAGTGTATGAATGGACTGCGGCTTGACTTATGGATGGGCAACATCTACTATCTTCCTAAGTTCCTGTTTTCTTCCTGAAAACTAATCACTCTCAGAATAGGCTCACGATTTTGTTTCCATGATTTGTACCACCTCCAAGCTCTGTGCTTACCAATTGTTCTGTTGCCCTGAATGTGAGGAAGGTCTTTTCTTCAGGCCAAACCTTTGTGAAGCATGAAGAAAACAGTTTTCAAATGGAAATGAAAGGGCATCACCTGTGGCTCTTTACTTAATTTCTTTGGAAAGGGATGTGTCTGAATCAGATTTTTGACCCTGTGTGAGGTTATGTCTTAGATTCTCAGCACCTGAAGGATCTAAAAAAAAGATCCAATGTGTGCATCTAAAACAAAAATTGCCAAAAGAGCAGTCATTGTGAATGAAGTCTCTTGCCTACCTCTGTAAGGTTCCTGACCTTCATCAAGTGAGACTAGTGATCATTTGGGTCAAATGAGTTCCTCAAAACCCTGCAGAGGCTAGCCCGTAGGTGCTTGGTTTTTCTCATGAATCCAATTCACATAAAGAATCTAAACCCCACAGTCAATAGGCCTCAAATTGGAGAAGCAGTGCCGTATTAACGAGTATTAGGGATTAACGTATTAGGGATTCTTTGGGTCAAATGAGTTCTTCAAAGTCCCGCAGAGGTTCTTGTGTTTTCTCATGACTCCAAATCACATAAATAATCTATACCTAAAAGTCAGTAGGCCTCAAATTGGAGAAATAGAGCAGTATTAACGGCAGGCTTATTTGATCACTCGTGGTTCACAGGAAGGGTGTCCAGGCCACCTTGAATATTGGAAAATGAGGGGCAAGGGAGTTTATTTTGGACACTGTCTTTGGCTGTGCCCCTCATGGAAAACTCCTGGCAAAGGTTACGATGAGTGACTATATGGAAGAAGATGAGGGCCATGTGGGAGAGTTTTGGTTTTAATTTTGGTCATTTGTGAGGCGGTTGGAAGAAATGACTGGGTCCACCAGGGCTTGAACTCTGGTGTGATTCCCCTTAGAGACTGGGTTTTGGAACTGACCTCAGAGAAGTATTGCCATGAATTTTGTTGGGATTTTAAGAGGCCACGCATGAGAGTCGCCCTTGGAAACTGAGATCTAGGCCCAGGGTGGCTTTCCTCTGACCACTGGGAATCTCAGCCAGGATATCACATGATTTTATTCTGAAACACTTCGGTACCATAGTTGAGAGTCAAAACACACACGTACCTCACATTGTAGACCTCAATGGGCCTGGCTTCATGTGTCCATTTGGCCACTCTTTGGGAAGACTTGCCTGTGAGAGTTCTCCAGAGAATTCACTGAAATGAGCTTCCTCAACATTTAATGTTTTCTGAATGAATTGAAACCAACAGTGCCTCCAACTTCATCCTTGAAAAATGGCTAGAAAAATACCATAAAATTTTGGAAATTCATTGGAGAAGCTTTGTATGTCCTGTTGCTGATCATGAGGGTACCAGACAGTGCCTTGAATTACTGGGTTTCATGAAAATGGTGTAGAACAGAGATTTCAGTATGTTGGAGCCTGCTGAGTAGTGGGCCTAGAGGAGTGGTGGGCAGGTGTGTGAAAGAACATCAGTGGTAGGGCCATGAGGATCTACCATTGGATTCCAAATGGCTTTTGACTGACATGGTGCAGCCAGAAGACCCTTATATGTAAAGGCATCTTGTTATATGGAGAGGTTTTAGGGCAATGTTCAGAATGAGGTTGATATGGACAAGGCGGCAATGGGACAAGATATGAGGGATAGAGCCTGGTTGGTGCATTCTCTCGCAGACTCTGACCCACCACTCGTGACAGAACTCCCTCCAGCACTGTGTCCCAGTTGAGCTCCTTGTATTTTGTGATGCAAATACCAAACTCCCAGTGCTGCAGCAAAAATACCACAAAAAGTTGAGGAGGAATAAATGGCTTCACAGTCCACACGGGGAGACACTTAGTCTCCAGTGGTCACAGTTGACCTACAAAGAGAGGATTCTGCACTGCTTCCTCATGTTTATTGGAAAATAAGAAACCCTATTGCTAAAGAACTTTTGGTCCAAATCATATACTCACTCTTCTTCCTAAACGTACCGACTATCTTTCAAATCCTAATGAGTATCCTTTTTTGAGTGGATGTTCCCTTCTACATTCAATCTTCCAAGGTACAGGTCCTATGCCATTGTATATCAAATTTTCTGAGACATCTGTGCAGAACATAATTCAAAGCTAAGTATCCCAATCAAGGGCCCAATGCCCTTCTGGCCTTCAAATCATACCTAGATTTCTGTTTTCATTCTTATATTTCACCTCTATATTTTTGTAAATATCGCAGGTTCCCAATAACATAATTCATCACAGAGAATATTTCCTAACCCAAATTGAACCTGTTATTAACCCTAAATATACACTCTTCCCTCAATCTCATTTTACTGAAAAGCAGGGACAGAGTTGTTCTTAGAATACAGGAAAGTACGGGACCTTCCACCTGCTGAGAACCTCAAAGGTCCATACAGAAATGATACCCAGAGAAGTTGTAGGCAGGTACGAAGGACCTGAGAGAGCAAAAGTCATATTCCATGGCAAGCAACCTGGTCAGGATGAAGCAATGTGTCAGAATCAGCTTTTCTCTTCTTATTGTAGAGAAGATGGATCAAACCAGCCTGTGTGGAGAGCTGTTCCTGGGTGCCTATGGATGATATATCATTCTAACTTGTGAAAGTGTCACAGAAAGTAGGGGAAGCCTCCATCTCATGGGACCCTTGGAAGCAACTCTTAGGACAATGTGGTTTCCAAGGCAGTGGCCTCATTCAGTTCCAAAGAAAGTGACATGCCTCATTTCCTTGGTGATTGAACTCTCTGAACTTGGTATCCAAGAAGCCAGGCACCAAGAGGCAGTCCAAATCCCAGTCCCAGTGGGCTCACTTGTTTGGATTTTCCAAGGACAGAGTCAATCTTTCTCGGTAACTACTGCTGTGAGGATAGCCAAATGCCAGGAGAGTTCTGAAGAGGGACATTTCCTGAGAAAGCAGGTAGTGGCTCAACACTTTGTTCCTGACAACTTCACAGAGTTAGCCAAAGAAACCAGATCAGAGAGGTGGTTTGTTTGGTTTGGAGTGAACTGTTTCTAGTAGATTCTTTTACAAGGTGAGTGTTTCTATGTCTGTGTATCCCACTGTGTCCCTGGTTGTAGACATTAGAAAAGAGAATGCAACAATGGATGTGTCCTGTCTAGTAGAAAGCTTCCCAGCATTCATCCTGCCCAATTTATGAATGGAGTGTGCCTTGCCTTATGGATGGGCAACACCTACTACCTTCATAGGTCCCTGTTTTCTTCCTGAATTCTGGCCACTCTCCAAAATACACTCATGGTTTTTTGTCCAAGGTATGTACCAACTCCAAGGTCTGTTACGTGACCATTTACTGGATAGCTGAAGGGAATGGCCAGCATATCAAAAAACTCAGATATCCGTGTGACCAGGAAAATCTCAGTGTATAAACCTGCTTTGGGCCTTTTGCTTACCTATTGTTCTTTTGCCCTGAATGTCAGGAAAGTCTTTGCCTCAGGCCACCCCTTTGTGAAGCCTGAAGAAAACAGTTTTGAAATGGAAATGAATGGGCATCACCTGTGGCTCTTTGCTTAATTGCTTTGGAAAAGGATGTGTCTGGATCAGGCTCTTGGCCCTGTGTGAGGCTGTGGCTTAGATTTTCAGCACCTGATGGATCTAAAGAAGGATCCCATGTGAGCATCCAAAACCAAAATGGCAAAAAGTTTAGTCATTGTTAATGAATTCTATTGCCTACCCTTTTTAGGTTCCTAAAATCCATCAATTGAGAATAGGGATCCTTTGGGTCAAGTGAGTTCTTCAAATCTCTGCAGAGGACCTTGGTTTTCTCATGACTCCAATTCACATAAAGAATCTAAACCCCACAGTCAGAAGGCCTCAAATTGGAGAAATGGAACAGTATTAAGGGCAGGCCTATTTGATCACTTCTGGTTAACAGGAAGGGTGTCCAGGCCACCCTGAATTTAGGAAAATGAGGTGCAAGGGAGATTATTTTGGACATTGTCTTGGCCTGCGACCCTCATGGAAAACTCCAGCCAGAGGTTATGATGAGTGTCTATATGGGAGAAAATGAGGGCCATGTGGGAGTGTTTTGGTTTTAATTGTTTTTATTTAAGTCGTGGTTGGAAGAGTTGACTGGATCCACCTGGGCTTGAACACTGGTGTGATTCCCCTAGAGACTGAGTTCTGGAACTGACCTCCAAGAAGTATTGCTGTGTATTGTGTTGGGATTTTAGGAGGCCACGCATGAGATTCGCCCTGGGAAACTGAGATCTAGGCCCAGGGTGGCTTTCCACAGAGCACTGGGAATCTCAGGAATGATATTACATGATTTTATTCTTAAAGACGTGGCAGCCATTGTTGCAAGTCAAAACACACATGGACCTCACATTGTAGACCTCAATGGACCTGGCTTCATGTGACCTTTTGGCCTGTCTTTGGGAAGCCTTGCCTGTTAACGTTTTCTAGAGCTTTCATTGAAATGAGCTTTTTCTCCATTTAATGGTTCCTGAGTGAATTGAATCCCACAGTGCCTCCAATGTCATCGTTGAAAAATGGCTAGATAAATACCATTAAATTTTTGAATTCCCATGACCAGGTCGCACTGGAGCAACTTTGTATGTCCTATTGATGATCATGAGTGTATCAGACAGTGCCTTGATTGACTGGTGTTCATGAAAATGGTGTAGAAGAGAGATGCCAGTAATTTGGAACCTGATGAGTAGTCGGCCTAGAGCAGTGGAGTGCAGGTGTGTGTTAAAACATCTGTGGTGGGGTCATTTGGATTTGCATTGGCTTCCAAATAGTTTGTGACTGACATAGTGTAGCCTCTAGATCCTTGTATGTAAAGGCATCTTGTTATATGGAGAGGTTTCAGTGCAATGTTTAGAATCAGATTGATATGGTCAAGGGGGCAAGCTATGTGGGATAGAAGCCTGGTTGGTGCATTCTCTTGCAGACCCTTACCCACCACACATGACAGAACTCCCTCGAGCACTGTGTCCCAGTTGAACTCCTTGCATTTCGAGAAGCAAATACCAAACTCCCAGTGCAGCTACAAGAAACACCACAAAAGTGGAGGATGATTAAATGTCTTCACAGTCCACACTGGGAGACACTTAGCCCCCATTGGCAACAGTTTACCTACAAAGAGAGAATTCAGCACTACTGCCTCATATCCATTGAAAAATATGAAACCATGTCCTCCAGGTCACATAGATGCAGACCCAGATTTGATGGTCTCAATACAAAGGAAGCTAAAGCTCCTGAAAACAACATATATTTCAAGTGCCCAACCTCAGAAGCAGTTTCTCAAGAAATCTTTATGCCGGCAGAGCTCCATGTTTGTGGAGTTATTACCCTGTTCTTTGCTTTTGGAAACTCCTCTACCACCTTCAAGTTTGTGAACTCCTGAGCATTTTCCATTCCAGATGTGTATTCACAGATTTTCAAATCTTCTCTAATTGTGTCTTACTTGGGGTGAAGGTAATGTCAAGGCATTGTTCTGAATGAAAGTGGGAAGATTTTGGGGTAGCACATATTTGCATACACATTGCATTCTTTTTTCAGTTTTCCATTGGAAATACTGAATCCCTGACTGTCAGGGGTAGAAAAAATTCTCCTTCAAAGAATTGCCTGACACTTATAAGAAACAACACCCAGGGAGACATCATCTCTTGGAGACATCATTTAGCCATCTGTGTCCCTGAGACATCCTGTGGCCATCTGTCTTCCTGAAATATCCTGAGGTTATCTCACCTTGTGTAGACATCCAGGAACTGCCGATAAGAGAGCTTTCCCATCTCCAGCATATAAAATCCCCTGTGTGAACAATGTATTTTGAAGGTTGATCAGAACTCCTGTCTTCCTGTCATCTCTCGTGTCTCTTGTCCCTTCATTCCTCCCTATCTTGGTTCGCTGCCCACGTTGATGTGTCCTGCCAGCCGGGACATCTGGCGCCCACTGACTGGGGCTCGAGCCTTTGAGTCATAGGGAACCCCGTCCTCCTGGAAAACTTGGTCAAGCGGAGCTCACAATTGCCTCAGCAGACACCACCGAGAAACAGATCCAGGAGGAGAGTGGGGATGACGCACGGGGAGTGACCCACCATGGGTCAAGCAGTTTTGTCACATGATTTGTATTTGTCGGGCCTCAAGGATTCCTTCAAGACATGGGGGGCACGTGTTAAGAAAAAGGACTTAAAATTTTTCTTTTCATACATAGGGGAATTGTGTCTATGATTTCACCTTGAAGGGACCATTAATGGTAAAAGATGGCTTAGAGTAGGAGACTGTTTAAAAGATTATTATGAATCCTTTGGACAGAAAAATTGCCTGTTCCCACCTTTTCTTACTGGAAATTAATTAATGAATTTCTTAAAAGTTCACCCTTTGACAATGGTACCTTAAAACTTTTCAGGATTAGGAAAGAGACTGTGCAAAAGACCTCTCGTCCCCCCTCGCATGCCCATCAGTTAGTATAGACATAGACCATTCTCAGTCTCCCCAGGACCCTGGAAACCTTTCTGGTCCCCCTCAAAATACCACCCTAATGAATAGGGCTCCAATGGTTACCAACCGCCTTTATCCAGTTTTAAATCCTGGAGACACATTGACCCCTGGGGAGAAGGCTAACTTGGAGAAGGAAGCAACTCCCTATGATACAGAAGACCTGCCACTGCTTAGGACCCAGCCACAGCCTATAGGACTTACACATCCACCTCCCTCCTATATCTCTCCTGCTTTTTGTGCTCTGGCCCTTCAGGGGCCAAATCCCCCCACCAGATATTTTTTTCCCCAATTCCCTTGCCTAACCTGGCTCCCTTGGGAGAGTCTCTCCAACATAGACTGGAAGAGATCCAAGTTTAAAAAGAATTAAGATCCCTTGACTCTGAGCTTTATTCATTAGCCTTAGGCATGGAGTCAACACAAGCTGGCCCAAAGTGGTCTAATACAAAGGCTAAGCCGCTCCATTGGACTGTTCTCACTTTTCAGTCACCCTCAGTTAGATAGTTAAGCCTGCCCAGGTTGATGTCAAAGACTTAGACGAGGATCAAGAGGAGGAAGCGGGGGAAATGGATCAAGGAGATCAGGACTCAGAGGATGAGGACTTCATCCCTAGGCAGGAAGGAACCCAGAGTGTCTACAAAACATTAAGCCTGCGTTTTCTTGAAAAAACTTAAAAAGACTTGTGCTCACTATGGACCCATTGCACCCTACACGTAGGCATTATTAGAAAGCTACATGACACAATGTCTTACTCCCAATGATTGGAAATTTTTAGACCAAGCTACCCTCAATGCCACAGACTTCCTGTTATGGAATGCAGATTTCAAAGAGCACTGTCAGGAAACTGCTCAGAAAAATTTAACTAAGCCCTCCTCTAATTCCTGGACTTATGTTAAGCTAGTGGGCAATGCGCCTTTTGACACTAAAACTTAACTGGCACGTTTCCCTGCTGGACTTTTGACACAGATTCAGATGGCTGGCTTACATGCTTGGAGATGCCTCCCTCAAAAGGCCTCTGCTACAACTTCCCTGGCAAAAATTCGACAAGGGCCCGACAAGCCTTATAGCGACTTTGTTCCCCGGCTTAACCTAGCTGCGGGATTCTTGCTTGGACCAAGCGAAAGCGAAAGCACCTTTGTAAAACATCTTGCCTTTGAAAATGCCAACCTGGCATGTCAGGATGTTCTTCGACCACATAAGAAAAAAGTGAAACTTTCTGACTTTATTGGACTCTGTGCAGCATTGGGTGTAGCCCTTGCCATGGGTCTCACCCTCGGTGCCGCCTTTACCAAGGCCTTTCACAATCCTGGCTCACGTAGTTGCTTTACTTGTAAACAACCTGGCCATTTTGCACGTGAGTGTCTGACAGGCAAACAAAGCCTAAGAATAGTGTCTTTTCAAACTGAGGCTAAACTGCCCCCAGCTACCCTTTGCCCTAGATGAGGTAAAGGTCATCACTGGGCCAGTGAGTGTAGATCTAAGACAAATGCCCTCAGCAGCCTATCTCAAAATCCTTCTCCACAATTGCCTCATTCCAATTAGCCACCCCAGGCAGCGCAGGATTGGACCTTTTTGCCGCCACCGATACAATATTAGACTCAAATCAAGGGCCCCAGATAATACCCACTGGAATTATGGGTCCCACTCCATCTCATATGTGTGCCCTTATTCTTGAAAGAGCCTCTACTACCTTACAAGGTGTTCAGGTCTTCCCTGGCATTAAAGATAATGATTTCACTGGAGAAATAAAAATACTGGCCACAGCTATTAATGGAGTTGCGGCCATCCCAGCAGGAACAAGACTTGCACAATTAATACTCCTTCCCTTGGATTCAGGAGGCACTTCCACCACTCAAACCTACCGAGGGGGACTACCTCCTTGGGCTCCTCTGATGTATATTGGGTTCAGCCCATTTCTCACAATAGACCCACCCTTATCTTACTTATTGAAGGAAAGGAATTCCAAGGAATTCTTGATACTGGAGCTGATGCCACAATTATTTCTCAAAAATACTGGCCAACAGGTTGGCCCCTCACCCCATCCTTGACAGACCTTAAAGGGATAGGACAGTCAAAAAATCCTCTGGTCAGCTCTAGGGCTCTTAGCTGGACTGATACAGAGGGTAATATGGGAACTGTCACTCCTTTCTTTGTTCTTGACCTTCATCTTAACCTATATGTCCGAGATATTTTGAGTCAAATGTAAGTTATTCTTTCCAGTCCCAATTCCATGGTGACTCATCAAATGCTTCATATGAATTTTGTCCCTGGTACAGGCATGGGGAGACTGAGACAAGGACTGGTTGAGCCTATACAACCCTTACAAAAAACAAATACATATAGACTTGGGTATTTGGATTTTTAGTGTTGGTCCCTGACCCTCCTGTACCCCATGCAGATAAAATTATTTGGGAGACTCAGACTCCTGTGTCGGTGGATCAGTGGCCCCTTACCCAAGAAAAATTGGAGGCTGCCTCCATGTTAGTGCAGGAACAGCTGGCAGCTGGCTATGTAGAGCCATCAAGCTCACCATAGAATAATTCTATTTTTGTTATCAAGAAAAAATCAGGCAAGTGGCGCCTTTTACAAGATTTGTGTGTCATTAATAAAGTTATATGCCTGATGGGAGCACTACAGCCAGGCATTCCCACACCAGTGGCTATTCCCAAAAACTATTGTAAAATGGTTGTTGACTTAAAAGATTGCTTTTTTACCATTGCTTTACATCCTGAAAATAGACCCTATTTTGCCTTTAGTCTCCCTCACATTAATTTTCAGGGCCTTATGCAGAGATTTCAATGGAAGGTTCTTCCCCAAGGTATGGCCAACAGCCCTAGTCTTAGCCCAAAATACGTTGCTCAAGCAGTAGACCCTGTGAGAGAGCAATGTTCACAAATTCATATTTTACATTAATTGGATGATTTGTCAATTGCTGCACCTAATATCCATGACGTTAATAATTGTTACCTGGACCTTTACAAAACCCTCACTACCTTGGGACTACAGATAGCTTCTGATAAGGTTCAAACACAGGACTGTTATACCTATTTGGGCCTTAAACTTCAAGATAATCAGATTCAAATTCCTAAAATACAACTACGTGTGGACCATCTTCACACTATTAATGATTTTCAAAAATTACTGGGGAATATTAAATGGCTAAGAACATATTTAAAATTACCCACTTGTGTACTTTTGTCCCTTAATTATATTTTGAGAGGTGATTCCCACCCCTCCTCCTCTCAAAAGCTTACACACGAGGCATTACAGGCATTAAACCAAGTCACAGAAGCCATTGCCCAACAGTTTGTTACACAAATTTCTTATAACCTTCCTCTGGTTCTGGTTATTTAACAAACTCCTCATACACCCACAGGAATAATTTGGCAGCGAGATCCACATTTTAAAAATAAAGGCTGCCCCTTGCTTTGGGTCCATTTACCCACCACATCCTCCAAGGTTATTACTGTTAATCTTGCTCAGGTAGCTTCTATTATTATTAAAGGTCATTTGATTCTCGACAACATTTTGGCAAAGAACCTCATAATAATTTAATTCCATATATGAAGGACCAAACCAAATTTTTAATACAGACACGGGATGAATGGGGTATTGCCCTATCAGGCTTTTGGGGAACAATTGATAACCACCTCCCCAATGACCCCCTTTTACATTTTGTCCAGTTACATCCATTTATTTTTCCCAAAATTACTCAAAAGGCTCCCATTACTCAAGCCCTTAATGTCTTTACAGACGGTTCCAGTAATGGCTGAGCGCTCTTTGTTGTCAATAACCAGCCTACCATCTTTGATACTATCTATCAGTCAGCACAGGTTGTGGAATTGTTTGCCATAACACAAGTTTTTATAATATTTTTTGATAATCCTGTTAATATTTATACATACAGTGCCTACATTGCTCATTCTGTGCCCCTGCTGGACATTTCCGCCACCATTAAGGCTTCTTCCAATGTGGCCTTTCTTTTTCATCAGCTTCAGCAGCTAATTCAGGCCAGACAACACCCATTTTTCTTAGAACACATCAGGGCACACTCTGATCATCCCAGGCCTCTAACACAAGGTAATGCCCAAGCTGATGCAGCAACTCGTTCCATCTTTCCAATTTTTGTGGGCTCCATTCAAAAGGCCACAGAGTTACACAATCTTCACCATCTAAATTCCAAGAGCCTTCAATTACTTTGTAAAATTACCATGCAACAGGCACGAGAAATAGTAAAAGCATGCCCAGGTTGCACTGTCTCCCTCCCCATTCAACACATGAGAGTTAACCCCCGAGAGTTACTGCCCAATCAGTTTTGGAAAATGGATGTTACTCATTTTCCTGAATTTGAAATTACCAAATATATACACGTTTCTATAGATACCTTCAGCGACTTTATTTTTGCATCACCACATTCAGGAGAGGCTACCAAATATGTCCTTTCTCCTCTTATTTCAGCCATTTCCATAATGGGTAAACCAATACATATTAAAACAGATAATTATCCTGCATATACCTGTGCCAAGTTTAAATAGTTTTGTGCTACCTTGCAAATTCCTCATACTACTGGAATTCCATACAACCCTCAGGGCCAAGGCGTTGTGGAACGTGCCCACCTTACCTTATAGACTTGGATAACCCTCCATAAGGCTTCCGCCCTTGTATTTACCACTCCCAGGCATCGCCTTAACCATGCCTTACTTGCCCTTATTTTTCTTACCCTAGACAGTGAAGGCCATTCGGCCGCAGACAGAAACTGGCATCCCTTGTCCAATTCTGTTCGCCCACCTCTTATGTGGTGCAATTCCCTTACAAATAAATGGAAAGGTCCAGATCCTGTTCTCATCTGGGGACGAGGCTCAGCTTGTCTTTTGGACAAAGAGCAATCAGCCCCAAGATGGTTACCAGAATGCCTGGTTAAACAGGTTAATGACTTACCTCAACCCAGGGATGGAGGGCCTCCCCCTGAGGACAAATTTTGTTCTTTTTCAGATGCAGCCAACAATCTGTGTGAGTATCCTGATTTAGGCACTTCTGCTTAACAGGTTTGTACATGGAGGCCTTGGCCCTCCACGTTCCAACATCATGGTGTAAGTTTTTGGGCCCCCCTGTGAATGCAAGTGATGATCTTGGACTCAGGCTCCCACTAGTTGGACCGAGACTGCTGACTGCGTGACTAAGGTGGCTTACCTCCATGCCGAGGTTGACCATAAACTTGGAGGAGTTCATCAGCCTAAATGGGTATGTGTTAACAAGCCAAAGTTTATTCCCCCTAGTACAAGTAAACTCTCCAAAATTCTTCTGCAACCTGTTCGCACACCCAGGCGAGGCATGACTCTTGTTATGTGTCGGCCTCAATTTGTGTTAACAAGCAGGGAGAACAATTTTTTGAAGCCTCCCAAACTAAAACTCATGCAGCAGGGGGGACCACTATTCATTATACCTCCGTTCTATTTGACTAGGGAGTAGAAGGCAAATACACCAAGCTACAGTCAGCTGGTTGCCAAGGCCCTGTCGGTAAACCCTCCTGCTGGCCCATTAAGGCCCCTACAGGGGTCACTGATGGTGGAAGAACCACTGATGCTGTCAAACATCCTCACATAATCAAACTTTTGAAACCCCAAATCCCTGAGCTCACATATCATCCCTTAATGTTGCCTAAATCTCAGCTCCCAGGTTTAGATACCAATACATTAGATATTTTGGAAACTACCTTCTACTTGCTTAATAATTCCAACCACACCCTTGCTGATGATTGCTGGCTCTGCATGACAACAGGGGCAATTATGACTATGGCAGTTCCTATTAATTCTATCATAGACAATGATAATACATGCCAACCCGGATTTCCTTTTTAAGTACAACTTATAGGCACTATTACATTATGTCTTTTAGGCGCGATGCAAAATAACACCTATGATATTGCTGTTGGAGTTACTTTCTTTGAAAATTGCTCAACATACAAAATTATTCCTCACCCACCCCAACTCTTTGTCCTCCCAATGGCAGAGTTTTAAAGGGTGGAGGAAACTTGGCCTTCCCCAGGCTTCCAGCTAATTGGACCGGTGGCTCTGTTCTTGCCTTATTACTCCCTGATATAACTATAGTCCCAGGAGACGAACCTCTACCCATTCCTAGCCTAGACACCTTAGTCAAAAGACACAGGCGGGCAATACAGGCCTTACCACTCATTGCCAGCTTTGGAATAACAGCTGCTGTGGGCACAGGTACACTGGCTTAGGCACAGCTATACACTCTTACCATCGCCTGTCTCAACAACTTATAAATGATGTACAAACTCTATCAGGAACCATTAAAGATCTGCAGGACCAAATAGACTCCCAGGCAGAAGTGTTCCTTCAAAAAGACGAGGCTTAGATTTGCTGACAGATAACCAGGGAGGTATTTGCTTGGGCTTAGGGGAACGATGCTGCTTTTATGCCAATAAATCAGGCATAGTATGCACTAAAATTAAGCACCTTCAATAAGATCTAGAAAGAGATGACGCAAACTATTTGAAAATCCCCTCTGGACTGGGCTTTATGGATTTCTACCCTACCTTCTTCCCCTATTAGGCCCTTTGTTGGGTTTACTTATAATTGGGTCCATAGGACTCTGCATTATAAACAGGCTGGTACAATTTATTAAAGAACAGATTAATATTTTGGCCTCTAAACCCATACAGGTCCATCATCATCTGGAGATGGAAGACCGTGCTGCCAACATTTAAAAGGATGTTCTACCCTTCTCACAGGCTTATTTCTTAAGTTTACATCCCCACAGATCTCTCTTTCTTATATAAAAGTATGAGTAACAGCTCTGACCAACTATCTTCTGCCCTTGCCATAAGGGTTCGTCCCCCATGGGCCCCTCCACTTGGCGGAGGATGCACCCATGGAGTGAGGATGTTATCCCAGTTCATTATTGTGATTGACTCTTCACATGTGCTGACATTTATATTCAATCTCTACGCAAAAGCCTACTGCTAAAGAAATTTTGGTCCCACTCCTATACTCACTCTTGTTTCTAAACCTACCAACTATCATCCTAATCCTACTTACTATCCCTTTTTGACTGGATGTTCTCTTCAACATTCAATCATCGAAGATACAAGGTCCTATGCCATTGTATATCGATTCATCTGAGACGTCTGTGCCGAATATAATTCAAAACTAAGTATCCCACTCGAGCGCCTAATGCCTTACTGGGCTTCAAATATTACCTAGATTTCTGTTGGTTCCAATACCATTATTCATTTCGCAGAAGGATTCCTAACCCAAATCGAACCTGTTATTAACCCTAACCATACACTGTTCGCTCAATCTCACTTTACGGAAGAGCAGGTACAGAGTTGGTCTTACAATACAAGAATGTAGGGGATCTTCCACCTGCTGAGAACCTCAAAGGTCCATGCAGAAATGATCCCTGGATAAGATGTAGGCAGCTATGGAGGACCTAAGAGAGCAAAAATCATCTTCCATGGCAAAAACCCTGGTCAGGACGAAGGGATGTGTCTGAAACAGCCGCTTTCTTCTTAATATAGAGAAGATGGACCAAACCAGGCCTGTGTGGAGAGCTGTTCCCAGGTGCCTATGGTTGAAATACCATTCTTACTTTTCAAAGTGTCACAGGAAGTAGGGGCAGCCTCCATTTCATGGGACCCTATGAAACAACTGTCAGCACAAAGTGGTTGTCAAGGCAGTGACCTCTTTCAGTTTCTGAAGGAATTGACCTACCTAACTTCCTTGGTGTTTGAAATCTCTGAAACTTGGGATCCAGGAAGCAAGGCATCCAGAGCCAGTCCCAGTCTCAGTCACATTGGGCTCACTTGTTTGGATTTACCAAAGATAGGGTCAGTCTTTCTTGGTACCTACTGATGTGAGGATGGCCAAAAGCCAGGAGAGCTCTGAAGAGGGGCCTTTCCAGGGAAAGCAGATAGTTGCTCACCAATGGCTCCTGGCAACTTCACAGAGTTGGAAAAGGAGACAAGATCTGAGACCCTACAGGGCATTTCGGTGGAACAGAGTATGGCCCACCAGTCAGAGGACACTCCATATATTCACACACCTACTTGGGAGAAGGAGGTGCTGTTTGAGTATGGGTGTGAGTATGCGGTTTTGTCTCATGTTCTGAGAATAGATAGGAAAGTCGGTTTGTTTGGTTTGGAGTGGACTGTTTCTTGTATGTCATTTGACAAGGCAAGTGTTTCTATATCTGTGTATCCTACTGTGTCCGTGGTTGTAGACATTAGAAAAGACAATGCATCAATGGATGTGTCCTGTCTAATAGAAAGCTCCCATCATTCATCCGGCCCAATTTATGAATGGACTGCAGCTTGCCTTATAGATGGGCAAAACCTATTATCTTCCCAAGTTCCAGTTGTCTTCCTGAATTCTGGAAACTCTCCAGAATAGGCTCATGGTTTTGTGTCCAAGATATAAACCACTTCCACACTCTGTGAAATGGCCATGTACTGAATAGCTGAAGGGAATGGGGGCATCTCAGAAAACTCAGATATCAGTGTGACCAGGAAAGTCTCAGAGGAGAAACCCTGCTTTGGGCCTTTTGCTTGCCTATTGTACTGTTGCCCTTAATGTCAGGATGGTTTTTGCCTCAGGCCACACTTTGTGAAGTGTGAAGAAATTAATTTTCATATGGAAAAGAATGGGCATCACCTGTGGCTCTTTGCTTAATTGCTTTGGAAAGGGATGCGTCTGAATCAGCATCTTGGCCCTGTATGAGGCTGTGGCTTAAATTCTCAGCACCAGATGGATCTAAAGAAAGATCCCATGTGTGCATCCAAAAAAAATGGCAAAAAGTTCAGTTTTTGTGGATGAAGTTTCTTGCCTTTCTCTCTTAGTTTCATGACCTTTATCAAGTGAGAATAGGGATCCTTTGGGTCAAATGAGTTCTTGAAAGCCATGCAGAGGTGATTGGGTTTCCTCATGACTCCAAATCACATGAAGAGTCTATACCTGACAGGCAGTAGGCCTCAAATTGGAGAAGCAGAGTAGTATTAAGAGCTGGCCTACTTGATCACTCCTTGTTCACAGGAAGGGTGTCCAGGCCACAATGACTTTAGGCAAATGAGGGGCAAGGGAGCTTTTTTTGAACACTGTCTTTGGATGTGCCCCTCATGGAAATATCCAGCCACAGTTTATGATGAGTGTATATATGGAAGAATATGAGGGCTATGTGGGAGTGTTTTGGTTTTAATTCTGGTCATTTGTGTGGCGGTTGGGAGATGACTGGGTCCACCGGGGTTTAAACTCTTGTGTGATTCCCCTTAGAGACTGTGTTGTGGAACTGAACTCAGAGAATTATTGCCATGAAATGTGTTGAGATTTTTGGAGGCCACACATGGGAGTCACCCTTGGAAACTGAGATCTAGACCAAGGGTGGCTTTCCACACAGCACAGGGAATCTCAGCAATGATATCATGTGATTTTATTCTGAAAGGCTTGGCAGCCATAGTTGAGAGTCAAAACAAACATGGACCTCACATTGTAGGCTTCTATGGGCCTGGCTTCATGTAACTTTTTTGCCACTCTTTGGGAAACCTTGCCTGTGAGAGTTCTCTAGAGCATTAATTGAAATGAGCTTCCTCACAATTTAACGGTACCTGAATGAATTGAAACCCAGAGTGCCTCCAAATTCATCCTTGAAAAATGGCTACATAAATACCATGACATTTTTGAAATTCCCATGACCAGGTGGCACTGGACAACCATGAATGTCCTGTTGCTGAATTGAGTGTACCAGACACTGCCTTGATTGACAGGGTTTCATGATAATGATGTAGAACAGAGATGTCAGTAAGTTGGAGCCTGCTGATTAGTGGTCGTAGAGAAGTGTTGTGCACGTGTGTGTTAAAAAATCTGTGATGTGGTCATGTGGATCTGCCATTGGCTTTCAAATGGGTTGTGACTGACATGGAGCAGCCAGCAGAACCTTGTATGTAGAGGCATCTTGTTATATGGAGAAGTTTCAGGGCAATGTTCAGAATCAGGTTGCTATGCTCAAGGGGGCAAGCTATGTGGGATAGAAGCCAGATTGATGTATTCTCCTGTAGACCCTGACCCACGACACGTGACAGAACTCCCTCCAGCAGTTTGTCCTAGTTGAACTTTTTGAATTTCGTGAAGCAAATACCAAACTCCCAGTGCAGCGGCAAGAAACACCACAAAAAGTGGAAGGTGACCAAATAGCTTCACACTCCACATGGGGAGACACTTAGCCCCCCATGGCCACAATTATCTACAAAGAGAGAATTCAGCACTGCTGCCTAATGTTCATTGGAACATAAGAGACCATGTCTTCCAGGTCACATAGATGCAGACCCAGCTTTGATGGTCTCACTACAAAGGAAGCTAAAGCTCCTGACAACAACATATATTTCAAGTGCCCAACCTCAGAGGCAGTTTCTGAAGAAGTCTTAAGGCCAGCAGAGCTCCATGATTGTGGAGTTTACACTGTCCCTTACTTTTGGAAACTGGTCTACCACCTTCAAAGTTCTAAACTCCTGAGCAATTTTCATTCCAGATATATATTCACAGATTTTTTAACTCTTCTCCTCAAATTGTGTCTTACTTGGAGCGAAGGAAATGTCAAGGAATTGTTCTGGATGAGAGTGGAAGGATTTTTGTGTAGCACATGTTTGCATACACATTGGATTCATTTTCCAATTTTCCAATTGAAATACTGAATCCCTGACACTACCCCATACCCTACTAGACTCTGTGTACTAATCCTAATATGATGGAGAAAAATAACCGCCAAAAAATTGAAATACAAGCATTTCAAAAGAGGCCTGGTGTATATTTGGACTTGCCTTATGCACTGTATAGGGTAGGAGTTATAAATCTAGTCAATTTTTTGTTGAAATAGTTCTCCAGTTGTTTTTAAAGTTAACCAATATGTGAATTCCTGTCTCCCTTTCGCTGTAGCCTATTCAGCATATGTATTTTTATAAGCACATATACAATCCTACCTGGTACCACATGTACACTATTTTGTGGTTGCTGACTTGGCAGATACAAATTGTGAGAAGAGATCACTCCTCCTAAATGCTGATGGAACTGAAAATTCAACCTATGGGTGAGTTTCCTAGCTGAACAACATTATATATAAATCCATGTTCAGTAAAATGAATATTTTTGATCTGTGAATGATATATATTTCATGGTGAATTTCAATTGGCATATAGTGCTAATTTTTAATATCTGTATATATATATATATATATATATATATATATATATATATATACTATCCAGATTTTTCAAAATATGAAATATATCTGTCTTATTATACATTTCCTAAATTCATTCATATTCATGTATGCGGATTTATAATTATCTTTTCACAAGATTATTCTCAGAAATATTCATCCACCTGAAATACATATATGTTTCCTACTACTGAAAACTAACTTCAGTGAATGGTGTATACAAATCCTAATATTTCTTCAGTAACTGACCAAGTTTAACATCAATGCAAGTAGACTCCTATGGAACATGATGTGTATTTTGATGTTAATTTTTTTCAACACTGGTGCATTACAATTTCTTTAGTTTATGCACATCATTGGATATAGATTTCATCCACAAGTTTGCAAATTTATAGGCATTTGTTTCACTTTCAATCACTTTCTACTTCAGAACACATATATTTCTTCATGTTTCTTGACTGGTCTTTTCATGAGACTTCTTTCCAAACACATTATTTTTGATATCCATAAGTACTTTTGAAGCAAATCTCACACACCCTACATGATGAACCATAACCCTAATATTACGATTAGATGTGTAACTGGTTAGAATGAATGATTGTATATCAATATATGATTTCTTATATATTTTCAGATATCAATTCAATCCATTATTTAAAGTGGAACCAGTTATATTATTTATACACAATATTGTCTATTCATGCATTATCTCTATATTCATAGACACAGGGTACACCTCTTTATACCCCCAATACTAATTTACGTGTCTTCAAAATATTCCTCCTTGAAATGGTGGAAGAAATACTCATGTCACCTGACCTATGTATACATTTTATCACAGTAATATTCTGGACATAAAAAGCAAAGGTCACACTTATGATTGTACCAATGTAAAGGTTGGTCGAGCGTTAGAGTAAGAGACCACCAAGAGACTGTCACATGCAACAGCAAAGTGTTTCTTGGGGGTCCAGCATGCTGTGGCTCAGAGCTCACTTGAATTTAGCAGAGAGCCCTGAGAACAGCTTAAGCAGAGCTTATATACTTTCCTTAGAGAGGGCAGGGAGTGAAATTTATTGATGGGTCATGGCAAGTGGGCGGTTTGTTTGCAAATGTGTGAGGGAGTACATTCTGCAGTTTGGCAATTGGGGACAGTACATTTGGGGAACAAGATAAGCAAACAGTTCTCAAGATTTCAACAGTGTTTTGTTAAGCATACAGAAAAACAGAAATTGACAAGTACCTATTTTATTATCCTTTCATTCCCCACTTCTTGTTCTGGTTACTTTTAATCATAAAAGTGATCATTGGGGGGTGTCACAATTCATGTCTGCTAGTCGGAAACATTGTTGTCTGATTACCATAAGTTTAACTTGTCCAATTTGAGCTTGGAGAAAAGAAACTACACGGTTGAGCATACAGGGCCCTACAGTTAGCAATAATATGAAGATTATTAAAGGACCGGCCAAGGCTGATAAAAGTGTAGCTACCCACGGGGACTGTGTGTACCAAGACTCAAACCACCCTTTTTGGGCCTCTGTCTCTCGTTGACACTCTTCAAGGCGTTTTTTTAAAATTTACTCATAGATTCTTTTACAACTCCAGTATCGTCAGCATAAAAACAATATTCTTCCCTCAATTCAGCACAAAGGCCCCTTCTCTCATGAAGAGAAGGTCCAAATGTCGCCTGTTCTATAAAACTACTTCAGAGAGCGAAGTTAAAGATTCCTGTAAAGCTGTGATGGAGGTTTTTAATATCTTTAAGTTTTGGTCTATTGGTACTTGTCATTGGGTTATTTGTTGTGTCCCATGGACTAGGGCAGTGGTTCCTGTGCCCAACCCTGCAGCAACTCCTATTCCGAATAGGATGGCTAAAGTGAGGAATACAGCTCCCAGCGGAACCGAGTTTTTTGCCCCCTTATTTGATTTTTAAATGAACCTGTTTAATGATAGAGCACTCTGGGAATCATCTGCACCATTACATAATTAATCACATCTGTTGACCATTTTATGAACCCATTAACAATGTTTAAGTATATAGAATTACACTTTTGTAGGGACAGACAAGGCAAGGCACCTAAGATAGCACCGAAGCTAGGGAAACAATCCTATTTGGTTGCAAACGGATTTAGAGGGCATTGCTTCTGTTGTAATCAATTAATCTGCTGAACCCCAAGTTTAGGTAGTTTCAGAATTTTGTACCCAACATGTAGGTAAAGTGGCTCAGAAGTTCACAGTCTGCAGAAGTTCACAAAAAGCTGTTTTTGTTTCTGTTTTATTTCCTCTGTTCTATGCAAGTTTAGTTTTTAAGGACACTTGGGAGGGGGAGAGATTTTGTCTTCTCTTTTTTTTTCTCCCTGCCAGCTATTACCATGGAGCCCAGTTGGTAACTTCTTTATCTTAGAAATGTAGCCATCTCTGTGAAGCCCCAGCTCAAGGCCAGAGGCCTTGTTCACATATTTTGTGAAAAACTAGTAAAGGGGTGTCTAGCATAGCAGAGCTGATTTTTCCAGCCCATGGTACGTAGAACAGGGCAACAAGAAAAGAGGAAGTTTATCTACATTGAACTCCTTCATTGGGACTCTTCTGCTAAAAGTCCTAAATTCAGCCATGGTGAAGACTTCTGGAGAAGGTCAGTTAAGAATTTTCTGTGGTCCTGGTACAGAGGGGGAAGACGTGAAAGGCGGGTGGTGAGAGCAGCTCCGTGGATCTGAGAATGAGGAAGAAGAGATGTAATAGAATAATGGGAAAGGGCTTTGGGATTTTCCTAGCATCAAAAAGTTGAGCAGTAGAACAGATAGAACAGAGGGGAAGATGGGAGTGAGTATCTCAAAAAGCCTGTGAGGGACTTCAAATTCTTAGTAACCTGTTTTCAGTGTTGACAAAGCAACTTTAAAGGCCATTTTCATTACATCTTGGATAGGGGTCTGAGGGCTCTCCTCTGCCTGTTTGAGCTTTGGGTTAGCTGGTAAAAGGACCTGTTGGGACCCGGTGCGGACACTGACAGGAGAAGAGAGGAGTGAGTGGGCAGAGGGGTATCTCAGTACCTGCTACCTCAGCAAGGGGGCAATTGTCTGAGAACCAGCGGTGGTTTGGGTATTTGATCTAGTAATTGGAGAGGAGAAATCAGGTTGCTGAGGTGGGATTGACAGCAGAGCATCTGGAGTAGATGGCAGAGGGTGAGGATCTATTGGAAATGTATAGTTCAGGATTTGAGTGAAGGAGGAAAAAGGCGTCCACATAGGGGAATTTCCTTCCACGCTATTGAGCACTTGCCGCAGTTAAAAAGGTCACACAGAATTTGAGGTTATAGAGACCCCCCTGGGGGCCATCGGTTTTGGTTGTTAATTGGTAATATGGCCAATGCTGTGTACTGAATTTGATGAAAAGTTTGGGTTCCTCTAGGCAGCCCCTATATGCTCACATCCCTATGACTCACAGAAGAAGTCGGCTTTTTCCTCACACAGCCTTGGCTTTTGTGGCTTTGATAACTGCCAGGTAAACATAGTAATCTAGGCTAGCCAACCTGCATCTGGCTCGCGTTTTCCTTCACCCACAATAGCAAAACTCACACACTCTTCCTGATAAACCATAACCCTAATATTACCATTAGATGTTTAACTCGTTGGAATGAATGTATGTATATCAATATAAGATTTCCTGTATATTTTCAGATATCAATTAAATCCATAATTTAAAATTGGAACTAGTTATATTATTTATTCACATTATGATTTATTAATGCATTATCTCTGTATTCATAGATACATTGTAAACTTATTTGTATCCCGAATACTAATTTATAAGTCTTCAAAATATTGCTCTGAGAACTGGTGGAAGAAATACTCATGTCACCTTATCTACAAATATATTTTATCACAGTAATATTCTGGACACAAAAACCAAAGGTCACACTTATGCTTCTACCAAAATCTAAATGGAAAGTGAGCAGGGATTACTAAAAACATCCACGTTCAGTTTGCCTAATGCCCTCTAATGTCAATCCTATTGGTAATTACATATTTGTTTCTTCCTAAGATTATATATTCTCTCAAGCATGTTGAAATTGTCTAATCCAATCACTCACTTTATACTTTCCCTGATTTCCTAATGTCTCTATTGATATCTGTTTCCTACATATTTTCACAAGTTCATCATTGTGACTGACTCTTCACATGTGCTGACATTTACAGTCATTCTCTACAAGAAACCCTATTTCTAAAGAACTTTTGGTCCAAATCCTACACTCACTCTTCTTTCAAAATATTCCGATTACCTTCCTAATCCTGCCGACTCTTCCTCTTTCACTACATTCAATCATCCAAGGTAAATGGTCCTATACCATTGTATGTTGATTTATCTGAGACAACTGTGCAGAAAGTAATTCAAAGCTAAGTATCCCCATCAAGGGCCCAATGCCCTTCTGGGCTTCAAATCGTACCTAGATTTCTGTTTTCATACGTATATTTCTCCTCTATATTCTTAAAAATATCGCAGGTTCCCTATACCATTATTAATCCAGCAGAATGATTCCTAATCCAAATTGAACATGTTATTAATACTAACCATACACTGTTTCCTCAATCTAACTTTACAAAAGAGCAGGGACAGAGTTGGTCTTAAAATACAGGAATGTAGGGGATCTTCCACCTGCTGAGAACCTCATAGGTCCATGCAGAAATGATCCCTGGAGAAGATGTATTCAGCTATGAAGGACCTGAGAGGGCAAAAGTCATCATCCATGGCAAACAAATTGATGTGGATTGTCTGAATGAGGCACTCTCTTCTCAATGTAGAGAAGGTGGACCAATCCAGGCCTGTGTGGAGAGCTCTTACAGGGTGCCTATGGTTGATATACCATTCTAACTTGTAAAAGTGTCACAGGAAATAGGGCAGCCTCCATCGCATGGGACTCTTGGAAGCAACTGTTCGGACATATGGTTACCAAAGCAGTGATCTCATTCAGTTCCTGAAAGAAGTGACCTCACCTCATTTTCTTGTTGATTTAACTCTCTGAACATGGGACACAGGAAGCCAGGCATCCAGAGCCAGTCCCAGTCCCAGTTTCAGTGTGCTCACTTGATTGGAATTAACAAGGATAGGGTCAGTCATTCTTGGTACCTTCTAATGTGAGGATCGGCAAATGCCATGAAAGCCCTGAAGAGGGGCCTGTCCTGAAAAAGATGGTAGTGGCTCAGCACTGGCTACTGACAACTTTGGAGACTTGCCCAAAAAACCAGATCTGAGACAGGACAGGACATTTCAGGGAAAGTCTGTCAGTCAGAGGACACTCCAGTTAGTCACAGACCTACTTGCTGGAAGGAGGTGCCTTTGTGGGTGTGGGTGTGTGTTTGTGGTTATGTCTCATGGTCTGAGAATAGGTATTAAAGGCGGTTTGTTTGGTTTGGACTAGACTGCTTCTAGAATGTCATTTGACAAGGGGAGTGTTTCTATATCTGTGTATCACACTGTGTCTGTGGATGCAGACATTAAAAAAGAGAATGCATCAATGATTGTTTCCTGTCTAGTAGACAGCTTTCCAGCGTTCATCCTGCCCAATTTATGAATAGAGTGTGGCTAGCCTTATTGATGTGCATCACCTGCTACCTTCCTAAGTTCCTGTTTTCTTCCTGAATTCTGGCCACTCTGCTTTAGGCCTTTTGCTTACCTAATGTTCTGTTGCCCTGAATGTCAGGAAGGTCTTTGCCTCAGGCCACCCTTTTTTGAATCCTGAAGAAAACAGTTTTCAAATGGAAATGAATAGGCATCACCTGTGTTTCTTTGATTAAATGCTTTGGAAAAGGATGTGTCTCAATCAGCCTCTTCACCCTGTGTGAGGCTGTGGCTTAGATTCTCAGCACCTAATTTATCTAAAGAAAGATCCCATATGTGCATCCAAATCCACAATGGCAAAAAGATCAATCATTGTGGATGAAGTCTCTTGCCTTCCTCTGTTAGGTTCCTGACCTCTATCAAGTGAGAATAGGGATCCTTTGGGTCAAATGAGTTCTTCAAAGCCATGCAGAAGTTCTTGGGTTTTCTCATTACTCCAAATCGCATAAAGAATTTATACCTGACAGTCAGTAGGCCTCAAATTGGACAAGCAGAGCAGTATTAATGGCAGGCCTATTTGATCACTCCTGGTTCACCGGAAGTGTGTCCAGGCCACTCTGACTTTAGGCAAATGAGTGGCAAGGGAGCATATTTTTGACACTGTCTTGAGCTGTGTCCCTCATGGAAACCACCAACCGGAGTTTATGATGAGTGCCTATATGGAAGAAGATGAGGGCCATGTGGGAGTGTTTTGGTTTTAATTTTGGTTATTTGTGTGACAGTTGGAAGAGATGACTGGGTCCACCTTGGCTTGAACTCTGGTGTGATTCCCCTTAGATACTGAGTTCAGGAAATGACATCAGAGAAATATTGCCATGAACTGTTTTGGGATTTTAGGAGGCCACGGATAAGAGTTGCCCTTGGAAACTGATCTAGGGCCAGGTTTGCTTTCCACAGAGCACTAGGAATTTCAGCTAGGATATCACATGATTTTATTCTGAAAAACTTGACAGCCAGAGTTGAGAGGCAAAACACACATGGACCTCACATTGTAAACTTCAATGGGCATGGCTTCATGTGACATTTTGGCCACTCTTTGGGAAGTCTTGCCTGTTATAATTCTCCACAGCTTTCTCTGAAATGAGCTTCCTCACCATTTAATGTTTCCTGATAAATTCCATGAAATTTTGAAATTCCCATGAACAGGTGGCACTGGAGAATCTTTGGATGTCCTGTTTCTGATCATGAGTGTACCACACAGTGCCTTGATTGACTGGGTTCCATGAAAATGGTGTAGAACAGAGATGCCAGTAACTTGGTGCCTTCTGAGTAGTGGGCCTAGAGGAGTGGTGGGCAGGAGTGTGATAAAACATCTGCGGTGGGGCCATGTGGATCTGAATTGTCTTCAAAATGGCTTGTGACTGACATGGTGCAGCCAACAGACCCTTATAAGTAAAGGCATTTTGTTATATGGAGAGGTTTCAGGGCAATGTTCAGAATCAGGTTGCTATAGTCAAGGGGGCAAGCTATATAGGATAGAAGCCTAGTTGGTGCATTCTCTTGCTGACCCTGTTTCACCACACGTGACAGAACTCCCTCCAGCACTGTGTCCCAGTTGAATTCCTTGTATTTCGTGAAGCAAATACCAAACTCCCAGTGCAGCTGCAAGAAACACCAGGAAAAGTGGAGGATGACCAAATGACTTCACGATCCACAGGGGGGGAGACACTTAGTCCCCAATGGCCACAGTTGACCTAAAAAGATAGAATTCAGCACTGCTGCCTCATGGTCATTGGAAAATAAGAAACCACTTCCTCCAGGTCACATAGATGCAGACCCAGCTTTGATGGTCTCACTACAAAGGAAGCTAAAGCTCCTGACAACAACATATATTTCATGTGTCCAAACTCAGAGGCTGTTTCTCAATAAGTCTTTATTCCACCAGAGCTCCATGTTTGTGGCGTGTTTACCCTGTCCCTTACTTTTGGAATCTCCTCTACCACCTCCAAGTTTGTAAACTCCTGAGCATGTTCCATTCCAGATATATAATCACGGATTTTCAAACTCTTCTCTTCTAATTGTGTCATACTTGGGGTAATGGTTATGTCAAGGCTTTGTTCTGGATGAGTGTGGGAGGATTTTTTGTAGCACATATTTGCCTACTCATTGAATTCTTCTTCTAATTTTCCTTTGGAAGTACTTTATCCCTGACACTACCCCAAACCCTACTAGACTCTGACTACTAATCCTAATATGATGGAGAAAAATAACCCAAACAGATTGGAAATGCAAGCAGTTCAGAAGAGGCATGGTGTACAGTTGGAATTGCCTTTTGCATGATAAAGTGTAGCTGTTGTAAAACTTGTCAATTTTTTGTTGAAATAGTTCTCCATGTGTTTTTAATTTAACAAATAAAAAAAAATCCTGTCTCCCTTTCTCTGTAGCCTATTCAGCACATGTAATTTCATATGCACATATAGATTCCTACCTGGTATCACATGTACATTCTTTGAGATGGCTGATTTGGCAGATACAAATTGTTAGCAGAGATCACTCCTACTAAACGCTGTTGGAACTGAAAATTCAAACTATTCGTGAATTTCCTAGTTGAACAACATTATACATAAATCATGTTGAGTAAAATAAATATATTTGGACCTGTGGATGATATATATTTCACAACAAATTTCGATTGTCATATATATTGCTACTTTTTAATGTCTGTGTGTTATATGTATATCCAAATATATGTGGATGATATATATTTCACAACAAATTTTGATTGTCATATGTATTGCTACTTTTTAATGTCTCTGTGTTATATGTATATATATATATATACATATATACACACACACACACACTCCAGATTTTTCAAAATATAAAATATATGTGTCTTACTGTACACTCTATCAATTCATTGATGCTCATGTATGTGGATTTATAATCAATATTTCACAAGATTATTCTCAAAAATATTCATCAACCCGAAATACATATTGTTTCCTAGTACTGACAACTAACTTCAGTGAATGGTGCATACAAATCCTAATATTTCTACAGTAACTCATCCTGTTTAACATCAATGCAAGTAGATTCCTATGGGATATGATGTGACTTTTGACATTCATTTTTATTTAACACTGGTACTTTACAATTTCTTCAGTTTATGCACATCATAGGATATATATTTCATCCACAAGTTCGCAAATTATAGGCATTTGTTTCACTTTCAATCACTTCCTGTTTTAGAACACATGTATTCCTCCAGGTTTCTTGACGGGTCTTTCAGTGAGACTTCTTTCCAAACACTTTATTTTCGATTTCCATAATCACTTTTGAAGCAAAACTCACACACCCTTCATGATAATCCATAACCCTAATGTTAACATTAGATGTAAAACTGGTTGAAATGAATGAATGTATATCAATATAAGATTTCGTATATATTTTCAGATATTAATTCAATCCATTATTTAAAGTGGAATCAGTTATATTATTTATTCACAGTATCGTCTATTCCTGCATTATCTCTATATTCATAGACACAGGATACACCTCATTGAACTCCAGTACTAATTAATACATCTTCAACATATTGCTCTCAGAAATGGTGGAAGAAATACCCATGTCACCTGATCTACATATACATTTTATCACAGTAATATTCAGGACACAAAAAACACAAATGTCACACTTATGATTGTACCAAACCTAAACGGAAATTGAACATGGATTACTAAAAACATCCATGTCCAGGTTGCCTAATGTGCTCAAATGAAAATCCTATTGGTGATTACATATTTGTTTTTTCCTAAGATTATATATTCAAACTCAAGCCTGTTGAAAATGTCTAATCCTATTACTCACTTTATACTTTTTCTCATTTCGTAATGTCTCTATTGATATCTGTTTTCCTACATATTTTCCCCAGCTCATTATTGTAACTCATTCTTTACATGTGCTTACATTGACATTCACTTTCTAACCAAAACCCTATTGCTAAAAATATTTTGGTCCGAATCCTATACTCACGCTTTTTTCTAAACCTACTGACTATCTTCTTAATCCTACCTACTGTCCCTTTTTGACTGGATGTTCTCTTCGACATTCAATCATCCAAGAAAAAAGGTCCTATGCCATTTTATATCGATTCAGCTGAGGCATGTGTGCAGAACATAATGCAAAACTAAGTCTCCCAATCAAGGGCCCAATGCCCTTCTGAGCTTCAAATCTTACCAGGATTCCTGTTTTCATACTTATATTTCACCTATATATTCTTGTAAATATCGCAGGTTTCCAATACCATTAATCATCCCGCAGAATTATTCCTAACACAAATCGAACATGTTTTTAACCCTAACCATACACTGTTCCCTCAATCTAACATTGCAGAAGAGCAGGGAAAGTGTTGGTCTTACAATACAGGAATGTAGGGGATCTTCCACCTGCTGAGAACCTCAAAGATACATGCAGAAATAATCCCTGGAGAAGATGTATGCAGCTATGAAGGACTTTTGAAAGTGAAAGTCATCTTCCATAGCAAACAACCTGGTCAGGATACAGGTTTGTGTCTGAATCAGCCTCTCTCTTTTTAATGTAGAGAAGATGGACCAAACCAGGCCTTTGTGGAGAGCTCTTCCCAGGTGCCTATGGTTTATATACCATTCTAACTTGTGAAAGTGTCACATGAAGTAGGGGCAGCCTCCATCTCAAGGGACCATAAGAAGAAACTGTTAGCACAAAGTGGTTGCCAAGTCAGTGACCTCATTCATTTCAGGAGGAAGTGACCTCACCTCACTTCCTTGTTTTTGGAAGTCTCTGAACTTGGAATCCAGGAAGGCAGGCACCCAGAGCCAGTCCCAGTCCCACTCCCAGTGGTCTCACTTGTTTGGACTTACCAAGGTGAGAATCGGTCTTTCTTGGTGCCTACTAATGTGAAGATGACCAAATGCCAGAAGAGCTCAGAAGAGGGGCCTTTCCTGAGAAAGCCGGTAATGGCTCACTGCTGGCTCCTCTCAGCTTCACACAGTTGGCCAAGGATACTAGATCTGAGACAAGATAGTCCAATTCCGTGAAACATAGAATGGCCCACCAGTCAGAGAACACTCTGTATAGTCACAGACCTCCTTGGGGGAAGGAGGTGCCTTTCTGGGTGTGGGTGTGTGTTTGTGGTTTTGTCTCATGTTCTGAGAATAGGTAGGAAAGGCAGTTTGTTTGGTTTGGTGTGAACTGTTTCTGGTAAGTCATTTGACAAGGCGATTGTTTCTATTTCTGTGTATCCCACTGTGTCTGTGGTTGTAGAAATTAGAAAAGAGAATGCATCAATGGATGTTTCCTGTCTAGGAGAAAGCTTCCCAGGATTCATCTTGCCCCAGATATGTACAACCTCCAAGATCTTTGACAAGGCCATGTACTGGACAGCTGAATGGAATGGGAGCATCTCAGAAAACTCAGATATCAGTGTTACCAGGAAAGTCTCAGTGGAGAAACCCTGCAATGGGCCTTTTGCTTGCCTATTGTTATGTTGGCCTGAATGTCAGGAAGGTCTTTGCCTCAGGCCACCCCTTTGTGAAGCCTGAAGAAAACAGTTTTCAAATGGAAATGAGTGGACATCACCTGTGATTCTTTCTTTAATTGCTTTGGAAAGGGATGTGTCTGAATCAGCATTTTGGCCCTGTGTAAGGCTGTGGCTTAGATTCTCAGCACCTGATGGATCTAAAGAAAGATCCCTTGTGTGCATCCAAAACCAACATCTCCAAAAGAGCACTCATTGTGGATGAAGTCTAACCAACTCCACTAACCAACTCACAGTTATAGTAAATAACTTTTGAAGTTGAAGGGACCCCAGTAAACTTTGAAGTAGATACAGGGGCATTATACTCAGCCTTTAAGGCCCCATTGGGCCCTCTATCAAATAAAAGGTCTCTAGTTCAAGGGGCTAATGGCAGTAAATATCGGGCTTGGACAACTAAGAGGTACATGGACCTGTGGAAAGGAAAAATCCATCACTCCTTCCTAGTAATCCCAGAGTTCCCGGCCCCATTGATGGGTGGAGATCTGCTCACCAAACTCTGGGCCATAATGACTTTTAACCCTGAAGGCCCCCAAGTGGAATTTCTAAATCCTTCAGTAAAAACTCCTATAGTCATGGCTTTAACAATGTCAGTAGAAAATGTACATCAACTCACTCACCTTGGTTCAAAGAAATTGCAGGCATTCCTGAAAGATCAAGAACAGAGTTTTCTACTAACCGACTCACAGCGAAAGGAAATAACTGAATGGGTATCAAAAGCGTCTCAGGTCCATCAGTTGGTTAATGCTTACCCTTTTAAGCTTCCTGCAGGAAAACACCTTCGAAGAACCAGACCAGAAAAATTTTCAGAAGTGAACTTTACTGAAATTAAGCCAGCAAGGTATGGACTTAAATATCTCCTAGTCTTTGTAGATACATTTTCAGGATGGATTGAAACCTTCCCCCTCCCCAAAAAAAAAAAAAAAAAAAAAAAAAAACAATGGCTCAAATCGTGGTCAAGATGATACTGAAGGATATTTTTCCAAGATACGGCCTGCCTAAGGTAATAGGGTCTGACAATGCACTGGTGTTCATGGCCCAGGTAAGTCATGGGTTAACCTGTACCCTGGTGATTAATTGGTAGTTACATTATGCTTATAGATCCCAGAGCTCAGGACAGGTAGAAAAAATAAATAGAACCATTAAAGAGACCTTAATGAAATTAAGCTTAGAAACCAGCTAAAAGATTGGACTATACTCCTGCCTTATGCACTGTATCATCTAAAAAATACTCCCTCTGTTTCTTTGTGTAACCTCTCCCCCTGTGAAATTCTCTATGTTGCCCCTCCTCCAGTAAGGGACCTAACCCCAACTCTAAGACCTAAGGATCCCTTCCACACCCCCTTGCTTGACACACTTAAAGCTCTTGAAAGAACTCAGTGATACCTGTTAAAACAGCTGGCCACGGCCTACCAACCTGGGGACAAGGAGACTCCACATCGATATCAAGTAAGAGACTTCATCTACATAAGATGACATCAGGTGTCATCCCTGGAACCCCGCTGGAAAGGAAATACCACGTGCTACTTATAACACCTACAGCGGTAAATGTAGACGGAATCCTTTCCTGTATCCATGCCTTCCATCTCAAGCCTGCGCCCTGTCCAGACTCTGGCTGGAAACTGGAAATGACTGGTAACCCTTTCAAATTGTGTATTTGGCATGTGTATAAGGCTATAGACTCTCCCCTTGGCCACCACTAGTCCTAACCCTCATCAGCGAATTCAGCAGCAATGGCTGATCACAAATCCTCATAGACCAGAAGAATGGTCTATCTCGCTTAAAGCCCACATAGGGACCTGTTGGTCATCTCAACATTTGTCAGCTGCCTATAGGTTTTTCCTATTGGGATATCCCTGATAAAGCAGATCCCACTAAAATTTCATTAAATCCCTTTCGTATCATAGATAATGAAAACAAATATTATGGATGTAGGGACACGTGAACCAGATGCAGGTTGGCTAGCCTAGATTACTATGTTTGCCTGGAAGACTATCAAAGCCACAAACAGCCACGGCTGTGTGGGGGGAAAGCCGACTTCTTCTGTAAGTCATGGGGATGTTAGCATACAGGGACTGCCTGGTGGAACCCAAACTGCTCATCAAATTCAATACACAGAATTGGCCATATTACCAATTAGACAACCAAAACCTGTGACCCCCAGAGGGGTCTCCAGATCCTCACATTCTGCATGACCTTTTTAACTTCTGCAAGTGCTCAAAAGGGTTAAAGGAGATTCCCCTATTGGAGGTTTTTTCCCTCCTTTGCTCACATCCTGAACTATACTACTCCAATAGTTCCTCAAACTCAGCCTTCTGCTCCAGACTCTCTGCTGGGACTCCCACCTCAGCAACCTGATTTCTCCCCTCCAATTACTAGATCAAAAATCAAAACCTCTGCCGGTTCTCAGACAATTGCCCCCTTGCTGAGGTATCCGGTACTGAGGTACCCCTCCACACACTCACTCCTCTCTTCTCCTGTCAGTGCCCGCACTGCGTCCCATAAGGTCCTCTTACCAGCTAACCCAAAGCTCAAACCAGCTGAGGAGATCCCTCAGACCCCTATCCAGGATGTAATTAAAATGGCCTTTAAAGTTGCTTTGTCATCACTGTAAACAGGTGACTAAGAATTTAAAATACCTCACATGCTTTTTGGGATACTCACTCCCGTCGTCCCCTCTGCTCTACCTGTTCTACTGCTCAAGTTTTTGTTGCTAGGAAAATCCCAAACCCCTTTTCCAATATTCTTTTACATTTCTACTTCCTCATTCTCAGATCCATGAAACTGCTCTCAGCCTTGCCTTCCACGTCTTCCCCCTCTCTACCAGGCCCACAGAAAAGTCTTAAATGACCTTCTCCAGAAGTCTTCACCATGGCTGACTTTAGGACTTTCAGCAAAAGAGTTCCTTTAAAAGAGTTCACTGTAGATAAACTTCTTCTTTTCGTGTTGCCCTGGTCTACTTGGCAACTGGCGAAAAAAAATCAGCACTCCTTAGCTAGACACAACCATACTAGTTTTTCACAAAATATGTGAACAAGGCCTCTGGCCTTGAGTGGGGGCTTCACAGAGATGGCTACATTTCTAAGATAAAGAAGTTACCAACTAGGCTCCATGGTAACAGCTGGCAGGGCGAAAAAAAAAGAGAAAAAAATCTCTCCCCCTTTCAGGTGTCCTTGAAAAGTTAACTTGCCCAGAACAGAGGATAAAATAAAAGATAGAAAAACAGCTTTTTGTGAACTTCTGCCGACTTTGAACTTCTGAGCCCCTTCCCTTACATGTTGGGTACAAATTATGAAACTACCTAAACTTGGGGTTCAGGGGATTAATTGATTACAACAGAAGCAATGCCCTCTAAATCCGTTTGCAACCAAATAGGACTGTTTCCCTGTCTTCAGTGCTATCTTAGGTGCTTTGCCTCGTCCGTCCCTATAACAGAAAGATTCTATATACTTAAACATTGTTTATGTTTTCATGAAATAGTCAACAGATGTGATTAATTATGTAATAGTGCAGATGTTTCCCAGAGTGCTCTATGATGACGCAGGTCCATTTAAAGATCAAATAGGAGGGCATGCAACTCAGTTCCGCTGGGAACCTGTATCTCTCACTTTAGCCATCCAATTAGGAATAGGAGTTGCTGCATGAGTGGGCACAGGAATCAATGCCCTAGTCCAAAGGACACAACCAATGCCCTAATTAGAAGCAGCAATAGACCAAAACTTAAAGATAATAAAACCTCCATCACAGCTTTACAGGAATGTTTAACCTCTGTCTATGAATCTGTTTTACAGAACAGGCGAGCGATAAAACCTCCTCTTCATGAGAGAAGGGGGACTTTGTAGTGCATTGAGGGAAGAATGTTGTTTTTGTGCCGGCCACACTGGAGTTGAAAAGAATCTATGAGTAAATAAAGAAAACGCATTGAAGAGCGTCAACGAGAAAGAGAGGCCCAAAAAGGGTGGTTTGAGTCTTGGTTCACACAGTCCGTCTGGTTAACTATGCTTTCATCAGCCCTGGCTGGTCCATTAATAATCCTCATATTATTGCGAACTGTAGGACCCTGTTGGCTAAACCATGGAGTTTCCTTTCTCCAAGCTCAAATTGGACAAGTTAAACTTATGGTAATCAGACAACAATATACCACACTAGAAGACATAAAATGTAACACCCATCAGTGATGACTTTTATGATTAAAAGTAACCAGAAGAAGAAGTGGGGAATGAAAGGTTAATGAAATAGGTACTTGTCACTTCCTGTTTTTCTGTACGCTTAACAAAACACTGTTGAAATCTTGAGAACTGTTTGCTAATCTTGTTCCCAGAATGTGCTGTCCCCAACTGCCAAACTGCAGAATGTGCTCAGTCACGCAGTTGAAAGCAAAAGGCCTACTCGCCCTGACCCATCAATAAACTTTCATCCCTGCCTTCTCCAAGAAAAGTACATAAGCTCTGCTTAAGCTGTTCTCAGGGCTCTCTGCTCTATTCAACTGAGCTCTGAGCCCCAGCATGCTGAACCCACAATGAACCCTTTGTAGTTGCATGAGACAGTCTCTTGGTCATCTCTTCCTCCTATACTCACCTGACCATTACAATATTTCACCTCTATATTCTTAAAAATATCTCAGGTTCCCAACACCATTATTCATCCAGCAGAATGATTCCTAACACAAATCAAACATGTTATTAATCCTAACCATACCATCTACCCTCAATCTAACTTTACAGAAGAGCAGGCACAGAGTTGGTCTTACAATACAGGAATATAGGGGATCTTTCACCTCCTGAGAAATTCAAAGGTCTATGCAGAAATGATCCCTGGAGAAGATGTAGGCACCTATGAAGGACCTGAGAGAGCAGAAGTCATCTTCCATGGCAAACAACCTGGTCAGGATGAAGGGTTGTGTCTGAATCAGCCTCTCTCTTCTTAATGAAGAGAAGATGGACCAAACCAGGCCTGTGTGGAGAGTTGTTTCCTGGTGCCTATGGTTGATATACTATTCTAACTTGTGAAACTGTCACAGGTAGTAGGAGCAGCCTGCATCTGAAGGGACCCTTGGAAGCAACTGTTAGGACAAAGTGGATGCCAAGGCAATGACCTCATTCAGTTCCTGAAGGAAGTGACCTCACCTCACTTCCTTGTTGATGGAACTCTCTGAACTTGGGATCCAGGAAGCCAGGCACACAGAGCCAGTCCCAGTCCCAGTCCCAGTGTTCTCACTTGTTTGGATGTACCAAGGACAGAATCAGTCTTTCTTGGTACCTACTGATGTGAGGAAGGCCAAATGCCAAGAGAGTTCTGAAGACGGGCCTTTCCTGGGAAAAAAGGTAGTTGCTCACAGCTTGCTCTTGACAACTTCACAGAGTTGGATAAGAAGAGGAGATCTGAGACAGGACATGCCATTTTGAGGGAACATAATATGCCCCACCAGTCAGAGGACACTCCTGATAGTCTCAGAATTACTTGGGGTAAGGAGGTGCCTCTGTGGGTGTGGTTGTAGGTTTGTGATTTTCCCTTGTTCTGAAAATAGGTAGGAAAAGTGGTTTGTTTGGATTTAGTGAACATTTTCTAGAAAGTCCCTAGACAAGGCGAGTGTTTCTGTGTCTGTGTATCCCACTGTGACCATAGTTGTAGACATTAGAAAAGAGAAAGCATAAATGGATGTGTCCTGTCTAGTAGAAAGCTTCACAGCATTCATTTTGCCCAATTTATGAATGGACTGCGGCTTGCCTGATCCATGGGCTACACCTGATATCTTCCTAAGTTCCTGTTTTCTTCCTGAATTCTGGAGACTCTCCAGAATAGGCTCATGGTTTTTTGTCCAAGTTATGTACCACCTCCAAGTTCTTTGACATGGCCATGTACTGGATAGCTGAAGGGAATGGCGAGCATCTCAGAAAACTCAGAAATCACTGGGACCAGGAAAGTCTCAGTGGAGAAACCCTGCTTTGGGCCTTATGCTTACCTATTGTTCTGTTGCCCTGAATTTCAGGAAGGCCTTTGCCTCAGGCCACACCTTTTTGAAGCCTGGAAAGAAGAGTTTTGCAATGGAAATAAATGGGCATTACCTGTGGCTCTTTGCTTAATTTCTTTGAAAAGAATGTGTCTTATTCAGACTCTTGAGCCTGTGTGAGGTGGTGGCTTAGAGTCTCAGCACCTGATGGATCTAAAGAAAGATTCCATGTGTACATCCAAAACCAAAATGGCCAAAGAGCAGTCCTTGTGGATGAAGTCTCTCACCTTGCTCTGTAACTTTCCTGACCTCCATCAAGTGAGAATAGGGATTCTTTGGGTCAAATAAGTTCCTCAAACCCTGCAGAGGCTAGCCCATAGGTGCTTAGATTTTCTCATGACTCCAATTCACATAAAGAATCTAAAACCCACAGTCAGTAGGCCTCAAATTTGAGAAGCAGAGCAGTATTAATGGCAGGCCTTTTTGATCATTCCTGGTTCACAGGAAGGGTGTACAGGCCACCCTGACTTTAGGCAAATGAGATGCAAGGGAGATTTTTTGGACACTGTCTTGGGGTGAACACCTCATGGAAACTTCCACCCTGAAGTTATGATGAGTGCCTAAATGGAAGAAGATGAGGTCATGTGGGATTGTTTTGGTTTGAATCGTGGTCATTTGTGTGGCGGTTGGAAGAGACGACTGGGTCCACCTTGGCTTGAACTCTGGTGTGATTACCCTAAGAGACTGCATTCTGGAACTGACGTCATCGAAGTATTTCCATGAATTGTGTTGGAATTTTAGGAGGCCACGCATGAGATTTGCCCTTGGAAACTGAGATCTAGGCCCAGGGTTGCTTTCCGCAGAGCACTGGGAATCTCAGCCAAGATATCACATGAATTTATTCTGAACGACTTGGCAGCCATAGTTGAGAGTCAAAACACACATGGACCTCACGTTGTAGACCTCAATGCACCTTGCTTCATGTGACCTTTTGGCTACTCTTTGGGAAGACTTGCCTCTGAGAGTTCTCCAAAGCTTTTATGGAAATGAGCATCCTCAACATTTAATTGTTCCTGAATGAATTGAAACCCACATTGCCTCCAACTTCATGCTTGAAAAATGGCTCGATAAATACCATGAAATTTTTTTTTAAATTTTCATGAACAGGTGGCACTGGAGGACCTTTGGATATCCTGTTGATGATTATGAGTATACCAGACAGTGCCTTGATTGACTGGGTTTCAAGAAAATGGTGTAGAACAGAGATGCCAGTAAGTTGGAGTCTGCTGACTAGTGGGCTTATAGCCGTGGTGGGCAGGTGTGTGATGGAATATCTGTGGTGGGGCCATGTGGATCTGCCATTGGCTTCCAAATGGCTTGTGGCTGACATGGTGCAGCCAACAGACCCTTACAAGTAAAGGGACCTTGTTATATGGAGAGGTTTCAGGGGAATGTTCAGAATCAGGTTGCTATGGTCAAGGGGCAAGCTATGAGGGATAGAACCTTGGTTGGTGCATTCTCCTACAGACCCTGACCCACCACATATGACAGAACTCCCTTCAGCACTGTTTTTCAGTTGAACTCCTTGTATTTCGTGAAGCAAATACTAAACACCCAGTGCAGCAGCAATAAACACCACAAAATGTGGAGGATGACCCAATGACTTCAGAGTCCACAAGGGGAGACACTTAGCCCCCAGTGGCCCCAGTTTACCGACTAGGATTGAATTCAGCACTGCTACCGCATGTTCATTGGAAAATATTAAACCATGTCCTCCAGGTAACATAGATGCAGACCCAGCTGTAATGGTCTCACTACAAGGAAGGTAAAGCTCCTGACAACAACATATATTTCAAGTGCTCAAACTCAGAGGCAGTTTCTCAAGAAGTCTTTATGCCAGCACAGCTCCATGTTTGTGGAGTGTTTACCCTGTCCCTTACTTTTGGAAACTACTCTACCACCTCCCAGGTTGTAAACTTTTGAGCATATTCCATTCCAGATATTTATTCCCAGATTTTCTAACTCTTGACTTTTAATGATGTATTACTTGGGACGAGGGTAATGTCAAGGCATTGTTCTGGATGAGAGTGGGAAAATTTTTGTGTAGCATATATTTGCATACACATTTGGTCCATTTTCAAATTTTCCATTCGAAATACTGAATACCGGACACTGACACCTAATCTACTAGACTCTGACTACTAATCCTAATAAGATGGAGAAAAACAACCCAAACAGAATAGAATTACAAGCATTTCAGAGGAGGCATGGTGTATAGTTGGACTTGCATTTTGCATTATATAAGGTAGGAGTTATACATCTAGTCAATTTTGTGTTGAAATAGTTCCCCATGTGTTTTTCTTTCGATTATTTTATTTTATTTTATTTTATTAGTTGGTTGTTCAAATCATAACAAAGCTCTTGACATATCGTATTTTATACATTAGATTCAAGTGGGTTATGAACTCCCATTTTTACCCCAAATATGGATTGCAGAATCACATCGGTTACACATCCACATTTTACATAATGCCCTATTAGTAACTTGTATTCTGGTACCTTTCCTATCCTCTACTATCCCTGCTCCCCTCCACTCCCATCTTCTCTCTCTACCGAATCTACTGTAATTCATTTCTCTCTTTGTTTATTTTCCCATTCCCCTCACAACCTCTTATATGTAATTTTGTGTAACAATGAGGGTCTCCCTCCATTACCATGAAATTTACCTTTTCTCTACCTCCCCCCCAACTCACGTCTCTGTTTAATGTTAATCTTTTCTTTCTGCTCTTCCTCTCTGCTCTGTTCTTAGTTGCTCTCATTATATCAAATAAGACATTTGGTATTTGTTTTCTACGATTGGCTAGCTTCACTAAGCATTATCTGCTCTAGTGCCATCCATTTCCCTGCAAATTCCATGATTTTGTCATTTTTTAGTGCTGCATATTACTTTATGGTGTATAAATGCCACATTTTTTTTAATCCATTCATCTATTGTAGGGCATCTGGGTTGGTTCCACAGTCTAGCAATTGTGAATTGTGCTGCTATGAACATCGATGTGGCAGTATCACTGTAATACGCTCTTTTAAGATTCAGGGAATAGTCCGAGAAGGGCAATAGCTTGGTCAAATGGTGGTTCCATTCCCAGCTTTCCCAGGATTCTCCATACTGCTTTCCAAATTGGCCGCACCAGTTTGCAGTCCCACCAGCAATGTACAAGAGTACCCTTTTCCCCACATCCTCAGCAGCACTTGTTGTTGTTTGACTTCCTAAAGGCTGTCAATCTTACTGGAGTGAGATGGTATCTTAGGGTGGTTTTGATATGCATTTCTCTGACTGCTAGAGATGGTGAGCATTTTTTCATGTACTTATTGATTGATTGTATGTCCTCCTTTGAGAAGTGTCTTTTCAGGTCCTTGGCCCATTTGTTGATTGGGTTATTTGTTATCTTATTGTCTAATTGTTTGAGTTTTTTGTATACTCTGGATATTAGGGCTCTATCTGAAGTGTGATGAGTAAAAATTTGTTCCCATGATGTAGGCTTCCTATTTACCTCTCTTATTGTTTCTTTTGCTGAGAAAAAACTTTTTAATTTAAGTAAGTCCCATTTGTTGATTCTTGTTATTAACTCTTGTGCTATGGGTGTCCTATTAAGGAATTTGGAGCCCGACCCCACAATATATAGACCAGAGCCAACTTTTTCTTCTAACACATGCAGAGTCTCTGATTTGATATCTAGCTCCATGATCCACTTTGAGTTAACTCTCTTGTGCATGGCGAGAGGAAGGGATTAAGTTCCATTTTGTTGCATATGGATTTTCAGTTTACCCAACACCATTTGTTGAAGATGCTATCCTTCCTCCATTGCATGCTTTTAGCTCCTTTATCAAATATTACATAGTTGTAGCTTTGTGGATTAGTCTCTTGTGTCCTGTATACCGTACCACTGGTCTACCCGCCTGTTTTGGTACTAGTACCATGGTGTTTTTGTTACTATTGCTCTGTCATATAGTTTGAAATCTGGTATCACTATACCGCCTGATTCACATTTCCTGCTTAGAATTGCTTTTGTATTTCTGGGTCTTATATTTTTCCATATGAATTTCATGATTGCTTTCTCTATTTCTACAAGAAATGCCATTGGGATTTTGATTGGCATTGCATTAAACCTATAGATAACTTTTGGTAATATCTCCATTTTGATGATGTTAGTTCTGCCTATCCATGAACAGGGTATATTTTTCCATCTTCTAATATCTTCTTCTACTTCTTTTTTTAGGGTTCTATTGATTTATTGTATAAATCTTTCACCTCTTTTGTTGGGTTGATTCCCATGTATTTAATTTTTTTGAGGATGTTTTGAATGAACTGCTTTTCCTCATTTCCGTTTCAGAAGATTTGTTGCTGATATACAGAAAGGCCTTCGATTTATGCGTGTTGATTTTAGATCCTGCTACTTTGCTGAATTCATTTATTAGTTCTAGCAGTTTTTTTGTAGACCCTTTTGGGTCTTCTATGATTCTATAGAATCATGTCACCAGCACATAGTGATAATTTACGTTCTTCTTTTCCTATTTTTATGGCTTTGATTTCTTTCGTCTAATTTCTCTGGCCAGTGTTTTGAGAACTATATTGAATTGAATTGTGGATAGAGGGCATCCTTGTCTTGTTCCAGATTTTAGAGTGAATGCCTTCAATTTTTCTCCATTCAGAATGATCCTAGCCTGAGGCTTAGCATAGATAGCTTTTACAATGTCGAGGTAAGTTCCTGTTATCCCTAGTTTTTCTAATGTTTTGAACATAAAGGGATGCTGTACTTTGTCAACTGCTCTTTCTGCATCTATCAAGATGATCATATGGTTCTTATCTTTAAGTCAATTGATGTGGTGAATAATATTTATTGATTTCCATATATTAAAACATCCTTGCATCCCAGGGATGAATACTACTTGATCGTGGTGCACAATTATTTTTTATGTGCCTTTCAATACGATTCTCCAGAATTTTACTGAGGATTCTTGCATCTAGCTTCATCAGAGATATTGGTCTGTACTTTTCTTTCTTTGAGGTGTCTTTGTCTTGTTTCAGAATAAGGGTGATGTTGGCCTCATAGAATGAATTTGGCAGAGCTCCCTCTTTATCTGTTTCTCGAAATAACTTGAAAAGTATTGGTATTAATTCTTCTTTAAAGGTTTTGTAAAATTCCGCTGTATACCCATCTGGTCCTGGGCTTTTCTTGGTTGGTAGTCTTTTGATTGCTTCCTCTAAATCATCCATTGATATTGGTATGTTTAAATTGTGTGTATCCTCCTGACTCAGTCTGGGCAAATCATGTAACTTAAGAAATTTACCGATGTCTTCATATTTTCTATTTTATTGGAATATAGGTTTTCAAAATAATTTCTAATTGTCTTCTGTATTTCTGTAGCATCTGTTGTGATATTGCCTTTTTCATCCTGTATGTTTGTAATTTGAGTTCTCTCTCTTCTTCTCTTCATTAGCATGGCTAAGAGTCTGTTGATCTTATTTATTTTTTCGAAGAACCAACTTTTATTTTTGTTAGTTTTTTCAATAGTTTCTTTTGTTTCAATTTCATTGGTTTCCACTTTGATTTTAATTATTTCTTGCCTTCTGCTACATTTGCTGTTGTTTTGCTCTTCCTTTTCTAGGGCTTTTAGATGAAGTGTGAGCTCATTTATTTGTTGGTTTTTGCTTTTTTTGATGAATGACCTCCAGGTGATGAATTTCCCTCTTAAAATTGCTTTCATTGTGTCCCATAGATTCCGATATGTTGTGTCTGTATTTTCATTTATCTCTAAGAATTTTTTGATTCCCTCCTTTATGTCTTCTGTAACCCATGGATTATTCAGTAACATATTGTTTATTTTCCTAGTGATGTAGGATTTTTCCTTCCTTCTTTTATCATTGATTTACAGTTTCATTCCATTATGATCAGAAAAAATGCATGGTATTATCTGCAAGTCTTTATATTTACTGAGTGTTGCCCTATTGCATAATATATACTCTATTTTTGAGAGGGATCCATATGCTGCTGAAAAAAAAGTATATCCACTTGATGATGGTTGATATATTCTATATATGTCAGTTAAGTCTAGGATATTGATTGTGATATTGAGTTCTATATTTTCTTTATTCAACTTTTGTTTGGAGGATCTGTCTAATGGTGAGAGAGGTGTGTTGAAGTCACCCATAATTATTAGGTTGTGGTCTATTTGATTCTTGAACTTGAGAAGAATTTGTTTTATGAACATTGCAACACCATTATTTGGTGCATAAATATTGATAATTGTTATGTCTTGTTGGTGAATGGTTTCTTTTAACAGTATATAATGTCCTTCTTATCCCTTTTGATTAACTTAGTCTTGACTTCAATTTTATTCTATATGAGGATGGCCACCCCTGCTTGCTTACGAGGACCGTATGCATGGTATAAATTTTCCCAACTTTTCACCTTCAGCCTGTGTATGTCTTTTCCATTCAGATGTGTCTCCTGGAGGCAACATATTGTTGGATTTGTTTTATTAATCCAAGTTACCAGCCTATGTTGCTTTATTGGAGATTTTAAGCCATAAACGTTTAGAGCTACTATTGATGTATGGTTTGTACTTCCAGCCATGTTTAATTATTTATCTTTGTTTTTAATTTACTTTGTTTCTCCATGATTAGCTTTCCCCCTGCACTCTGTCATTACCCAGTCACTTCCCACTGATGGTTTTGGTTGTTGTTTTTCATTTCTTCCTCATGTAGTGTTTTTCTCAAGATGCTTTGCAATGCTGGTTTTCTGGCTGCAAATTCTTTTAGCTTTTGTTAATCATGAAAGATTTTTATTTCATTTTCGTACCTGAAGGTTAATTTTGCTGGATCCAGAATTCTTGGTTGGCATCCATTGTCTTTCAGTGTTTAAAATACGTTGTTCCAAGATCTTCTCGCTTTCATCAACTGTGATGAAACATCCTTTGTTAACGTTATTGATTTACCCCTGAATGTAGTCTGCCTCCTTTTTCTTGTAGCTTTTAATATTTTCTCTTTGTTCTGTATATTAGATATGTTTATAACAAATGTCTTGGTGTTGGTCTACTGTGATTTTTTGTGCTCAGTGTCCTCTATGAATCTACAATTTGTATATCCGTTTATTTTTTTATTTCTGGAAAGTTTTCTGTAATTATTTCATTCAGTAGGTTACTCATTCCCGTGGTTTGAATCTCTGGACCTTCCTCTATCCAGATGACTCATTAATTTGGTTTTTATATGTTATCCCATATCTCTTGGATGATTTTCTCGTGATTTTTTACCAGCCTTTCTGAGTTGGCTAGACTCTTTTCAAGATGATATATTTTGTCTTCATTATGTGACATTCTGTCTTCTACTTGCTCCACTCTTTTAGTAATTCTCTCAATTGAGTTTTTAATTTGGTTTATCGTTTCCTTCATTTCTAGAATTATTGTATGATTTTTTTTATTATCTCTATCTCCGTATAAAGATGCTTAACTTCTTTTTTAATCTGTTCATGTAATTCATTTTCAATGTGTTCTTTCACTGTTTGGATTTGCTGTCTCATATCTTCTTTAAGGTTCCATTCCATCTGTCTAAGGTATTCCTTGAGTTCTTTATATGATCATTTTTCTGATGACTCTAGGTCCTCCTGAGTATTTAGGCTGTCCTTCATTGTTTGTACTCTTTTTCTTTCTTGCTTTCTTATGCTGCTCATGTTACTTCTTGTTCTGTTTGAGTGCTGAGTTACTGATTAGTCTTATAAATTTATTTCATGCTTGGGAGGAAAGATATTAGAAGGGAAGGGAAGAAGTCAATAAGAGAATGAGAGTAGGCAGGTAGAATTCAAGGAAGGGGGAAAAAGAAAATTGAAAAGAAATGAAAAGACAAAAGAAAAAAACAGAAAATAAAGAATGAAAGAAAAATTAAAAAAATAATAATGATAATAAAAAATGAAAATTACAATTTAATAATAATAATAATAATAATTAATAATAAAATAAAGAAATTTAAAAACTTAAAAACATTAAAAAAGTTAAAGAAAAACAACAACAACAAGAATGAAAATGAAAGAAAAAGAAAAAAAAAAAACAAAAAAAACCCAAATTTAAAAAATAAATAAATAATGATAATAATAAATGCAGTCATAGAGTTTGATTAACTTCTCTTCCAATAGGTGGTGCTTTGCCCACTGGGCCGAGGTTCTCCTCTCAGTAGGTGGGAACCAATCACTATGCAGCTGCTCTTCCTTCCAGACTGGGCGGGTGTCCAATCCTGACACCCTAGGGCCTTCTCTTGTGTTTCCTCAAGCCATGCCCTGCTCACCTGCGACGCTCACCACAATACTGGCAACACGCC